>NC_055990.1:106809788-107416743 GCF_018446385.1 Zingiber officinale
TGGAAGATAATTCGGGAAGAAGAAGTCGCACACATGAGAAAAATCGGGGCTATGCCCTAATTTTTCAACCCTACTTTACCAACATAATTGAGATTCCAATAGAATAACATTTTGGTCGGTAGCTTGGGCTAGGGCATTCTGATAGAATCACAAATTCTGTCGGTAATATGAGTTGGATATTAGGGTTTAGTGGCACGCGCTCTACCCTTCCTGATGAAATTTTATTCCGTCGGGAGTTACCGACGAAATCTCAATTCTGTCGATGTATTCTGTCGAAATACATCGATGGAATAAAATTTTATAGTATTCTGGGATATTCTTGTAGCGGATCTAAATAATCATCCTAACTAGTAATATAATAAAATAAAGTTTATATTTTATAACTCTTCTTCTAAAACATGAAAGAATAAATGAATAATTTATTCCTCTTGTTGTTATTATAGTTGGACAAAGTGGAAAAAATGCTACTTGTAAAGAGTTTCTCGTTGGAAAAAAAAAGATTGTTGCTTTTGAGAAAAATAGTGAAGAAAAGATGGAGGAAGAAGCAAAAAAAGGACAGCTTTACCTTCTTCATTAGTAACCTTGACTAGTTTCGATGAGCTCGACAATGATACAAAGAGAGCAAGCCAAGGTAAAGCAGGATTATTCTTATGGTGCCAATAAAATCATAGAAAACATGAGAAGAGAAAGAAGATGTGAGAGCTGCCAAGAGCTACTCTTATTATTAGAAGAGGATAATAGTTGATACTGTGTTCCTTGCTTGTTGGAGAAAAGAAATGAGAAGAAAAGAGATCTCTTGTGCTTGAAAAAAGGAGAGGAAAAATTGGAAGTTTAGTATCGTTGGAGAAGAGAATGAGAAGAAGAAAAGGAGGAAGGTAAAAAAAAAAAAAAAAAAGAAAGGGAAGGAAGAAAGCACGATAGTGGTGTATAACAAGATGGGGCTGAAGCGTGCGTAGGGTGAAAAAAAAAAAAAAGGTTTTTCAAATATATGCTAATTAGTTTAAAAATAATCAAACTTGTGTAAACTTTAAATTTAGTTCGGTCACAATTTAATCAAATCAACTCTAAATCAATCTCAGTTTGAACCAATATAATTTTTATCTTTGTACCTACCTATTAGATTTAGTTCGAACTAGATTCAATTTTAATTTAGAACTCTTACTTTATGTTCTATAATTTAATTCATCTATTTATTATTATATATTTTATTTTTAAAATTTAATACCTAATATTTTAAGTCATGATATTTTATCATTGATATCAATTGATAGCTTAAATCGGTAATTTTTTTTAATATATGGTTAATTTTAATTTTTTAATAATGAATGGTGATGAATTAGAAGTCAAATGACAGTGAAATATAGTATTATTTTTAATATATATATATATATAAACGGTCTTACCCCGACTACGCCCCTACCTAATATATATATATATATATATATATATATAAACGGTCTTACCCCGACTACGCCCCTATCTATCACCTAACTATCAGGTAAATTAAAATCATAATTTATGGGCACTCAGATATTAAATGTTTTAATACTGCATCAGACCTCGTGGGGGCCGCAACACTCCCACCAAGGGATGACGAGAAAATTGCTTGGGTTTAGTTGACAATCCCAGTTGCAACCATTTTGTGGTGTCATGTCGTTATAATGGTCTCCACGTAATTAAAGCTACTAACATTACTCTTCTAACTTGTGTAGATCTAATTGATTGTGCTTGATCAAATCTCATCAATGCAATGTTTGGCATGCTCATAAATAGAATATTCTAGATGCTTGTCACATGAGGTCGTGGGGTCGAAATTCAGGGTAGTCGAGATGTAAATCCCCGGTCCTTGTGTAACTCACCCCACCTGCCACATGCTCGCTCAGGATGCTGTGATTTACCTCTCTCGTGATGACCTTGGATCAGGTGCGGCGGGAGCGCTGGGGGCGAGCGATTTCACCTTTTGCCACATAAATAGAATATTCTGGCCTCGGAGTAAAGATACAGTGACTTGACATCTTTTTAATTTCTAAATATCTAAAAAATTTTAATAAATTAATAAATAAATATTTTTATTAGATGATTGAACTAAGAACGTTAGATTGATAAATTACCTGTTACAAGTAGACATGCAAATGAGTCAAGCCACTCGTGAGCCGCTCGCGAGTGATTCAATCAAAACTCGACTCGAGTTCGGAGTTGACCGAGATCGAGCCGATCTCGAGACTATTTAATGCTGGCTCGAAGGCTCGTCGAGCCTATTCGAACTCGGTTAATTTAATATTTTAATATTTAAAATAATTACTATTTTAAAATTAAGTAATAAATTGAGAAGGTATTTGTGGCTAGAGTGTTTTATAAGATTGTTAGAGATTGAAGGTTTAAATCCCAATTTGTACGCATTTGTTTTTATATTTAAATTCATTATTTTCGAGCTGAGCTTGAGCTCATGATTAAATGGTCAAGCTGAACTCGAGCTCAAATTCAGAAACTCGCTCGAGCCGAGCCTTTTTAATTTGCTCGAGCTTAGGTCGGCTCGAGCGCGAGCTCGACTCGGTTCATTTGCAACCTTAGTTACAAGTATTTTCTAATTCACTCTGATAGTCAATGAGTAACTTCTGTATAGTCGGATTAATCTCTCTTAAAATTAATCCGGATTAGTCTCCTCTAAAATTAGTTAACATAAGTTGAATATATGATATTAACTATAAAAAAAATATATATTATTCTCAATTACAGCGCATTATAGGTGGGCTATCTATTATGAGCACTTTTAAATTCATTCTAATTACCGATCAAAATTTATATTGGAATCATTTTCAGGATTAGTTAGTGCAGTGCTAACTAAAAAAAATAATAAATAAATAGAATATTCTTTTATTCTATGGATTTTAATTATCCTTTATAATGTTAACAACTAAATAAATAATTCTTTTAAAAATATAAGAATATAAAAACGTGTAGCAAAGTTACTAAACTGCCGCAATAATATTAGATCGAGTAATTTTGATTAATTAAAATATGTTTTATTAAATTATAATAGGATATTTTGATATAATATTATTTTATATATAATATTATTTTTATTATAGCAGTTGTAGTCAAAATTGCTACCAAAAATAAATAAAAAAATACTTCAAAGTTAGAATTTTATTTTGCACGTCGAGTTAAAATCAAAATTATTTGTATTTTTAAAACTTCAAATCAAATTCAAATATTCCACATATTATTTTAATATTTTCTTCGACATGAAAAGAAGGTAAGAGATTTCTTTTTATTTTATTTTTTTTAAAAAAATATTTTTTTGATAATAATAATAATAATAATAATAATAATAATAATTGCGTGGGTTGAACGGCTCCTAGGTACCGCCTCAAGCGAAACCAATGATCTCCGAATTCCCATTCCTATGGGCCCCCAGCAAACCTCCAAACTCACTCTAACCGCACGCATCAACCCAGCCACAGGAGAAGAGTGGAGGGCATAGGGGACCACCGACCACCATCACGCCCTTCCTCTAATTTAATTCAGCAATTAGCGCGTTTAAAATTACGATATTCTCAAATATATAATGATATTGAATTTTTAAAAAATAGTATCACTGTATTGTATTTCAAAAATAATATTGACTTTAAAATTTATATGTTGTTTGTTTTTTTAAATGATATTGCTTTGCTACAATTTTAATATGATATTATTCTTTGAATGCAGTACCGACAGAACGAACGAGTAAAGAAGAAGATATATATATTTTTTTAAAATTTAAAAATTAAATGTGTTTTTTTTTCTAGAATTCGACTTGTTTAAGGGCATCTTTTGATTATTCCAAATTTATTTAATTTAATCAAACTTGCCCACAAATTCATCAAACTTCCTCCCTCTTCACCATTATGAGCAAACCAACAAAACGATGCGCACAAGCCCTCTTCAAACACCACCCTCTGCCTGACTGCCTACTCTCATGCTAAAGCCATGCCATGCCTTGTAGTCCAACGCCTACACGTATAATCCCCATGCATAGCTTGTTTCTTTCTCTTCTCTTCTCCTGCTCTGCAACTTCTGCTGTTGTCGTTGCTGTTGGGCTCCACCAGTTTGCCTGCCTCGCTCAGTCTCTAAAAAAACTCCACTGCTTCTGCTGCTGCTGCTCGCATCGTCATTCTGTCGAACACCATGCCTTCGCCGAGCGACGTCGTCGCGGCCAGCACCAATAACACGTGGGGCCCATACACCAGCGGCAAGGACTTCGGGGTCAACATGGCCACCGTCCTGGTGGTGCTCCTCGGCGCCACGGCCCTGGCTTTCGCGCTGCACGTCGCGTACAGGTTCCTCGTCCGCCTCCTGGGCCGCCGGAACCTCGGTAGAGACCGCGCGGGGGCCCCCCACGATGCTAGCGGTGATCAGGATGACAAGTCTACGGCGGCGGCGCAGCTACCGGGGCCCGTGGTGTCGTTCTCCTCCGGGGCGACGAGGGTGGCAGGGGCGCCGGAGTGCGCCATCTGCCTCGCCGAGCTGGAGGAGGGAGACCTCGTTCGCGTGCTCCCGCCCTGTAGTCACGGCTTCCACGCGCAGTGCGTCGAAGCGTGGCTCGTCGGACGCTCGTCCTGCCCCACCTGCCGCACCGACTGCCGCCCGACGCCGGAGACTTGAAGATCGCCGCCATTTCTTTTATTGCTCTGTTGCAATTACTGTAACAAAAGATCTACGGTAGGCAATAAATTAATAAAGATTTTGTGAACTACAGACGATTAAATATTTGTACTTAATTTAATTTAGGAGTGTATTTAATGTTTGACTTTTGTGAATTTAAAATTTTAGTTGTATCCGATCTAAATTTTTATAAATTTTATAGAAATTTAATGGTATTTAAATTAGATTTTTATAAATTATGTGGTAAAGAAATAAGTTTCTTTTATTTAAATTTAATTTTTTTAAAATTCTATGAAAATCTTTTAGTGTTCAAAATTTACATAGATTTTCATGATTCTTTTATAATTTCTTAAATATAAATTTTAACAATAAAAACTCTCCAAAATACTTGTACAACTTTAAAAATAAAATAAAAAGTCCTTTTCTCACCCTACATATTTCTATAGACTTCAAATCGTCTTAAATTTTTTACGAATAAATCCTTTATCTTTCCGCTCCTTAATTTTGATTATTTCTTTGATAAAGATCTTGTCCTTATTCAACATCTCAGCGGCCTACATCAACCTCTCAATATGCATTTCTTTTAGAATTTTTTGGATATAAATTTTAACCAATAAGAACTCTCCAAAATACTTGTACAACTTTAAAAATAAAAATAAAAAGTCTTCTCCTCACCCTAGATATTTCTATAGACTTTAAATCGTCTTAAATTTTTTTTACGAATAAGTCATTTCTCTTTCCGCTCCTCGATTTTGATTATTTCTTTGATAAAGGCCTTGTCCTTATTCAACATCTCGACGGCCTGCATCTCTCTCAGCATGCATTTCATGCGAAGCTGAGAGTCCTCTGAAGCATTTTGTCGAGTGTTGTCACCATGGTTCGTCGGAACGGAAGTGGAACAGTCGGAACGGGCATTCCATCACAAAACACCTCACACCGTTCCAAAGTTCCGGTAAATAATGTGGCTTCCTTTGAAACGTTGTTCTCCGACATTATAACGATAAAAGAACGGATCGGAATGGCCACCGCTTGCATCCTTTTCTCTGGCTGTGACTCACGGCGGTAGGCTACCGGTGGAGATTTTTCTCCGATTGCTTGTGATGGAAAAGAATGAGGAGTGTCATCCGGTGAAGTTTTTAGTGCGCTGGAAAGGAGGAAAACAAACAGAAAAATTATTTGAGGAGACCGGTGAAGCTTCCATCAGCTACTTGTAAGTAGGTCGAAGTCGAAGTCGAATTGGACGACGGAGCTATGCATAGAGGGAAGAGAAACTTGAGACATTAGATTTTAACATAAAATATATATGAATAAATCAAATTAATTCTCAACTTAATTAATAGATAATTTAACAAAGTCTAATAAAATTAGACCCTAAAAATATTCTATAAAATTTATTTAAATTTTAAAAATTCCTAAATAAATTTTATATATTTATATTTATTTGAATGATATTATTACTAATGAAATAAATAATAATATTATTAATTTTATTACTAATCAAATTTATCAATTCAACCCTTTATTAAAAGTTTGACCAACATTTCATGATAATTTAGATTAAATTTGTAAATAGAAATATTTAAAATTACAATAATATTGTTGTATTTAAAATTATATTATTAAAGTTTTTTTAAATGATAAAATGAGACATTATTCTCTCTTTATTTTTAGTCAAAACAAGATAAAAGTATAAAAAGTTAGAAAAAGTTTTTTATGGACAAGTATGCTATTATTATTTTATTTAAAAAGTTAATTTAATTAGGTATTTTAGGTTTTGTTTGAAGATAAATATCATGTAAGACCAAAACTACCTATGTTTTTCTAAGATTGAATGCACTCTCTTTACCTTACACGTCTCTCTCTTTTCTTTTCTCACAAGACGAGACGTTTCTTTCTCTCCAGAAAACTACACAATCGAGGGTTATCCTGTAAATCCATAAGTTTCCATGAAATTTACAAATGTATGTAAAAGTCTTGTAAAAAAGTCTATAGAACTTCATGAAATTTTTTTCACAACTATATGAGATTTTATAAAAGTCAATAAAAATCTATCAACTCTACAAAAGTCTATCATTTAAAAAAATCAATAAAAATTATTCAATTTCTTGATTAAATACACCCTTTAGTGTCATGCTGAGTGACAATTTAAGAGATCTCATTCACAGAGGTTTGAACTCTAAAGAATAAACAAGAAATTCATCATCCCACATCCCACATACCACATGTTAATTACTACATCGGTTGGACTGCTATATTAAAAAAATTATTCAATAATCTAAATCAGTAATTATTAGAATAAATTAATTATCTAATTAATTATCTAATTTTCTTTTATTACTTTATTAATTGACTAAGTATATATAGATTGTATATCTCATGATAAATTAATTAAAATTTTTATCTTTTTTATTTCTTCTCTCTTGTTTAGCTATCTTTATATGGCTTTTCTGTCATGCCCCAAAGGGATCCCTGTCAGAGAAAAAATCCGATAGCATCTCTCCTGTACCGATGACAATCTGAAACATAACTACATCCACAAACAAAATGCATCAGCGCATATGGCTGGTGTAACACCTACCCTTCTAATAGCCTTAACTTACAAGATAGATGTTGCCCTTTCTGTATATCTAAAATTCAGCATTCTTATCTATTATATGTTGCTCAGTTCATAAATCTATTCTAACTTGTTACGACTGGAAGGACATGACTTGGAGCCAAGCAGAGTTGAAAGGGAGTCTAAAGCTTATAACGGGTCTGGACCGTGTGCCCCTGACAAGTAGTGTACTCCCGGCTGGCGCAGGGTACGACCATGTGAGGGTCACACTGTAAAATACTGGAAAAATGGTGAATAAATATAAGGGAGTTTTCAAGAATTTTTGGAAATTTTTCGGGAATTTTTCGGAGCTCGTATGGACGAGTTTACGGGAATGGAAATTGAGCCCTGAGAAAGCCTCTTTGGGTTATCCCGTTTAAGTGAAGAAATGTTGATTTTCTTTTTATTCTTACTTCTTTTCCCTTTTCTTTATTTTTTCGCCGTTTCCTCTTTGCCCGCGAGCCCTAACCTCCTTCCCCGAGCGGTTTCCTTTCCCCTCTCGCGACAAAACTCCTCGACTTCTTCTTCTCATTTCTGCCCTAGCCATCTTCTCGGCTGAACTTTCTCCACCCGACGGCGCCACCCCCCAGTACATCGCCAAGCTTTCCTTTCTGACCCAGCGCCACCCTTGCCCCGCCATTTCGCCGAGCAACGGCGCCACTACAGTCAATCGCCGAGCCCTAGTGCTGACCACCGTTGAGCCCTCTACCGATCGTTGATCTCCCTTCTTCCCCTAGCGACACTACCGACCAACGGAACAATTCGGTGCCATCCTTACTCTTGTGTCGTGCGCTAGTTTTGGTCTCTCGCCGGTGCGTATCTGCTTGGGTTTAGTTTCGGACAGGAGCAAGGAGTGCCGAGTCCTTCTTGTGTCTCTGCTTGACAATGCCGAAGACAACACAGAGCTGTGTCTTAGCCGGATCTTGGAGGTAAGTATGGTTGGTATTAGGTTAATAGGGATTTAATTCTATACTGTGGTTGAATCCCGAATCTGATTTGTGATCTCCACTCTTGACCTCACTTTTGATCCGAACAGGGTACTGGAATTCCAGAAGAGGATAAGACTTGCTGTGGGGTTTTTCTTGGATCCGGCAGTCACTGCTTCCAGCAAACTCTTAGATTTCCAACAGCAAGAACGACTGTGGAATTTGAGGTAAGGGAAGGGTTTTGATTATGTGTTTATTAGGGTTCGTTAATTGTGTTGGATTGGTTAATTGGATCCAATTTAGAACTTCTTAATTGGATTAGAATTTAGTTTAGCTAATGGTTGTATGATAAAATTAGCTAAACTAGGCATTATGTTTGATACCACAGGACTTTGACGCGAGACGAGTATCTTGATATCGGATTTGGGCATTCCTATTGGAGGCGGGTACTTCTGACTTTATGTCGTTTGATATACATAGTAGTGAATTTAACAAATTACAATAATTATGTTTCTTATCTGTTTCGGTTAGTCACTACCCGATACTTGTTACATGCTTGGTTGATACTTGTTTTGCATTTCATGTTATTTCTTACCTACTTATACATGCTTATAGGGGTAGTGATATACCATACTTCGCCATGTTCAAGACCTAGGTTTTATACCTTATCTTATCTGTGTATCTTTGATTTGATTCACTGACTTGAGGTGCACCTTCTATATATATATGGTTTAGCTCAAGATATTTACATGGTTAGTGCCATGCACCATTCGCATGATTACATGCTGTGTGATAGTCCGCTCCATTATTGTTGAGCACATCGCCAGTTACATGGATCTGCACACACCACCACTCATGGGTTAGTGGTCGATTCAGGCAGAGTGTGTTGTAGCAGGGACTTTGTTTGGCTCCGTTGGTCCGCTCATGGGTAGTGTAACGCAGCGTGGTAGCCGGCAGAGATTCCTCCTCGTCATCGTGTACCGGGAGATGAGAGCATTGCGCTCCCCCATTTATGATTTGGGGTAGGAGGATAGGTGTACTCCGACAGCATCCTGTCCACTCGGTCACTCATCAGGAGTAGTGACGTCAGAGTGCACGGTTGTCACAGCCCTACCCACTCGGTTCCACCATTGTGTGTGAGATGGCTGACTGGCGTCAGGGGTGACCATGACTGCATTGGCATCATACACATTGATGCATTTATTTCTTGTGATTGTGTTTATTGCATTTATTTGCTGCATATTGGTTGGATACCCATGCTTGACATGCATACAGGATTTCTATACTCTCGGACTGTTTATCCTTATACCAGGTCCTGGTTAGTACAGTATTCTCCTGGTTATTTCAGTTTGCATTTACCTTCATTACGTCAGGAGACTGTATGCATGATTAGTGTTAGTTGTTATTTCCTTACTATGTATATCAGTTGTACCTGCTGAGTGTTGGACTCACACCCTCCTCCGTTGCTATTTCAGGTTGATGCTGTCAGGAGAGAGTTCCAGTTGCTAGTCCCCTGCAGCCCACGAGGCTGTTATTTGTCTTTTGG
The DNA here is from genome assembly GCF_018446385.1 of Zingiber officinale. Lineage (NCBI taxonomy): Eukaryota > Viridiplantae > Streptophyta > Magnoliopsida > Zingiberales > Zingiberaceae > Zingiber > Zingiber officinale. The sequence continues at coordinate 106,819,498 of NC_055990.1, forward strand.
CTTTATGTACTAGACTATGTTTTGAATACTTTGGATCCTGTATGGATTGTACTTGTCGATGGATTTTTATTCGATATATTTTACTACATACCTGCCTAGACGCCAGAAGAGGTAAGTGGATCTTATCGTCGGATTTGTGCTTTATGAGTGTAGTGGAGTAGGGTTGTTTTCGAGTCATCGTACTACTGTTCAGTTTGATTGCTTATTAAACTGCGTGGATGTCTATGTGTTGTGGTTTGTTTATTATTATTATTATTCTAGCCGCATGTGCTGAGGTATATGGTGATGTCGTAAGTTTCAGATTGTCCGCCGTACAGGGGAGATGCTGCCGAAATTTCTTCGGACAGAGACTCCTCCGAGGCGTGACAATTTAGAAATTGGTATCAGGTTATTCCAAATATCCAAAATACGAAAACAAAGATCGTAAAACTTAAACTCTGATACCACTAATAGATCATCAAAACAAATATCTAGTAATAGATCATTAGACAACCACATAACATTTACTCTCATAAATCATTAGAAATCAACATATCACAATATCTGATCTCACAATATCCCTCAACCTCAAACCATTCTCAACAATGATCAAACATGATTACTTCCCAATGACCAATTTCCATCGTATCGGGTACCCTAATATCCAAAAAATATGAGTATAAAAACTCTACTAGCTAAGTCAACAGGAATATGTAGGTATCATCCACTACCCAGCTAACAATAGCAAAGGCTGGTATGTGCCTCCATCTCCTAACCAACTAGTAGTAACAGAAGCTAAAACTACTGGTGGTAAGATATATAAAATCACCAGAGATTATAATCCTTGATCTCTATTAGGGTCGACCAAGATCAGTTGCTAACCCATCACATGTAATATGGGCTACAACAACCAGACAGGTACTAAAGATAAAGTGCTAATACATGTCATATCTATCATAAAATAAACATCATACCTATTTTCCATCTGGAGATGTTTCGTCGTTGTCTAATCCCCAAATTGACCTTAAAATTTTCGAATGAGAAAATCACCGGAAATCTATATAAATCCGAAACGGAAGTCCAAAACATAATATAATGGAAATCCGTGCTAATCCGAAATAAATACCCAGTTTGACTCGCAAACTTAGGCTAACCCAAAAATCCAGAACACCATAAGTAGGTATCATAACCCGTCTGATACCAAATAAATCGGTATCAGATAAATCTCGAAAATCTGTAACACGAAAATCAAACAAGTATCACCAACTTGGCGCTCTGATACCAAATAAATTGGTATCAGGTTATCCCAAATATCCAAATTACGAAAACAAAGATCGTAAAACTTAAGCTCTGATACCACTAAATTGTCACACCCCGGAGGAGTCCCCGTCCGAAGAAATTTCGGCAACATCTCCCCTGTACAGCGGACAATTTGAAACTTACGACATCACCATATACCTCAGCCACATGCGACTGGAATAATAACAATAATAAACAAACCACAACACATAGACATCCACGCAGTTTAATAAGCAATCAAACTGAACAGTAGTACGATGACTCGAAAACAACCCTACTCCACTACACCCATAAAGCACAAATCCAACGATTAGATCCACTTACCTCTTCTGCCGTCTAGGCAGGTATGTAGTAAAACATATCGAATAAAAATCCATCGACAAGTACAATCCATACAGGATCCAAAGTATTCAAAACATAACAAGTTCAAAACATAGTCTAGTACATAAAACCAAAAGACAAATAACAGTCTCGTGGGCTGCAGGGGACTAGCAACTGGAACTCTCTCCTGACAGCATCAACCTGAAATAGCAACGGAGGAAGGTGTGAGTCCAACACTCAGCAGGTACAACTGATATACATAGTAAGGAAGTAACAACTAACACTAATCATGCGTACAATCTCCTGACGTAATGAAGGTAAATGCAAACTGAAATAACCAGAAGAATACTGTACTAACCAGGACCTAGTACAAGGATAAACAGTCCGAGAGTATAGAAATCTTGTATGCATGTCAAGCATGGGTATCCAACCAATATGCAGTAAATAAATGCAGCAAACACAATCACAAGAAATAAATGTATCAATGTGTATGATGCCAATGCAGTCATGGTCACCCCTGACGCCAGTCAACCATCTCACACACAATGGTGGAACCGAGTGGGTAGGGCTGTGACAACCGTGTACTCTGATGTCACTACTCCTGATGAGTGACCGAGTGGACGGGATGCTGTCGGAGTACACCTATCCTCCTACCCCAAATCATAAATGGGGGAGCGCAATGCTCTCATCTCCCGGTACACGATGACGAGGAGGAATCTCTGCCGGCTACCACGCTGCGTCACACTACCCATGAGCGGACCAACAGAGTCAAACAAAGTCCCTACTGCAACACACTCTGCCTGAATCAACCACTAACCCATGAGTGGTGGTGTGTGCAGATCCATGTAACTGACGATGTGCTCAACAATAATGGAGCGGACTATCGCACAACATACAATCATGCGAATGGTGCATGACACTAACCATGTAAATATCCTGAGCTAAACCATATATATATAGAAGGTGCACTTCAAGTCAATGAATCAAATCAAAGGTACACAGATAAGATAAGGTATAAAACCTAGGTCCTGAACATGGTGAAACATGGTATATCACTACCCCTATAAGCATGTATAAGCAGGTAAGAAATAACATGAAATGCAAAACAAGTATCAACCAAGCATGTAACAAGTATCGGGTAGTGACTAACCGAAACAGATAAGAAACATAATTATTGTAATTTGTTAAATTCACTACTATGTATATCAAACGACATAAAGTCAGAAGTACCCGCCTCCAATAGGAATGTCCAAATCTGACATCGAGATACTCGTCTCGCGTCAAAGTCCTGTGGTATCAAACATAATGCCTAATTTAGCTAATTTTATCATACAACCATTAGCTAAACTAAATTCTAATCCAATTAAGAAGTTCTAAATTTGATCCAACTAACCAATCCAACACAATTAACGAACCCTAATCAACATATAATCAAAACCCTTCCCTTATCTCAAATTCCACAGTCGTTCTTGCTGTTGGAAATCAAAGAGTTTGCTGGAAGCAGTGACTGCCGGATCCAAGAAAAACCCCACAGCAAGTCTTATCCTCTTCTGGAATTCCAGTACCCTGTTCGGATCAAAAGTGAGGTCAAGAGTGGAGATCACAAATCAGATTCGGGATTCAACCACAGTATAGAATTAAATCCCTATTAACCTAATACCAGCCATACTTACCTCCAATATCCGGCTAAGACACAACTCTGTGTTGTCTTCGGCACTGTCAAGCAGAGACACAAGAAGGACTCGGCACTGCTTGCTCCTGTCCGAAACTAAACCCAAGCAGATACACACCAGCGAGTGACCAAAACTAGTGCACGACACAAGAGTAAGGATGGCACCGACTTGTTACGTTGGTCGGCAGTGTCGCTAGGGGAAGAAGGGAGATCGACGATCGGTAGAGGGCTCAACGGTGGCCAGCGCTAGGGCTCGGCGATTGACTGTAGTGGCGCCGTCGCTCGGCGAAATGGTGGAGCAAGGGTGGCGCTGGGTCAGAAAGGAAAGCTTGGCGATGTACTGGGGGGTGGCGCCGTCGGGTGGAGAAAGTTCAGCCGAGAAGATGGCTAGGGCAGAAATGAGAAGAAGAAGCCGAGGAGTTTTGTCGCGAGAGGGGAAAGGAAATCGCTTGGGGAAGGAGGTTAGGGCTCGCGGGCAAAGAGGAAACGACGAAAAAATAAAGAAAAGGGAAAAGAAATAAGAATAAAAAGAAAATCAACATTTCCTCACTTAAACGGGGTAACCCAAAGAGGCTTTCCCGTGCCCCAATTTCCATTCCCGTAAACTCGTCCATACGAGCTCCAAAAATTCCTGAAAAATTTCCAAAAATTCTGGAAAATTTCCTTATCTTTATTCGCCATTTTTCCGGTATTTTACACACACGGCCGTGACCCTTGGCAGAGGAGAAGAGGGGCACGGCCGTGTGAACCCACACGACCATGTCACTTCGGCCGAGAGGAAGAGAGACGCGGGATTCACACGGTCGTGTAGCTTTGGCCAAGAGGAAGAGGTGCACGACCGTGTGATTCCACACGACCGTGTCACCTTGGCCGAGAGGAAGAGGTGCACGACCGTGTGATTCCACATAGCCGTGTCACCTTGGCCAAGAGGAAGAGGTGCACGACCGTGTGATTCCACACGGCTGTGTCACCTTGGCCGAGAGCAGGCAGTGGGAGGCCGTGTGAATTCGCATGGTCGTGCGGAGGGTTACGCCTTGCTCTACCAAAAGAGCTTGTTCTCCCCTTTTTCACTTATCCTTGACACTCTAAATTCTGCCAAATCGATAAATTCATCCTAAACAATTAGTGATAGTATTTTATGTAAAGCGAAGAGAAGAAAATGCTCAAGTTTTAACATGTTCCCCACAATAACAAATTCTCCGATCTCCTTCCATTGTTCCTTCACACACACACACAAACACTGCTCCTGCTGCCTCCTCCTACTCAAGTTTTCCTTTTCCTTTATCTGTAGTATAAGGAAATGTAAATCTATAAGCAGATACTTAGTAAGTACCATCTACTCACAAAACGATATATTAAAAGAGGACATGCTTTTTAAAACTTCTTGAGGAAAATACAACAATGGAAACATGCTTTTAAAACTGCTTAGGGAAAACACAAACGTGCACTTGACAGTAACTCATGCTAAAACGCATAATTCAAAAATATGTGCATGACATGTATTTTTAAACAGGTTTATCATGCAAAACAGCAACTTAAAAGCATGCTGGTAATGTAATCAAAACAGAAATCTTGGATTGTTATAGAGTTCATTAATACTGCGCTTTATAACTTAGGTTCTCAACCATAGGAATGCTTCCACTAAAGCAAACAATGAATTTTGAAAGCTTTATATTACATAACTAGTGAAAATAATAAACAACTTGCTTTGGGCCCGACATTGTACCACTTTACGCGCATCCTTAATAAGATCCGAGGTAGCTAATCCCGAACCCATTAAAGTACTACTAGGCGATCTAGGGGCCTAGGGATGATCTAGGATCCCACCCATGGACCTTGTGTCCACTACATGCCTTTCTAAAGTACAATACTTTCTTTTAACTATTGATTTCTTTTACTTGCACTTGCTTGTCATTTAAACAAACACCTTATGTGTGCTTAATCCCCCTATACTTTTAGGGAAGCACTTTATGGCACTTGAATCTGCTTCTTAGCCCCAAAACTAAATGGGAAGCAATTCAAGATTTCCTACACATGCTCTTAATCTCCAAAACTTTAGAGGGCATTATACATAACATGACATGCATCTTCCTTAACATGTCTAAAGCATATCTCAACATGTATCTTCTAAATCATGCATAAAAGACATTAAAAAAATGCATCTTTGAAGCAACTTATACTGCAGGTGAGGGGTACTTACATCCTTTCGCTATATCTTACTATTATAAGATGTAGGGAAGAAAAAATCCTCCCTCGTATGCCTTAATCTCCGATGCGCCCTTCACCCGCGTACCAATCCTTGCAAAAACTCTCCTCTTAGATCCTCCACTTGAAGAACTTAGAAGCTTGGACCTAGGTTTCTTAATCTTGGCTGAAACCACAAAGGGGACAAGAGAGGATTCGGCTAGAGAGGAAAGGAAGAGGAAGATGAAAAGTTAGGTTGTCATCTCTTCCTTTCCCTTTTATACCAAGTGGAAGTTGAAGCATCTCTCCACATATAATGAATTATTTCATATTGCTCATGTGATGCTTTACCACCATCTAATGGCTACTTAAACAAATATCAAGTAAGAGGTCTAGGGTTTAATCCTAGTCCGGGTCATTTATAAATATATTTTTATTTCTTTTCTTTTTACTCTTTTGGAAAAGAGAAAATTTATGGATGTTACAGCTGGAATATACACAGCCACGCAGTTATATATTAAACAACCTACACGGTTGTACTAAAAACACAACCACACAGTTATATATACTAAACAACCCACACGATTGTACTAAAAACACAGAAAATGAAAGAAAACTTATACAAATAAAAACAACACATAGATTGCTAGCCAACTAGGCTTACACAACCCCAACAAAACCTGACAACTCCACCAAGCAACTCCAAAACAAATTCGAACTTATACAACACCAAAACAATAAAATAGCCATATGGCTAAACACCATCATAATGCTAAAAAAAATAAAGAATATATGAAAAGAAATCATGATGCAAGGTAAATCGTCTTCTGATGTGACGCGGGATCGGCAGACAGGATACCTCTAAGCAACTGCTTAATCATCTACTTGTAATATGAATAATGCAACGGGGTGAGTTCAACAACTCAGCAGGTATCAATCTAATATGCATAGTAAGAAATAGCTATCAGTAATAATCATGGAGTACAATCTCCTGAATAATAATAGATAATGCAAAACTAAAACAAGGAAAGAAGAATTGTACTCACCAGGGTCTCCTATCATGACATAAGGGTGGGAACCACACCAATAGATGCCGGGTCATCAAACCTAATACATCATGTATCCTGTATACATGTCAATCATATGCAACCACCAAAATGCAACATACATAATGCTGCAAGCACAAACAATAAATGCAATCCATGCATATGATACAAAAATGACATGATAACTCCTGACGCAATTAGCTATCTCACACACGATGGTAAGACCGAGTTGATAGGGCTATGACAACTGTGCACTCTGTCATCACTACTCCTGAGTGACCGAGTGGACAGGATGCTGTCGGAGTACACCTATCCTCCTACCCTAAATCATAAGTGGGGGAGCTCAATGCTCTCATCTCCCTGAGACAGTTCAGAGGAGGGATACCTGTCGTGCTACCACACTGCGTCACGCTACCCATGAGTGGACCAGCGGAGCACTGACAGAGCAAATTGCCACACACCCTGCCTGATATACCACTAACCCATGAGTGGTTGTGTGCGCAGATCCATGTAACTGGTGATGTGCTCAATAATAATGGAGCCGACAATCGCTCAACATACAATCATGCAAAATGGCGCATGACACTAAGCCTGTAAATCCTGAAAATACCAACCTTCCCATAATATGTACCAAAAGGAAACCAAGTTCATAATAATGATCTAGGTACACATGCCAGAAATTAAACCTAGGTACACATGCAAAGAAATAAACCTAGGTACACAAGTCAGACATGTCAAATAACTAGACTACTACACAGTAGGGCAATGTATGCCACTATTTTTATAAACAGGAGTAAACATGGCAACAAACAAGAGAATATAAGTATGAATGCATAATAGATAGGAATATAGATAGACTACAAGAACCAAGAAGTGACATACCAAAGTAGAAGTAAACATAACCATTACTACTAGTATAACCTACTAAGCAAATCAGAATGATAATATCTAAAGAGATAAGTCAAAGGTACCCGTCTAAATGTAGATCATGATAAACCAATCCCACGTTGAGACGCCCATCTCGAATCAAAGTCCTGTAATCACGCAATGTGGAGTTTAGCTAGTCACATCTACAATAATTAGCTAGACTTCAAGGCTCAAACATATAGGAAAAATCCTAATCCAACCGATCATTAATTAATCCTAATTTAATGATCAACTTCAATTAATTTAATCCATGAATCCTTTAAAATCTTCCCATCATAATCTCATCAACTGGCAATCTATCATGAACCAAGCATACATAATACATCTCAATTCAAGATCATCAACCAAGTATAGATTAATCGACTAATCCAAATTAATCTTTCTTTAGGATAATCAATACCAACTCAATTACTCATAACCACTAATTAAATCTATAATCAAATCAGATTAACAACCCTATCATGTCACCGATCAGTCTAGTTTTAAATTCAGACATAATTCAATCCAAAACTCACCTAAATCCGTTGCACAGTCCCTTGACCCGCTGTTGGAAGCAATGGTTGGAGCTAAGTTGAACCACTGACCTACAAATCGAACACCCCAAATTTGTATTCAATACATCCACTTCTGAGAATTAAACCCTAACATTAAATCTACAATCTTTAAACTAACAACTTACCCCAAACCAAAGACTTGGTCGAAGAAGTGTTGTTGGAAAAGTAGCCCAAATCAACACTTGTTGTCCCAATTCAACAAGGGTGTAATTCTATAGATCAGATCTAGAAGAAGGGGCAGATTAGGTGGCTCGGCAGAACCTGCGACCATAGTGATCACAGACACGAGAAGCACCTTCGGCGATGGGTGGTGGTTGTCGAGTGAGGCTGGTCGGCAATCGGGCAGCCCCCGATTGTAGGCATCGGGATCAGATGCGAGGACCTAGCTGCGACGATGCTAACTGCATCTAGGGCAGAGACAATGTTGTTGGTTGCTACTCAGAAAGCCTAATGGTTCTACTGTACAAAAATTTTGTACAAAGGTCTGAACCTTTTCCTAGCTACCATGTGTTCTTTTAAATTAAACTTGGATCGCCTGCGGATCTTAACACGTTTGATCCAAAGTTTAATTTATTTGTTCTTTTAGGTTTAGACTTGGATCTCCTGCGGAACTTAACACTTTCGATCCAAATCACCTAGGTTATTAATTTTATTAAATATTAATTTTCAAAATTGGCTTCTAGTACTGACGTGGCGAGGCACATGGCCTTCTTGAATATGGGAGCAACCACCACCGACTAGACAAAGCCTTTTAAGGAAAGCTAATATTTAATTTCCTTAAATAACTTTAGGTCAACCAAAAAGAACAATCAAATCACAAGGAAAAAGAAAAACAAAAGAACACAACATCAAAAATAAATTCGAAATACTAGAATCACATGCCTCTTGTATTTGGTATTTTTACAAAGAAATAAAACTAGCATGATGCGAAAAAACATTACTAGTTATACCTTTGTTTTGAAGACAAAGACCTCTTGATCTTCTACTGTATTCCTCTTCTAACCTCGGACGTTGTGTGGGCAACGATCTTCCGAGATGAGAACCACCTTTCCACCTTCCTTCTTTCTTCTAGATTTTGACCACAATAAATTTCTTCAAGGATGAAGAATTTCGGCCGCCACCAATGCTCCAAGGGATGCTAGAGACGAGGCTTGCTTTCTCTTCTTCTTCTCCTTCCTTGATCCGGCCACAAACTAGAGCTCCACCAAGAAGATAGGTTTCGGGCAACAAGAGGAGAGGAGAGAAATAGAGCCGGCCACCAAAACCAAGGAAGAGAGGGAGGAAAAGAATAGAGGTTGTTCACCCATGAAGGCTCCTCCACCTCCTCTTTTATAATCCTTGGTCTTGGCAAATAAGAAAATTTTAATAAAAACTTCCTTAATTCTTTTGCCATGAAAAGGAAAATTTTATTTAATTAAAAATAATTTTTCTTCTCATTATTATAATGGCCGGCCAAACCAAATCTCCAAGCAAATAAAAATTTTAAACACAAATTAAAATTTCCTTATTTGCTTTCGAAAATTTTATAAAAAATTTCTCCAATAATTTTTATCCCTTCATGATTGGTTAAAAGGAAATTTTATAAATTAAATCTTTCTTTAAACATGTGGATAATTTCCGGAAAGTTATCTCTAAAAATTAAAATCTCCTTTCAATCTACAAATAAGGAAAGATATCAAATCTTTTCTTAATCTTTTGTAGAAACTAATAAAAGAGAATTATTAATTTTTTAAACTTTTAAATCATGAACATGGTTAAAAGGAAAGTTTTTACCAAAATTAAAATCAACCTTTTAATCTACAAATAAGGAAAGAGATTTAGCTCTTCTCTTAATCTTTTGTAGAATCTTATAAAAGGAAAGATTTAAATTTTTAAACTCTCTTTTAAATCATGTTATCAACATAATAAAATTTTAAAAAAATAAAAATCCTTTTATTTTAATTTGGGCCGGCCACACCAAGCTTGAACCCAAGCTAGGGCCGGCCACCTTGAAGCACCCATGAACCAAACTTTGGCCGGCCCTAGCTTGGTCTCCAAGCTAGCTTGGCCGGCCCCTATGGGATGGGTAAGAAGGTGGGTATAGTACTCTATAATTAAGAGGCTACGATAGGGACCGAGAGGAGGAATTGGTTTTGGTCTCCCGATAAAATTAAGCATTCAGTGTTCGTCCCGAACACACAACTTAATTTTATCAATAATAATTCATTCCACTAGAGAACTATTATTGAACTACCACATCAATCCCAAATTACATTTTGGGTTCCTTCTTATTATGAGTGTGTTAGTCTCCCTGTGTTTAAGATGTCGAATGTCCACTAATTAAGTAAGTTATTGACAACTCACTTAATTAATATCTAGCTCCAAGAGTAGTACTACTCAACTTCATCGTCATGTCGGACTAAGTCCACCTGCAGGGTTTAACATGACAATCCTTATGAGCTCCTCTTGGGGACATTCTCAACCTAGATCACTAGGACACAGTTTCCTTCTATAATCAACAACACACACTATAAGTGATATCATTTCCCAACTTATCGGGCTTATTGATTTATCGAACTAAATCTCACCCATTGATAAATTAAAGAAATAAATATCAAATATATGTGCTTGTTATTATATTAGGATTAAGAGCACACACTTCCATAATAACTGAGGTCTTTGTTCCTTCATAAAGTCAGTATAAAAGGAACGACCTCAAATGGTCCTACTCAATACACTCTAAGTGTACTAGTGTAATTATATAGTTAAGATAAACTAATACCTAATTACACTACGACCTTCCAATGGTTTGTTCCTTTCCATCTTGGTCGTGAGCTACTGTTTATAATTTAGAAGGAACCGATAACATGATCTTCTGTGTGTGACACCACACACCATGCTATCTACAATATAAATTAATTGAACAATTATATTTATCATAAATGTAGACATTTGACCAATGTGATTCTTATTTCTAGATAAATGTTTATACCAAAAGCTAGGCTTTTAGTATACATCCTAACAAATGTGGGTTGGTTGCGCGGTAAAATGACGCCTCAATACATTGGGAGGAAAGGAAAGCAGTGGCATGTAGGGGGTGTTCATTTGGTTCGGTTCGGATTATTTGGGTTATTCGGTTCGGGTTATTCAAATTTTATAATTTTCTAAATCCAACTAAGAACCAAACCGAATTAGCTATAAACCAAACTGAATTACCCGAAACTAATTCGGGTTATTCGGTTCGGGTACCAATTAACCCAATTTTATTTTCATTTCAAATTTTCAATTTTCTTCAAATAAATAAACTCTTAATAATTTACATTTATAAATAAATAAGCTCCAAATTTGATAAAATAGTTTCATTCAATATAAGAAAAAAGCTTACACATTCCAAAGATTCCAAAGATTATACTAAAAAATTAAAAAATATATATTAATTCCTTATTCGGGTTTCGGGCGGGTTATTCGGATGGGAAGTTAAATCCAAAACCAAACCATTAACCCAATTAACATTTTGGGTCAGTTCATTCAACCGATCCGAATTTCATTTAACCAAACCAAATAACCCGAATATTATTTGGATCGGGCGGGTTAATGGATTGACCTGAATAATGAACACCCCTAGTGGCATGCCCTCCTGCGACCGGCGGCTGGATGAAGAGATGGAATCAAGAAGAAGGAGACAACGATGTCCAAGGGATCGGGAGAGCCTAACGATCGACGTCGCGTGAAAGGAGACGCTGCTGTGGCTTCGAGGTCGGGGACATCGTCGGCTGAGGAAGATTGCACTAACGACAACCAGATGGGGAAGAGCGCGGTCGACAGCGATGAGTAGGGGAGGAGGTTGGAAGAAGAGGAATTGGTGGCGATGAGGAGAAGAGGTAAAGGAAATTGGGCGTAGAAGCTTAGGTGTGGCTTAAATACCTAGGTTTAATAACTTAACTTTGATTAATCAAATTAATCAACTCCCAACTAAAATGGATATTCCAAATAGGCTTTCTCTATGCCTAATAGTTTATCCCCTTAAACGGCTCATACGGACTATGAAAAATTCCCAAAAAAATCCTAAAAATTCAGTTAAGGTTATTTGTCCATTAAACCTTATTATATTATTAATATTTTATTTAGTATTTTACATTCTCTCCCACTAATAAAAATTTGATCTCCAAATTTTGTTATTTACCATCTGCAAGTACTAGTAATAGAAAAATAGATAAATGAAGAACGAGACTCTAACCCACATATCTCAAGTAAAAAGATGGGGGTATCGAGCTCAGATCATATCCTCGAGCCCCCAAGTAGACTCCTCGACAGAATGATACTGCCATCCAACTTTAACTAGCCGGATAGTCTTGTTCCACAGCTGATGCTCCCTGTGGTTCAGAATATGTACCGGAACCTCCTCGTAGGTCACGTCAGGCTGAATGGGAACTGATCTATCTGACAAAATGTGTGATTGGTCAGGTACATATCTCCTCGGCATAGACACATGGAATACATCATGAACTCCTGCCAGAATAGGAGGTAGCGCCAGACGGTAAGCTACCTCTCCAATCCTCTCTAAGTTCTGAAAAGGCCCAACGTATCGTGACGCTAACTTACCTCAGAGGCCAAATCTCTTCACCCCTTTCATGAGTGAGACTCTCAAGAATACACGGTCGCCAGTAGAGAACTCTAGGGGTCTACATCTCCGATCAGCATAACTCTTCTGGCGGTCCTGTTTCTTGGACATCCTCCGTCTGATAGTGCAGACCAACTCTGCCTCCTGCTGAGCTCCCTGCGATTCTAGTAGTTGAGCCTCCCCAATCTCTTCCCATGGGGTGGGTGTCCGACAAGGCCTACCATACAACGCTTCAACTCCTGGAAGCTGGTCTCGCATGATTGTGACCATGTGAACTTCACGCCTTTCTTGGTCAGGCATGTCAGCAGCATAGCAATGCGATAGAACCCTTAACGAATCGTCTATAATATATGACAAATCTCAAGAAACTGCAGATCTCCTGAACTGATTTCGGTTGCTCTCAGCTGGTGACAACCTTGATCTTTTGAGGGTCTATGGAAATACCTCAACTAGAAACCACATGTTCTAGCTGAACTTCGTATATGAATGATGTTGTCGAAGAGGCTCTAACACTATGTGAAGATGTTGTGCATGTTCCTCCTCAGAACGCGAGTAAATAAGAAAAAAAAAAGTCATCAATGAAGACGATATCGAATCGATCTAGCTACACCAAGAAGACGCGGTTCATCACATCCATAAATACAGCTAGAATATTGGTAAGTCCAAGTGACATTACCAAAAACTCATAATGTCCGTATGTAAGGCATATTCAACCATAAGATTACGAGCAACGAATATGTAATCTGATCACCAACTACATATCACCAAATCCATAAATATCACACATCACACTCACTATGTCACCATCAACGACAAATCCAAATAATAGATCATCAAAACAAATATCCACTAATAGATTATCAAAACAACTATCCACTAATAGATAATCAGACAACCACATAACTCAACATTTAATCCAATAAATCATTAGAAATCGACATATCACAATATCTGATCTCACAATATCCTCAAACCATCCTCAACAATAATCAACCATGATAACTCCTCAGCGACCAATTTTCATTTAATCGGGTACCCTAATATCCAAAAATATGAGTATACAAACTCTACTAATCCTATCCAAACAAAGTCTAAGGAGTATGTCAAATCTCATCCTTTAGATACTCAAATATCCACAATTTAAAAATCACAATCCAAATTTCAAAGGGTCACTCAACCTCCTGACTAAGAGTCTACCCATCAATGAATATCACCACAAATCTCAAAACCATATTCGTAAATGTCTTCCAACAACCGTCGTCAAAATGTCGAACCCTCAACAAATATCAATAAAAGATCGAATACTCCAAACTGAAAGCAGTGGCATGCCCTCCTGCGACCGGTGGCTGGACGAAGAGATGGAATCGAGAAGGAGACAACGATGTCTGACGGATCGGGAGAGCCTAATGATCGGCGTCGTGTGAAAGGAGACACTACTGTGGATTCGAGGTCAGGGGGACATCATCGGCTGAGGAAGACTGCACTAATGACAACCAGATGGGGAAGAGCGCGGTCAGCGGTGACGAGTAGGAGAGGAGGTTGGAAGAAGAGGAATTGATGGCGATGAGGAGAAGAGGTAAAGGAAATTGGGCGTAGAAGCTTAAGTATAGCTTAAATACCTAGGTTTAATAACTTAACTTTGATTAATCAAATTAATCAACTCCCAACTAAAATGGGGAATCCAAATAGACTTTTTCTATGCCTAATAGTTTATTCCCTTAAACGGCTCATACGGATTTCAAAAAATTCCTAAAAATTTTGTTAAAATTATTCATCCATTAAATCTTATTATATTATTATTATTTTATTCAGTATTTTACATCTTCTCTTTCCCTCTTTCTCTTGTTCTGTCTCTAGGCAACCATTAAAACAAAAAAACCTCTGTCCCTTCTCTTCTTTGTCAGTCCCATCTCTTCTTTTGCCACACACGAAGGAAAAACAAAGGGATTTTGCTGCACCACAGCTCAATTTCTCATCGCTTCCGAAGACAATAGAGGGCCGAGCAACGCCGCCCCTCACTTTCCTTCTCCTTCTCTGCTGCCGACGCCAACCAAAAGGATTCACTTCTGCTGCCTCTTCTCTGCCGTCCAGCCACTGCTCTGACCAAAGGAGGCATCGTCGGGTCACTGTTGTTCTCTTAGATCCAAGCAATAAACGACAAACATTCGTCAGCGGATTTACGATTGGAGAAGCTCTCAACCACTGATCTCAGGATCAAGTTTGACTCGACGTTAATCGATCGATCGAATCTGTTGAACCTGCCTGACTTTCTATCCAGATTGCTACTGCTTCGGATGAGTCTTCGTTCGATCGATCGATCCTGCCGTTCGTTCGACCAATCTCACTTTTTTCGTTGGCTTATCTGGTCCGATCAACCCAACCAGATTAATTCAGCGGCTATCCACCGTTCGATCAACTGAACCCCAGGTTCGATCGATTGATCCCTTGGTTGAACCTTAGCCGCAAGTTGATATGATCTCTGGGGTTCGGTCTACCGATCCGGAGGTTCAGTCGACCGATCAATGCCGTAAACTTCAACCTACAAAATGTTAGTTTCCTGCAAAATAGAGAAATAGGCAAATAGAAAAAATAATAATTTTAACAATCTCCGAACTGTCTAATTCTGACTTTCAGATTTCACGGAAACCCTAAGTCGAATCGATGCCTATTGTTTCCTCTTCGGGGAACGTGTCCTCACCTACTCCTCTCAGGAGAAATTACATTTTGCCAGACTGGTCGTCTAGACCATCTGGACTTTTGCTCAGCGTCTAGACTTCAGGACTTCATGCTGAATGTCCACTCCATGACCCGTCCAAACTTTCACCTGGTTCGTGACCCCTAGAATTTTCACCTAGAGTCCTCAACTCTAGGATTTCACCCAAAGTCCTCGATCCACCAAAACTTCGCCCATTCCCTCGGACCAGGACTTCTTTTTCTAACCGCAACTAGGACTTTCCATAACCTAAGGTTACCTCCCCCTAGGGCCTAGGGTTACCTCCCCCTAGGACCTAGGGTTACCTCTCCTTAGGGTTTTCCACCTGCCAAGAATTCATTAGGACTTTCTCCTAAGAATACTTAGGACTTTCCTGCAAGCTCATTCATACTTGTTAGACAACAAGTAACCTTAACTTTAAACCCTTTGTCATTATCAAAACATAGGTTTGATAATCTGGTGCTCCTTACACTAATAATCTCCCCCTTTTTGATTATGACAACATAGTTCAAAGTTAAGTAAAAACAAAAAGCATTCGAAAAGATAAAATAGAATAAATATCAAGTAGTTTTTTTAAGACAAAAAATAAAATGTTACTCACTCCCCCTTAAATATTACTTTTTTTTTAAATAAGACTTTTTTTTTACTTTACTTTTAACACCTTTCTCCCCCTTTGACATATATAAAAAATTATTAAATAAAGAGAAAAGTTAGAAAAAACTTTAAATTTGAAAATTTAGCTTTTTAATCTTTTCCAAGCTCCTCTTAAAAGTAGCACTTTACTTTTCTTTAAAAAAAATGTATTTAGCTTTCAAAGAGTTTCTAAAAAAAAAACTTATTAGATATTTAGCTTTGAAAAGAATGTCTTTGAAAAATACTTAGCTTTAAAAAGTATTTTTTTTAAAAAAAACTTAGCTAAATACTTAGATTTGAAAAGTTTTTCTTTTTTAAAAAAACTTAGCTAAATACTTAGCATTGAAAAAATTTTCTTAGAAAAAAATTTACTAAATACTTATCTTTGAAAAAGATTTTCATATAAACTTTTGAAGAAGTATTTGATTTTAACTTATAATCTTTCTTTTGAAATAGCACCCCACAAGAAAACTAAAATAAGTTTAACTCCCTATTTTTCTCTCTTTCTTAAAAAGTTTATGTAATTTGTAAGGAGATAGTGAGCTTAAATAATTTAATTAATATCTTGATTAATATCTTAATTAATAACTATGACCCTAGAGTCCAAGCATGAAAATCATAAGTTTAATAATATAAAAGTAATTATTTATTTTCCTGATTTTCCATCTCATCTATTCTATGTTATCAAACATGTTCAGTTTATGAGTTTATGTGAGATGGAGTTGAGTTAATTTTGAAGTTGATTTTATCTCTGACTTTGAAAAATATTTATGATATTGAAGAATATTTAAGTTTAAATTTAAATTTAAATTTAGATTTTAAAATATTAAATTTTAAATTTCAAAATATTTCAGTTTGAATTTAAATTTGAATTTCAAAAATACTGAATTTTGAATTTTAAAATATTTAAATTTAAATTTAGATTATATTTGCTTTGATTTAATGATTAAGTTAGATTTAAGCTTGATTAACTAATTTTAAAACTAAATTCATCTCACCCTTTTTCTAAATTATCAATCAAGGAACCTTATCTGTTTTGTGAGATGGTTAATTTTATCTTTAATTTTAATTAATATCTAAGAATTGATTTACATTAGAGGTAGACTAAGATTTGATAGTTAGTCAATTAAATATTCATTTCAATAATTAGCTTCCAGGCTGTGGTGAGGTACTAAGCCTTCTTGGGTATTGGATCATCAACTACTTCTAGACAAAACCTTTTAAAGAAATTGAATCACTAAAAGCAAACAAGGCTTTAGAGACGAAATATTTCATTTCTGAAGGCCATTTTTCTGTCTCTAAACAATATTTGAAACGGAATATTTCGTCTCAGCATTCCGTTATTGAAAGCCCCGTAGCTAATTTTGAGACCGAACTATTCTGTCTCTAATTTCATAAACAGATTGAAAAATCATTTATATATCTATTTTTAATTTGACCAAATGAAATTATTTTTGAAAACAAATTCCGTCTCTAATTTTATTTTAAATCCATTATTAGTCTGTCTCAAATTATATAACATATATAATTTTAATCTATTTATAATCTGTTTACAATCTTGTTTATAAATCCGTATATAACATTCGTTTATAATTTTGTTTTAAATCTATCTTTAGTCTGTCACAAATTATATATTAAATATAATTGTAATATGTTTATAAATCTGTTTATAAATTCGTATATAAATTTCATCTTTAATTTTGTTTTAAATCTGTTATTAATCTGTCTCAAATAACATATCAAAAATAATTTTAATTTGTTTATAAATCTGTTTACAAAATTCATATTTAAATTTATCAATAATTTTTTATTATATTATATTTTTTCTCATCTACATATTATTTTAGCTGAAATAATCACACATTTCAAATAAATTAAAAATATTTGAAATAATTAATGTTTAATCCAAAAATATCACATCATCCAAATATTCATATTATCTAACTAAATCTAATTTTTATTTCGTTTATCATGACGCTCACGGGGACCAGATCCTCCTGGATACAAATGATTTGTATATCCCGCCTCTTGAATCATCTTACGAACCATCTCCTTGAGATTTTCTTCTCTTTGTCTAGCTTCCTCTATAAGTTATGCTTCCCTTTGTCTACTTTCCTCGATAAGTTTATTTTCTCTTTGCCTATTTTCTGTGATAACGAGTTCCATTTTTTTTTTGCTTTCAATAATTTCTTTCTCCATCCTCTTACTAGTAGCATGCATGTCTTCAATTTCTTGTGATAGTTCGTTGTTTTTCTCATTGGAGCACATTTCATTGGAACTTCCATTGTATGATCTTCCAAAGTGTTGATTGCGTTCAAATCCATACACCCTTCCCTTATATTGGCCACCCACCACATCACACCATGATTTCAGATCGAATGAAGGAGGAGTAATATGATCATCAACATTTAGTCACTCTCTATATTGTTCCTGTCCATATTATAATAGCTTATATTAGTTTAATAAATATAAAACAACAAATGAGATGTCAATATGATATTAATGAAAAATTAACTATGTTAACTTACACTAACTCGGGCTGATTTGTTATCCACAAACTCTCCGGTACCTTGCTTCCTTTTATGCATTCATTCAAAAACCTCAACTTCATCCACTTCTCGTCCCAAATCTTTTTTCTACAATCATATGTAACATATGTCAATATATACCAGATCATATGAGATACATTTAATTTAAATCTAAATATTAAATTTAATAAATGAGATGTATAAATTATTGAAATAAACATATAGAAAAGAGATTTACCATCCTCTCGTGGTATGCTCCAAAAGAAATTGAACCCCCCGGTATGTTTGGTAATAGACCCATCTTTCATTATCATTTTATTTTTACGTGCAATATCACATTTGATCTTGTGATCTTCTGTATTCCAATAATTTTTAACTAGATCATTACAAATATTAGCTTCCATCCATTCAGGGCCCCTACCTATCATATCTAATATGTTTGGTTCCCTTCCTAAATCTTCTTATGCCGATGATAATGTTGTTTTCTTAGCCAAATGAATTGTTGCTCTGTACCTCTCACTTGCATTTTCATTCCATACCTTTTTCCATTTCACTGTCTATAAAATTATCCCATTTATATCTCAACTACACAAATTCAATAGACAATCAATGGTTATAAATAATATCAATGGTGAATTAATTCATACAAAATGAGATTATTTTTTTTTAGAATTTAAAATATATTGCTTACCTTAAAATTTTCCCAAAGCAAATCCTTAATATGTAAAATACCGGAAAAGGGCGGATAATAATAAGAGAATTTTCCGGAATTTTTAGAAATTTTTTGGAAAATTTTTGGAGCTTGTATGGACGAGTTTACAGGGATGAAAACTGGGCCCCGGGAAAGCCTGTTTAGGTTATTTTGTTTAAACGAGGAAAAGTTTTATTTTTTTTATTTTTTTTATTTTTCTTTTCTCTCCCCGTGTGCCCTAACCGACGCCATTTTCTTCTCTTCTTTTTCCCCTTGCGCCGGTTCCCTCTCCCGATCCTCTTCTCCCTCACGCGCACGCCCTCACTCCCTCTGCCGCCGGCGACAAGAGCCGTCTCTCCTCTTCGCTGGCCGACGCAGACCCGGACTCCTATCTTCTGCCTTAGCGACGGTCGCCGCTTTGAGACCTAGATCTATCTCGGCCATTGAGATCAGGACGCGCCGCCGCCTTCTCGTGTCGTCCCGGTCGCTATAGTCGACGCCGACTCCTGCCGCCCTCCCGAGCCTTTCCTTCGATCGCCGAGCAGAGTCCTTTACCTCTGCCTTAGCGTCGTCTGGCATTCTCCCATCTTTGCCGACGACGCCACTCCCGCTGAGCAGCGCCGGTTGTCGTTGTCTGTGAGCCCTAGCCTGTGCCCAGGCACGACCATCCCGCGGCCACTACAGCCCGTCCTCGTGCGCTGCCCTGTTGATCACCGCCGACTCCTTGTTCTTGAGCCGTGCCCTAGACCCGAGCCAACAAGGTGAGATTGTGCCCGAAGGATTTGGATTGGTGGAGCACCCGATTGTTTGATCTCAGGCTGTGGTGTTGTTTCTTATTTCCAGCAGGACCTCTAACTTGTTCCGGCAGCCAACATCTTTGACTTTGGATCAACAGTAATACATTCAAATTGAGGTGAGGTTTGTTTTGTTTTCGGGTTGATGCAGAGTGATAATATTGTAGTAGTGGATTATTTTAATTTGTTGAGGAGAAGGAGATGTGTAAGGAATATGCATCTGATATTTTTATATAGAATGGAAACCATATTTTATTTTATTGTGTTGATAGATTAGTGGTTGATGGTGGTTTATTGATGGTGGGTTGAGTGATTCATGGTGGTTATTCAATTTAATGGTTGTTATTCGGAACATAGAATTGATTATCAGATGTGGGAGTTTGATTGTTGGATTAGAGATGATTTATGTATAAAATTAATCTTGTGAAAGAATTATGGATTCATTGTTTAGTTGAATTTATTTGTTGGATTGTTAGTTTATATCTTGTTTAGAGAATTGAAGCATGTAAACCGAGTTGATTACATGGATCTAAGTAGAAGTTGTGATTCAGTTATGACATGTTGATTTGGGTGACACAGGACTTTGACGCGAGACGAGTATCTCGACGTCGGATTTGGACTGGATACGATTCTTCTATATCGGAGGCGGGTACCTTGACTTATCTTTTTGATATGTCTTGTTGATATGTCTAGTAGGTCATAGCTTTTAGTAATAATTATGTTCGTCATTGTTTCGGTATGTCACTTTTGGATACCTGTAACATGCTTGTTTGCTCACCTGATATGCATTTTATGCTAGTACCCACATGATTATATATATATATATGCTCAGAGAAGTAGTGACATACCATGCTTGTTATGTTCAGGACCTAGATTTTTGATATCCTATCTGACCTGTGTACTTTAGATCTTCGTATTTGACCATCGATATTATGATACTTATTTTATGTATATGGATATGGTTATGCTGATCAGTTTATTGCCATGCTTAGTGTCATGCATCATGATTGCATGCTGCGCGATTGTCGGCTCCACTATGGTTGAGCACATTGGCAGTTACATGTACTGCACACACCACCACTCATGGGTTAGTGGTATATCAGACAGGTGTGTGGCGGTTCTGCTGTTTGGCTCCTTTGGTCTGAGGACTCAGCGTGGTAGCCAGCAGACAGTTCCGCTCTGTTTGGCTCCGCTGGCATTTAGTGTAGCAGCGTGGTAGCCGGCAGACGGTGGACTCTGTTTGGCTCCGTTGGTCAGGTGACTCAGCGTGGTAGCCGGCAGAGATACCTCCCCGTCATCGTGTACCGGGAGATGAGAGCATTGAGCTCCCCCATTTATGATTTGGGGTCAGAGGACAGGAGTACTCCGACAGCATTCCGTCCACTCACTCACTCATCAGGTGTAGTGATGGTAGAGTGCACGGTTGTCACAGCCCTACCCACTCGGTCTCACCATTGTGTGTGAGATGACTGACTGGCGTCAAGGGTGACCAGGACACATCATTGGCATCATATGCATTTACTGCTTGGGTTTGCTGCACTTATATGCTGCATTTGGATGGATGCATATGTTTGACATGCATACAGGATTTATGACACTTCCGGTCTGACGACCTGATTATTCTGATAGGTGGCCCTGGTGAGTACAGTACTCTTCAGCCTTTTCTATTTTGCATTATCTTCTTTTGTTCAGGAGATTGTACTCCATGGTTATTACTATTTGTTATAGTTTACTATACATGTCAACTAGGTATCTGCTGAGTTGTTTAACTCACCCCCGTGGACACTATCTTTTTCAGGTACTAGGTTGTTTATGGAGATGCTTGGAGTATCCTGGCTGCCGGTCCCCACATCACATCAGAAGATATGTCTACGCGTTTGTGTACTTTTACTTCGGTATTTATAATTGGTGTATTTAGCTTTGTGTTCCGATTTTATTTCTGGAATTGTTATATTGTTGTGTTGTGTTGTTGTGTGTTGTAAGCCTAGCCGGCTAGCAGTGATTTTTTTGGTTTTGTATGGGCTAGTATTTATGTTTTTCCGCTGTATTGGTTTTGATTTCAGCCGAGTGGGCTGTTTAAAATATATATAACTGCGTGATTGTTGTTATACTTGTCCAGCCGTGTAGGCTGAGATTATTATCTGCGTGGTTGTGTATATATTCCAGCCGCATGTGGCTGATGTATATTGTGTCTATAGAAATGCTTCAGATTGTCACCCGTACAGGGGAGGTGCTGTCGAAATTTCTTCGGACAGGGACTTCCTCGGGGCGTGACAATTTAGTGGTATCAGAGCAGGTATACGATACTTGCTATGTGTTTTGGATTTTCGAGATTTATCTGATACCAATTTATTTGGTATCAGAGCTCGGCTTACGAGTCTTATTTTTCTGTGTTTCGGATTTCGTGTTTTAGTCTTCTCGATGTGACTTTTACGGGTTTTTGGGACCTGGCAGCAGTAGGACATCTCCAAGCTATAGGAGGTATGTTGGTATATACTGTTATCCTACCTTTCTGTTAGTATATGCCCTGTTGATTATTACAGTTTATCACCTGTATTAGCATACTTTATTAGTACCTGTCTGGTTGTTGTAGCGTATATTACATGTGATGAGTTAGCCACTGATCTAGATTGACCTTAATAGAGATTAAGGATTATAGGCTTTGGTGATTTTACATATCATACCCCCAGTAGTTTTACTTCTGTTATGATTAGTTGATTAGAAGATCAGACACATACCAGCCTCTGTTATTATTAGCTGTGTAGTGGATAGTGTCTACATATTCATTTTGACTTAGCCAGTAGTATATCATTTTATCTTAATTAATTTTATTAGTAGATAATTGATCTACTCTTGTTAGATCAATCATTAGAAGTTTGATTTACCATAATTGCTTGAAGAGGATTAATGTAATCTTGATCAGTTGAAAGATGAATAATTTAGTGTTGTTGGTTGATCAGTAGAGGATTGCCATACTCTATTTCTAGAGGTTCGAACCTTTATGTTATCTGTGATTAGTTATGTATCTAGAGCACATTTGAGTACATGTTTTGTACTGACGTGGAAAGGACTGAATTAGCCGCATACCATTGTCGGCTTGGTCAGTCTATAGAGGATCATTGTATCCTATTCCTTGGGGTACTTTAATTTTTGACTGTATGTACCTAGTTTGATAACCTAGAAGGTAGAATAAGGAATATCAGGTTGATTGGATTAAATATGCTGATTCTACATATCTATGTAGTGTGTACATATGATTATTACGGGATGTAGGAGCGTTTTGATGGACGGTCTAATTGCATGTAGTGGGTGCATACTTTTCCAGTTGTGATTGTTGTGGGTTTCTAGTAGATTATACCCGAGTGGTCTGATTGGTTTATTGGAGGTATTTTGTCGATTAAATCTATGTTGTGAAATGTGCACAAGTGTTTGAGTGTTTTATTGAAGATATCGTATCGATTTAATCTGAGTTGTGATATGTGCAGATGTGTTTGGTGTGGTATCTGAGGTATCTTGTTGCTTATGTTTGATATGTGAGTGCACCTGGTTTTAGTATGCTTTATGGGAAGTTGATGTTGATTATACTCTTGGCATAGGCGTATATATGTCATGTGAGTGTTGTTTGAGGTGTATTGTCGATTATACCTACGATGATTTATGCACACGGGTTCGGTTTGTAATATTGGAGGTATCACACTGGTTTATTTACCTGTGTTATGAGTGTTTGGTGTGCACTAGTTGGAGGATTATGTCGATCATACCTATGTTGTGTGTGCACGCGTGCCAGATGTATGGTTAGTAGCATCATGATGATTCTACCTATGTTGAATGTAGAATGTTGAGTGTCTACATTATGTTATTGGTTGTATTACCCTGTCAACTAATTTTCCTATTAGTGGGTGACTGACCCACTAGGATGATGATAGAGTTGATTATGGATTTGATTTGCTTACTAGGTTGTTATACCCTTGGCTGCCCATAGTGATTTGTGGCAGAGTGATCTTGTATAGTCACTAGATGGATAGTTAGGTGCTTTGGACATTTATGTATTGTTTGTGGTGGAGCGTAGCTCCCACATATTATTATTTGTTTGTGGTAGAGCATAGCTCCCACATATTTTAGATGGTTGTGGTGGAGCGTAACTCCCACATATTATGGACTGTTTGTGGTGGAGCGTTGCTCCCACCCATTGTGGATTGCTTGTAGCGGAGCATTGCTCCCATATTTATTGCAGATACATATTTCAGATTATTTGTGGTGGAGCGTTGCTCCCACATATGGAGGATTTCTTGTGGTAGAGCGTTGCTCCCACATATGTGGTATTTCGGGTGATGGAGTGTTGCTCTCACACTAGAGGATCTTTTCCTTGGTGATTTATGTTGTGGGTGATTAGATTTCCGACTTATTATCAGAGATCTTATGGATAGGGATGTCGGTGATACAGATGTTATGTGTCTTGGTTTTTGCCATATAGGCTTACAGTGTCTTAGATGTTTTCAGGGACTCGATGATTCTGGTAGTTCGAGGATGTTTGGATCGGTTTCCATTGTCTTTGTTGACGATGATGTGATCTATTTCGGATCTGCAGTGAGTCACGCACATCATCTTTGCATAGTTCTAGAGATGTTTTGATGAGAACATCTATATGCGAAGTTCAGTAGTGCGTTTTGAGATTGTCATCTGTGAGATTTTTGGGGACACATGGAGACCAATAGGGAATACCGTGGATCCATAGGAGATGGAGTTTGTTACCATTGGATAGTAGTCGTAGTCTATACAGGAGACTCGCAACTTCCTTTGTTTGGCTCGATATTTCCGGAGATACGTTGAGGATTTCTCACGAATTGCTATGCTACTTACACTCCTGACCAGGAAAGACGTGAAGTTCACTTGGACTGAGAATTGCAAGACCAGCTTCTAGGAGCTGAAGCGGAGACTAGTGACGACTCCGATTTTGGTTTTACCTTCTGAAGAGGACGGATATATCCTCTACACCGACGCATCTCTACAGGGTTTGGGCGCTGTTTTGATGCAGCACGGTGGGTAGTCTCCTACTTCTCGACAGTTGAAGGAGCATGAGGAGAACTACCCAGTACATGACTTGTGGCTAATCGCCATTATTTTTGCCTTGAAGATTTTGCTGTGTTATCTGTACGGTGTTACATTTGAGCTTCTCACTAACCATAAGAGTCTCAAATATCTGTTTTACTTAGAAGGAACTTAATCTCCGACAGAGGAGATGGATGGAGTTCCTGAAGGATTTTAATTGTACCATTAGCTATCACACAGGGAGAGCTAATGTGGTTGCCGATGCACTTAGCAGGAAGTCCAGAGGGACTTTAGCTTGCCACCGAGTTGTGGTCACAGACTTGATTCAAGGTTTCTCCGAGTTGGGCCTTGAGGCATAAGGACAGACAGAGCAGGGTATTCTTGTTACCATGGTTGCTCAGTCGTAGATCAGGACGAGGATCCGAGAGGCCCAGGCTAGTTATCAGCATTTGCAGTTTATTGGCAGCCAGATAGCTTTCGGGCAGCAGACCGAGTTCACATGAGACGAGGAGGGTGTTATACACTTTCGAGGCAGATTAGGCATACCGTAGTCTCATCCGGTCTTACAGGAGCTACTTCAGGAGACTCATCGCTCTCGATTTGCGATCCACCCAAGCGGTACCCATATGTACCGAGATTTGAGACGTTCTTATAGGTGGAACGGTATGAATAAAGACATCGTGGAATTTGAAGCTAGATGTCTTGCCTGTCAGCAGGTGAAGGCTGAGCACCAGAGACCTGCCTGTTTACTTCAGCGGATTCCTATTCCTGAGTGGAAATGGGAACAAATTACCATGGACTTTGTAGTGGGTTTACCGAGGATACGAGGAGGCCATGACGCGATTTAGGTAGTCGTTGATCGATTAACCAAATCCGCACACTTTTTAGCGATTCGGAGGACGAATTTCTTGGATCGATTGGTAGATCTGTTTTGCCGGGAGATCATCAGATCACGTGGTGTTCCGTTGACTATTATTTCGGATAGAGACCCCGGTTCACGTCTCATTTTTGACAGTCTGCAGCAGGCTGTGGGCACGCAGCTCTGTTTTAGTACAGCTTTCCATCCTCGGACAGATGGATGGTCACAGCGGACCATTCAGACTCTAGAGGACTTGCTAAAGTCTTGTGTATTTGGATTTTGGAGGCAGTTGGGAGGACCATTTGCCATTGGTAAAGTTCACCTACAACAACGGCTGCATTTGGCTATCCAGATGCCACCGGTTGAAGCGTTGTATGGTAGGCCTTGTCGGACACCCACCTTCTGGGATAAGGTTGGGGAGGTCTAGTTGTTGGGACCTCATAGAGCTCAACATGAGGCAGACTTGTTCCGTACTATTAGACGGAGGATGTCAGAGGCACAGAACCGCCAGAAGAGTTATGCTGATCAGAGACGAAGACCCCTAGAGTTCTCTACTGGCGACCATATATTTTTGAGAGTTTCACCCATAAAAAAAAGGTGAAGAGATTTGGCCTCTAAGGTAAGCTGGCTACGCGATACATTGGACCTTTCCAGATCTTGGAGAGGATTGGAGTGGTTGCCTATCATCTGACATTACCATCATCCCTGGTAGGCGTTCACGTCATGTTTCACGTATCTAGGCTGGGGGAATACATACCCGACCCGACATATGTGCTAGCAGATGTCTCCGTTCCCATTCAGCCTGACGTCACTTATGAGGAGGTTCTGGTATGGATTTTGGACGGAAGAGCGTCAGCAGCGGAATAAGAAAATCTGACTGGTTAAAGTCGAATGGCAGCATCATTCGGATGAGGAGGCTACTTGGGAGCTCGAGGATACGATCCGAGCTCGATATCCCCATCTTTTCACTTGAGGTATGTGAGTTATTTACCATTCAACATTTATACTTTTTGTCTGTTGTTAGTACTTGCTAATGGTAGATAACTAAATTTGGGGACCAAATTTTTATTAGTGGGAGAGAATGTAAAATACCGGAAAAGGGCGGATAATAATAAGAGAATTTTTCAGAATTTTTAGAAATTTTTCGGGAATTTTTCGGAGTTTGTATGGATGAGTTTACGGAGATGAAAACTGGGCCCCGGGAAAGCCTGTTTGGGTTATCCTGTTTAAACGAGGAAAAGTTTTATTTTATTTTTTATTTTTTTTCTTTTTCTTTTCTCTCCCCGTGTGCCCTAACCGACGCCATTTTCTTCTCTTCTTTTTCCCCTTGCGCCGGTTCCCTCTCCCGATCCTCTTCTCCCTCGCGCGCACGCCCTCACTCCCTCTGCCACCGGCGACAAGAGCCGCCTCTCCTCTTCGTTGGCCAACGCAGACCCGGACTCCTATCTTCTACCTTAGCGACGGCCGCCGCCTTGAGACCTAGATCTATCTCGGTCGTTGAGATCAGGACGCGCCGCCGCCTTCTCGTGTCACCCCGGTCGCTATAGTTGACGCCGACTCCTGCCGCCCTCCCGAGCCTTTCCTTCGATCACCGAGCAGAGTCCTTTACCTCTGCCTTAGCGTCGTTTGGCATTCTCCCATCTCTGCCGACGACGCCACTCCCGCTGAGCAGCGCCGGTTGGCGCTGTCTGTGAGCCCTAGCCTGTGCCCAGGCACGACCATCCCGCGACCACTACAGTCCGTCCTTGTGCGCTGTCCTGTTGATCACCGCCGACTCCTTGTTCTTGAGCCGCGCCCTAGACCCGAGCCAACAAGGTGAGATTGTGCCCGAAGGATTTGGATTGGTGGAGCACCCGATTGTTTGATCTCATGCTGTGGTGTTGTTTCTTATTTCCAGCAGGACCTCTAGCTTGTTCCGGCAGCCAACATCTTCGACTTTGGATCAACAGTGATACATTCAAATTGAGGTGAGGTTTGTTTTGTTTTCAGGTTGATGCAGAGTGATAATATTGTAGTAGTGGATTATTTTAATTTGTTGAGGGGAAGGAGATGTGTAAGGAATATGCATCTGATATTTTTATATAGAATGGAAACCATATTTTATTTTATTATGTTGATAGATTAGTGGTTGATGGTGGTTTATTGATGGTGGGTTGAGTGATTCATGGTGGTTATTCAATTTAATGGTTGTTATTCGGAACATAGAATTGATTATCAGATGTGGGAGTTTGATTGTTGGATTAGAGATGATTTATGTATAAAATTAATCTTGTGAAAGAATTATGGATTCATTGTTTAGTTGAATTTATTTGTTGGATTGTTAGTTTATATCTTGTTTAGAGAATTGAAGCATGTAAACCGAGTTGATTACATGGATCTAAGTAGAAGTTGTGATTCAGTTATGACATGTTGATTTGGGTGACACAGGACTTTGACGCGAGACGAGTATCTCGACGTCGGATTTGGACTGGATACGATTCTTCTATATCGGAGGCGGGTACCTTGACTTATCTTTTTGATATGTCTTGTTGATATGTTTAGTAGGTCATAGCTTTTAGTAATAATTATGTTCGTCATTGTTTCGGTATGTCACTTTTGGATACCTGTAACATGCTTGTTTGCTCACCTGATATGCATTTTATGCTAGTACCCACATGATTATATATATATATATATATATGCTCAGAGAAGTAGTGACATACCATGCTTGTTATGTTCAAGACCTAGGTTTTTGATATCCTATCTGACCTGTGTACTTTAGATCTTCGTATTTGACCATCGATATTATGATACTCATTTTATGTATATGGATATGGTTATGTTGATCAGTTTATTGCCATGCTTAGTGTCATGCATCATGATTGCATGCTGCGCGATTGTCGACTCCACTATGGTTGAGCACATCGCCAGTTACATGTACTGCACACACCACCACTCATGGGTTAGTGGTATATCAGACAGGTGTGTGACGGTTCTGCTGTTTGGCTCCGTTGGTCTGAGGACTCAGCGTGGTAGCCGGCAGACAATTCCGCTCTGTTTGGCTCCGCTGGCATTTAGTGTAGCAGCGTGGTAGCCGGCAGACGGTGGACTCTGTTTGGCTCTGTTGGTCAGGTGACTCAGCGTGGTAGCCGGCAGAGATACCTTCCCGTCTTCGTGTACCGGGAGATGAGAGCATTGAGCTCCCCCATTTATGATTTGGGGTCAGAGGACAGGAGTACTCCGACAGCATTCCGTCCACTCACTCACTCATCAGGTGTAGTGATGGTAGAGTGCACGGTTGTCACAGCCCTACCCACTCGGTCTCACCATTGTGTGTGAGATGACTGACTGGCGTCAGGGGTGACCAGGACACATCATTGGCATCATACGCATTTATGCATTTACTGCTTGGGTTTGCTGCACTTATATGCTGCATTTAGATGGATGCATATGTTTGACATGCATACAGGATTTATGACACTTCCGGTCTGACGACCTGATTATTCTGATAGGTGGCCCTGGTGAGTACAGTACTCTTCAGCCTTTTCTATTTTGCATTATCTTCTTTTGTTCAGGAGATTGTACTCCATGATTATTACTATTTGTTATAGTTTACTATACATGTCAACTAGGTATCTGCTGAGTTGTTGAACTCACCCCCGTGAACACTATCTTTTTCAGGTACTAGGTTGTTTATGGAGACGCTTGGAGTATCTTGGCTGCCGGTCCCCACATCACATCAGAAGATATGTCTACGCGTTTGTGTACTTTTACTTCGGTATTTATAATTGGTGTATTTAGCTTTGTGTTCCGATTTTATTTCTGGAATTGTTATATTGTTGTGTTGTGTTGTTGTGTGTTGTAAGCCTAGCCGGCTAGCAGTGATTTATTTGGTTTTGTATGGGCTAGTATTTTATGTTTTTCCGCTGTATTGATTTTGATTTCAGCCGTGTGGGCTGTTTAAAATATATATAACTGCGTGATTGTTGTTATACTTGTCCAGCCATGTAGGCTGAGATTATTATCTGCGTGGTTGTGTATATATTCCAGCCGCATGTGGCTGATGTATATTGTGTCTGTAGAAATGTTTCAGATTGTCAACCGTACAGGGGAGGTGCTGTCGAAATTTCTTCGGACAGGGACTTCCTCGGGGAGTGACATAATATCATTAGGCACGTTTTTCCATGTTGGCCACGTTCCTTTAATCATTCCTTTGATATCATTTGTAATTTCACGACGAACATCAATTTCAACAAATCTAAATACAACAAAATGAATAATATTATAACAAGAAAAATAATTATTACAAAATAGATAGAAAACTTATTAAATTTAAAAGTCATATGACTTGTACTTATTTATAGCCATGTGTATTTTAGTTTGTTCATCAATATTTGATGGAATCTGAGATCCTTGATTAGATCCTCTTCGTCGAACTACTGATGAACTACCTTCTTCATATCGAGCATCATTGATCACATCATTTCTTGAGATTTGTATTTCCGCCTCATCCTAGGACAAATAAATACATATAATATATGTAATTTAATAAATACATTATCAAGATAAAATTTACACACCTGTACTTCATTTGGTATGTTGTCAAGTTCAGGCATTGTATCATGTTGCCTACATACATCATCATTAAAGTAAATATTATGTAATTCAATGTTTTATTCAAATTTGTATACCATTAATAAAAAAAATATACATTACATACTCATCTTGTATTGTAAGAGATTGACATCTACTTCGACCTCTCCCCCTTGATCTTCCTCTGCTGGAACCAATATCTTTCGTCCCTCTATTTAACATCCTGCATTACATAAATAAAAAATTCAGCAAAAGAGAATACAAGAAAAAGTTCAGCAAAAGATAATTATAGTAAACAACAAATAAAATTTAGTATACAAAATTTCTGAAGTGAACAACAAATTTCTGAAGTGAACAACAAATTTCTGAAGTGAACAACAAATTTCTGAAGTGAACAGCAATAAACACTATGCAGTACAGATTACACTATGCAAATAAAATTTTTGTAGAAAATAACAAACGTGAAAAATTTCTATAAACAAAATAAAATTTAGTAAACAACACAGTAAACAACAATAGCAGTAAAATTCAATAAACAACAACAAACGTAACAAAAAGAGTGTCAACCTCAAAAAGAGTGTCAAACTTGGCTTTGTTTCTGGGCAAAGTATATAGTGGCAACAAGAGTCATATTAGTCGAAACATACAAACTCAAAGGAGTTCAAAAGGATATAAGGACAACCATACCAGCCATCACAATTTGCATTTTCAGAGAAAGGAACCTACCTGCCAGGAGGATGCTTGTATACAGGTCATCACAATTTACTTGCCAGAAACCTACCTGCCAAGAACTATACCGACCATCATAATTTATAGGTTTGTTGCAGGTAAATGGAATGGCATACAATAGTCAGATAACACCAGGAGGATGCTTGTATACATATTTAGTTGTGAAGGAAGCAGATATCAGGATTCAACAAGTATAGAGACAAGTGATAGCTGGAAATAGTTGTTGATGAATCTAGCACATGCATGCTTCACATAGACAAGTTGAATCTCTAGAATAATCAATTCAATCTGTCACAAATAAAATGTCTGGAAGTGCATGAGTCAAGCTCCAACAATGCAATGCCCAATAAAATCACAATATCTATCAGATTAAGTCAAACAAGCATGAAACACCTGCACCTACATATGCAATTGCAAATCCATCCTATACTTGTGATGCACAATCTACCATTTTGTACAAACAAGTTCATGCTCATTTAAACCACTCAAACCCAATTCGCAGTAGCATTAAACACTATGCAAACAACATTTCTGCAAGATTAGCAATAGCAGTAAACACTAGCAATAATACAAACAACATTACCAATAGCAGTAACAGAATGTAAACACAAATTCTGCAGTAACAATAGCAGAATTCAGCAAAGACAATAGTAGGAACACAATTTCTGTAGTAACATCTCATCTTGCACAAGCTGCATCTAATATCTTGCACAATTTCTGCAGTAACAATTTTTGCAAAGATGAGATGTACATTTCTGCAAGATATTGTGCATCTAATATCTTGCACAATTTCTACAATACGATTTCTGCAAAGATGAGATGTACATTTCTGCAAGATATTGTGCATCTAATATCTTGCACAATTTCTGCAGTACGATTTCTGCAGCTTCTACAATAACATCTCATCTTGAGACAATTTCTGCAGTAAACACAATTTGCAATATACAAAGGCAAATGCAACATCTCATCTTGCACAAGCATATATTAGATGTTCTCATAGTTCTCATAGTTGTACACAAATAGCAAAGAACATATGCACACAGATAAGCACATGCACTTGAACTATACGGTAACAATATAATTAAAGGCAATAGTGAAACATTTGTGAACAATAGTACAACAAAAACTCATGATAGAAAAAATCTATATTCACTACTAACAGCAGTAAACAATAGTAGAAGGTATAAAGCCAAAAATTGAATCAATTTATCTCTAAGATCAAACACAGAATCAAGTTTAACTCTTTGTAGAAATTTGCCAAAAACAATAGTACACTACGAACCAAATAATCTTATTACACTTTGTTCGAAACGAAGATCAAAATCAACACAATAAAATTGAAAATATTGCTAAACATAGCAAATATATTTAATTATAATTTTCCATTTCACTAGCACTATTATTAGAGTCGTGATCTGTTTCATCTTTTGTTTCTTCATTTGATTCAAAATCTTTAGATTCTTCCTCCAGCTCTTCATGCTCTAGAATAACTTGCTTGCCATTCATAACACGACGAAGCTCCTCAATTTCCATTGAATTTAGTTCCTCTTCATCAACATCACAAATAATGTTAGCATCATCAATATTTGTATCTATGAGAACAAGGTGTGGACGGGATATCTCCTCTTCTTGATAAGCAACCTCAACAATAGGTGAAACATTTTCATCTTGCTCTTCAAGGAATGGTATGTCAAATTTTCCTCTAGCTTTCACTTTGCATGATGTGACCCAATCATTCCTCTCTTGTTTGATGGTAGGAGATCTGATATAGTACAGTTGTTGGGCTTGAGCAGCTAATATGAAAGGGTCATTTGTGTTTAACTTTGATTTTTGATTAATTTCTATAAGATCCAACCTATGTATTTTCATCCCTTTATCTGATGTATCATACCAATGACACTTAAACAATACAATAGCAGCCTTAAGACCATAATATTTCAATTCCAGAATTTCTTCCAACACCCCATAGTAGTCCACTTCATACTCATTGACGGTGCTCCCCAATACACAAACACCATAATTTGATGTTGCTTTGTAACGCCCATGTTCCACGGTCTCGAATTTAAATCCATTGACAAAGTATCTTTTATGACTTGAAACCCGTCGATTTGGACCATGTGCTAGCTTCTTTATATCATCATCAACCTCAAAAGGATGTTCTTGAATCTAAAATTAATATAAAATTAAACTTAAATGGATTAAAAATATTGTGATAAACTATTTGAAATTGATGTATAAATTAAGATTGTAATTTACATACTTACATAAATGAGTAACCATTGAGGAAATTCTTGATCACATAATATTTGAAGTTCCTTGTCATTGATCCCTGAATATTGTTGTTTCTTTACTTCAATAAATTTCCTACATTTATCAAGTGATTATTTATAACTTTTAATTCTCAATTGCCAAAATAATGAGAGAAAAATATATGATTAAAGAAATTACGTCATAAGTAGAACGATCTCGTCACAATTCATCAAGATGTATCTATGGGCAGCTTTTAACTCATCATCTTTAAGATATCTAACTGCAACTCGAGAGCCAAGTGCTCGTCTAGGGTGAGTAAAAATTGACAGCACGCTAGAAGAATCTACTGCTCCTCCACCATCATTTCGTGGAATCCGATTTAGTCATGATTGGATGTTTGGTTCAAAGTATGATGAACAAAATGTTGAGACTTCTTCTATCATATAAGCTTCAATAATAGAAGCTTCAACTCGAGCTCTATTACCCACTTTTTTCTTCAAATGGTACAAAAATCTGAAATAATTTTACATTTTTATTAGATATATATAACTATCATTGACGTGAATTAGTAAATTTATCTAAAAAATATCTTTCAAAAGGATACATCCATCTATAGTGTACAGGTCCACCCACTCTAGCTTCATATGCAAGATGAATTGGCAAATGCTCCATGGAATCGAAGAAAGCTGGGGGAAAACCCCTTTCAAGCTTACACAATATCTCAATAATATTTAGTTTAATTTGTTCCATGTGCTCTACTTGCAACACAGTTATGCATATATCCCTAAAATAATTGCTTAATTCTGTTAATACTTCCCAAATTGATTTTGGAAGAAGATCACGAAATGCAATAGGCAATAATCTTTGCATAAATACATGCCAATCATGGCTCTTCATCCCAATAAACTTGCATTTGCATTCATTTACACAACGAGATATGTTCGATGCATATCCATTTGGAAATTTTAAAGATTTAGCCCAAGAACATATTTCTTTCATTTGTGATTTGCTCAAAGTGTATGGTGCTTTTGGTTTGTAAACTTTACCATTTGCGTGCTCAATCAAATGCAACTCAGGACGGCTACAAAGTTGCTCCAAGTCTTTTCTAGCTTTAGCATTATCCTTCGTCTTATCTTTGACATCCATGATAGTGTTGAAAGCATTATCAAATACATTTTTCTCAATATGCATCACATCTAAATTGTGTCGAATAATATTTGTTTTCCAATAAGGTAGCTCCCAAAATATACTTCTTTTAACCCAATTATGCATTTTTCCAAATCCATCAATCGGTTGGGTGTTACTTAGTGGTTTCCCAAATGTTACATGTGGGAGTCTATTTACTCTTTGATAAATGTCTTCCCCAGTTAAACGAAGAGGCGGAGAATCTTTTTTAACCTTACCCTTTTGGAACTTATATGCTTGTCTTCTAAAAGGATGATCACGAGGTAAGAATTGACGATGACAGTCAAACCAAGAAGCCTTCCTCCCACATTTAAGTTGGAATGATTTAGTACGTTCCATACAATAAGGACAAGCCAACCAACCATGAGTACTCCAACCAGACAACATTGCATATGCTGGAAAATCACTAATTGTCCACAAAAGTGCAGCCTTCATTTGAAAGTTTTGTTTAGAGCACACATCATAGGTTTCGACACCAGTAATCCATAATTCTTTTAACTCATCTATTAAAGGATGTAAAAAAATATCAATTTTTTTTCCTGGACTCTTTGGTCCGGCAATAACCATGTTAAGGAACATGAAAGGCTTTTGCATGCACATCCATGGAGGAAGATTATAAATTGTAATAATCACTGGCCAACATGAATAAGGGGTACTTTGATGACCAAATAGGCTGAACCCATCTGTGCATAATCCAAGATGCACATTGCGAGGATCTGTGGCAAATGAAGGATAAGTGCGATCAAAATGCTGCCAAGCTTCACCATGAGATGGGTGTGCCATTTTTCCATCTACGCAATGATTTTTTGCATGCCAAGTCATGTGCTCACAAGTATATGTAGATGCATAAATCCCCTTAAGTCTTGGTATTAATGGTAAGTACCGTAAGACATTAAAAGGAACTTCTTTCGGCACTCCAGGTTTCCTCGGTTTAAATCTGGGATGAAAGCAAATGGGGCATTCTTTGTAGTCTTTGTATTCTTCATAATATAAAATACAATTATTCACACACGCATCAATTTTCTTATAACCAAGTCCAAGATTGGCAAGTTGCTTCTTTGTTTTATATAAATTTGGTGGTAAATTATCACTCTCCGGTAACATACTTTTTATTATTGACATAAGTCTGTCGTAGCATGCCTCAGGTACATTATACTCAGACTTAAGATTTAACAACTGCGCCACAGCTGAAAGTTTAGTGTGATTTTTACAACCATTCCATAGTGGCTCATCAGCATCCTTTAATAAGTCAAAGAATTTCTGTGCATCATAATTCGGTGGTTGTTCATTACTTAGTGAAGTCCAATCAAAACCTTGATCAATACCCTCAATTACCATAGTTCTATAACGAGATCCTTCTTCATTATGAACTCTTTCATAATCATTAGTTTTCTATAATGGTTCACCATGTGCATGCCATTGCTCGTAGCCACGAGTGAATCTATTTTTGACGAGGTGATAACGCACATCCTTTTCCTTTAAAAATTTTCTATTACGACACTTGCTGCATGGACATCTTATTTTGTTATCATAGACACAAGTCGGATGTTCATAGGCAAACTTTAATAATCCTTTGACTCCTTCAATAAACTCATTGAGAAGAAAACCATTATCTTCTTTTTGGCACCACATCCAATTACGATTTGTAGACATTTTCTGTATTTTTAGAAAATATACAGATATTTTTTATAAACAAAATAAGAGAACTTTATAACATTCAATTCCAAAACTATAATTATATTGTTATCTAATCATTTACATTTACAAAAAGACTAGTTGTATTAATTCAGCATCTTTAATATTTTGACAATCAATAATAACATGTAATTTTAAGATTTGATCTATATCTCCAAATATAAAATACTAAAAGAACAATAGACATTTAAATGTTGAATATTAGAACTTGATATGCATTGCTAGAATAATATTAATGATGAATAATTTCATTAATAAAACAGTAAATATTCAAAAAAAATATTAAATTAACAACTCAGGATGCAATATTAGCTAGCTTAGGTTGTGTATGAACTGCATGGATGTTAGCAAGTGTTTTCACATGATACTGCTTATTTTGCTCCTCAATCCACATGGTATAAGCAATATTATAATATCCATGCTCCAGTATATATAGTAAGGTTTCTAATATTCTTTTAACATGATCGAGTGCATACATGTGGTATAAACTTGAAAGGTTTTGATTACTATGAGGAAGCATTGCAAAAAGACTTCATAAGAGGAAGCAGTGCAAAAAAACCTCATAAGAGAAATGTAGTAATTCAAATCTGAAGAGTCAACCTTCCAAGCAGAGAAATCTTTTTGGCTTGAAACAGAATGGAGAAAAGGAAACATTGCTAGTTGAGATAGAGCTACTCAGAATTGAATTCATAGAAATCGAGCTATCTTTGCAAGACAAAAATCTAGAAATTGATTTTCTTAAAAACAAGATAGAAGTTTTAAAAGAGGAAATCTGTAAATCATTGGTGAACATAAATACATACAAAAGATGGAGAGCAACAGATGAAGTCGGCAAGAAGAAGAAAGTGATGAGATAACAAATGAGAATCAAGATAAAACACGTGGCCAACAAAGAAGGGAATTGTATTCATTCACCACAAATGAAGCAAATAATGTGGTAACTGATGCACCAATAAAACCCTCCTTAGTTTTTCTTTGGAGATAGTTTGATCAGTGGTGTTCTCCTAAAAAAAGAATCCAAAAATATATGCAGCAAGATCATTGATGACTATAAGCAATGCTGGCAAGAGAAGCATGTAAAAGGTAGGCATTCATGGTTGATAGACAAATAGCTAACAAACAAGTGCTAGACCCTACATGCTGGAGGCACAAGTAAGGTCATCTTCTTTCCAAGATTTGATGCCTCAAAAGGATTTATGATGAGTTGTATTAGTTTAGTAATGTATTCAACATTCATGCATTGCAAAATAAACATCAAGCACGTAAGCTATGGAAACACAAATAAGTAAAATTGTGATAATGATCTCATTCTATATCAAAATAGCAAACATATCACGCCATTGAAAGATGCATATCCTAGGAGACATTTATAGAATTAAACTTTCACCAAGTAGGGCATCAGCAAGAGAGTATGGAACATTTACCAAAATATACCCTCAAATATGTTTGCTACAGTGAAGGTAGCCTGCACAAATACCATCAGTAGAATCATATGAGTCCATGCATATTGGCTGAATTGATAATTGTATCTCTTGTTTTTAAGTGTGAGAATAAACTAGACAAAACCTAATTAAGCCACGATCCAATCAAATTGTTCATTCCTCTGTAAAATTATTAACCACAAAATGCTCACATTATCATAAATAAATGTAGAGTAAGGTTAAATAGAAGATCCTTCAGAATTAATAAAGGTTAATCATAGACCAACAAGATATTAACTGGATATACCACTGTTTTAAATCCTAAACATTGATAATGACAAGACCCAAGGAGTTTGATACAAATCAATGATCCAAGAATAAAGGCGAGTTCAAACTGCATAAGAGTTTAAAAGCCCTAGTATGTTTGGGAGGCAAAAACATGACACTACAAAAAAATTCAAGAAGAAATTAGGGGTTACCTTTTGAGAGAGAGCAGCAGAGTCGGCGAGATATGAGATAAATCTGCTAGTTGAGATAGAGCTACTCAGAATTGAATTCATAGAAATCGAGCTATCTTTGCAAGGCAAAAATCTGGAAACTGATTTTCTTAAGAAAGAGATAGAAGTTTTAAAAGAGGAAATATGTAAATTACATACAAAAGATGGAGGGCAACAGATGAAGTCGGTGAGAAGAAGAAAGCGGCGAGATAAGAAGAAGAAATTAGGGCTTATCTTACCTTTTTTGAGAGAGAGCAACAGACGAAGTCGGCGAGGAGCGAAGACGGTGAGATACAAGCAACGAGAAAGCAGTTGCGAATGAGAATATGTAAGCCGGAGTCGACGAGATAAGAGGAGAAGAAGACAGCAGAGTCGGCGAGGAAGGGATGTTGTGAGGGAAGACGAGAATATGTAAGCAAGATTTAGGGGTTTTGTAAAAATAAAATAAAATAATAATAATTTAATACATTTCTTTATTATTTATATAAATTAAAAACAGAATTTATTTCTGTTTACAAATATATAAACAGATTTGTTGACAAATAAAATTTCGTATTAAATTCCGTTTCAAATCTGTATATATTTTTGTTTATAAATATTTATTTTAAAAATTCATTTTGAGTTTGTTTTAAATTCTGTCTCAATTTTTTTTATATATTACATTTTATTTAAATATAATAGATTAGTAATTCCGTATTAAATTCATTTTTGATTTACTATAATTTAAAACAAATTTTAATTCTGTTTTAAAAAATCTGTTTCTGAAGCCCTGTTTTCTTGTAGTGAATATTTAATTTTCTTCCAAAAAATCCTAGGTCTAACTAGTCAAGTGTAGATCAAGCCTGAATCCTTATCTACCCTAATCTAAGCATGTATAAAGAAAGTAGTAAAGCAAACATCAAGCAAGTCTATCTAATAATGAAGATGGTCTTTCTATTGACTCCCCCTAGATCATAACCTCGATAAGGTCTATCAAGGTAGTGGATTTGATCCTTGGTGATCCAATATTGATCAAGTCTAACTTGATTAATCAAGTTAGACTTGGGGACTCATGCTTGGACTAAGTTTCTATTTGATCGATTTACAAGAGACAAGATCTAAATTTATGTTTAGCCTTATACCCAAGTCTGGATTGACTATATATGATTCTTTGTTTTCCAAGAATTAGATCAAGATTCTTGGAACCCAAGGTGAACCGCTCCAATGTATCCTTTAGTTCCTTGACTTTTCAGGCTGGAATTTTCTTCCTCAAGTTGTTGGACTTGAGTTGAAGTTCCAGTCTAAACAGATCCAGTCAAGGAGCTTGGGTTAGTCACTTCCTTAAGGGTTTTACCTCCTTTTGGAGTGACTTGACCTAGATATTGAATTTGGCCAACTTCCTTAATAGATATGAAATTAAATTTTGTAAATCCTCGACTTGAGTACCAGCAATCAGAGAACTTACAATATTATTTGTCCTTTCGGAAACGAATATGAATTCATGGCTTCTTTTATACTCTGTTTCTGATTCTGCTTCGGTTTCATATTCGAACTCTGTTTCAGCAACGTACGCTTGTATTGGTACAACAAAGAAGCTTGTTTGCTTGTGTTCTTCATCAAAATCTTCCGAGGATTCATACCATGTTGCTTTCAAGGCCTTCCTTCTTCTTTGCTTCTAGTTTAGACACTCCGGCTTGTAATGCCCCTTCTGGTTGTAGCCATAGCAAGTAACTCCAGATTTGGCCTTCATGTTCGATTGAGTCACCTTCTTCTTCTTAAGTGCTTTTTGAACTAGTTTAACTGTTTGGTGGTGATTTCATCTTCTTCTAATTCTGATTCATCTTCGGACTTAGGTTCGGTCTAACACTTGGTTTTTGGTTCCCTCATTCTATTTGTACTTGCGACCAAATACTTTTCTCGATTGGTAGTGCATTAGTCTGTTCATGAAGTTTGAATTAGAAAATAATTCATCTAATCTAATTAAGGGAAGATCCTTAGATACCTTGTAGACATCTACTATTGATGCTCATAAGGTGTTCCTAGAAAAGGTATTTAGCACATACCTGATGACATCGCTATTTTCTACCTTTTGACCAATTATGTGGAGACCTTTGAGAAGGTCTTGGATGCATGCGTCTAATTGGCTCGCCGTCTCACCCTCCTACATTTTTATATTATATAATTTATTTAGAATCAAACCTCTTTTACTTACCTTAGTATCAGAGGTCCCTTCATGTAGTTCGATTAGGTTCTCCCATAAGTCTTTGGCGGTTGAAAATGGGTCAACTCGGTTCAACTCTTCTTTGGTTAGTCCGCATTGTAGGGCTCGAGTCACCTTGGCATCAACCTCAATCTTTTTCATCAAGTGTGTGCCCCAGTTTTCACATGACACAAGTGCTCCAGTGGCATCGACTAGTAGGGAGAGGCTCATTTAGATGATGATCCACATTTCTACCTCGGTCTTCAGATAGTACTCCATTCAGCCCTTCCAATAGCCAAAATCTTCGTCGGAGAATAGTGGTGGGCGTGCGGTACTGTAACCTTCTTGATGGTTCATTAAAGAATCTTGCATAACAAAAATGAAAAAACTTGTTCCAAGACTTAGTCTTGGATTAATAGTGTTGTATAAAAGAGAATAAAGTGAAAAATCGACTTGAATGGTATTGCACCAATTTCAAAAAAAACTTTGACGAATCGACAAATTTGTTAAGAGAGGTTATTAAACCAATCCTCACTTATGGTAAAAATTTGAAAATGGAAAAAAGGTGTAAAAATTTATTTAAAAAAAATGGACGAAAAAGTGACGAAAAATGCTCGAACGACGCTTTCACCAATTCAGAGCAACCCCACTCTGATACTAATTATTGGATCGAGACATGCTAGAGGGAGGGTGAATATCACTCGTGGCTTTCACGTTTATTTTTCACAAATTACAGAGTAAGACACATCAAAAAGTAAAGAACACAGAACAAGGATACCAAGGTTTTTACTTGGTTCAGAGCTTGTGTCGACTCCTACTCCAAGGCTCATGATCATTGATCACTTTCGTTGGGAAACAACTATAGTATTGAAAAATCTTTACAAGTATTGATTATAAAGATGAAGCTTATAAGTATTGTATGAAATGAAACTAGTTACCGACGACTTGGAGAAATAGATCTTCTAGCTTGATCGTCATTGGAGCGGTATTTAGACATTTCTGGAGTGCAAGCAAGAGCTCAATTTGTTTTGAAAAGAATTGTTTTGAAGTGATGGGTTGAGACCTCCTTTTATAGACAAGCTATACCTGATCCAGATCCACTAATCTCAGGATCATGTTGACTCAACGTTGATCGGTCAATCGATCTAACTGTTCGATTGATAGAACGTGCTAAATTTGCCCAACTTTCCATCTAGATGCTGCCGCTTCAGATGAGTCTTCGTTCAGTCAATCGATCCTGCCATTCGATCGACCGATCCTGCTTTCCTCGTTGGCTTATCTGGTCTAATCAACCCGGCCCGATTGATTCAGAGACCACCCATCGTTCGTGTAAAATACCGAAAATAGGTGAATATTAATAAGGAAATTTTCTGAAATTTTTAAAAATTTTTCGGAGCTCGTATGGACAAGTTAACGGGGATAAAAACGGGTCCCAGAAAAGCCTATTTAGGCTACCCTTTTTAGGCGAGGAAATGTTTATTTATTTTAATTCCTTTTCTTTTCTATTTCTATTATTTTTTTTTCACCGTTTCCTCCCTGATCCCCCACCGAACCCGTGCCTATGCCGTGCCTCGCGACGTCGTGCCCTAACCTCCTCGCGTCGAGCGGTTTCCTCTTTCCCTCTGCGTACAATAGCCCCTCGGCTAAGGGCTTCACCTCTTCCCCTCGCCACTACCCGTCGCCCTTCGCCGCATAAATCCCACAGCCGACGCCGACCGAGTGCCACTTTGCTCCGCCACATCACCGAGCCTCACACCTGTTGAACACTGTCGACTTCGCTCTACTAGAGTTGTGTTGCGGTGATGAGAAGAGTCCGAGCACCGGCCGCTGACTGTGCCCGAATCCTAGCGCCAATCGCCGGGTAGAGCTCCCTTTCCTCTGCCCTAGCAACGACAGCCGGCCATTTCTTCTATTTTTCCCTTACTGTGCCCGTGCCCTAGTTTGGGTGTACAGCCGCCGCTGCACCTCTGCACAGTGCTGCCGTCATTTTCCCTGGTTCCCTACTGCCGAAGCCTCCAACCCGTGCCCTAGCAGTGATTGTTGGAGGTAGGTTGTTAATTTGGTATTTTTGATTTGTGATCTTCTTGCCGGATCTCATCTGGTTCCGTTCAGTGAAGAAAATTCGACAGGAAACGCCTGTTCTGTGGATTTTCTGGTGTCGGCAGCAGTCTTATTTCCAACAGCAACATCCACTTCGTTCCAGCATCTTGTTCGGCTGTGAATTGAGGTAAGCATAGGGATTTGATTTATGCTGTTGATCATGTATAGGTTGATTAGGATCTTATCCTATTGGTCGTTGAGATTTTATTTAGCTATTTGTTGAGTTCTAGCTAAATAAATGTACGAATATTGGTGACACAGGATTTTGACGCGAGACGAGTATCTCGACTA
This sequence comes from Zingiber officinale, assembly GCF_018446385.1. Taxonomy (NCBI): domain Eukaryota; kingdom Viridiplantae; phylum Streptophyta; class Magnoliopsida; order Zingiberales; family Zingiberaceae; genus Zingiber; species Zingiber officinale. The sequence continues at coordinate 106,862,266 of NC_055990.1, forward strand.
CCGGTTTGGACTTTTCTATTTGGAGGCGGGTACTTTTGACTTTATGTCTTTGATATGCATAGTAGTGAATTTAACAAATAGCAATAATTATGTTTCTTATTTTGTTTCGGTTAGTCACTACCACTACCTGTTACATGCTTGGTTGATTGCTTGTTTTGCATCTCATGTTATTGCTTACCTGATTATACATGATTAGGGATAGTGATATAATTATGATTCACCATGTTCAGAACCTGGGTGTGATACCTTATCTGATCTGTGTACCCTAGATATGATTTATTGACTATGGTGCACATCATATATGTATATAGATTGGTTCAGTATATTACCATGCTTATAGTGTCATGCAAAATTCGCATGATTACATGCTGTGTGATAGATTACGTCATTATTGTCGAGCACATCGCCAGTTTCATCACTGTTCGGTGCTCCGTTGTGACGCTCATGAGTAGCGTGACGCAGCGTGGTAGCACGTTAGTTTGCTCGTTCGGTGCTCCGTTGGTCCGCTCATGGATAGTGTGATTACAGCGTGGTAGCACGTCGAGATCCCTTCCTGTCATCGTGTACCGGGAGATGAGAGCATTGCGCTCCCCCATTTATGATTTGGGGTAGGAGTTGTTGGAACCCCAAGATGTTTTGATGTGATCAAACAAGCTATGTTAGGTCCTGCGTTTGTTTAACCCTTGTGTCTAAGTGTGCAGGAGCTTAGGAATACAGGAAGTCGAGTGGAAGACGCGGCTAGCGAGAAGGACGGCACGGGAGAGAGCCGACGGGCTCGGTGCGTCCGAGGGATGAGGTGACCGCGGAAGAGTACACCGGTGGACGAGAAGAACGTGCGCGGCGTTCGAGGGACGAGAAATCGGGAAGGAAGGCTGCTCGAGGAAAAGGCCGAAACTTGGGTTCAGGTGAGCCCTATTCCGGATGGCCGAGATCACCCAAGCTAGCGGAGCCGGAGCGAACAAGACCCGAACCGAGACGAGCTGAACCGGAGATGAAAAAGTCAACGCTGTTGACTTTGGGCTCCGGGGCGCCCGGAACCCTTCCGGGCGCCCGAACCTGGATTTTGACCAGGATCGCGTCAAACGCGATCTGATCGTTGGGGGATAAAATTTTATCCCCCCCCCCCAAGGTGCTCGGAACCCATTCGGGGCGCCCTGACCAGTGCTATAAATATAGCACTGATCTGCACAGTCAGTATAACTCACTTGTAATCAGTTTTCTCTGTGCTTTCAATTTTGTTTCTTTTATTTGTGTTGTCAACGCTGTAAAGAGGCTACTCCACCCGAAGGAGATAAACAGATAGTGCACTTACTTTCCTTGGATTAGCAATCCCCTGATTGTAAACCAAGTAAATCTCTTGTGTCTGCTCTTTTCTTTTAGTCTCTTAGTTTTATTATTACAAGTGTCTTTTAAATTAGTTGAATATCTGAGAAGGGTTTTTGGTTTAATTTTTGTAGGGCAATTCACCCCTCCCCTCTTGCCGGCCTCCAAAGGGACCTACAAGTGGTATCAGAGCAAGGTGCTTCAGGAGGACTAATCGCCGATCGAAGCAACAAGATGGCCAGACCAAGCATTGTTCCACTAAAATTTGAGGGGGACTTTGCAGACTGGAAGCGACGTATGCAGGTATTCCTAAGAACTGATTTCGAAATTTGATTTATTATGAAATATGGTTTTGTAGCTCCGATGAATTAAGATAGAGAAGAAAAAGAAGAGAGCCACTGGACAAAGAAGGAGCAGAATGAGTCTGTAGCAAATAGCCGTGCGGAATATCACCTGCTGAGCGTGTTGCCACCTCAAGAGGTCAACCGCATCGGAAGCTATTCATCTGCCAAAGAACTCTGGGAGAAGTTCCTAGAACTCCACGAAGGCACGTCCGAAGCGAAGCTCGCTAAAAGAGACATACTCCGGAACAAGATAATGAACATCCGACTGGAAAAAGGTGAGAAGGTAGCCAGTCTACACACAAAAGTAAAAGAACTGATTATTGGTCTCGAGAACCTCGGAGAAACGATAACAAATCGGGAAACAATACGCTACGAACTCAACGCGTTTCCCAGAACATCATATTGGACATCAATCGTCGACGCCTACTACATTTCGAAAGATCTGGAGGTAAGTACTTTAGAAGAACTGTTCTCCACTCTTGAATTGCATGAAACCAGGTGTGCAGGTACAAAGGAATCAAGCCAGATGATTGCGCTAAACGCAACCAAAAGGGATGAACCCGAGTCAGACTCAGAGGATGATCAGGAAGCGTACATGGTAAGAAACTTTAAAAAGTTTTTTAGAGCTAATAAATTTAAAGAAATGCAGAATAAAAAGAATCCAAGAAATAGAAGAAGGATGCGTTGCTACCAGTGTCAAAAGGAAGGACACCTAAAAGAAGACTGCCCAGAACTAAAGAAGGACAAAGGCAAGATTCCCAAGAAGCACAAGAACCTAAAAGCTACTTGGGACGACACTTCTTCATCTGAGTCCGAGATTCAAGAATATGCGGGGATTGCACTGATGGCAAGCTACGAAGGACAAAGTACATCAGAACCCAGCATCGATGAAGGGGGAGCGACCTCAAATGGAAGTAGCGAAGCAGGGGGAGATTCAGGCTTTAAGTCTGATATGGTAAGTGAGGTATGTCTCTTACCCCCTGATGAACTTTACTTTGGTATTAAGGCAATGACTAAATCCATGTATAAATTAGAAAATAAAAATATCAAATTAGAAAATGAAATTTTAGAAACAAAAAGAATTTTGGAAAAATCATGTCTTATAGAGGATTTTGATAAATTGAAAATTAAAAATGAAAAACTAAAAGAAGAAATAGAAAGATTGAAAAAATTTAATGGTTCAAATATTTCTACTTTTAGAAATTATAGAGGTTTAAACTGGTATTATAGATTTCATCAAAGTCAAATTAGAAATATATCAAAAAACTATGTACCCAGGAAATACTTGGTTAATCCTGTAGGTAAGAACCTCTATTGGGTTCCGAAAGCATGTTTAATTTAAAATTAAAATTAGACTTAGCATTTTCAGCAAGGAAATTAAACAACTAATTTCATTATGAGGCTTTGTCTAAGGAAGTGGTTGTTGCTCCAATAACCAAGAAGACCTAGTGCCTCGCCACGACCTGGAAGTCAAGTATCGAAATGAAAAGTTTAATTGACTAACTGAAAAAGCATTAATTTAAATTACTTAATGCTTTAAAAGAGTTATTCAATTTGTGTTAGAAAATATTTTTAAAAATTTTTTTAACTTGATTTAGAAATTTTTTTTATTACCTTAGAAATTTTTATGAAAATTGACTTAGAAATTTTTTTTTATGTAAGTTATCTTAGAATTTTTTTTATAAAAATTGCCTTAAGATTTTTTTTTACCTTAGACTTGTTAATAACCCCAATTTTTATGTGATCAAAGGGGGAGAAGTATGTTAAGTCTAGGGGGAGGTAATATAATAAATTTTCAATTAAAAAATATTTGAATTTATTTGAATATAAATTGTTTTTATTGCATATGTTTACCCTAACTTAACTTGGGTTGCTCACATCAAAAAGGGGGAGATTGTTGGAACCCCAAGATGTTTTGATGTGATCAAACAAGCTAAGTTAGGTCCTGCGTTTGTTTAACCCTTGTGTCTAAGTGTGCAGGAGCTTAGGAACACAGGAAGTCGAGCGGAAGACGCGGCTAGCGAGAAGGACGGCACGGGAGAGGGCCAACGGGCTCGGTGCGTCCGAGGGACGAGGTGACCGCGGAAGAGTACACCGGTGGACGAGAAGAACGTGCACGGTGTTCGAGGGACGAGAAACCGGTAAGGAAGGCTGCTCGAGGAAAAGGCCGGAACTTGAGTTCGGGTGAGCCCTATTTTGGATGGCCGAGATCACCCAAGCTAGCGGAGCCGGAGCGAATAAGACCCGGACCGAGACGAGCTGAACCGGAGATGAAAAAGGCAACGCTGTTGACTTTGGGCTCCGGGGCGCCCGGAGCCCTCCGGGGCGCCCGGAACCCTTCCGGGCGCCCGGACCTGGATTTTGACCAGGATCGCGTCAAACGCGATCTAATCGTTGGGGGATAAAATTTTATCCCCCCCAAGGCGCCCGGAACCCATTCGGGGCACCCCGACCAGTGCTATAAATATAGCACTGATCTGCACAGTCAGTATAACTCACTTGTAATCAGTTTTCTCTGTGCTTTCAATTCTATTTCTTTTATTTATGCTGTCAACGCTGTAAAGAGGCTACTCCACCCGAAGGAGATAAACAGATAGTGCGCTTACTTTCCTTGGATTAGCATTCCCCTGATTGCAAACCAAGTAAATCTCTTGTGTCTGCCCTTTTCTTTTAGTTTCTTAGTTTTATTATTACAAGTGTCTTTTAAATTAGTTGAATATCCGAGAAGGGTTTTTGGTTTAATTTTTGTAGGGCAATTCACCCCTCCCCTCTTGCCGGCCTCCAAAGGGACCTACAGGAGTATGTGTGTACTCCGACAGCATCCCGTCCACTCGGTCACTCATCAGGAGTAGTGACGTCAGAGTGCACGGTTGTCACAACCCTACCCACTCGGTCCCACCATTGTGTGTGAGATGGCTGACTGGCGTCAGGGGTGACCATGACTGCATTGGCATCATACACATTTATGCATTTATTTCTTGTGATTGTGTTTTGCTGCATTTATTTGCTGCATATTGGTTAGATGCCCATGCTTGACATGCATACAGGATTTCTATACCTCTCGGACTGTTTATCCTTGTATCAGGTCCTGGTTAGTACAGTATTCTCCTGTTTATTTCAGTTTGCATTTACCTTTATTACGTCAGGAGACTGTACGCATGATTAGTGCTAGATGTTATTTCCTTACTATGTATATCAGTTGTTATCCGCTGAGTGTTGGACTCACACCCTCCTCCGTTGTTATTTTCAGGTTGATGTTGTCCAGAGAGTTCCAGTCGCTAGTCCCCTACAGACCACGAGCATATTGTTGGTCTTTTGGTTTTCTTATTTAGATTATGCTAAACTTGTTCTGTTTGATGGTATGGACATTGTATGGATTTTGTGATGTCGATGGATTTGGTTTTGGATTTGCTTTTACTACATGTCTGCCTAGATGGCAGAAGAGGTAAGTTGGTTTTATCGTCGGATTTGAGCTTTACGAGTGTAGTGGAGTAGGAATATGTTTTGAGCTTTATGGGTGTAGTTGAGTAGGGTTATTTTTTAGTCATATTATCACTGTTACAGTTTGTTAAATTGATATAAACTACGTGGATGGTGTGTTTGTTTGATTATTATTATTGTTATTATTCCAGCTGCATGTGGCTGAGGTATATGGTGATGTAGTAAAGTTTCAGATTGTCCGCTGTACAGGGGGAGATGCTGCCGAAATTTCTTTGGACAGAGACTCCTCCGGGGCGTGACAAATTTATTTGGTATCAGAGCACAATTTTACGATCTTTGTTTTCGTATTTTGGATATTTGGGATAATCTGATACCAATTTATTTGGTATTAGAGCGCCAAGTTGGCGATACTTGTTTGATTTCCGTGTGTTGAATTTTCGAGATTTATCTAATACCAATTTATTGGTATCAGAGCAGATTATGATACCTTCTTTTGGTATTCTGGATATTTTTGTGTTAGCCCAAGTTTGCAAGGCAAACTGGATATTTGTTTCGGATGTTAGTATGGATTTCCGGTGATTTCCTTGTACGGAATTTTGAGGTCAATTTGGGGACTGGACAGTGACGGAACATCTCCAGACATCAATTAGGTATGATGTTATTTAGTAATTATTTATACTTATAGTAATATCTGTGATATAATTTAACAGATATGAGGAGATCTACTCGAATAGCTGCGAGACGTGGTGCTGGACGACCACGTACGAGGACCTCGGGATCTCTGGATATGCCAGAGATGCCCACTGTTGATGAGCCTGTCAGTCAGGGACAGACTCAGGGTACTGCGGGCGCGTCGGGCTCTCAGACCCCGATGGCTCCTTTAGAGGTACCTATTTCGGCTGCACCGACGGTATCCACTCCTACCGTATTTACAGTACCATCAGGTGTACCATTGGCATACCCGACACCTGCTCCAGAGTAGTCTACGGCGTACTCGGTACCACCGCCACCTGGACCTACAATGTACACGACACCAGTGGCACCTGTGCCCCCAGTACCTACAGCATACCCAGTAACACCTGCATCAGGGATGCCGACTGCTCTGTTGGATCGAGACGCGCTAGAGGGGGGGGGGGTGAATAGCGCTCGTGGCTATTTTGATCGTATCGGAATCGTAAAACTATCAAAGTAAATATACGCAGCGGAAATAACGAATGCAATCACAGAGGGACACAAGAAGTTTTACTTCGTTTGGAGCCTAAGGCGACTCCTACTCGAAGGCCCGCGATCCTTGATCGCTTTCCGTGGGCAACAACTATAAGCTCGTAAAATGTACAATAAGATATTACAATTGAAAGAACTAAAACAAACTATACCGACAACAATACAGTAGTAGAATCTGAAGCTCCGGGTTGTCGGGGACTTGTAACAGCACTTCTGGGTGTTTCTAGAGCAGCTTGTAGCGTAAGGATTGCTTGGAATTCGTTATTCTGGTGCTGCTGCTCGAGACCCCTTATAAAGGGTGTTCAAGGTGCCTTGAAGCCCTTCAAGGCGCCTTAAACAGGCCGAGTCACCCGCGGAGATCAGCACAGACTTGGTCGAACTTCATCCAGTTCAAGGCGCCTTCAGCCTACCCAAGGCGCCTTCAACCTTCGACCCAAGGTGCCTTGAACTTCATCTAAGGCGCCTCCAACCTTCTTTGTTAGCTTTTCTTAATTTGTATCTGATGTGTATCCAATATCTATATTAGAGATGGATGTTGAAGGTATATCCTTATTAGACATGGTGGAAATAGAGGTAGGTCTTTGGGTTGTAAGGGTACCACCATGCTTCCGGATGGTAGAAAGATGGCCAGAAACAATTGGAGATACAATAAGAGTAGAGAGAAAAATAGCATAGTCTTTTGTAAGGAACAACTGCGCTGGCTTTTCCTGGTTCGCACCCGAGGCGCCTCCAAGCTCCATGGAGGCGCCTCGGACACTGTTCATCCGAGTTGTAACTTGCTCCTTTGTTCCTGCAAAATGTGTTAGTCCCAAACACATACCCTGCGAAACAAAGTTAGCACAAAAACATAATGAATGATAATAATGAAAGTTTTGACAGCATTCGAACTGTCCGGGTCTGACTTCTGGTTTCCCCCCGGAAACCCTAGGTCGACCCGACGCCTACTGTTCCCTCTACGGGGAACACCTCAGGAGATTTACCTGTTGCCAGTGCGATCCTCCAGATCGACTGGACTTTTGCTCAGCACTCGATGCTTCCGGACTTTCTGCTGGACATCCGCTTCCCGGCTAGTCCAGTCTTTCACCTGGTTCGCGACACCAGGACTTTCCACCTAGGGTTACCACCCCCTAGGACTTTTGCCTGAAGCCATCTACCTGCCAAGACTTTTCCGCATAGGGTTACCACCCCCTATGACCTAGGGTTACCACCCCCTAGGGTTTTTCCCTTTGCCTAACCGCAGCTAGGACTTTTCTCCACCTAGGGTTACCACCCCCTAGGACCTAGGGTTACCACCCCTAGGGTTTTTCACCTGCCTAACCGCAGTTAGGACTTTTCCTGAAATACTCATTCAACATGTTAGATCACAACACACCTTAACTTTGAATCCTTTGCCATTATCAAAACTCAGGTTCGATCGTTAGATGCTTCCCGCACCAACAATCTCCCCCTTTTTGATTATGGCAACCCAAATTCAAAGTTAAGTAAAAACAAATGCATAAAAAGGTTTTAAGTGAGCAAGCTTAAGTATATAAAATCAAATCAACGCCTAACTTAAGCTAACTTTTGTGAAGCTCCCCCTTAATACAGGGTTTCCTTTTTAAATTTTTACTTTTTACTTTTAAAGTTTACTTTTGAATTTTCTTATTCTCCCCCTTTGCCTTTATCAAAAAATAAGTCAGTTTCAATTTTTCTTTTTGAAAAATAAATTAGACTAAAAACAGGATAAGTGCTAAGTTGAAAAATAACTTTTCACCTAAAATTTTGAAAGCACTGAGTTAAAATTTTGTAAAACTATCTGAAAGGTAACCTAGAAAATATCTTAGCAATAATATATAACGTTAGGTTTCAAGGTTGGCTAAGTTTGAAAAAAAATTTGAAAGTTGCTCTATGAACCACTTAGCTAAGCCTTTTGCAAACATTGAACTTTGAAAATGTAGCTTAAGTGAAAAGTGACTTAGCTTAATTAGAAAACTTGTTAATTTTTAAGTTGAAGAGAGAGAGTAGCTAAAGTTTTAATTTAGGTTATTTATTCAGTTGGTCCTTAAGTCCAAGCATGAGTCACGTTAAATAGTAATCAAATTATCTAATTGGTGTTGATCAGGTATCAGAGCCCTAAAGTACAGGTAATCTTAATCTTAATATTTCCATTTCCTTTAGTTTGAGAGATACTTTTAGCTAAGATAAGGTTATTTTTGTCTTTAACAAGTGACTCAGCAAATTTTTGTGATATCACAACACTTTAAATACTTTAAATTTTGAGAATGTTTTGGAAAATACTTGGCATATTCAGCGAAACTTAGCATTTGAAAACAATTGCTTTGAGAGACTCTTAGCTAAATTCCCTTTTTGTCTTTAAAAAACTTTAAAAAGCACTTAGCTAAATTTGAAAATACTTAGCTATATATTCAGCTTAAAAATGATTGTCTTGAGAAAACTTCTTGCCAAATAGCTAAGTTTAGAGTATAATCTAACTAAGCTTAGTTAAAGAAGACTTGATTAAGTACTTAGCTTAAAGAGGTTTTACGTAAAGGCTTAGCTTTGAAAACATTCTAGAAGAGTTGTAATTTAACAGCCAGGTCATAAATAATTTTAATTTTAAAGTTAAGTTAAAAATAACCTGAATTTTTGAAGATAAGTAAAAATAGTTTTTAATTTTGAGGTCAAGTTAAAAATTTTAAAGAAAAACTAATTTTAAAACCGACTCAAAATCACTCCCCTTTAATTAATGCCTTAATAAATTTTTTAGTTCAGGAGTCCAAGTATGAGAGGTAAAAGAAATATTTTCCTATCTTTCCATCTCACTCATTCTAGATTAACAAGCATGTTTAGCATATGAGTGAGCGTGAGATGGAGTTGTCTTTGCAATTGATATAAAACATAAGTTTTGAATTTCAAATAATTTTGAAATGAAGTTTTAACAGATTTTAAGATGATTTTTGAAATTTAGTTTTGAAATTTTAAAATGATTTTGAAAATATTTTGAAATTAAGTTTTGAAAAGATTTTAAAATGATTTTTGGAATTTAGTTTGAAGAGATTTTAAAATGATTTTTGAAATTAAGTTTTGAAAAGATTTTAAAATGATTTTTGAAATTAAGTTTTGAAAGGATTTAAAATGATTTTTGACATTAAGTTTTGAAAGGATTTTAAAATAATTTTGAAAGATTTTAAAATAATTTTTAAATTAATTTTGAAAGATTTTTAAAATAATTTTGAAATGAATTTTGAAAGATTTTTGAAATAATTTTGAAATTGAGTTTAAAAGAATTTTCAAATAATTTTGAAGTTGAGTTTAAAAGATTTTTGAAATAATTTTGAAATAATTTTGAAATTGAGTTTAAAAGATTTTTTCAAATAATTTTGAAGTTAAGTTTAAAAGATTTTTGAAATAATTTTGAAATTGAGTTTAAAAGATTTTTGAAATAATTTTGAAATTGAGTTTAAAAGAATTTTGAAATAATTTTGAAATTGAGTTTAAAAGAATTTTCAAATAATTTTGAAGTTAAGTTTAAAAGATTTTTGAAATAATTTTGAAATTAAGTTTAAAAGATTTTTGAAATAATTTTGAAATTGAGTTTAAAAGAATTTTTGAAATAATTTTGAAATTGAGTTTAAAAGAATTTTGAAATAATTTTGAAATAATTTTGAAATTGAGTTTAAAAGAATTTTGAAATAATTTTGAAATTGAGTTTAAAAGAATTTTCAAATAATTTTGAAATTGAGTTTAAAAGAATTTTCAAATAATTTTGAAGTTAAGTTTAAAAGATTTTTGAAATAATTTAGTTGAATTAACTAGTCATCTCACTCGATCTAAATTTTCAATCAGAGAACCCTATAATTGTTGTGAGATGAATTATGGTTGAATTTAAGGGTCTGGTTTAACTTTGTGTTAGATTCAGGTTTAGCTTTAGGTTCAACAAGTAAGCATTCTTTAGATAAACTTCTGGGCTATGGTGAGTCACAAGGTACTCATTAAAGTAACCATGCCTTCGAGGTTTCCCAAATAGTCCTACCCATTGAACTTAATACTAATCCTTGGTCTAACTAGTTAGGATCCATTTAAGGGTAGCTTCGGTCAGTTCCACTTGGCCAAATGCACCAGGTCGAAGCCATATCTTCCTAGACATGCGATGCCCAAGCTTCCCTAACATACTATCATCCAAAAACTTCACCAGTACTGTGGGTCAAGTTAAACCTAGTCCGTTTTAATCTAACCTTAATTACTCTGCCGAGTAATCTACTCTTGTTTTACCCATTTCGGGTAGATTAGGTTCAGTTACCCTATCGGGTAGTTCAGTTGGAGGTGCCAGCTAGTTTGGATCCTCCATCTAATTTTCAATTTTTTAATTTAATTTCGAATTTAAATTTAATTTTGAATTTCAAATTTTGAATTTTGAATTTTGAATTTGTAATTTAATTTCGAATTTTAAATTTAATTTTAATTTTGTTTCATTAAGATCGTTTTTCTTTTAACTCCCCCTGGATCATAGCCTCGATATGGTCTATCGAGGTAGTATATTTGATCCTTCGGGACCCAGTATTGACCAAATCCAACTTGATTGATCAATTTGGACTTGGGGACCCATGCTTGGACTGATTTACTATTTTGTTTGTTTATTAAAGATAAATAGGATTTATATTTCTTTTTTACTTTTGTATCCTAGCCCAGTTCTATTGTAGACAGCTCTTTGTGTCCCAAGAATTAGATCCAAATTCTTGGAACCCAGAGAGAACTTTTCTATAGTAATTTTTAATTTGTTTAACTGATTTTTCAGATTTGAATTTTCTTTCTCAAGTCGTTGTACTTGAGTTGAATCTTCAGTTAAAGATTTTGAGTTAGTTACTCCTTTAAGAGTGGTTATTTCTCTTAAAAGTGACTTAATTTTCAAATTTGACTTAGCTAATTTGCGAAGTAAATAATTGACTAAATTATTTAGTCTAGGAATACTTACAGCGGAGTCTGGTCCTTCAGAAATGGATGCGGATCCGTGGCTTTGCTCAGAGTCGGCTTCTGACTCGCTCTCGGATTCGCTGATCTGGTCCCGGGCCATCAATGCGAGTAAACTTGTTTGGTTGAGTTTGTCGTCTTCGTCCTCCGAAGAAGATTCGTCCCAGGTTGCCTTTAGGGCCTTCTTTCTTCTTTGCTTCTTGGCTTCCTTTTGATTGGGGCAGTTGGCCTTGATATGGCCCTTCTGGTTGCACCCGTAACATGTGACTTCAAATTTTGTCTTTGATTGGGCCTCCTTGGATTGAACTGCCTTCTTCAAATCTTTCTTGTTGAATCCCTTCTTCTTCTTGTAGAGTTTCTTTACAAGATTCACAAATTCGCTGGCCAGTTCATCTTCTGAATCGGATTCGTCTTCTGATTCCGATTCAACTTTTCGCCGTCCTCTTGATTCCCGTGTTCGACTCGTTCCTGCAACCAAAGCAATCCCTTTCTCGGATGGCCGTGCATTAGTCTGTTCATGGAGTTCGAATTCACTAAACAATTCATCTAATTTTAAGGAAGACAAATCCTTAGAGACTTTATAGGCATCTACCATTGATGCCCATAGTGTACTCCTAGGGAATGAGTTAAGGGCATACCTTATTATATCTCTGTTTTCTACCTTCTGCCCGATTCCATGTAGAGAATTCAGGATATCTTGAATTCGGGCGTGCAAAGAGCTTGCCGTCTCGCCTTCCTGCATTTTCAAATTGTATAGTTTATTTAATAACAAATCACGCTTACTTACCTTGGTTTCCGAGGTGCCCTCGTGTAGTTCGATCAGTTTCTCCCATAGTTCCTTTGCGGAGGAGAATGGACCGACTCTGTTGAGCTCTTCTTTGGTCAGACCGCATTGGATGGTGCAGGTGGCTTTGGCGTCGGCTTCCACCTTCTTGATAAATGCGGGCTCCCAGTTTTCACAGGATGTAGGCTTACCATCGGTACCAGTTGGTAGTTGTAGTCCTGTTCTGACGATCATCCAGGTGTCGAACTGGATCTTTAGATATATTTCCATTCGCCCCTTCCAATATCCGAAGTCTTCTCCGGAATATAGTGGGGGGCGAACGGTGCTATATCCTTCTTGTTGGGCCATTTAGATCTAAAAGAACAAAAAACAACAAGATCTATTCCAAGACTGAGTCTTGGATTATTAGTGTGGGAAGAGAATAGTAATAATTACGAGCTCGAGTGGTGTTGCACCAACTTCGGGCAAAAAATCGATTCGTAAAAAGAAATTAGAATATAGCTATGAGGCTAAATGCTAATTGACTCCGAACAAAACCACGAAAAGAAAATTGTTTTGAATAGTGGTTGCACTGATTCAAGACAACCCCGCTCTGATACCAATTGTTGGATCGAGACGCGCTAGAGGGGGGGGCTGAATAGCGCTCGTGGCTATTTTGATCGTATCGGAATCGTAAAACTATCAAAGTAAATATACGCAGCGGAAATAACGAATGCAATCACAGAGGGACACAAGAAGTTTTACTTCGTTCGGAGCCTAAGGCGACTCCTACTCGAAGGCCCGCGATCCTTGATCGCTTTCCGTGGGCAACAACTATAAGCTCGTAAAATGTACAATAAGATATTACAATTGAAAGAACTAAAACAAATTATACCGACAACAATAAAGTAGCAGAATCTGAAGCTCCGGGTTGTCGGGGACTTGTAACAGCACTTCTGGGTGTTTCTAGAGCAGCTTGTAGCGTAAGGATTGCTTGGAATTCGTTATTCTGGTGCTGCTGCTCGAGACCCCTTATAAAGGGTGTTCAAGGCGCCTTGAAGCCCTTCAAGGCGCCTTAAACAGGCCGAGTCACCCGCGGAGATCAGCACAGACTTGGTCGAACTTCATCCAGTTCAAGGCGCCTTCAGCCTACCCAAGGCGCCTTCAACCTTTGACCCAAGGCGCCTTGAACTTCATCTAAGGCGCCTCCAACCTTCTGCGCTGGCTTTTCTTGGTTCGCACCCGAGGCGCCTCCAAGCTCCATGGAGGCGCCTCGGACACTGTTCATCCGAGTTGTAACTTGCTCCTTTGTTCCTGCAAAATGTGTTAGTCCCAAACACATACCCTGCAAAACAAAGTTAGCACAGAAACATAATGAATGATAATAATGAAAGTTTTGACAGCATTCGAACTGTCCGGGTCTGACTTCAGGTTTCCCCCCGGAAACCCTAGGTCGACCCGACGCCTACTGTTCCCTCTACGGGGAACACGTCCTCACCTACTCCACTCAGGAGATTTACCTGTTGCCAGTGCGATCCTCCAGATCGACTGGACTTTTGCTCAGCACTCGACGCTTCCGGACTTTCTGCTGGACATCCGCTTCCCGGCTAGTCCAGTCTTTCACCTGGTTCGCGACACCAGGACTTTCCACCTAGGGTTACCACCCCCTAGGACTTTTGCCTGAAGCCATCGACCTGCCAAGACTTTTCCGCATAGGGTTACCACCCCCTATGACCTAGGGTTACCACCCCCTAGGGTTTTTCCCTTTGCCTAACCGCAGCTAGGACTTTTCTCCACCTAGGGTTACCACCCCCTAGGACCTAGGGTTACCACCCCCTAGGGTTTTTCACCTGCCTAACCGCAGTTAGGACTTTTCCTGAAATACTCATTCAACATGTTAGATCACAACACACCTTAACTTTGAATCCTTTGCCATTATCAAAACTCAGGTTCGATCGTTAGATGCTTCCCGCACCAACATGCTCCACATCCGGTACCATTACCTATTGTACCTCCAGTCGCGGCCACCTATGTTCACCCTACAGTGCCACCGACGGCATATGCTCCAGTTTACCCAGCAGCAGCGGGAGTACCTCCTCCGGTTTATGCAGCGGTACCACCTGTAGCACCAGCTCTAGTGGTTCTGCCAGTCCCGACAGCCGTTCCGACACACCTCACTGACATTGTTGCGGCACGAGCCAGGATTCCAGTGTTGGCAGAGTCGATGAAGAGTCGATTTACACTCTTCCGAGGAGACCTTGATCCGAGTGCGGCCCTGTCATGGATAGAGACGATGGAGCGGACTTTTTTCTATATGGCTTGCTCTGAGTGGGAGAAAGCAGAGCTGGCTGCTTTTCACTTATGGGACGCGGCCGACACTTGGTGGATTACTCAGCGTTCCATCATCGGCGAGCAAAACATCACTTGGGCCAGATTCAGAGAGGCTTTTGATAGCCGTTTCTTCCCATGAGCTTATCAGATGGCTCGCCGACAGGATTTTCTGAGTTTGCGACAGAACAACCGGTCGGTGACAGAGTATAATACAGAGTTTAATAGATTGGCCAGATTTTGTCCAGAGCTAGTTGCTGAGGACAGTTCACGTATGCAGCAGTTCATTCAGGGGCTGGATGGACATTTGCAACTAAGACTTGCTGGTCTTGGTATCACATCTTATGCGGAGATGTTGGACAGAGCCCTCATAATTGAGTCAGCTCAGCAAAGAGTTTTTTCGGATAGGAAAAGGAAGCAGCCGAGTCAGACATCTGGACAGATCCAGTAGTCACAGGCTACACAGCAACAGAGTAGCCATAGTCAGATAGATCAGGGTACTTCTAGGGTATCTCGTAGGCCTCAGAAATCTGGGCAGTCTTCTTCAGGACGTTTTCGATCTCCATAGCAGAATCAGAAACAACCCGCCAGCGACATTCGGTGTTTCAGATGTGGGTCGAGAGATCACATCACCACAGCCTGTACTATGGGACAGTCAGTTTGTTTTTATTGCAAACTGCCTGGGCACCAGAGTCAAGATTGTCATATGAAGGCTCAGCATACTTCTTCCGGAGTTACTGCTCAGGGAGGACAGCACAGTCAGTCAGGGGCTCGACGAGGAGGGCGGAGATTTTCACCCTCACATCGCCAGCAGGGAACAGCTCCCCCTGCAGCAGCTGCATTTGGCATGCTCGGACAGGAGTACCCCAACACTTCCATAGTACCCCAGAGCTCCGTTCCGGGACCTTATTATCTGACACAAGGGCAGTATCAGTCGCAGCCCCAGCCACATGCTCAGTATCAGACACAGTCTCAGCCATCGGTATAGTATCAGTCGTCACCCTTGCAGACTTCTCTGGTGTAGTATCCAGTACCACTTCAGTGGCAGGCTCCTGCCCAGACGCAGCAGTCGCAGGTAGCATTACCACCTCTTGCTCCGCCAGAGACTGGGCATATTCATGAGATGACCAGAGAGGATGCGCAGCGAGCCGACGGATCCGTTTTCCGCGGTATGATTTCTATTTATGCCTTATCTGCAGATATACTGATAGATACTGGTAGCTCGCATTCTTTTATATCTCGTACTTTTATGCGGGAGATTGGTAGATTACCCACTTGCAGACCACAGCGATTGACTGTATCTCTACCATCTGGTGATACTTTGAGCGTCACTTAGGAGGTCAGAGGTTGCCCGTTAGATTTTGGCAACCTGATACTTACGATAGATCTTTTAGTATTGGAAATGGTTGATTTTGATATTATACTTGGCATGGACTGTTTGTCAGCATATCATGCCACAGTTGATTGCCAGACGAGGGTGGTCACATTCCGGCCTCCGAACCAACCCTCGTGGGATTTCACTGGCATAAGAGACGACGGCATATCGATCATTTCGACGATTCAGGCTCAGAAGCTGCTGTCACATGGCTGTTAGGGTTTTCTGTTATCTTTGATTAGTACTGAGGATAGCGGTAGTTGTAAAGACCCGCCATCTGGGTACTAGGCTGTAAGGCCGGTCGCTACAATTATGCTAAACTATACTGTGCGGAAAGCTGGGCTAATTAAAATTTTGCTAAACTATTATCTTTAAAATCTGATCTTAGTATTCTAGGTGTACCTAGGAGTGGTACACATGCTAGGGGAGGTGTTTCCAACTGATAATAAACTTCGGATCGATCCACAGACCGATCTACTGATACTGGTACGGTAGGAACCTCCGGATCGTTCAACCGACCGATCCATAACTAGGCTGCAATTCTGTACGCTGCTGGATCGGTCTGCATGCAAGGGAGGTATCTAGGCTTCCCTGATCGGGCTGAGATGAGGGGTTTCCAGCGATCAGGCCTCCGATCGATCGGTGGATCGATTGGAGTCATTTGATCGATCCACGATCGATTCAGCGCGCTACTGTGCACGGATATTCTGGATCGATCGGCGGTTTCGATTCGGAAACTCTGATTTCAGCACTGCTTCGTGCCAAAACCTCATACAACAACTACCTAATGCATAATAAACTATTCTAATAACATGTAGTGACAATTCTAAACTGGTTCATGGCATTTTACTCACTAAAACACATTTTAACAACTTAAAGTGCATGGAAGTATAAATTTCTAAAAGTTCTAATTGTTTAAACTTGCTAAGGTTCAAGAGTGCATAAAACATGAAAACTAGAACTAATAAATTGCAAAGTGCTAAAGTAAATGCTAGATCCCCAAAGGGTCTTTTATTCCAGTTCCTGCCACACACACCATCTTCGCATTGCCCTCCAGCTTCCTCTGCTAGTCCATCTTTCCTTTACCTTTATCTGCAGTATAAGGAAAAATAGTATCTGTAAGCTTAAAGCTTAGTAAGAAACCATCTACCTCACTAAATCATGCACACGATGCAGATATGATTTTAAATCATGCTGTTTGGAAAAAAACATACTGAATATGCAAGCATGGCATGGCATGGCATCATACAAAGCATGGCATAACATAAGCTGAACATAAGCTATCATAATGTATAAACAAGGAAGAGCTAAACTGAAGCTAAACTGATACTGAAATCAACCTCAACTAATATAACTAATTTTGAGTTTTGAAAACTATTTCATAATAAGTGAAAATACATAATCATGCTGTTTGGGCCCGACAACTGTACTTGCTGTGCGCGCATCCCTAACTAGACCCGGGTTTGCAAGTCCCGAATTTAGTAGGGTTAACTAGGTTATCTAAACCTAGGGACGACTGTGGGAGTCCAACCCAATGGATATCTGATCCAGTACAGTGCCACTGAAAATAAAATACTGAATATAGCTAACTGTTCTAACTTGCTATTTCTAGGTTATCTGAACCTAGAGCTAAGTTGTCTGAACCTAGAGGCGACTATGGGAGCCCACCCATTGGACCGTAGTCCCATATAAGCTAAAATACACTGATTTACTGTTTTAAACGCTTCTAATGCATTTAACTGAGCTATTAAACATAACTGATGTGGTATTTAGCTACACTAACATTTTACCGAACACTTGGTGTGCTCCAACTCTCTCCTCTAATAGGGAGGTCACCTCTAGGCACCCGACAACGTCTAGAACCTCCAACTACAGGAGAACAACGTGTTCGACCCGTCTAGAGGTGCTCAACTAGATCCCTAATCCTCGAGGAGGGTTTAAACACACCCTAAGTGCCGAAAAACCTGCATATAGCTAAAAGTAATGCGTAGGAAATCAAACAGAGCTATTATACTGCAGGTGAGGGGTTTCTTACCTCCTGTTCATAATTTCTTACGATTCTATTCGCTAGAATTCTGGTGTAGATGACCTTCTCGACGATCCACTCACGTCTTCGCGTTCCTCTCACGGAGGAGAACCTCTTTCGTGTTGGAGTCATTGCCGGAAGATGTTCCCTTGCCCCTAGGGATGGAACCCTAGTGTTGGCTTGGTGTGGCGCCGAGAGAAGGAGGAAGAGGAGAAGGGTGGCGTGAGGGTTTCGGTGGAGAGGGATGTTGCCGAACCAAAATCTAAAATAAACCAAACCCAACTTAAGTTCTTAATTTATATTAGTTGGATTATTGAACCCAACTCCAATATAAATATAATTGGTTCCTCTTTCTTTCAGCACGGCCCTGCTGGGTTCACCGGTTACTAACATTATCCCGTATACCATAGGTCTCGGGTTCGATTCCCGCCTAAGTTATTTTGCGGTTCTAATTATTTTTGCTACTTCCGATACTCGGAAAATTCCGGAAAAATATCTAAAAATTCCAGAAAAATCATAGAATAATTCTAAAATAGTTTTGAGAATTTTCCATTACCCATACCTTATAAAAAGTTCGTCCTCGAACTTAGAACAATTCTGGGTACTTCTGGCTCATGCCTCTTCTGCTGTGTGACTGTGGCAAATGACTTTGACTAATGGTACTTCCTTGTTCCGCATTTCTTAACCGCTCGGTCTATTATCCGAATAGGCCGACTATCATAGCCGAGGTCTTGCGGATCCGCACTGATCGGGCTCAATCACCGGTGGCATCCGGGTATGCTTCTTGACATGGAGACATGAAATCGTTATGGACCGACATTTCCGGGTAGCTCTAACTCATATGCTACCTTGCCCACTCTTCGCTAATAAGGTATGGTCCCACATATCCGGGACTAAGCTTGCCCTTCTTCCCAAAACGCATCACTCCTTCATGGGAGCTACTCGAGGAACACCGTATCCCGATCGAGAACTCTAAGTGGGTGTATCGATAGCTTCTCTGGCTCTGAAGCTCTATCCTCTGCGGATCTCAGATAGTGCTGTATCTGCGACTAGATCCGTCTGAAGCTCTAGTTCCTTTCACCACTCTCATACCAGCAGATTGGAGATCTACACCTCCCATAGAGAGCCTCATAAGGTGCCATGCCGATAGTGGTCCGATAGCTATTGTTGTATGCAAATTCTGCTAGCTCAGATATTTGCACCAACTTCCTTGAAATCTAGGGCACACGCCGGAGCATATCTTGAGTATCCGGTTTCCTCGCCTGTCGACCATCATGCGGATGGAATCTTGTCTTGAACTTTAACCGTGCCCATGTCGATCGTATACACTCCAGTGTGATGTAAACCTCTTGTCTCGAAATAATGGTACGTGGGACTCCATGAAGTCTGACGATCTCCGGAGATACAATCGAGCTAGCTTCTCCATGGAGTAGGATATCTTGATAGCTAAAAGTGGGCTGATTTAGTCAACATGTTACCCGGATGGCATCAAAACCATTCGTGGTTCGGGTAGTCCCACTATGAAGTCCATAGAGATATCCTCCCACTTCCATTCTCGGAATCAGATCGCGAACTCCTCCAGTCGCTGATGTTCGCCTTGACCCTCGGCGGGTGAGGCAGATGCTAACATATCTGGCGATGTCTCGCTTCATCCCGGGCCACCAAAAGCGTTTCTTCAGGTCTTGATACATTTTGGTGGAACCTGGATGCATTGCATAGGGAGTCCTGTGAGCCTCATCTAAAATCTATCTCCGTAGCTCCTCCTGATCTGGAACACAGAGTCTGTCACCAAAATACAACACCCCGCTATCGGACACTCTGAATTCTCTACTTTCTGTCTCTGCTAACCCTTGCTTGATTTTCTGAATTTCCGGGTCCTGCTCCTGCGCTGACTGAATATCACCAAGCAAGGTAGACTCTAAGGTCATAATAGAGAGCTGTCCAACGATGAGTTCAAGACCGAAATCTACGATCTCCTTCTGTAGGGTTGGTAATATGGCTGTAAGAGATAATAAGGTAGCACTGGACTTTCTGCTGAGTGCGTCTGCTACCTTATTGGCTTTTCCCGGATGGTAGAGGATATCAATATCATAGTCTTTGACCAGCTCTAGCCATCTGCGCTGTCGCATATTCAGATCCTTCTGAGTGAAGAAGTACTTCAGACTCTGATGATCTGTATACACTCTGCACTGAGCTCCATATAAGTAATGTCTCCAAATTTTGAGAGCGAACACTACTGCTGCAAGCTCAAGGTCATGAGTAGGGTAATTCTTCTCATAATCCTTGAGTTGTCTGGAGGCATAGGCGATCACCTTGCCATTTTGCATCAGTACTGCTCCTAGTCCCAACTTAGAGGCATCACTATAGATGTCAAAGCTGCTGGTGTTGTCTGGTAGAGCCAAAATAGGAGCAATGGTCAATCTCCTTTTGAGCTCGCTGAAGCTGTTCTCACAGTCCTCTGTCTACTAAAATTTTCTGTTCTTTCTGGTGAGAGCTGTCAGTGGGGAGGCTATCCTGGAGAAATCCTCTACAAACTTTCTGTAATAACCTACTAATCCCAGAAAGCTCCTGATTTCGCTGGCGTTCCTAGGTCTCTTCCAGTTACTTACTGCTTCTATCTTGCTGGGATCTACCATAATACCATCCTTTGAGATGATGTGACCCAGGAAGGACACCTGATCAAGCCAGAATTCACATTTCGTGAACTTGGCATATAGCTGATTCTGCTGAAGTGTCTGTAGTACTGTCTTCAGGTGCTCTGCATGTTCTTCCTGAGTTCCTGAGTAGATAAGAATGTCATCGATAAACACAATAACAAACTTATCTAAATACTCCCTGAATACTCTGTTCATGAGATCCATGAATGTAGCTGGAGCATTGGTCACGCCAAAGGGCATGACTACGAACTCGTAGTGTCCGTATCTGGTTCTGGGTATATCCCCTTCTTTAACCTTCACCGATGATAACCTGATCGAGATCTATCTTAGAGAACACTGCTGCTCCCTTCAGCTGGTCGAACATGTCATCGATTCTGGGAAGGGGATACCTGTTCTTGATCGTGACTTGGTTCAGTGATATGTAGTCTATGCACAGTCGCATGCTTCCATCCTTCTTCTTCACGAACAATACAGGCGCTCCCCATGGTGAGTGACTCGGGCATATGAAACCCTTGTCGAGCAGCTCCTGTAGTTGCTCCTGAAGTTCCTTCAGTTCTGCTGGAGCCATGCGATAAGGCGCTTTGGAGATAGGATTTGTACCGGGAATGAGCTCTATCTCAAAGTCGATCTCCCTGTCTGGTGCTAAGCCTGGTAACTCTTCAGGGAAGACTGCTGGGTAGTCACATACGACTCGAACCTCTGCTAGCTGTTGGTTCTTGCCCTGACTGGCGTTGACTTGAATCCAATAGCTTCTGTGCTTTCATAGCTGAGAGAAACCTCTTGGCCTTTCTCTTTGGTTCCCCGCTGTATTCGAATTGCACTGCCGCTTCAGGTTGGAAGATGACTTTCTGTTTACGGCACTCTATGGTAGCACCGTATCTGATCAGAAAGTTCATTCCAAAGATAACGTCATAGTCGGTCATTTCTAGCACTATCAGATCACAAAAGAGCTCTCTGTCTGCTATAATGACTAGCACTGCTCTGAGCCAGTGCGTGGATGCCATGATCTCTCATGAAGGTAGTGTCGTCAAAAATTGACCACTGAGTGCTTCTAAGGGTATTTCTAACTTTTCGGAGAACACCCTGGCTATATATGAATGGGTTGCCCCAGTATCAAATAGAACAGTAGCACTATACTGTAAAATGCTAATCTGACCTGTGACAACTGTCGAGGCATTGGCTACGTCCTCTCTGGTGAGTGAGTAGATCCTCGCATTCGCCATAGCTGGAGGGGCTTCTAATCTTCCCTGGCTGATAAGTGGACCTTCTAGAGCAGCCTGCATTTGATATAACTGAGCTGGCTGGGCTGAGGAAGACCGGTCTTGTTCGGGCACTGCTTGGCCATGTGCCCTTCTTGTCCACATTCAAAGCATCCTCGTGTGCCCTTGCGACAAACCCCTGGGTGGAATTTCCCACACACTTTGGATAACTGGGTCGCTTGCTAGATGGTCCTCCTTTTGGGTCACTTCCTGATCTGCGCTTGCTGTTGGAGTTTCCTTTCCAGTTAGAGCTGTGGACTTCCTTGGCCTTTGGACTCTGAGGAGACTTGCTTTTGCTGCTTTATGCTGTTCTGGTAATGCTCCGTGGTCAAGGCACTGCTCACTAGCTCCTCTGTGGTTTGTGGCCTATGTATGCCACCAGCCACGTTCACTGCTATCTCTGGCCTCAGCATCTTGAGCATCAACCGGATTCGTTCCTTCTCTGTGCTGACTAGCTCTGGGCATAAACGAGCCAACCTGTTGAATTTCTTCACGGCTTCCTCAACTGAAAGGTAGTGGCGGTTCGTAACCCGTATGTGAAAGAATTCCTCGAAGAACTCCTTCTCGAAGTCAGCCCATGACATCTGGTTCACTGGGCGCTTCGTTCTGATTCTCTCCCACCACATGCGTGCGTCTCCTGTCAGGCAGAAGGAGGCACACTTCACCTTCTCGTGTTCTGGCCAGTCCAGAAGCTCCATCGTGCTCTCCAGTGTTTTGAACCAGGCTTGTGCATCCCATGGTTCACTAGTGCCTGAGAAGTTCTCTGGCTTGACCCGCTGCCACTGGATCAGATAGGCTTCCTTTCTTGGCTCAGCTGCTGGGGCTGCTGGTGCTGGTGCTGGTGCTGTAGGCTGAGCTGGTGGAACCTCCAAGACTACCGGAGTAGTCAAATTCGGTTCCGGGGTGACTGTGGGGGTACTCTGCTGATTAGCCTTTAAGGTGGCTATTTCCTGTTGCTGTTCAGCTAGCTACTGCTGTAACTGAGCCACTAATGCTGTAAGGTCTGGAGGAGGCACTGAACTGCCTGCCTCTTGCTGGAGCTCAGTAGCTAATGCCCTTCTAGCTGGGCGTCTGATAACCATGATTTTACTGCATTATTTTGATTCATATATGCATGGTTTGATGTTGATTTCATAGTTTAAATCATGGTTACATCACATTTTGTGCATAGTGTGTATTTTTGGACTTAATTGTAAATTATATTATTTTTGATGTTATTTGATGCTAATATTTGATTCTTATTTTGTAGGCATCAAAGGATCTTGGATTTGGATTGATTTGGACCGAAATTGGGTTCGAATCGGAGTTTAAACGACAAGATCAAGATTTGGGTCGATTTGGGCCATTCATCAAGAATAGGAGAGATCTGGACCATCCGTTGAAGATCTGGCCGATCTAACCTAATGGGGAGCAGATATGAGCCATTGATGAAGATCCAGAAGTTTTGATCCAGATCTGAGTTCATCTAGCCATTGATCCAGGCCGAAACAATCTGGGCCGTTTATTGAAGACTGGGCAGATCTGGGCCATCCAGTGATGATCTGGTCGATCCGACCTAAGGGAGAGTAGATCCAGACCCTAGATCAAGATCAGTACCTTCAGATCGGATTTTGGGCAAACTTTCACCATTGATTTAGCTTCAAATTGATCCCAGCCGCCCGTTCAGATCTGGAACAGATTCAAAACAGAAGCTACAGTGTTCTTTCTGCTTCGTCGATTCCTCCACACACAGCAGCCTCGTCCTCGCGGCATCTTCCGGATTTCGGCCCCATTCCTTCTCCGATCAATTTCCCAAGCTTCAATCTCGGTGGAGAACTTCTCGGCGGTGTCATCCTGATCATCTGGAGCCATCGGAGAGTGTTCTCTCCGGCGAAAATCTGCTCACGGCGACTTCTCTGTTTTCACCAGATTTGGAGGTGGTCTTCCAAATCTGCGCTCCGATTCCATTCAGTGACGCTTGGAGGTGGTCCACCGGCGTTATTGAGCTTCATCCGACGCTCATTCGCAGTCCACATTTTCACTTCAGATCCAGAGAGCTCCGGGATGTAGATTTCCATCATTTTCGGCATTTATGGGTTTTGGGATGTTCTTAGCTCGTCGGGGGTGGTCCGTCGGCGTTGCTGAGTATACCTGAAGCTGATACGCCGCTTAGATGCTCCACTGAGGTCCGAAATTGGGTGGTCTCGATTTTGGCCTCTTGTGTGACGGCTTGAGTGTGAAGTTTGGTGAGATTGGTTGTGAGTTGGATTGGTTAGGTTTAATTTCATTTTATTCCTGTTTCGTAGCTTGATACAGATTTATTTTTATGTTTGTTATATTTTTATGCAAGTAGTTAGCATTTCTTTCCTTGTTGAAGCTTAGTTTAAGTTTTATTTGTGCTTGGTTACTTGTTTAGTGTTTAAATTCTAAGCTAGGGTTTCATTTCTGCTTAGATTATATTTTATTTGAGTCTCATAATTTCATCCTTAGTTTGATGTGTGTTGATGGATTTATCACAACGTAGTGTGACAATGCGTAATGATTTGTTCATTGGCACATAGTTATGTTTCACTCTTGCTTTAGATTAATTTCTTATTTGCTGTATTTTTCCTCTGTTAGATTTAGATTTAAAGCTTTTAAATCCCCAACTCCATTTTTATATCGAAAACCTCAAAAATAGGAATAAAAATACAATCCTAGATTACATCATACCGTTGGTTCCTCGGATCGATCCTGAGCTCGTTACTACAACGTTATTGTGAAATTAAGGGGTTCAGTGAAGATTACATTATTAATTTGATAAGCCCTTTCGTGACACATCAGTATTTTTCGCTTATATCAAATTTTGGCGCCGTTGCCGGGGAACACATTGTAATATGCAATGTTTAGTAATTTTAGGATTGTTGTTTTGATTGATTTCATGTTTATATATCCATGTGTTTGATTTTATTTGTTCCTGAGTTTTCTGATTTTATTTGCTAGTGTTTCAGTGTAAGAACAGGAAATTCATATGACCATGGATCCATATTATCAGTATTTTGGAGATGGGATGGAGAATTATTTTTATCAGCCTCAGACTCAGTCCTATCAGTCCTACCTACCTATGGAGCAGCGAAATAGGTATGAGGATGCACAAGAACAAATTGAAGAATCAATGTGTAAATGCAATGAAGTTATGCAACAAATGAGAGAGCATCAAGAGCAGCAATTTGCAAGGATACAGAATATTCAGAGTCAGTTAGATCAGATTGCATCATCCATTAATCAGTTACAAACACAAAACGCCAGTGAAGAGATGGATTGTGGAGCTTTTGTCAGGCCTGACACTACTTCTTTTTCTTCACAAGAATTTTCTAATATTATTTGTGATGATGATGTAATTGTTCAAATTGTTGATTCTACTAACGATGTTGCTTTAGATGATGTGAATGATGCAGGTCTTGTTGCAGAAGATAATTTATGTGTAGGGGAGTGCTTACTGGAAGCATTACCTCAAGAATCACCAAGAATGGAGGATGTAAGTGTAGGGACTTGTGCTATGGAGCCAAGCACCCAAGAATCATTACATAAAGATGTACATTTACCAGAACTAGAGTCTGAGCATTTTCTTGATGAAAAAGATGTAACAATCACCACTCCAGGTACCTTTCAAGATGACAAGGTGAGTATTTTGTGTAATTTTTCAGAGAATTTTATTGAGGTACCAATTGTTGATTTTATTAGTTGTGATGCAATTCTTGATATATATTTTACCCACACTAATATTCTCCTATTTTATTTTTACCCCACATGCGTGTGGGAGGTATTTTCTTTTATTGATGTGGTAGGAGAACAAGAGCTTCCGGAGTGGGTATTAAAATTGAACCGTCTACGACCTCCGGAAGAAATTTTCAAAGGAAAAAGGATGAATAAGAAGAATTTGAGTGGAACCACGATTACTCTACTTCCGGGGTGGCTTCTTCATCTAAACCTTCTTCAACCACCGGGAATGAAAGGGGAGTTAGTTCCAATTTAGCTTTCTTTTGCATTTTTAAATTCATGCTTTGTGTTTAGTTTTTTCTCTAATAAATTCTTTATACGTTCTTTAGTTCCATACTTTGTTTTTACATTTGGCATTTTACTTTCATACTTTGCATTTTGTTTAGTATATAGCATGTCATTTGAATAAAAGTCTCCATGAATTGTTTAGTGATACTTTTAGGATGGTAAAAGTCTCTTAAATTTGATCATCAAATTTAGGTCATTTGACATGATTGGATGCTTTTCTTGCATGATATTAGTTAATTTGGTGGTGGATTCCAATGTGATCAATTGAGCTTGATTGCAATAAAAATACCTAGTGAGGTCCATTTTAAGCCTATACACTATTATTTTATCTTGTGTGGCATGCACTCATAGCAAATTAAACTCTAGAATTTGCTTAGTTTCTTTTCAAAATCACAATAGAATATGTGTGCATGGAGATAAAGGATATTGTCATTCTTTTCCCTCATAAATCCTAATTCTTTTTCCTCACAATTTTCTTTAAGCAATTTCGTCTAGCATCCAAACCCTTGATTATCTTTGCTTGTCATTATTTCATTGAGATGTTTGGATTAATTGCTTGATGAGTTAACTTGACCGAGATGGATAAAAGTTCAAGTGTGGGGGAGGGTTTGCAATTATGTTAAGATTTAAGAAGCATATGTTGAATTCATGGAGCAGTAAATTTTGAAATGGGAAATCAATTCAAGAGTCATTTTTGTTGGAAAGCTTTTATGACAGAATTTTCATTGAGATTTTCCAGAAGTGGATTCTGAAATTCAGTCCAGAAACTGAAATTTACTGCTGTAATTCTGCATTTATTGAAATTCACTTCATTCTCAGTTGGTGTGGAGTAGCTATGAACATGAAAAGAAATTTGAGCTGTTGAGTAGGAATTTCTCAATGATGCAGATTTCAGAGGCTGCTGGAATTGAATAGGAATTTGAAATTGTGGAAATTGTTCTTCGTTTGTTTAGAGAACTTGAAGAGACAATTACTTGTGGCTTGGGATGGTTGTTTGAAACAAATACCAGCTGATTTGAAAGTTCAGTGACAAAAATTGTTAGGACAGATTTCTTGTGCCAACTCTTAATGCTGTTTATGATCATCAGCACTTTGAATTGGAATGCCAGATAATTCAGTGTCAAAACTGATTGTGTAAACTTAAATTCTGCATTAATTTCAGAAAGCTGCACAAAGAAGTTGCCATTCTACAAATTGAAATTGGCACAAACAGTGTCCAAACCAAATTCGCAGAATCTGCAATAGTTGTGGCCTTCAAATTAGTTATGAATTCAATTGAAACCTGTAGTAATAGAGAAAGATGCAGAACCTGGAATTTCTCAGCTGTGTTACTGATTGTTGTTGAATTTCATGAGCAAGGATTACCATGTAATGTGTAGATAAATGGATGCATGCAAAGTCAATGGAACTTATATTCTGAAACTGTACAATTGCTGGAACTGGAATCTAGAAAACCATAATTCAGTTTCAAAACTTCTCAATCAAGGGAATTCTGATTTTCTAACAGGAAAAGGAACAAATCTGCTGTTGAATCTGGAATCAGAAACAACTTGTTTGCTTAAATCTGAAACATTTGGGTGATAGGAGATTGAGTACCAGAATTTTGAACTTGCTGGAATTTTTATGAGTCAGATGTTCAAAGTTTAGTGCCAAGCTTTGGTTGTTCTGTACCAATATCAGCCAATGGTTGAACCGATTGAAAAAATATACATTAGAATCAAGAAGAAGAAAATGAGAAGAATGCAGAAATATTGGGTTTTTGTTGCTGCCAGAATTCATCTGCCATGAATCAGTCTGTGAATCCAACTAGAAACCAAATTAAGTTGCTTATTTAGCAGTCTAATTGAATTAACAGATCTGGATTTAAGGAATAGAATTTTGAAATTCTGCATTACAAGTTCTGTATACTGAATTTGCAGAGCCTTCCAATGTTAGCATGAGTTCTTAACATTTGAAGATTGCTGATTATTCCAGCTGCATTACAGTGCTGATATCAAAGTAAATCTTTGGGAGGTCATGTGGATATGGTACATTGGCTGTTGGGATAGCAAAACAGTGAAGAAGAAGATGGAAATATGGATATAGCAATAGACGGTGTGAATTCTGCACAATTTGTATATGCAAGTTGCAGTAAATAAAAGCTGCAGAATTAAAAGAGGAAGAGTGGTTTAAAGAGGTGTATCAATTCATTGGAGTAGCATGATCTGAATGGCTGAGGAGCTCTTCTCTTTTCAAGTCTTTTGTGTGCAAAATTTTGAGGCTGTACATGCTGTTATTACGCCTGTAAACACACATCATATCAAGTTGATACCTTCATTTAAGTGAGAAATACAGCACTGGAAAAGATTAAATTTTATTGCTGCATTTCCTAAAACCTGAAGCTAACTTCTGCAAAATAGATCTTGTTACTGGAAAATGTATCAGTGCACAAGGATTATGTATCAAGGTTGAACAGAGCTATTGAATTTGGTTATTCCCCTACTGATTGCTGTGTTTTAAGAAGCTCTAAAGTGGAAATTAAGTTGTATTTCAACAGATTATAACC
Source organism: Zingiber officinale (assembly GCF_018446385.1). NCBI lineage: Eukaryota > Viridiplantae > Streptophyta > Magnoliopsida > Zingiberales > Zingiberaceae > Zingiber > Zingiber officinale. The sequence continues at coordinate 106,890,524 of NC_055990.1, forward strand.
TCTGTAATTTCAGAATTAAATTGAAGCTGACTTTTGAAGATGCTGAGCTGAATTTAATGCTCAACTGCACATCTAAAAATATACGCTCTGAAAAACTGTTTGAGCTGAAAAACTGCTGAAATTTTGGAGCTGCAGGACTAAAATCTGGAAATCTGCCTCTATACCATTCAAAGGTTGCTGAATGGTATAGTTATAAACTTTGTTTTGGTTCTTTACTTATGCAATATGGATGCAATCATTGAATATGTTCATAAAACAAATGCCAACTGCAGTAAATCAGAAATTGAATTAGTGTGTTTGGTTACTGAATTCTACAAGAATTGGTCATTGCTACCTTACCTTGCTGCAAGAAGAGTTCCAGAAAGTTTCAGAAAACAACAAGATAAAATATATTGCAGCATTACTTCTATCACCCACTATTCTGTAGCAGATTGTAACCTCTGTAAATTGCAGCATTTAGTGGAAGCTAAATTTCTGAAAAACAGAATCTGCAACAGCTGTAGAAAACAGAGAAGAGTAACTCATCTCTTGTACCAAACTCTTTGAAGTGGCTCTTAATTCATTGAGAAATTCAATTAGAACTTCGTTACCTTCAGAAATAAATGGTGTTTCAATACTACATTGTTTCCTACAATCAGATGAAATTGATTTGTGATTTTTGAAACACTCAAGTTGTTAAAATGTAGCTGCTGAAATTGATTCTAAACAGTATTGTTTTGATTTAAATTATGGGTTTTTGAGAAGCTGGAAATCTCTGAGTTCATAACCTATACTGCTATGGAATGTGCAGTAATTCTAAAGATGTTTTCTGGAATTTTACAGAATGTGCAGATTTGAAATCTTAAATTGGTGTACCAGTTGTGTACCAAATTATGTTACAAGCATTTGGTCTGTAAAACTGTAGTGAAGAATTTGGTCGTCCATTTATTTTCTTAAAATCTGCTATGAGTTAGACATGCATGAACAATGAAAGAGATTTCTGGATTTGTCCAGTTCTATTGCAGTAGATAAATTTTTCAGCAGAATGTTTGTTATTGCTGTGGAAGAAATGTGGAATTCAGTGGCAGTGTAATCCAGAAAGTTCATACATGTTTTTGATTTCCACAATTGACAACTAAGATGCAGAGAAATTGCAAGTGATGTGAAGTTGTTTGTGCCAAGTTTTCTTTTGCAAACTTCATGACAGTAAAAGAAAAATTTGGCACACCTCTTTTCCTCTTCCAAAATCCTATAGAAATGCCAAATTGCATAAATATGCATTTACTGAATTTCTTTACTCACTGCACCAGTAGGGAATTGAATTCTGCTGCAAGGTTGAAAACTGAACTTGGAAATGCAGAAATTTTTGAGATTTATTCAGCACTGCACCAGTAGGGAATTGAATTCACTTTGTTCCTCATAAATTTCAGTAATGCCATTTTGTTATTCTGTTAACTGTGCGTAACTGTGCTTCTGCTGTTTGTTTCCAAGATTAACTCTTCATGATTCCAGCTAGGTCCTGGTTCAAGAACTGAACTACAGATTGCAGAATTTGATTTGTGAAGTGGTTGGTCTTTGACTGTTATTAGATTTTCTACCGTTTTCAAGTCTCTAATGTGCAAACCTTTGAGGATGCAAGAAATCAGAATTCTGATATTTAATCTGGACTCTGGATTTTGGAAAACACTCTGCTTCAGTGCCAAAGAAATCTGCACGTTTGTGAAGAATGGCAGAGTTGATTGTCACACAAAGAAATATACTTGGATTCAATTTGGCTCTGTTATGAAGATGTTGGAACTTAATTATAGAGGTTATTTAAGATGGAATGGGCAACAACCATAGATATTGTGATTTTTGCACAATCTGTATATGCAAGTGCTGTAATGATCTGTATAGTTTATGCTGGAATTTTTAGTCTTCGACAGCTGTAATGATCTGTGTGGTTGCAGGTGCTCCTGCTGGAATTGAGGTTTTAAATCAAATGGTTTGGTTACTTTAGTTCCAAAAGAATAGGAACAGAAAAGAAAAGGGAACATGCAGCAGAGAAAGAATTGAAGTGGTTACTTGAGTTCCACTGAACACAAAAGGGAACAGTGGTTAAAAAAATATCAAGTAGTGGATAACATGTTGTACTTTATTGCCCGAGACGGCCAAATTTTAAGTGTGGGGGAAGGGAATTATTCTTCATGATTTGAGATTATTTTTGAGCTTCCAAATTGCTGAAATTGAAGTGGAAAAATAGTGGAAGAATTTTTTTTTGAAAATTGGCACATTCAAGAGAGTATCAAAAGGGAGACAATGTATCAAGATTCTATGTTGACATTCAAATTGAATGGGAGGGTAGATTGATACTTTGAATTGGTTAAAACAAATGGTATACAACTCTTTTTACATCAAATTGGTCAACTCATCAAGTATACTCTTCCAATACTCTCATCTTCTCATTTTCTCTTCATTAAATAATTTTCTTTTGCCTATTTCATCCATTTCAATTGTTCTTTTTGCTTCTAGTTAAATTCTTCATGATGAATTCCTTTTGATTCATGTATGCTATGTTTTATAGTGGTGGAGAATTAGAAAATAAGCAAGCTTATGGTAGTGAAATGTTGTGAGTTGCATTGAGAGAGAGCTCCACATATATGCAATTTTGAGTGTGAGAGCTAGAATAGGTAAATCCCTTGTGAGATTGCAACTTGCTTAATTTTTCAATTGGGTTGAAACTACCATACCTACTGATTATTGTTTGAATGGTATGCATGATTGTTTGTGATCTTTAGATGATCTTAGTTAAATTCTTTTTACTATCTTTTAGATATTGCTAGGGAATTTTCTATAGAGATGATTTTGAGTTTTCTTTACTTTCACGGGACGTTCAAGACTAAGTGTGGGGGATTTGATAACCATGATTTTACTGCATTATTTTGATTCATATATGCATGGTTTGATGTTGATTTCATAGTTTAAATCATGGTTACATCACATTTTGTGCATAGTGTATATTTTTGGACTTAATTGTAAATTATATTATTTTTGGTGTTATTTGATGCTAATATTTGATTCTTATTTTGTAGGCATCAAAGGATCTTGGATTTGGATTGATTTGGACCGAAATTGGGTTCGAATCGGAGTTTAAACGACAAGATCAAGATTTGGGTCGATTTGGGCCATTCATCAAGAATAGGAGAGATCTGGACCATCCGTTGAAGATCTGGCCGATCTAACCTAATGGGGAGCAGATATGAGCCATTGATGAAGATCCAGAAGTTTTGATCCAGATCTGAGTTCATCTAGCCATTGATCCAGGCCGAAACAATCTGGGCCGTTTATTGAAGACTGGGCAGATCTGGGCCATCCAGTGATGATCTGGTCGATCCGACCTAAGGGAGAGTAGATCCAGACCCTAGATCAAGATCAGTACCTTCAGATCGGATTTTGGGCAAACTTTTACCATTGATTTAGCTTCAAATTGATCCCAGCCGCCCGTTCAGATCTGGAACAGATTCAAAACAGAAGCTACAGTGTTCTTTCTGCTTCGTCGATTCCTCCACACACAGCAGCCTCGTCCTCGCGGCATCTTCCGGATTTCGGCCCCATTCCTTCTCCGATCAATTTCCCAAGCTTCAATCTCGGTGGAGAACTTCTCGGCGGTGTCATCCCGATCATCTGGAGCCATCGGAGAGTGTTCTCTCCGGCGGAAATCTGCTCACGGCGACTTCTCTGTTTTCACCAGATTTGGAGGTGGTCTTCCAAATCTGCGCTCCGATTCCATTCAGTGACGCTTGGAGGTGGTCCACCGGCGTTATTGAGCTTCATCCGACGCTCATTCGCAGTCCACATTTTCACTTCAGATCCAGAGAGCTCCGGGATGTAGATTTCCATCATTTTCGGCATTTATGGGTTTTGGGATGTTCTTAGCTCGTCGGGGGTGGTCCGTCGGCGTTGCTGAGTATACCTGAAGCTGATACGCCGCTTAGATGCTCCACTGAGGTCCGAAATTGGGTGGTCTCGATTTTGGCCTCTTGTGTGACGGCTTGAGTGTGAAGTTTGGTGAGATTGGTTGTGAGTTGGATTGGTTAGGTTTAATTTCATTTTATTCCTGTTTTGTAGCTTGATACAGATTTATTTTTATGTTTGTTATATTTTTGTGCAAGTAGTTAGCATTTCTTTCCTTGTTGAAGCTTAGTTTAAGTTTTATTTGTGCTTGGTTACTTGTTTAGTGTTTAAATTCTAAGCTAGGGTTTCATTTCTGCTTAGATTATATTTTATTTGAGTCTCATAATTTCATCCTTAGTTTGATGTGTGTTGATGGATTTATCACAACGTAGTGTGACAATGCGTAATGATTTGTTCATTGGCACATAGTTATGTTTCACTCTTGCTTTAGATTAATTTCTTATTTGCTGTATTTTTCCTCTGTTAGATTTAGATTTAAAGCTTTTAAATCCCCAACTCCATTTTTATATCGAAAACCTCAAAAATAGGAATAAAAATACAATCCTAGATTACATCATACCGTTGGTTCCTCGGATCGATCCTGGGCTCGTTACTACAACGTTATTGTGAAATTAAGGGGTTCAGTGAAGATTACATTATTAATTTGATAAGCCCTTTCATGACACATCAGTATTTTGTGCTTATCAGCGTCCTCGTGCCATTTCTAAAGACATAGAGAACATAACATAACTAATGTAATCACAGTTATATAACTACTGATATCATGTTTAAAACTATCACATATTAACAAGTAGTAGGCATATAAACATGAACTGTAATAACAAGACAAGGAGCATAAATAAAGTAGAGGTATTCTTACTTGGAAGTTGCAGGTACAATGCTGATGTGTGGGTAGGAAGTATGGAACACTGCTCTGATACCACTCTGTAAAGACCCGCCTTCTGGGTACTAGGCTGTAAGGCCGGTCGCTACAGTTATGCTAAACTATACTGTGCGGAAAGCTGAGCTAATTAAAATTTTGCTAAACTATTATCTTTAAAATCTGATCTTAGTATTCTAGGTGTACCTAGGAGTTGTACACATGCTAGGGGAGGTGTTTCCAACTGATAATAAACTTCGGATCGATCCACAGACCGATCTACTGATACTGGTACGGTAGGAACCTTCGGATCGTTAAACCGACCGATCCATAACTAGGCCGCAGTGCATGATCGGACCGATCGGTGGTCACGATCGGTCGGTGAGGCCGTCGATGGCTTCATCGATCGGTCGGCCGATCGCTGAGCGCGATCGACTCGATCGATCCACGGATCGATCAGGAACCAACAGAAGTTTGTTGCGAAACGGATCACGATCGATCTACCGATCGAGACTCACGATCGGTCTGGCGACCGATCGGGGTTTCGATTCAGTGAAACTCGATTTCAAAGACCGCCGTACAAAACCTCATACAACAACTACCTAATGCATAATAAACTATTCTAATAACATCTAGTGACAATTCTAAACTGGTTCATGGCATTTTACTCACTAAAACACATTTTAACAACTTAAAGTGCATGGAAGTATATATTTCTAAAAGTTCTAATTGTTTAAACTTGCTAAGGTTCAAGAGTGCATAAAACATGAAAACTAGAACTAATAAATTGCAAAGTGCTAAAGTAAATGCTAGATCCCCAGAGGGTCTTTTATTCTAGTTCCTGCCACACACACCATCTTCGCATTGCCCTCCAGCTTCCTCTGCTAGTCCATCTTTCCTTTACCTTTATCTGCAGTATAAGGAAAAATAGTATCTGTAAGCTTAAAGCTTAGTAAGAAACCATCTACCTCACTAAATCATGCACACGATGCAGATATGATTTGAAATCATGCTGTTTGGAAAAAAACATACTGAATATGCAAGCATGGCATGGCATGACATCATACAAAGCATGGCATAACATAAGCTGAACATAAGCTATCATAATGTATAAACAAGGAAGAGCTAAACTGAAGCTAAACTGATACTGAAATCAACCTCAACTAATATAACTAATTTTGAGTTTTGAAAACTATTTCATAATAAGTGAAAATACATAATCATGTTGTTTGGGCCCGGCTGTGTGCGTATCCCTAACTAGACCGGGTTTGCAAGTCCCGAATTTAGTAGGGTTAACTAGGTTATCTAAACCTAGGGACGATTGTGGGAGTCCAACCCAATGGATATCTGATCCAGTACAGTGCCATAGCTAACTGTTCTAACTTGCTGTTTCTAGGTTATCTGAACCTAGAGCTAGGTTGTCTGAACCTAGAGGCGACTATGGGAGCCCACCCATTGGACCTTAGTCCCATATAAGCTAAAATACACTGATTTACTATTTTAAACGCTTCTAATGCATTTAACTGAGCTATTAAACATAACTGATGTGGTATTTAGCTACACTAACATTTTACCGAACACTTGGTGTGCTCCAACTCTCTCCTCTAATAGGGAGGTCACCTCTAGGCACCCGACAATGTCTAGAACCTCCAACTACAGGAGAACAACGTGTCCGACCCGTCTAGAGGTGCTCAACTAGATCCCTAATCCTCGAGGAGGGTTTAAACACACCCTAAGTGCCGAAAAACCTGCATATAGCTAAAACTAATGGGTAGGAAATCAAACGGAGCTATTATACTGCAGGTGAGGGGTTTCTTACCTCCTGTTCGTAATTTCTTACGATTCTATTCACTAGAATTCTGGTGTAGATGACCTTCTCGACGATCCGCTCACGTCTTCGCGTTCCTCTCGCGGAGGAGAACCTCTTTCGTGTTGGAGTCGTCGCCGGAAGATGTTCCCTTGCCCCTAGGGATGGAACCCTAGTGTTGGCTTGGTGTGGCGCCGAGAGAAGGAGGAAGAGGAGAAGGGTGGCGTGAGGGTTTCGGTGGAGAGGGATGTTGCCGAACCAAAATCTAAAATAAACCAAACCCAACTTAAGTTCTTAATTTATATTAGTTGGATTATTGAACCCAACTCCAATATAAATATAATTGGTTCCTCTTTCTTTCAGCACGGCCCTGCTGGGTTCACCGGTTACTAACATTATCCCGTATACCATAGGTCTCGGGTTCGATTCCCGCCTAAGCTATTTTGCGGTTCTAATTATTTTTGCTACTTCCAATACTCGGAAAATTCCGGAAAAATATCTAAAAATTCCAGAAAAATCATAGAATAATTTTAAAATAGTTTTGAGAATTTTCGGGCGTTACAGTAGTTCGCAGCTCTCCGACATTCCGATAGTCCGAGAGTATCCGGATGTATTCCCAGAGGAGTTACCAGGTCTGCCTCCCAGAAGGCAAGTGGAGTTCGCTATTGAGCTGATTCCGGGGACCGCACCGGCATCGAAAGCTCCTTATCCTATGGCACCAAAAGAGTTGAACAAGCTGAAGGTTCAACTCCAGGAACTTTTGGATAGGGGATTTATTCGCTCTAGTGTTTCTCCATGGGGTTCTCCAGTGTTATTTGTCAAGAAAAAAGACGGTACTATGAGGTTATGTATTGACTACAGACAGTTGAATGTAGTGACCGTCAGAAATAAATATCCTTTACCACGGATCGAGGATTTGTTTGATCAGTTCAGAGGTACATCAGTGTATTCTGAGATTGATCTGCGATCCGAATATCATTAGCTGAGAGTCAGAGACTCAGATATTCAGAAGACAGCTTTCCGTACCAAATATGGTCATTATGAGTTTTTGGTAATGCCATTTGGGCTTATCAATGCTCCAGCGGTGTTTATAGACTTGATGAACCGCATCTTTCTGGAGTATCTGGATCAGTTTGTTATCGTTTTCATTGATGACATATTGGTCTACTCGTATTCCGAGGAGGAGCATGCACAGCATCTTCGCATAGTCTTGGAGACTCTTAGACGACATCAGTTGTATGCGAAGTTCAGCAAGTGTGCATTCTGGCTATCTTCAATCGGTTTTCTAGGACATGTGGTCTCTAGCAGAGGTATTTCAGTAGACCCTCAGAAGATCGAGGCTGTCACCAGCTGGGAGCAGCCCAAGTCAGTACAGGAGATTCGTAGTTTTATGGGACTGGCCGGATAGTATCGACGTTTTGTCGAGGGTTTCTTGCATATTACTATGCCGCTGACACGTCTTACCAGGAAAGGCACGAGCTTTCAGGAGCTGAAGCGGAGATTAGTGTCGGCTCCAGTTTTGGTTTTACCTTCTGGAGAGGATGGATTTGTACTCTACACCGACGCGTCTCTTCAGGGTTTGGGCGCTGTTCTGATGCAGCACGGCAGGATAGTCTCCTATGCTTCTCGACAGTTGAAGGAGCATGAGAAGAACTACCCAGTTCATGATCTGGAGTTAGCTGCCATCATCTTTGCTCTGAAGCTTTGGTGGCATCATTTATACAGTATTACATTTGAGATTCTCACTGATCATAAGAGTCTTAAATATATTTTCACTCAGAAGGAGCTTAATCTCCAACAGAGGAGATGGATGGAGTTCCTGAAGGATTACGATTGCACCATTAGCTGCCACCCGGGGAAAGCTAATGTGGTTGCCGATGCACTCAGCAGGAAGTCCAGAGCGACTTTGGCTTGCCACCGAGTTTCAGTTACAGACTTGGTTGAGGGTTTCTCCGAGTTAGACCTTGAGGAGCAGGGACCTATAGAACAGGGTATTATGGTTACCATGGTTGCTCAGTCGTCGATCAGGATGAGGATCCGAGAGGCCCAGGCTGGTGATTAGCATTTGCAGTTCATTGGCAGTCAGATAGCTTCCGGGCAGCAGACCGAGTTTACACGAGACGAGGAGGGTATTATATACTTCCGAGGCAGATTATGCGTACCTCAGTCTCATCCGGTCTTACAGGAGTTACTTCAGGAGGCTCATCGCTCTTGATTTGCGATCCACCCAGGCGGGACCCGCATGTATCGAGACTTGAGGTGTTCCTACTGGTGGAACGGCATGAAGAAAGACATCGCGGATTTTGTAGCTAGATGTCTTGTTTGTCAGCAGGTGAAGGCTGAGCACTAGAGACCTGCAGGATTACTTCAGCGGATTCCTATTCCTGAGTGGAAATGGGAACATATTACTATGGACTTTGTGGTGGGTTTACCTAGGACACGACGAGGCCATGACGCGATTTGGGTAGTCGTTGATCGATTAACCAAATCTGCGCACTTCTTACCGATCCGGAGGACTAATCCCTTGGATCGATTGGCAGATCTGTATTGCCAGGAGATCATCAGATTGCATGGTGTCCCTTTGATTATTATTTCGGGTAGAGACCCCCGGTTCACGTCTCGTTTCTGGCAGAGTCTGCAGCAGACCTTGGGCACTCAGCTCCGATTTAGTACAGCTTTCCATCCGCAGACAGATGGACAGTCAGAGCAGACTATTCAAACTCTAGAGGACCTGCTGAGGTCGTATGTTATGGATTTCGGAGGCAACTGGGAGGACCACTTGCCATTGGTAGAGTTCGCCTACAACAATAGCTTCCATTCGGCTATCCAGATGGCACCGTTTGAGGCGTTGTATGGTAGGCCTTGTCGGACACCCACCCTCTAGGATGAGGTTGGAGAGGCCCAGCTGTTGGGACCTCATAGAGCTCAACAGGAGGCAGAATTGGTCCGTGTTATCAGACGGAGGATGTCATAGGCGCAGGACATATAGCATAGTAGTGAATTTAACAAATAGCAATAATTATGTGTCATAGGCGCAGGAGCTCAACAGCTGTTATGTCTTTGATATGCATAGTAGTGAATTTAACAAATAGCAATAATTATGTTTCTTATTTTGTTTCGGTTAGTCACTACCACTACATGCTACATGCTTGGTTGATTGCTTGTTTTGCATCTCATGTTATTGCTTACCTGATTATACATGATTAGGGGTAGTGATATAACCATGCTTCACCATGTTCAGAACCTAGGTGTGATACCTTATCTGATCTGTGTACCCTAGATATGATTTATTGACTATGGTGCACATCATATATGTATATAGATTGGTTCAGTATATTACCATGCTTAGTGTCATGCACCATTCGCATGATTGCATGCTGTGTGATAGATTGCTCCATTATTGTCGAGCACATCGCCAGTTTCATCACTGTTCGGTGCTCTGTTGTGATGCTCATGGGTAGCGTGACGCAGCGTGGTAGCACGTCAGTTTGCTCGTTCGGTGCTCCGTTGGTCCGCTCATGGGTAGTGTGATTGCAGCGTGGTAGCACGTCGAGATCCCTTCCCGTCATCGTGTACCGGGAGATGAGAGCATTGCGCTCCCCCATTTATGATTTGGGGTAGGAGTATGTGTGTACTCCGATAATATCCCGTCCACTCGGTCACTCATCAGGAGTAGTGACGTCAGAGTGCACGGTTGTCACAGCCCTACCCACTCGGTCCCACCATTGTGTGTGAGATGGTTGACTGGCGTCAGGTGTGACCATGACTGCATTGGCATCATACACATTGATGCATTTATTTCTTGTGATTATGTTTTGCTGCATTTATTTGCTGCATATTGGTTGAATGTCCATGCTTGACATGCATATAGGATTTCTATACCTCTCAGACTGTTTATCCTTGTACTAGGTCCTGGTTAGTACAGTATTCTCCTGTTTATTTCAGTTTGCATTTACCTTTATTATGTCAGGAGACTGTACGCATGATTAGTGCTAGATGTTATTTCCTTACTATGTATATCAGTTGTTACCCGCTGAGTGTTGGACTCACACCCTCCTCCGTTGTTATTTTCAGGTTGATGCTGTCTAGAGAGTTCCAGTCGCTAGACCCCTGCAGACCACGAGGATATTGTTGGTCTTTTGGTTTTCTTATTTAGATTATGCTAAACTTGTTCTTTTTGATGGTATGGACATTGTATGGATTTTGTGATGTCGATGGATTTGGTTTTGGATTTGCTTTTACTACATGTCTGCCTAGATGGCAGAAGAGGTAAGTTGGTTTTATCGTCGAATTTGAGGTTTACGAGTGTAGTGGAGTAGGAATATGTTTTGAGCTTTATGGGTGTAGTTGAGTAGGGTTGTTTTTGAGTCATATTATCACTGTTACAGTTTGTTAAATTGATATAAACTGCGTGGATGGTGTGCTTGTTTGATTATTATTATTGTTATTATTCCAGCCGCATGTGGCTGAGGTATATGGTGATGTAGTAAAGTTTCAGATTGTCCGCCGTACAGGGGAGATGCTGCCGAAATTTCTTCGGACAAAGACTCCTCCGGGGCGTGATAGTTCGATCGACTGAACCGCAAGTTCGATCTACCGATCCCTTGGTCGAACCTAAGTCGCAAGTTGATCTGATCTCCGGGGTTCGATTGACCGATCCGGAGGTTCAACCGATCGATCAAGGCTACAAACTTCAACCTACAAAATGTTAGTTTCCTACAAAACAAGGTTAGGGAAATAGGCAAATAGAATAAAATATAACTTTGATAGTCTCTGGACTGTCTGGTTCCGACTTTCAGATTTCACAGAAGCCCTAGGTCGAACTGACGCCTACTGTTTCCTCTTCGAGGAACACATCCTCACCTACTCCTTTCAGAAGAAATTATCTTTTGCCAGACCGGTCCTCCAAACCATCTGGACTTTTGCTTAGCGTCCGAGACTTCAAGACTTCATGCTGAATGTCTGCTCCACGACCCATCTAGACTTTCACCAACTCCGCAACCTCCAGGATTTTTCATCTAGAGTCCTCAACTCTAGGATTTCTCCTAAAGTCCTTGACCCGCCAAGACTTCGCTCAGTCCTCCGGACCAGAACTTTATTGCCTAACCGTAGCTAGGACTTTCCATAACCTAGGGTTACCTCTCCCTAGGACCTAGGGTTACCTCCCCTTAGGGTTTTCCACCTGCCTAGAATTCACTGGGACTTTCACCTAAGAACACTTAGGACTTTCTTGCAAGCTTATTGACATCTGTTAGACAACAAGTAACCTTACATTGCTTTAATTTCAAGAAGATAGTAGTGTATTACTATCTTCTAGTTACATTGTACGAATTGCTTCTTTCCGAAAATTTTAGAAAGAAGAGTTATAGTGAATTACCCAACAATAAGAATAAGGATCGCGAGTCTTGGAGTAAGAGTCGATATAGACTCTAAACCAAGTAACTACCTGAGTCACCTGTCTTTTTTTAATATCTTATTTTTCACTATCTTACTTTGATATTTGTTTTACGAATCAATACAAAAAAAAGTTTTAGTGAGGGATATTCACCCACCCCTCTATCGCTCCTTTCTGATCCTTCACCAAGTGGATATAAGACGAGTGAAAGGAATAAGGCATGACTCACTGTTGCTGCTCAATGGTTCAGAATTAGTTCTGAGATCAATTGTGATTTTCTGATTAATTAGGGATCATGATGTACTATTAGGTGCCACTCATAATCGTTCCATAATTAAGTAGTTAATTATGGATGATCAAAATAAATAGGGAACCTATTAGGTCACATGCACTGTGAGTCTCTAAAAGACGTAAAATAAGTTAGGGAATATGATTCACAGATCAAGAGATAAATGCTTGGTTGGACCATACATAAGACAAATATAGAAATATTTGTTGTAAGGGAAGCGCGAATAGGCCACATCTCTTATGAAAGAGTTGGACCCTATTTGGTTTAAAAATGAACTAATTTAGTTTATCTATGAACCAACTTGATTTAGTTGTGAACCAAACTAAGGGTCAATGGGCTAATTTTTAGTTAAGGTATAATAGGTTGGATTTGGACTTTCTAATCCAACTCATTAAAGAAGACTATATATTAATATGATTAAGAGAGAAATAATATACTATTCATTATTGGCCTGATTAGATTTTGGAAACCTAAACCCAATACCTCTCTCTCCCTCTCCCTCTCTCTTGCCGTCGACCACAACAAGAGGTTCTCCTCTTATTGTTGTGAGTCACCAAAAGGAAGAAGATCTTCCTTTTGCTTCTTCTTCCTCTTCTTGATCCTTCTTCTTCGCTCATGGCTAGTACCTTCTGAAGATAAAGCTAGTTCTCTTAGAGTTGTCTTGAAGAGCTTAGCGTGGATACGAACAGAGGCGAGGTTCGATAACGTCGCAAAAGGTTGATGCTCTTCTCATTACAAGTCATCCATAAAATATACCTAGAATAATTATTATTCTATTTTATTTTATTTTATGATCTTGTCTGCGCGATTGTATCTTGCATGTGTGTGGTCTGTGTGATGTAATAAATTAGTTTATTTATCGTTAAGTCTTCCGTTGTGCATGTTTACGAAATGTGTTTTAGCACACACTGTATCAGGCATATCCCAACAATATGCTTGATCGACTCTGGGTTCATTTGGGTTTAGTCTGTATGTCTTGGCACTGAATACAGAGATAGGTCCATTAAGCCCACCCGGCTCTAGGGTCATTCAACCATATATTGAGAGTGAATACTAAGCTTTAGATATGCTCGGTTGACCTTTGAGTCGGTCGTCTATATAACAGAGTTATGTAGTGCGGGTTATAATTTTTACTAATCTTTGTATCGGCCGATTGTTTACAAGAAGAGCACTAGATCCTTCAAGTTCGACCGGTTCTTAGGCTGGTTGTCCTTCTACCGAAAGCCTTGGCACTAAGTTAGGAGCTAAGACCTGCTAAGAGCGATGCTTTAGCCGCCACCTCATGTTGACTTTGACTACTATGTCATCTCTGGGTCCGCTCGTAACATCCTGTATGACCCACCTTTAGGACTATTTGGGACGAAGACCTAGATACATGTACTATAAAAAAAACATAGATCTCTTGAGAATTTTACTCGCTCTAAAGATGAGGGGGATGATCGCTAAAGATCTACCAAATACGAATCTTAAGGATTTTACGAATACAAGATGATGATCTCTAAGTATCTTCCGATCAATGCGATCTCAGGGTTCTTACTTGTTACAAACACAATGGGATCGGATATTATAGAGGAATATATCAAGTCAAGAAGAGTATTGAACTCTCACTCCCTTAGACATCATTTCCCAAAATACATCGACCTTCTCGCATAATAGTATCATTCTAAATTTGAAGGATTGCTAAATTGATTACACTTTAAAACTTAGGTGACGTTTGGTTCTCTCCTAGGAATCGGAATAGGAATAAGTATCATAGTATTGTGGAATAGGAATAGGTATGAGCTTGGGTATCATTCTTAAAAATACTGTTTGGCTAGTTTAATATTTTCAATCGGAATGAACCTAAATTTTCTTTTTTACCCTTAGAGGAAAATAAGAGAAAAAATTAGATGGAAGAAAAAGTTGAATGTGAGAGAAACATATGATGAGAGAGAATGATGAGAGAGAAGTGTGATGAGAGAGAATGTGTGATGAGAAAATAAAGAGAGAGAAAGTGTGATGAGAGAAAATGAGGAGAGAGTGTGTGATAGGAGAGATTGAGAAGAGAAAAAAGTATGATGAGAGAGAAAGTGTGTTGAGAGAGAAAGAGTGATGGGAAAAAATGAAGAAAGAGAAAGTGTGATGAGAGAAAATGAGAGATTGAGGAGAGAAAGTATGATGAGAAAATGTGATGAGAGAGAAAGTGTGGTGGGGAAAAATGAAGAGAGTGAAAGTATGATGAGAGAAAATGAGGAGAGAGTGTGATGGAAGAGAATAAAGAGAGAGAAAGTGTGATGAGAGAAAATATGAAGAGAGAGTATGGTAAGAGAGATTGAGGAGAGAGAAAGTATGATGAGAAAAAAAATATGATGAAAAAATGAGGAGAGAATGAAGAGAGAAAATAATGAGAGAATGTGTATGATGAGAGAGAATACAGAAAGAAAATAATGAGAGAGAGTGTATGATGAGATAGAATACAGAGAGAAAAGGATAGAGAATGTGCGATGAGAGAGAATGAGGAGAGAATGTGTGATGGAAGAGAATGAAGAGAGAAAAAGTATGATAAGATAAAATATGGAGAGAGAGTATGATATGAGAGATTGAAGAGAGAGAAAGAATGATGAGAGAGAAAGTATGATTAAAAATGAGGAGAGAATGAAGAGAGAGAAAATAATGAAAGAGAGTGTGCGATGAGAGAGAATACAAAGAGAAAATGATAAAAAAAAAATGTGTGATGAGAGAGAATGAGGAGAGGGAAAGTATGTTGAGAGAGAAAATATGATGATAGAATCAGGAGAGAGAAAATATGATGAGAGAGAACAAGGAGAGAGAGTAAAATGAAAGAAAAATTGAACAAATATATTAAAGGTATTTTCGTCCAAAACTTAATTCTTATTCCCATTCCATCAAAACTCAGGGGGCGTTTGGTTTAGGGGAATAGGAATAGGGAATGGGAATGAGAATCATTGATTGTCATTGTTAATGTTTGGATTATGGGAATAGGAATTACAAATAAGGGAATGAATCCTTGAAATTGGGTAATAGCTCATTCTCATGTACCTCCCCTTCAATGAGTCATTACCCCATTTTCATCAATCAAAATATTCCCTCATTCCAAAAATACCCTTAACCTAAAATTAAAATTTTCTCCCTTAATATCAAATATCAAAACATATTTATTTATTTTTTCTTTCGTATCACTTCTTTCTCCTTGTTCTCTCTCATCGTATTCTCTCTCTCATCATTTTATCACACACTTTCTCTCTCCTTAATCTATCTTATCACACTTTTTTTTCTCATTACACTTTCTCTCTCATCATACTTTCTCTCTCCTCAATCTCTTTCATCACACTCTCTTTCTTCTTTTTTTCTCATCATACTTTCTCTCTCATCATACTTTCTCACTCCTCAATCTCTCCCATCACACTCTCTTTTCTCTTTTTTTCTTATCACGCTTTTACTCTCATCACATTTTCTCTCTCCTCAATATCTCTTGTCACACTCTCTCCTTTTTTTCCTCAATACACTTTCTCTCTCATCATACTTTCTCTCTCCTCAATCTCTCCCATCACACTCACTGTTCTTTTTTTTCTCATCACACTTTCTCTCTCATCTTACTTTCTCTCTCACCACACTTTCTCTCTCCTTAATCTCTCTCTCCTCATTTTTTTCTCATTACATTTTCTCTATCTTCATCCTCACCCATCATACTTTCTCTCACATCATATTTCCTCTCTCATCTTCTCTCATCATGCTCTCTCCTATCACATTCTCTTTTCTCATTTTTTTTCATCACATTTTCTCTCTCTTCATTCATTGTCATCACACTTTCTCTCTCATCATACTTTCTCTCTCATCATTCTCTTTCATCATATTTTTCTCTCACATTCATCTTTCTCTCATATATAATTTTTTCTCTTATTTTCCATTAAGGGTAAAAAAGGAAAATTTGATTTATTCCGATAGAAAATATACAACTAATCAAACATTGCTTTTAAGAGTGATATCCATGCTCATACCCATTCCCATTCCATAATACAATGATTCCTATTCCGATTCCTATTCCTAGGAATGAACCAAACGCCCCCTCAAGGGAGGGGATGAGTTCATCCATACCCAAGTTTTTGGGTTTCATTTCAAAATCTTGATTCCATTCTCATCAACCAAACACAATGTTTGGGAATGAATAATTCCCTCATTCCCAAACTCTAAATCAAACGTCACCTTACTAAGAGATAAAAGAATGTAGACTAAATCTTAAATCCTAAATTTTAAATCCTAAATCATGAATACAAGGGTGAATACAAGGGAGGGAATATATTTAGAAATGTCTATAAGAAAGAGATGTTTCTTTTGAATTTGAATTTAAATTCGGAGATGTAAAATCTAAATTTTGGGCTTTATTAGGCCTAGAACAAACATGGGCTTCCATCGCATAAATTGGCCCAACTTGGCCTAGTTGATTAGGCTTAACCCAATCAAGCTTTGTTAGTCTATTGTGTTTTTCACAATTTGAATTCCCCCTTCAAACTAATCGCGTGTAATTCATATACTCAAGTTACCACTCACATATTCACATATATATAGTCTATGCTCATATATGTGCTGCTGCCTAAACTAGTGACGTTATTCATCATTTGAGTAACTTATTTTTTGGCATCAATTTCTTATTGACTAAAAAAAAAGTAATTCTATGATTAATCTACCTGTAAATAGATTATCCATGTTCGGTGGCTCACAGCCTCACACTCCATGAATTAGTTATGATTATCAATTTTCAATATTTTCTTATATAAAGGAAACTAATGCATGCAAAAGATGTGAACTTTCATCATGATCTATCACTTATTAGTATTGGATCAAGACAACTATACTCACACAATAGTTTCTGTTCGTTTTATTCTATTATATATGTCCATTTTGGTATTTGACCTATGTTGGTTAAATGCTTTCAACTTGAAATGGCCACACTTCACACTTAAATATAAGAGTAATTTATTATACCTTATAGGAATCATTCGACACTTAACTTCCATCCTTGTTTGGTAAAATGTTCGACAAAGTCACCTAGAGAGACGATCAACCTTGGCCAGACCTAAGCACGACTACTATGATCTGATAAGGGCATGCAACCAAGGACTAAGTTATTGGTGGCCATTAAAACTCACAACTACCATGATAAGATGATACAACTAGAAGGAAGGCCTACAATATGTCATTAAAAAAAATATATAAATCCGTTACCTTAATTGTCCTTTAATATCGGTCCCACGAATATAAAGGGAGATAAATACAGATATTCATATGTTAGATGCATGATAGAATGATAATAGGTCGTCAGTTCCTGAGAATCAATCATAGTCATTATATCAACGACAATATGCGTCGACCATCTATACTACACCATGAGACTATAATATGTCATTCAAGAACTAGGTTTGTTATAAATTTACTGGTTGCACTCATAGTGATTTTCTAAATTCATCTATTTTCTTATTTTCAAATTTGTAATTTTTAAAATCCCTCAATGATTTTTTTATCAAAAAGACATTAGTAACATTTAAAATATCAATATATTTTAGACAAAAGTTATTGATGAACTTAAATACATCAAATTCACTCCAGACCTATACCATTTTATTCTTATCACTCTCTTAAGTTATTGATGAACCTACACACCGGATTCATTCCAAATTTGATCATCCTCTTCTTGCCACGTTTTTGAGTCTCTCAAGTTCTTTAATTCGAAACCCTTTTCTGTAGTCACTGTGATCTAGCAGAAAAAAAAAATTCAATTGTCAATAAATGTTTAACCATCAATCATTCCAACCCGTTTTCATTAACACAACTAATATTCATGAGTTTTCCAAAAATATTTCTCAAGTTTTATTTTACTATCAAAACATTCTCCATCTAAAGTTAAAATATTCATTTTCTTCTTGCAAACCATCATCTAAACTACTTATTTGATTATAAAACAAATTGTCATCAAAGAAAGAAAAATATTGTGTTTGATCCGGTTCGAGACTAAGGGATGAGTTGACTTGGTCAATTTGTCTTCTAGTGGGTCAAACACTAGTTGATCGTCGCCTATCGAGTCAACTTCTTCTGAGTTGGCTTTGATAGGTCAACTTCTAGAGGGTTGATTTCTTGCGGGTCGACTTATGACAAGTTGACTTCTTTTAGGTCGGTTTTTGACATATCAGCTTTTGACAAGTCAACTTTTGAATAGTCAGATTCTCGCAAGACAGCTTCTGGCAAGTTGGGTCCGCAAGTGACGAAAAGGATAAGGCGAATTTCTAGTAGGACTCCCTACAAAGGCGAGCAAGAGCTCTGCGGAAAACCTCTAATATTCACTGTTGAAACATATTAACAAGAGATTATAAAGGGGCTGATACGATATATTATAAGCGGATCCAAAGGTGATGTGGCTTTTAGAGTTAAGGTGAGGTGGTGGTCAAAATCAGAGAGAGGTGGCAGTTAGAATCAGAATAGATGCATCCGAAAGGGTTATTCTCACCAAGACTCAACTCCTTACTCAATGCTATGACTCTCAGTATATAGACTGGTCGACCTAATTGTCGGTCGGATTGGAGGGACTCAGTTTCCCATTCTTTGGATACAAGTTTCTCTGTATATAGTTGGTTGACCCTAAGAACAAGTCGAACTAAGAGGACTTATCACCCCACTTGATGCTAAGATATATATGATAACCCAAATGACCTTAATGTCAGTCGGACAAATGGGTCTTAGCTCCCCATCCTCCAAAAGTATTCTCTTAGAACACAACAAAGGAAATATCTCCTAACATATAGCCGACCAAGATGAGATCGGGTCAGACTTCCAGATCCTAGCATAACAGTTCAAGGGAAAGCCTTGTGACATATGGATGATCGGTCTAAAGTGCCAGATAGACCTAGGGCTGACCTCCCCACTTACCATCAAAAGTACTCTCTATATACAATCGGTTGGACTCAATATTGTTCAGACTTAGATGACAGCTCATTTCTCACTATTATAATACAGCTCGGTATATAAACCGATCAATCTAATTGCCAATCGGACTAGAGGGGCTCAGTTCTCCATTCTTATTATAGTCTCCTATTACATATATTCGGTCAGATATGAGTCTGATCGGATTACCTCCAGGAGACAACATTATCAAGGAATTACAATAACTCGTCAGAGAATAACAACTATTTACCACGAAATATTCTAATATCTTATACATACATGCAACAAAACCTTCTTATGAGAGTTGTTACTCAGCTTCTATCATTACTACAAAAAGTTACAAAAGACTATTCATATAAGTGTAACGAAAGATTCCTTGGAGGAAGATTTTACATCTTCCATTACTCGACATCTTTTGACACCAAATATTCCTTATCAACTCATTATTACGAAAGTTATAAGAGGCGATATAAAAAGAGGATTCTCTCCGTTGTTGAGGTATGTTGTATGCTTGATATTTTATGCTTTACCCTTTTAGTACGCAACATTACACACTCATATTTTACTATTCATCTTCTCCATTTTTCACTCGGCCACCTTACTGACTTGATCATCGGAGGGCTATGCTAGGGACCCCCTCCTTAGTTTTCGCCCTAACCTTATGTTTGCTCTTTCGAGTGTGCGCAGAAAGCCGAAAGGAGTGCCCAATGTCATTGTGTGCTTCCCTAGCAGAGTCATCTCCCAGTCAACATCTAAGTCACCTGCCTAGCGTGTTATCTCAACCGCTTTCAGATAGGATCAAATTTGACACCATCTGTGGGAACATTGCCTAAATATGAAATAAGGAGATGGAAGAAAATAGACGACTCACAACCGTCACTCTCCGCAAGAAGATTTGGAGTTACTTATAGCTGCGTGAGCCTAGAAATTGGCACAGCAACAGCAAGCGACAACATATCGCCCCCTTGATAAATGACCCGACCCTATCGATAACAAGGTCGTAGGCTGAGCAAAGGACGCGGGGAGAAGGGGCAACTGGATGTCAACCATCCCCTCCTCCCCCAACTAGCTTCATGCAAGCACCTACATAGCCAGTTAACCTATCACCCGTGCCACCATCATCGATTGCCTATTACCGAGTATTGTTTTGTACACCTCTAGAGGCAATGGGCCGAGATGAAAGGCCCCAAGTATTATCTTCTGAAGATGTGCCACGTGAGATCTGCGCAAGGGGAAATCCCTGATAACTAGTGGGTCCCTTGAGCGGATCAGTATGTCATTCTCTCACGAAATATTAGAGGACAAGTTACCGAACCATTTTTGACCCTTGACGATTAGAGAATATAAAGGGCAATAGATCTAGAGGACCACCTCCTCAAATTCAAAAATGCCGCCATCCTTTGTCAGTCTACGGATGACATAAAGTGTCGAGTATATCTCACCATACTCTCGAACTCAGCCCAAAGATGGTTCAATCGACTCCCGACCAAATCAACCTGTTGCTTTAAGGATTTCTTCATGGCTTTCCTTTATCACTTGGCCAGTAGCCGCCGGTACCACAAAACTACATTGAGCTTATTCTCGCTCAAATAGAGGCCCAAGGAGACACCGAGGGCCTACTTCAAAAAATTCAACCAGGTAGTCATGGATGTTCCCTCAGCCACCCCGGAGCTTCTAGTGAGCACCTTTTCTCAACGGCTCACTGATAGTAGGTTTTTCGCTCACTCATAAAGAAGTCTCCAAGGGACTTTGACCATTTACTTGGACGAGTGACCAAGTACATCAACGTTGAAGAAGCCCAATCCACTCAGAAGACGGTCCCCACACTCGCTCCGGTGTTTGCTCCCGAGTGTCGAGCTCCCTTTCCTCTTCCTCACCAGGGTCCCTGAGCAAGGCCCTAGCCGCAACAGTGTGAGCCGCGACTGCAAGCTATTCAACATGTGCAAGTTAAGCAGATGTGATTCCTTGAGCCTCCAAGATGGGCTCCAAAATGTTGTATATACCATCGGTCAGAGACGCACAACACTCAAGATTGTTATCACTACAATCAGGAGAAGTGTTAAGCAGTCAACCAAGGGTTCTGTCATCGTTCACCATCTCCTAACAGTTGATATTACCAACGGTCAAACGACCCACGTCGAAGAGATTACCAAGGCACCGAGTGACATTAAAAAAATACCCTAGCAGTAAAATAATCGAGCTCAGGCCCCCGCCCGAGTCGAATAGGAGCATCCCCCAATGCGACAAGAAAAAAAATCACTATATCACTGCTCGGGGGATATAGGGATGATCGTCGGAAGCTTGACTGATGAAGATTCCAATGGGTAAGAAAGTCGCACGCCTGCCAACTAGAGATTCATGCAGTCAGTTGCAGTCAAGAGCAGACACAAGGGCCCAAGATTAGTTTCGAGCCCAAGAATTTAGAATGAATTGAAATACCCCATGATGATACTTTGATTATTAAGGTTGTCATAATCAATTATAACACACATCGTGCTTTTGTTGATACAGACAGCTCTGTCAACATCATCTTCAAGAAGGCGTTTGAGCAGCTGTATATAGAACCAAGTGAGCTCCAACCCATGATGACCCATTTGTATAGATTCATGAGTAATGAGGTTCAGTTACTCATCTAATTAAACTGACCATAATTTTAGGAGAGGAGCTCCTAATGAGGACATGCCGATAAACTTTTATTGTGGTAGATGCACCCTCAGCATACAATATCATTTTGAGTCGGCTGTCCCTGAATGAATTTCGGACAATTATTTCTACTTTCTACCAAAAAATAAAATTCTCTGTGGATGACCAAATAGAGGAAGTTAGAGGAAATCAACTGGTAGCACACAAGTGCTACGTGGATATCATTAAGACTGAAGATAGTGCTATGCACTACCCCACGAGAAGCGACAGAGATAACCCTTTTAACCTTGTTTATGGTAGTGAAGCAGTTGTCTTGGTCGAAGTTAGCATGGAGTTAGATTAGAGGCAACTATATGACGAAGATAATGTCGGTCGGCGCCTTGTGGAGTTTAATCTAATAGAGGAGATCAAAGATAAGGCAGTAACTTGACTGATGGTATGTCACCAAAGGATGAAGCAAAACAATAATAGAAGAGTTATTCTAAGATTTTTTTTTAGGTGGGAGATTTGGTTTGGCAACAGATCAAGATGGTCAGGGATGTCCATAAGTTGGAGTCATAGTGGGGCGGACCATATAAGATAGTGTAAAAACTTACCTCAGACTCCTATTACCTCCAAGATGCAGAGGTAAAGAAGTTGGAACTGTCTTGGAGCGCAAATCACCTGCAACCCTATAAGGCTTAAGCGTACACCTATAATATATTAATATAGCATGTTGAAAATTTGTACTTAATGAAAATGCAAGCAAACTTATCTAAAAAAATCCCTTTATTTCAAACCCATGAGCATGCTCTCGCGCCTATATTCCAGACTCCCGAGTAGTCCAGTCGGGCTATAAGCGAGCATGCTCTTGCGCCTACCAGACTCATGAGCCGTTCGGTTGGATTATAAGCAAGCATGCTCTCATGCCAATGTCCCAAACTGTCAAGCCATTCAACTGGGTTATAAATGAGCTTGCTCCAATGCCTATATTCTAGACTCCTAAGCCGTCCAATTGGGTTATAAATGAGTATGCTCTTGTACCAATGTCTCAGACTTTCAAGCCGTTCGGTCGAGTTATAAGCGAGCATGCTCTTGTGTCTATATTCCAAACTCCTGAGTCATCCGACTGGGTTATAAGCGAACATGCTCTCGTGCTTATATTTTAGACTCTCGAGCTGCCCGATCGGGTTATAAGAAAGCATGCTCTCGCGCATTTATTCCAAACTCCTGAGCCATCCAATCGGGTTATAAGTGAGCATGTTCTCACACCAATATCCCAGACTCCAGAGCTGTTCAGTCTAATTATAAGCGAGCATGCTCTCACGCCTAAGTTCTAGACTCCTGAGCTGTCCGGCCGAGTTATAAGCCAGCATGCTTTTGCGCCTATATTTCAGACTCCCAAGCCGTTCGACTGAGTTATAAGTGAACTTGCTCTCACGCATTTATTCTAAACTCCCGAGTCATCTGTTTGTCAGTCAAGGTCTTGAGTTACTTGATGAAGACAATATTAGTTGAATCGACTAACCATTATCTTATAACTCATCTTACTACAGGTGCTTTACTTAAGGTTTAGAAACCTCTAACGACGAGCAATAGAAAAGAAGGCAGAAAATACTAGATCTCCATAGCATCTCAAAATCATCACCACGTGATGCTCTGCCTCTCTAAGATCATTTTTTATAAATTCCCACTAAGAAATGTCATGATCTCGCAAGTGATAAATAACTAACACCATCTCTTCCACATCATTGTAGGTCATGTATCAATACACCATTGGGCTATCAAATCATGTACAACTGGTCCATGAGTTTGAATCTCCCATGGAATAACGTTAGGCGAGTCGACTGACTATTGCCCTGTGAACCATTATATCTATACCTCCACTTAAGATTCAGGAACTCCTGACGGTGAGCTATACAAATAGGAGTAGAGAGGTACTATCTCTCCAAATATCTTAATATAATCATCAATTGATTCTTTGTTGCCTGAAGATTATCTTCGGTGTTGTCCACCAAGTAATAGCTGGATCTTGTAAGTATTAAGCAGCTAGCTTTATATTTTTCCACATTAGTAGGAGTTATCTATCTGAATGTACCTTCAAGGTACATATAGTCCATGGTCAAAGTCCTCATGGAATATGATACATCGATCGTCTATAGATTGGTCTAGCCAACAATGGTATACATCTAATTCAGTCCTTCTTATATTTGTATAAGTCATGTACTTAAATGTGTCTTCCAAGTTATTTAACTAGGAACGAGCAATCCAAGGGTCAAAACTTCATGAAATAGAGTAAATTAGTCCTCTACTATTTGAACCAACAAGAGTAAATCGGTCCTCCACTAATTGAGCCAACAAGAGTTAATCGGTCATCTATTAGCCGAACCAACAACATTATACATGTTCTATCCCTCATCCAATTGGTAGTAGCCGGGGTTGGTATAGTTTATGGTATTTCCACTGTATCCCGTGATCTCTACTAGGTTGTTAATAGATTCGACTCTTGAGTTCTGACTCAGTATCAGTCAGCGCTACTAGAGAAACAATATTCTCTTCATCAAGGTTGAGTCCTCAATGTGTCAACTAGCCGCTTCTATAGTCCACCCTGACTACAATTACGAATAGGGATGATTGACCAAGTGTCATCATACTACACTAAGTCAATGAATACTTGCTAGACAAGTATAGAAACAGACAAACAATCTAAATAAATTGGAGAGTATCTAACAATAACAAAATCAAGGTAAAGAACACAGAAGATAAGATAATCACTAGAAGTATACCTTACTTTCCTATAGCTTGGAGATGTCCTACAGCTAGCAGGTCCAAAAAATCGAAAAGCTACATCGAGAAAACAAATCATGAAATCCGAAACATGAAAAACAGGCCTTATAAAGAAAACAAATCATGAAATCCAAAACAAGGAAAACAAGCCTCGTAAACATGTGGCTTTGATACCAATAAATAGTCATGCCCTGAAGGAGTCCTTGCCCGACAAATGTGTTGGATCGATGAGTTTGCTAGAGGGGGGGTGAATACCGATTAAAAAAATGTGATACGCAGTGAAAAATAAACAAGCCAAAGCAAACAAAAAGATTTACTTGGTTCGGAGCCTTTGGCGACTCCTGTTAGGATCGGTTGAGCTAGAGGGGGGGGGGGAGTGAATGGCTCACTTCATTTTCTTGATCAACTTGATTTTGCGCAGCGGAGACTCGAAGACAATGCTAACTCTGATATTTACTTGGTATCCACCTCCCCAAGGAGGTGACTAGTCCAAGGATCCATACCACTCACACTCTTCCACTATCAAAACCCTCCTTCTCGGAATCACACCGAAGGTGGAGAAACCTTACAAGGTTATAACTCTCCCTCTCCAAAGTAAAGGATCACACTCACCACAATGAAGAAGAAAAGAAATATTACAGGCTTTAAAAATGCTTCTTCTTCGCAGAGTGAGATTTGAGAAAGTAGCGAGATGGAGATCTTGAACTTGAGCACTTTTGAAGATCTTGAGCACTTGAGAGAGTTGAGACCTTGGAGAGCAATGGAACAGTATATGTTTCTTTGTCTTTCCTTTTTCTTTCATGCCTTTAAACTTTGAGAAAACTAGTCATTTCTCATGTAGCCGTCACTGTGAATCGATTGGAGTCATATTTGGATCGATTCATAAGTAGCCGTTGGAAACCATCGCATCACGATCAACGGCTTAGATTGCTTCACTTGAGTTTGAATCGATCGGTGCGGTTCTTGAATCGATTTAGACCTCTGCTCGTGAAATCGCAGCTCTATGAATCGATCACCCGATCGATTGAGTAACCTCAATCGATCGGTTGATCGATCCAGGGGAAATCTGTGCTTCACACAGAGGCTTCTATATCGATCGCTCGATCGATTGGATTGCCCCAATCGATCGACCGATCGATCCAGAAACATTTTGTGCTTCGTACAGAAGCTTCCTGGATTGATCGCTTGATCGATTGGTTTTCCCCAATCGATCGGCCGATCGATCCAGAAGCATTCTGTGCTTCGCACAGAAGCTTCCTGGATCGATCGCTCGATTGATTGATTTTCCTTAATCGATCGGCTAATCGATCTAGAAGCACTCTGTGCTTCGCGCAGAACCTTCCCAATCGATCGGTCGATCGATTGGCTTCCTTCCAATCGATCGGTTGATCGATCCAGAGGCATTCTGCCTCACAGCTGTGTATAAATCAATTTTCCAATCGATTTCTGATACGTTAGGGATCATGCATCCAGCTTTATGACCTGCAAGAACTTCTCTTGCCAAGAATCCAGTCCTCAACCTTCTTGAACTTCTCTTGCCTTGCATCCAGTCTTCTGACCTGCAAGGATTCTTTTGCCAAGAATCCGGTCCTCGACCTTCTTGGACTTCTCTTGCCTTGCATCCGGTCTTCTGATCTGCAAGAACTTCTCCTGCAAACTCACACTGTATGTTAGATCCAACGTATTAACCTAAACTTAAATAATTGTCAATATATTGAAACTTCCAGGGCATGATTGCACCAACAATCTCCCCCTTTTTGATGTATGACAATCTATTCAAGTTTAGGCCAATTTTCAATATACCATAATAGTACAATGATAAATAATGATTGCAACAACGCCGAAAATCATCTAAGTTAAACATAAACAGTAAGTATGAGCATACACAGTAAGCTTGAGTTTCAATTTAAATTTTATTTAGCATGAACTTTAACATATATTATTTAGCATGAATTTCATCATATATTTCCCCCTTTTTCAAATATCAAAAAAAAAAAAAATAGAACTCCCCCTCAAAATGTGTACCAAGCAAACACAATAAACCCAAGGATTACTCCCCCTAAACCACACAGATATCAACAAAATATAATCACGTGAATTGTAGAAACAAAAGAAAAGGTAGAACAAGTAGCATATCATATATCCAAAAATAAAATAGAGTTCACATAAGGACTCCATAACAACCATCTATAAGACGTACAATAATATATCACAAAGGGACATAAAACTTGATGAGCTCGTCTCTCGAAGGAGTGGGATCAGGATCAACAGAAGGAGCAGACGTAGTAGCTGGAGCAGGAATCGCTGCAGAGTCAGCACCAGCAGCATCCTCAGCATGGGGAACGGGAGCTGTGGATGGAACAGACTGAGACGGATGACCCGTCACCCAGGAGTTCACTAAATCCACTAATGTATCCATAGTCGCCTGCATCAAAGTCTGTGGATGGAAATTCTGTATCCACCATGGTCTCCATCGTGGAACGCAGGTCGGCTACCTCCATGGTCAGCTCCTCCAGGCGAGTGTCGACAGTCTCCTCGAATGTCGGAGAAGCTGGCTCGGGGATATCCTCCTCAGCATTATCCGCCGCAGGAACCAATGCCTGTGTATCCCCCCCTACGGCGAGCCCTGGGTCCCTCACCAAAAGCACGTCCATCGCGCCATCGAACTCCCGCTGGACCACCAACTAAGCCCGTCTTCGTGAAGGAGCAGGAAGAAATCCGAGAATAAGCAACAGTCATGTGCTCCAGCCCAAGCTTTACTTGATTGTTTGTATTGGGTTATTAATGATTTAAATGTTTTATTTGAACTTGACTTGTAGCCAAGTTTGGTTTTGTTGTAGATTGTCTTTTGATTATTTAAAATTAGATCTAAATTCTTAAATCTTGTTGTAAATTTTTCTAAGAGATCTTTTAATTTATTAACTTCTATTTTTAGTGATAAATTTTCCTCCTCAAGTGTTGGGTCTTGAGTTGGATTTGGATTTTGATTTGTTCCTTGAGATTTTGATTCTCTTCAAGGAGCAATTTGTTTTTTTTTCTAATGTAATTAATTTAGTATTTAGACATGCAATAATTTTAAAGAATTTTCTATTCAAATTAAATTTTACCTCGTCGGGACCTTTGGAAACGAGTACGGACTCGTGGCTCGATTCGGGTTCAGACCTGTCTTCCGATTTGTCCTCCGACTCTGCTTCGAGGGCCATCAACACGAGGTGGCTATGGTGCTTCTGATCTTCGGCCTCCAATTTGTTTGAAGAAGAGTCGTCCCAAGTTGCTTTGAGAGCCTTCTTTTTTGATGTCTTTGTCTTGTCACTCTTCAATTTCAGGTATTCGTTCTTGTAGTGGCCCTTTTTGTTGCATCCGAAGCAGGTCACGTTCCTCGGTTCGTTTGGGGAGTTGATCTTTTGCAAGTCCTTCTTGATAAAGCTTTTCTTTCTCCTGGTGAACATTTTCTTTACCAGGTTCACCAGGTATTCTTCGTCTTCAGAGTCCTGGTCAGACTTATCCTCAACCTCAGGCTTGTTTTTCATCCTTTCCTTGGATGAACCTGTAAACAAAACTACATCTTTCTTGGTCCTGATGTTAGTTTGCTCATGCAATTCTAATTCGCAAAACAGTTCATCTAATTTTAATTTTGATAAATTTTTTAAAATCTTGTAAGCATCTACGATGGATGCCCACAAGATGTTACGTGGAAAGACATTTAACGCATACCTTATTAAATCCCGGTTCTCCATTTGATGACCTATCGCGTGGAGTCCGTTGAGGATGTCCTTGATCCTCGCGTGAAGCTGACTCGCCGTTTCTCCTTCCTGCATTTTAATATTAAATAATTTATTTAACAAAAGATCGCGCTTTGTTACCTTGGCGTCGCTTGTCCCTTCGTGTAATTCCATTAGTTTGTCCCACAATTCCTTTGCATTCTGGTGCGGTCCTACCCGGTTCAATTCTTCCTTCGCCAGTCCACATTGAAGCGTGTTGAGTGCTTTGAAATCCGTTGACACTTTCTTCTTCATGTCCGGAGTCCACTGTGTAATACCCCGGTTCTTAGATTCTAGTTAAGTATGACTTAAAATGTTAGATGGTACTATCCATATCACCAAGGTGCACCTTTCTTTTCGGAAGTCCAAACTTAAGAACTCCAAAGTTAAGCGTAATTGACTTGGAGAAATCTGAGGATGGGTGACCTCTTAGGAAGTTTTCCAGGTGCGTGCGAGTGAGGACAAAACACGCTAAAAGGACCTTCGGTGGTATGTGGAGTTAGTCGTCAACCCGATGGGCAATTCTAGTGGCGTGCCCGGTTCGGTTCAGGTGGGGCCCGCCCGGGTAGGGGCGTTACAGATGGTATCAGAGCGACCTTGCAACCGTGAGTGCGTCTGTGGCAGGAGCACCCGGGGCACCACCTAGCGAGGGAGATTCTGGGATTTGTCTGTGGTGTGATTCATGATTACACAACGAGGACGTTGTGTCTTTAAGTGGGGGTGATTGTAATACCCCGATTCTGATTAATTATGGCTTAAAAGATTAGATGGTACTATCCATATCACCAAGGTGCACGTTCCTTTTCAGAAGTCCAAACTTAAGAACTTCAAAGTTAAGCGTGCTTGGCTTGGAGAAATCTGAGGATGGGTGACCTCTTGGGAAGTTTTCCAGGGTGCGTGCGAGTGAGGACAAAGCACGCTAAAAAGACCTTCGGTGGTCTGTTGAGCTAGTCATCAACCCGATGGACAATTCTGGTGGTGTGCCCGGTTCGGTTCGAGTGGGATCTACCCGGGCCGGGGCGTTACACACTGTTCCGGGTCTAGTGGAATTTCGAAGTTGTCGACTGGTACTTTATAGCCTTTTGTGACGCTAAACCATTGGTCGAAATTAGTTTTCAGGTAAACCTCCATCCGCTTCTTCCAATACGGAAAATCATCCCCGTTGAATAAGGGGGGCATACTGTACTAAAGCCTTCAATTTGAGACATAATTAACCTGCACACAAGGAAAAAATTAACAAAGAAAGTCCCAAGACTTGGTCTTGGATTAGTAGTGCGGGAGAAGAAAAGATAAACTGAAAAACTGAATTGGTATTGCACCAAATCAGATTAATAGCAACGAAAGAAAATTTCCAAAAAGGTAATAATACCAGTTTGGAATAAAGTGAAAAACTGAAAACCGACAAAGAAAGAAAAAAAATTGGTTTCACCCCTTGTCTGATTGGTGGTTGCATCAAATCAGAGCGGTACCTACTCTGATATCACTTGTTGGATCGATAAGTTCGCTAGAGGGGGGAGGGGGCGCGTGGGGAGGGGGGAATAGCGATTAAAAAAAATGAGATACATGGTGGAAAATAAACAAGCCGAAGAAAACATAAAGATTTACTTGGTTCAGAGTTTTTGGCGACCCCTACTCCAAGGCCCGCACGCAAGGGTGCTTTCGATGGGCAATTACTAATAATTCGAAGTGTATGTACAAATGTAGTACAAGAATTTTAGTAAAGGAAAATAAAACCGACAATAAGAGAATAATAAAAAAACCAAAACTTGTCGAAGAGCCTTCGCAGCGTCGCAGGAGCACAGGAGAGCAGATTGTTCGTTGTTTCGTTGTTGTCTTGAGCTTCAACCTTTACCTTCCTTATATAGGAGGTTTGGGGTGCTCGGATCCCTTCGGGCACCTTGAATATGACGTAGCCGACTCAACCAGGATGCTCCACATGGCGAGGCTGTTGGTTGCTACTCGGAAAGCCTAATGGTTCCT
This sequence comes from Zingiber officinale, assembly GCF_018446385.1. Lineage (NCBI taxonomy): Eukaryota > Viridiplantae > Streptophyta > Magnoliopsida > Zingiberales > Zingiberaceae > Zingiber > Zingiber officinale. Next base: position 106,920,890 of record NC_055990.1, read on the forward strand.
CTGTACAAAAATTTTGTACAAAGGTCTGAACCTTTTCCTAGCTATCATGTGTTCTTTTAAATTAAACTTGGATCGCCTGCGGAACTTAACACGTTTGATCCAAAGTTTAATTTATTTGTTCTTTTAGGTTTAGACTTGGATCTCCTGCGGAACTTAATACTTTCGATCCAAATCACCTAAGTTACTAATTCCATTAAATATTAATTTCCAAAATTAGCTTCCAAGACTGCATGGCGAGGCACATGACCTTCTTGGATATGAGAACAACCACCACCACCTAGACAAAGCCTTTTAAGGAAAACTAATATTTAATTTCCTTAAATAACTTTAGGTCAACCAAAAAGGACAACCAAATCACAGGGAAAAGAAAAACAAAAGAACACAACATCGAAAACAAATTCGAAATACTAGAATTGCATGCCTCTTGTATTTGGTATTTTTACATGAAGATAAAACTAGTATGATGTGAAAATTAAATACTAGTATACCTTTTCTTTTGCAAGCAAAAACCTCTAGATCTTCTACCGTATTCCTCTTCTAACCTCGGACGTTGTGTGGGCAACGATCTTCCGAGATGAGAAACCACCAAGCACATTCTTCTCCTTTCTTCAAGTTTCGGCCAAGCACAATGTTTCCAAAAGATGAAGATCTTTTCCACCAACCAAGCTCCAAGGGATATAAGTTTTCTCTCCTTCTTCTCCAAGCTAAAATCCGGCCACCACTTGATCTCCAAGGAGGAAGAAAGTTTCGGCCACAAGGATGGAGAGAAGAGAAAGGGAAGTGCCGGCCACACCAAGGAAGAAAAGAGGGAGAAAACAATAGAGGTTGTACACCTTGAAGGCACCCAAAACCCCCTCTTTTATAATCCTTAGCTTTGGCAAATAAGAAAATTTAATTACAATAAAATTTCCTTAACTTTTTTTTGACATGAATTAATTAATAAAAATTAAACAAAATTTCCTAATCCCTCATGTCATGGCCGACCACCTCATGGAGAGCAAACAAGACAATTTTCAATCAACAATTAAAATTCCTTATTTGTCTTCAGAAATTTTAAAAAATAAAATTTTCCTTTAAAATCCCTTCATGATTGATAAAAAGAAATTTCTATAATTTTAATTTTTCAACATGTGAATAATTTACAAAGAAGAAAAATAAAATATCTTTCCAATATACAAATTAAATAAGGAAAGAGATTTAATCTCTTTCTTTAATCTTTTGTAGAACCTTATAAAAGAGATATTTTAATTTTTAATCTCTCCAATAAATTATATCTTTCATATAAGAAAATTTTAAAATTAAAATTCTTTTTTAATTTAATAGGGCCGGCCACCTAAGCTTGGGTTCAAGCTAGGGCCGGCCACCCATGAACCAATGGTTTGGCCGGCCCTAGCTTGATCCACAAGCTAGCTTGGTCGGCCCCTATAACATGGGTATGAAGGTGGGTATAGGTGAGTATAGTACTCTATAAATAAGAGGCTACGATAGGGACCAAGAGGAGGAATTGGTTTTAGTCTCCCGATAAAATTAAGCATCCCGTGTTCGCCCCGAATACACAACTTAATTTTATCAATAATAATTCATTCCACTAGAGAACTATTATTGAACTACCGCACCAATCTCAAATTACATTTTTGGGCTCCTTCTTATTATGAGTGTGTTAGTCTCCCTGTGTTTAAGATGTCGAATGCCCACTAATTAAGTGAGTTACTGACAACTCATTTAATTAATATCTTAGTCCAAGAGTAGTACCACTCAACATCATCGTCATGTCGGACTAAGTCCACCTGCAGGATTTAACATGACAATCCTTATGAGCTCCTCTTGGGGACATTATCAACCTAGATTACTAGGACACAGTTTCCTTCTATAATCAACAACACACACTATAAGTGATATCATTTCCCAACTCATCGGACTTATTGATTTATCGAACTAAATCTCACCCATTGATAAATTAAAGAAATAAATATCAAATATATGTGCTTGTTATTATATTAGGATTAAGAGCACACACTTCCATAATAACTGAGGTCTTGTTCCTTTATAAAGTCAGTATAAAAGAAACGACCTCTGATGGTCCTACTCAATACACTCTAAGTGTAATAGTGTAATTATATAGTTAAGATAAACTAATACTTAATTACACTACGACCTTCCAATGGTTTGTTCCTTTCCATTTTGGTCGTGAGCTACTGTTTATAATTTATAAGGTACTGATAACATTATCTTCTGTATGTGACACCACATACTATGTTATCTACAATATAAATTAACTGAACAACTACAAACAAATGTAGATAATTTGACCAAATGTGATTCTTTATTCAAAATAAATGTTTACAAAAGCTTAGACTTTCAGTATACACTCTAACAGAGGCGACGTTGAAGATAGAAATTTGCCTCCGGGCGCCCGGATCCATCCCGAGCGCTCGGACCCTGGTTTTTCAGTAACTTCCTTCCTGAAAAAAACATTAGTCCGGAAGCAAACATACGATATATATATCCTGCAAAACAAAGTGTTAGCATAGTTTAAAATTAAATAAATAGAGTATTAGCTAGATTCCATCACCTCGAGACCGAAATCTAGTCACGATCTCAACTTAGATATCCGAAATGGATCTAAGTCGGATCGACGCCTAATGTTCCCTTCCCGGGAACGCGCCCTCACAGTCACTCCCCTCCAGTGACTTACCTCCACTTACCTGTCAGACGTCCGGTCAGCCCTTCGACCCGTCTAGGTTTCGTGCCAGCTATCCGGTCATCCTGTCAACCTAGCTGGACTTCGTGTCAAACGTCCGGTCAGCCCATCGACCCGTTTGGACTTCGTGCCAATTATCCGGTCGGCTTGTCGACCTAGCTGGGCTTCATGCCAGATATCAAGTCAGCCCGTCGATCTGTCTGGGCTTCTCCGACACACTCGGTCAGAGTGTTAGATAACAATGAACCTAACTTAACCTATTTTATCATTTATCAAAACTTGAGTTATACCGTTAGTACTAATCGCACCAACAAAATGAGCAACATCTCCCCCTTTATGACAACATATAGAACTTGGATACAATGTCACAAGGCAGTACAAGTATAGTATTTACAACCCACACGACTGGAACAAAAATACAACCACTCAAAATAATATACAATCTACACGGCTGGAATCAAACACGATGAAAGACATAAGGTAAACAACGTAAAGCACAAAATGACTAACTGCGAGTTGGCTTGGCTTTCATAATGACCATAAAAACAATAGTAAGAAACCACAAGGACAAACACCACAAGTCCAAGTCGAATTATTACAATGCCAAGTTTATAAAATCCAAAATACAAGTAAAGCAAAATACAAAACTAGATATTGTCCTCAAATGTGATGTGGGACTGGTAGTCAGGATACTCCAAGTAACCTCTTAGCATCTACATGATATCTTGGGAGAAAATAAGTACAAATAGGGTGGTGAGTCCAACTCACTGAGCAGATATAAGACAAATAGTACATGAGCATAATATATCTAGAGATTTAAAGGTGTATCTCATAGGGAAATAATCAACAAGCATAACAAAAATATCATATTATGTGTCCATACCTGAACTATGCGCCAAGCACGTAATAAAAGTAGGTGCAAAGGTGGATCTACGATAGTACTGCTCGTATCCACTATAGTATCATATATAGTCTATCTAGCTAGTAATAAGCAGGTCAATGTCGAGCACATGTAATAGATATATCTCAATCATATGTAAACATATCGTAGACATATGGATCCAATCAATTACAAGAATATGCAATTACATAACATATGCATGTACAGCATGGTCACTCCCGCCCATCCCTCAGTTACCATGCCCCCTGTATGATTAAGAGGTCGGGACAATGACAACTGTACAATACTGCCAACAATCACTACTCTGAGTGGTGCGAGTGGACAGTTTGTAAAGTATCTATCTAGCTACATAGCAATAAGGTTTCCATTGCTCGCAACTCCAGTTACCACTATTAATGAGTGAAGTGAGCCCAGATAAGTAAGTTGGCAATGACAGGACAATCTGCACTCACTCCTAGCACACTACCCCGAGTGGCTGAGTGAGCAGCAATGGCCAATGACTCTCTTAACTACAAAGAAAACATAGTCATTGGCATACATGCAATACTATGATGAGCAAGATGCGAATAATCATCACCATAGATATAGCAAATCACTATACCACAGTAAAACTAGCATGTCCAATAGAGTATGTATATACAGCAATCAATACAAATAAACAAGATATCCAATGTCAACAAAATATCATAGATAGCAACAAGAGACTATATAGATATGTAATCGATCATCTCAAAGATTAAGCATGTAAGTATCAAACTCAGATAAAATATGAGTAGAGTCAAGGTAAAAACAACAACCTATCTAAACATAGCTCTTGCACTAAGGTCAAAGTACTAAAGAAACAAGTCAAGAAATATCCGCCTTTATGTAGATCGCGCTAAAACTATACTCATGTCAGAATGCTCATCTCGTATTAGTGTCCTTCTGCTAGTTTGTGATTCCTCTTTCTGGCAACTATTCACGACAGCTAATGGAGGTGGGTATAGGAGCGAGTTATGTTGGCGACGAGCGTCGGGATCTACTCAAGAGGGCATCACGGAAGTGTGCTCGGCCACGACCCATGCCTATGGTGGTTACAGCGGACGGAGTGGAGATGAGGCTATGATGGCTGGCCAAGCTCAGTACAGGCGATAGGTGTCAGCGCACGAGAAGACTGACAGTGTTCTGATGGTGATGTCGGGCCACAGTGCACTTTAAAGACACAAGTGGATGAGGACAGTGTTGGATCGGCTGGAGGCGGTCGACGACAATGCAGGTAGTTGACGACGATGGAGGGTCGACCGTGAGGCTGCTGTGACAAGGGCACACTGCTTCTTAGATAGACGACCGACGATGAAAATGGCGTAGGGTGGCAACGACCTGCGATCGGGCAGCATGGCGAGATCATGAGATGGGAGAGAGGTGGATGACAGCGTCGGGTGAGGAGAAGGGAATCAGGCCAATTAAATGAAGAGAAGTTAGGTTTAGATGTTTATGCCTAGGATTTGATTAACCAACTATAGGTTAATTTAATCAATTAACTCCTAAATTAATTAGGATTTCAAACAAGTTTTCTCCAAGCCTAATACCTCTATCCCTTTAAAACACGTCATATGAACTCGGATTAAATTCTAGAAAATTTCTAAAAATTCTCAGAAAGTTTCATAAGGTTATTTCTCAAATAATACTTAATATTTAATTATCATATTTTACAGGACTACTCGACAACAAGGACAAGGCCAAAAGAAGCTCTTGAAGGAAAGACGTGAAAGATGGGGAAGCATCCGAGGAATGCAAGGCTAATGGAGGAGGCTAGAAAGCAAGGTCAAGATTGTATGGGCGAGGACAAGTACATGAGTGATTATACTCGGGGGTAAAATCCTAAATTAGGATTTATCAATCGACTAGTATATGTCTCAGTTGACTAGTGGTTGAGAACTAGCAAACCTAGAATGGAATGCTAGGGTTTATGGTTCTAGGATTGCCAATCGACTAGGCGGTTTACTGGAAGAGAATAGAATGCTTTTGTTCACTCAGCCCATGAGGACCAGTCAACTGATCCATGGTGAACAGTCGACTGGAATCGAGCCGTTTAATTGTAATGGTCAAAATTCTACAGAGGGCATTCGATTAGTAAGTATGGTAGTTGAATGGTGGCAGAAAGACAACTTGAGTGTTTCCTCCCAAGATCTATATAATGAAACTCAGATTGGCTGACTTTGGTGATTATTAAAAGTGGTTAATCTCTAATAGAGTCTCCAAAACTTAAAGCAATCCAAGAGTTCTTGATCGAGTTTGCAGTGAGATTTCTCCACCGATAAGGAGGATTGAGTTAGCTGGAGTTCCTGGAACTAATCTACTGACGGATTGAAGGATCATCCACCTTATGGACAGCCGTGGAGTAGGAGCATCATCTCCAAACCATGTAAACAAATGTGTTTGAGTTTTTGTTTCTTTCTTCTTGTCTCTAGGGTTAACTTTCATATTTGGTTGTATGTATTTTTGCTGCGCTAATAAATATAGGAAAGTGAATGAAGTGAGTGACTATCTATTCACCTCCTTTAGCCGGTGATCAATGTCCCAACATAACCTTGGAAAAAAATAACTTCTCAATCCACGGATCAACTCAAGCTCACTGCGGGCCAATCCATACTGGTCACGGGCCTAGGTGGGTCTATCTGTCTGAACCCGTATTTAAATGGATTGATAAAATTTTAACTCAGCCTGGTTAACTTATTTGATGGGATGGGCCAACTCGATGGAACCAACCCAAATTGATAACTTTAATTTATCAGACTTACTTCAAAGATGACTAAGGAGGACTTATTTGGGACTACCTCAAGCTGGCTAAACATAGAGGAACCAGCCTGGCCTATTCTGAGTTCATCACAATTCAAACATATTGATGTAATTTGCACTAATAATCAAACTCAGATTTTTGATATATGATAAAGGTTAAAGTTAGACTTGTGATTTAACCTATTTACTAAGGGCGTAGGCTGAAAGACTTGATGGGACATGACACAAGGTTGAAATCTAGTTGAGAATTGATAGAAAAACTACATAAGTTGATATATGACAGGACGTTCAGTTGGGTCCACAGGACCTGACAACTGGCTGAAGTCCAGATGGGGCATCTGGCAGGAAGAGTTGGTGTGTCAAAAGATCAGAGTCGAGTAAGTCGGCAAATGATAAGTGAGGTAAAAACTAGAGGAGAGTAATCCAGCAAGGACGAGCCCTAGTGGGGTTAAAGGCACTGATCCAACTTAGATCTATTTTGGAAGTCTAAGTTGAGACCATGACTAGATCATAGACTTTAGAAGATAAACTCTAATTCATATATCTTATTTTTGATGTACTAACTCTGTTTTGTAGGATACCTTTTGTTGTTTGGACTAACGTGTCTTGCATGAACAAAGTGAAAGAGTTAACTTTATATGGATAATACTAGAGGCACCTCAAAGCTGAATGAAGGCGCTTAGGATAGGGAGGAGACCCCCACGGACATATAAGATTTGAAGATAGAGTTTTACTGCGGGGATGCACCTTATAGCACATTAGAGGCGCCTTGAAGGGTATTGGAGGCGTCTCAGAGATGATGGAGGTGCTCTTGCACGGATAAAGACTGAAGTCTTCAGATCAAATAAGCATTGTTAGAGGTGCCTTGAATGGTTGGAGGTGCCCCCAAAGTGTTTAAATGGAGGATTCGGCCAGGAGTTTAAACACAACTCTAAAACGCGATTCTTTGACCAGTCGACTGCTCTAACTTCGAACTACTGATATGCTATGATGCTGCTACACCTGACTACTATAGACGGATCAATACCAACACAAGAGCACATTCAAATGTCCGTTTAAGTATTGGATAACTTTTATTTTACCGCTAATTATTTTTGCATAAGGAAGTGTAAGTATGCTACATTTTATTTTTCCTTCACATTGTACTAATTTGTGATTGATTACTAGATTATCCATCGTAAAGGTCCAAAAGATATGAGTGTTAGAATAGGAGTCATCGAAAGTTGTGAACCAAATAAAAATAATTATATATTATTTTTTATTTTTTACTTTGTTTCGCTACACACTCAATTTTTTTTAAAAAAATATGATTTTTTTAATGATGTGATTCATCCCTCTCTCATACACTAACGATTCTACAAAACCGACCCGAATTGAACTCCATCGAGGGATGATCTCAGGAGAATGGTCCGACTTGATTCGAGTTCACCATGAGTTAAGCCACTCTAACCAGAATTCCATCTTGACTTGGAGTAATCAGAGTCTTCATTGACCGAATCCGGATCATATCACGTGGCATCCATAACCTCCTCCACATGAGTGTTATAATAAAATATCTAAAACTCTTTAAATTATTTGGTGCTCCCACAATGGACCTCGGCCCTTATTCTATAGAATAAAGAATTAAAAAACACACACACCAAAATCCAATAACTAAAGGTCAAAGTAAAATCTTGGATTAAACATGTTACCAAGATTTGGTCGACCGTCGACCAAATCTTGTATGGTGGCCCATTGGTGGATTTGCCACTTCAATCACAAATGTTTAAAAAACACTAGACGACAAATTCCACATTTGGTGCGCGCGCTCTCTCTCTAGGGAGTTGTTTCTCTCCCCTCTCGTTCTAGCGTTTAATATGGGAGGGTTCATCCATGGCCTTGACATTTTATTAATGGGGTCCATACACTTAGATATTTCTATCATTTCATTACGATAAGATGATTTCTGATTTGAAAATTTTAATTGCAAGTCATATAAGAAAATCTTTCTAAATACGTCATAATTAAAAATTAAATCATAGATATATGAAAAATAACTAAATGTCCTTATCGTTGTATCGTAGCTCCAGAGGCTAAATCTATTCTGATATAAGAATAACAATATAAAGATCTTCTTCCATGATTTTTTTTCCATAGCGTCATGATTTTCTAGGAAGACATAACCTTCCCCATGTCTTGACCATTTGCACTAATGGTTAGTAGTCACTCATAATTTACCTCCTCCGTGTTAGCCTAAGAACGGGTTGGCGGGGGCGCTGGGGGCGAGTGAATCGCCTTTTGCCACATGATTTTCTAGGAAGAATAATAAATATCTAAGGGCTTAATGGGATGTATCCTTGCGGGACCACTTCGATGACTAAGTTAACATGAATGTTTGATAATAGCCACAATAAGGTAGAAGAGTAGAAAAAATATAATTAGGGAATCGTTCATACCTTCTCTTTCCCTTACTTTTATAGGGAGAAACCCCTAGAGACTTTTCTCATTAAAAAGTTATTAATGGGTCATTCATGAGTCATTAAAGGATCGAGGACCCTTACTTACCATCCGCATCACAAAAAACTCATTCAAGTCTAGTCGAAGGAGGGTGTATGTCAACTGATTATATAAGTATTCTATTCAACGGTCATCTGAATCCATATAACTGAGTATCTCAAGGTAGAGTTGTCAAGGCTTAAGAGAGAAATCAATCTATGACTGAGTCAAAGTCAAGAAAATAAGTGGTAATTTCATCCCTGATAGAGAAAATGCCCAATCTGTAATTATATCTGAGTTAAGAGAGAATAATAAACTCAATCCAAAATTTCTCGAATACCCGTGGAGTGCGAGAAAAAAATGGCTCAATCTATGACTGTCTAAGTCAAGAGAGAAAGCCAAACTAGATCTCATGACTCTCAAGTACCCATGAAGTCAAAGAGAGAATAATTTGATCCACGACTATATCTGAATTGTAAGAGAATAATAAAGTCTGTCTCATGACTCCCGAATGCCATGAAATCGGAGAGAAAATAACTCATCTGTGACTATGTCCGAGTCAGGAGAATAAAACGAATTCGATCTCACAACTCCCAAGTACCCGTGGAGTCGGAGAGAGAATAACTCGATCCACGACTATGTCCAAGTCGGGAGAAAACAATAAAGTCAATCTCACGACTCTCGAGTACCCGTGAAGTTGAAGAGAAAATAATTTGATCCGCAACTATTTTTTAGTCGAGAGAAAATGATAAAATCGATCTTACTACTCCTAAATACTGTGGAATCTGAGAGAAAATAGCTGGATATATCCATGACTATATCCAAATCATGTGAGTTTAGGCCATGAAAAGGACATGGTGATACGATATGTGATCGACTCTTGTGCAAAGGGAAGGTTGCTATTGCAATCAGAGGATCTCGACCCCTACTATGTCTGAGTCAGGGGAGTCTGTGTCATAAAAAGGACATGTTGATATGATACACGTGCAAAGTGGAGGTTGTTATCGCAGCCGAGAGGATCTCGACCCCGACTATATTCGAGTCGATGGAGTTTGGAGTCTGAAAAGGATATTTGCTAATAGAGATCGCTGGTTTGAGACAAAGAGAAATAGTCAGTGGCCTCGATAAAATACTTTCAAGTAAAGCTGTAATTCATATTCGAAATATAGAACTAATTAGGATTTGTTGGGATTTGTGGGTGAGACCATTCCGATGCATAAATTAGCATGGAAATTTGAAAGTAGCCACAATAAGGTACATAAAAGAGCAGAGAAAAGTATAATCCCTCCGTATCTTCTCTTTCTCTTAGAGAGAAAATCCTAAAGACTCTTATCAGTAAGGGGTTATTAATAGGTCATTAAAGGATCGTGGGCTCTTAGTTACCATCCACGTCAGTTATGAATCTATTAAAGTACTACTCGAGGAAGTGAAGAGAACTCCTCACCTTTGAGGAAAAACATTGAATAAAAAAGTAAAATAATTCACGTACGATATGGCCAACAAAATTACCATTGAATTGGTGACCTTTGTAGGTGTATTAAATTATTTAAAGACGTCTCGAATGATGAAGGAACTCCTTCCCACCTCTACGATCTAATGTAAGAAGAAAAAAAAATGACAAGTGTTGTATATTGATCCAAGTTGGAAAATTGGAGATGTGGCAGTTCTTCTGACTGGATGAAGACCTCGTTTCTTTGCAAAACAAACTGAGCCAGGGAATGGGTCTTTGGCGTTGGCCCTTCAACGCTCAAGTTAAAAATAATAGTAGGAAAAGAAATCGAGAATAATAGAGACAGAGATCAATCTTACCTTTTTCATACTTAGCATATTCTTTTATATCTTTTTTAGTGACTCTCCATCTTCCCTTGTTTAATGATATTAATTACTGACAGAAGACATCTTTGTCTTGACTTCTCACATTCATGGAACTAGTATTAATCATCGATAGAAGACTATTTTGTCTTGACTTCTTTGCATTCAATGATAAATGGAATGCTCTCTTTTATTTTCTCTTCATTTTATTAAGTATCTCAGTCTTTTCCGCTTTTATCATTTTATCGGTTCGTTATTAACACATACAATGTCATACCCCAAGTCGGACGGATAGCCCGCTCGGCCCGTTCTCTGGTTCATCCGGTCGGTCGGTCGGACAGTGGTTCACTCGATCAACCGATGTAGCTAGCCACATTCCGCCCGGGTTATGCGGACAAGCCCTGCTTAAGTCCTGGCGTTGACCGCCCTGGAATTGACCTACACCGTGACAATTGACTCGTGCCAGGTGGGCTCTTCCTTATCGCCGCATCACAAGCCTCCCCATCAACATTAGTCGAAAGAGGCTACAAGTCCGACTGACTGGACAAGTCGTGTCTTCGGCAAATTCCATGTCCGATCGAACTGTGCGTGACCCCCAATCTCTGATCGGCCCATAAGACAACGCCACTCGACTTTATTTTGCCATGTTGGACCTGTAGCTCTCACGGGTCGTGACTGGGGCAGATGGTGCATAGGTCATTCGGCCATATGACCCGTCCTTTGTGCCGATCGGGTGGATGGGCAGCATCACTTGGCTAAAACTTCTCCTTTCCCTACGCTTCCTTGGACGAGCGCGAGCTCGGTTGACGTCATCCGAATTTCTAAAAGACCGTGAAAATCCCTGATAATTGTGGCCGAGCACGCGACCATACCTTTTAAGTAAGTTCATTAAATGTTGTTCGGTGATCGAAGGACACGTGTCCCATATTTCCGTCGGACGCTTGATGTGACATGCAGATATCTGCTTGCGACGTGACGTGCACCTTTTCAAATTCAACGGCTGGATCCGTTCTTAGGTTTTCGTGACCTTGGATCGAACGGCGTAGGTCGATCGGCCATGAGGTTTATAAACTACGCATCTGTCACCTTCCTCAACGCACCTTCGTCTTCGAGTTCTCCGGCGCCATTTCATTTTCTTATGTTTCTTCGGTCATCTTTCCAGTAAGTTTCCTTCTCCTTTCAATCGAATTTTTTCGCTGCACTTCGATCTCTTTGTTTTCGATGACAAGCTCCTCACATCCCCTCATTGTCATCCCTGGGCTCTGATATACTTCCATTGAGTCCAGGTTCGATGGTGGCAACACTGAGAGTTTGAGAGCCACTTTTGAAATTCCGTCTGACTATTAAATCGCTCTTTCGTCTGCCTTTAACATTTCGAATGAACTACCGTCGGGTTTTGTCTGTTTCTTTAGGGACCAATTCACCGCCGGTCTGCAGTTCCCGATCCACCCTGTTTTCTCAGTCGTTTGTAAATATTTTCATATTTCTCTCCATCAATTAGTGCTAAACTCCTTTCCGCTGCTGTCCGGGGTCATCGTTTTGTTCTAGCTGTACGACATTTCTCTCACTCCTCAACTCTTCCACTATTTCTATTATCCCAAATTGTCCGAGCCGAGGACTTTTCTCTTCCAAGCCCGAGTGAGCCTAGTTTTCTTTGACAAGATGTCATCCTCCAACAAGCATTGGAAGGACTACTTCTTCTTTATTCGCTTTCCTGAACGGCCGAACTTTCCGACCAGTTGGCAATTAGAGGTGCCTAATCCTCCGGAGCTCAAGTAATACAAGAGCCGACCGGACTACCTCCATGAAGCTTCCAGCTTGGCCGGTCAGGAGTACCATATCCACAAGTTACTACTGGAGGGCACCCTCTACGTGTTCGACCCGAGCCCGATCCACGCAAGGCTTCCTTCCAGCCTATGTATGCTCTTTCTTTTCCCCAACCTTTGAATCTAATTGATTTTTCTTCCTTTTGTGCAGCTTGAATCATGTTGCGAGTGCATCTGGTTGGCAAGTGTAAGCTTGTGGACACAGACATCAACGTCGTGGTCGTAGCTGAGCTGGAAAGCCGCGGTCTGCAGCCGGTCGGCTCCAACGAGGATCCGCTCGGCGAGGAGGAGGGAATCCAAGTGATGGGGAGCGGTACCGTGGGGAGCCGGACAGCTGCAAGCGATGTGGTGGCTGCAACAGTAGACGTTTTTCCCAAACAACCATCCATGGTCCCGATAGCAGTCGCTTCGGAGTCAACAACTTCATACAAGCCCCTTTGACAATGCAAGAAACGCCGAGCGGAGGGGTCTTCCCGAATTGCCACTTCCGCCTAGTAGACTCCAGCACCGCTCGTCTCTCGACCTCCTTCCGAGCGGGGCGATACATCCGTGCCTGCTCCCGATTAGGGACTCGCTACGCTCCCAGGCTTTATATCTTCCTATCGGACACCATCAGTGTCCAAGCTTCCTGAGGGGTTGCTAGCTACACCATCGGTTGCCTTCATGCCACCCTCCTTGCCGGCAGCCCAAGTGTCCTGCGTCCGATCGACATCAATGCCTCAGTCGGCTAGCAGAGCAACTTTAGCCCTGTCCTCTCTGAGTAGCCGATACCACATAACGACAGTCATCCATCTGCCTACGGACAAGTGGCGTGCCTCCGACGACGCCGAATCCAAAACCTCGAGCCCCGACCCCGAGCACCAAATAATTATCTAGGGGCCGCTTGCGTAGATATGAGCTGACATTCGGGCCCTCACAGCTATCATACCTCCAAGGGCGCTCGCCGATAGTTATATCCAGATGGCCACTGGGGTAAGTATTTTACTTGTATGTTCCTATTCATTTCCACTCAGCCCTTATAATTTCCTAGTTGCAGTATTGGGTAGAGAGTCTGACCATGTGCCAAACACTTACATTTTTAGAGCAAGAAATTAAGCAGTCGCGTGCACCGAGCGACCAATCGTCAGCTTCTCAAGCGCATCTAGAGTAAATGAGTGCTGAGATGTCTCAACTAAGAGCCGAGCTAGCTACGAGCTCCAAGCAGCTGGAGGCAGAGAAGGGAAAGAGTGTCGAGTAGGCAACACAGCTAGCTCAGCTTAAACAGGCCACCTCCTTCGAATCGAAGATCCACTAGGCCAACATCAAGAAGCTCAGAGCTATAGAAGACTTGAAAATAAAAAAATAAGGAGTTTCGGGTGTTGGCTCAGAACCTGAAGAATATGGAGGCCTCGCTGAGCGCCAAAGGAGAAGGCAGGTCGGCCGATCGATCTGCAGCGAAGGCCCAGCTTGACGCCAAAGATGAGGAGCTGGTCTAGATGAAGGCATACTTGGAAGCCTCCTGTGCAGCGCTACAATTTTACCAAGATGCAGAATCCACCCGGTTCGAGGCACAGAAAAAGGCTTACCTCTGCTCGGATGCCTTCAATGACAAGGTCACCAATCGGGCACTCCGTCTCTTCAACCTTACGATCGACGGGATGCTCGATCAACTGAATGACGGCGGTTACATTCTGACTGCCCTGACGAGCAAGGTCATCAGCTGGGATAAGATGACCGAGTTGCTGTCCAACGATGTTCTAGATTATTTTGAATAAGCCTGCTCCCGCGCACCTTCTTTTTGTACTACGTTTTTTGGGCTTATAAAAAATATGCAAGTGCTAACGAATAGTTCGCCCATTCGGCAAACCTTTTTACTTAATGTCACTCCTTTGTTCTGTATCGTTCAACTCTTCCTTTTCATTTTTTTCGATTTGTGAACCGCTTACCATAATGCGCTTACCAATGTGGCTTTATGACCTTCCGATCGACAACAGACTATCCATTTTCATAACCGATCAATCAATTCATGATTGTTGAGCGACCATCTTATAGTGAAAACCATTGCTTTTGAGCAACATTTCTGGATCGACCTTTGATGCCGATTGAAGTCTTGGATTTAAGGTCGTCGCTCGACCATTGCTGAAAATTAAGGGTATAAGGTCGTTGATTGACCGATGAATGACATAGACATGAGTTTAAGGTCACCGCTCGACTGCTGAATGGTGTAGACATGAGTTTAAGGTTGTCACTCGACCGTTAAATGGCGTAGATATGGGTTTAATGTCATCTCTCGATGGTTGACGAAGATCGGGGTTTAACGACACCGCTCGACGGTTGGTGAAGATCGGGGTTTAACGTCATCGCTCGACGGTTGGTGAAGACTGGGGTTTAACGTCGCCGCTCGACGACTAGTGAAGACCGGGGTGTTGGTACACCAAGGTTATTTTGATGTGATCAAATAATTTATGTTAGGTCGTGTTGTGTTTAATCCTGTGTCTAAGTGTGCAGGAACTTAGGAACACAGGATGTCAAGCAAAAGACACAACTAGCGAGAAGAACGACACGGTAGAGAGCCGACTGGCTCGGTGCGTCTGAGGGATGAGGTGCTGCGGAAAAGTACACGGGCGGACGAGAAAGAGGCGTGCGACGTTTTCGAGGGACAAGAAGCCAGGAGCGGAAGCTTGCTCGAGAAGGCCGGAAGTTGGGTTCGGGTGAGTCCGGATGGTCGAGATCACCCAAGCAAGAGGAACCAGAGCGGAAGACCCGGACCGAAGCGAGCGAAACTGGAGCGGAAGGCCTAGACTACTTTCCTGGTCCAAGCGCTTGAAACTCTTCCGAGCGCCCAAAATTGGATTTTAACCGGATCGCATTTGACCGCAATCCATTACGAAGGGGATAAAATTTTATCCCCCTCCAAACGCTTGGAACCCTTCACGGCGTCCTAAGAGGGCTATATAAGCAGCCCTTCTCCCATAAGCTAACAACAATGCAGAATAGTTTGAAACAACACTTGTGCATTTCCTAGTTCTTATTTAGCTTTGTTTTGTGAGCTTTGAATGCTATAAGAGGTTTCTCCACCTAGAGGAGATTTTTTAGTACATTTTTTCATCTTGGATTAACAACCTCTCCGGTTGTAACCAAGTAGTTCGTTGTGCCTCTTTCTTTTCAGTTTCTTTATTCTTTTATGCAAGTGTTTATTTTATTTAAGTTATAAGCTAAGAAAGGTTCTTATTGTTTTGATTCATGCAGGGGCTATTCAGCCCCCCTCTAGCCGACTGACAAGGGTTCTAACAAGTGGTATCAGAGCCAGGATTCCTCAAAAGGTCTAACCGTCGATTGAAGCAACGAGATGGCCAAAGCTAATATCTACCCACCAACGTTCGAGTGGGAGTTCATGTTTTGGAAGCGACGATTGAAGGTATTTGTTAAAATAGATTTTAATATTTTATTAATAATGAAATATAGTTATAAAGCACCAAAGACACAAACGGAGAAGAAATTGAAAAATACCTCTGGACCAAAAAGCAGCACGACGACTTTACGTTAAATGGTAAGGCTGAATATCATCTAATAAGCATACTACCTGTGGAGGATCTCAACAA
This sequence comes from Zingiber officinale, assembly GCF_018446385.1. Taxonomy (NCBI): domain Eukaryota; kingdom Viridiplantae; phylum Streptophyta; class Magnoliopsida; order Zingiberales; family Zingiberaceae; genus Zingiber; species Zingiber officinale. The sequence goes on from NC_055990.1 coordinate 106,936,964, forward strand.
AATCAATAACTATAAAGTGCAAAAGAACTTTGAGAAAAGTTCTTGAAGCTCTATGAAGAACTAATTGAAACTGAATCCAACTCCTCGATGGACACCGAGTCGTCGTCAGAAGAATCCAAGACTGAGGAAATTGTCGGGACAACCCTAATAGCCAAATTCCTTCCTGAGGACACAGAAAGCTCATCGTAGATGAACATTTATGAAGGGGGAGAGTCTTCGAAAGAAAGCAGCAGTTCAAGGGAGCTACGGATAACGAGATCGACAAGGTAAGTTAGGTACGATCTCTTCCTCCTAATAAGTTATTTAAATTTGTTAAATTATTATTTAAACACTGTTGCAAACTAGAAAAAGAAAATAAAGAATTAAAATTAATTCTAGCCAAATCCTGTCTATTAGAAGATTTTGAAAAATTAAAATTGAAAAATGATAAATTGAAAATACAAGTAAAAGACTTGAAAAATTGTGTATGCTTAAATGTAAAAAATCAAAATATTAGGAAATATAATAATTTGAATTGGTATTTTGATTAGCACAAGGGATAAATTAGAAAAATTTCTCAGAAATATATTCCTAAGAGATTTCTAATTAATCTAGTTGGAAGGAACCTATATTGGGTTCCCAAATCTTATATAAATTGAACTTTAATTAGACTTAGGGCTTTTAACGAGAAAATTAAATGTTTGATTTCCTTAATAGGGTTTGTCTAGAAAGTGGTTGTTGCTCCAATAACTAAAAAGGTCTAGTGCCTCGCCACATTCTGGAAGTCAATTAATGAAATAAAATGTTTAATTTACTAACTGATAAAATATTTAATTGTAATTAAATAATGCTTTAAATAGTTACTCAAACATTTTTTTTTTGGTGTTTTTAGCTTAGAAATTTTTTTAAAGACTTAAGTTTTTTTTTAAAGTATCAACTTTACTTTACCAAAATTATTTCTACAAAATTATTTTTTGCAAATTTGTTTAACTTAGGAAATTATTGATGTTACAATTTTTTTTTTGTGATATCAAAAATATTTTTACTTAGAATTTTTTTTTCTAAAATTATTGTAATTTTTTAAGTGCTATCAAAATTATTTTCAAAATTTTTAAAAACTTGATAAGTTTTTTCAAAATATTGAAAATTAGATTTTCTTTCAACTAAAAACTTTCCTATTTTTTGAAAAATTTACCCTTAGATTTCTTTTGGTACCTCATTTTTTATGTAATCAAAGGGGGAGAAGGGAAGATTAAGTGTAGGGGGAGGTAGTTTAAATTTTTGCATTTTAAATTGTAAATTTATTTCTTTTACTTTATGTTAGTTTATCCTAACTTAACTTGAGTTGCTCACATCAAAAAGGGGAAGATTATTGATACTCCAAGGTTGTTTTGATGTGATCAAACAAATTAGGTTAGATCCTGTTGTGTTTAATCCTGTGTCTAAGTGTGCAGAAACTTAGGAGCAAAGGATGTCGAGCAAAAGACGCATCTAGCGAGAAAGACGACATGGGAGAGAACCGATGGGCTTGGTGCGTCTGAGGGACGAGGTGTTGCAGAAGAGTACACGGGCGGACGAGAAGGAGGTGCTTGGCTTTCCAAGGGATGAGAAGTCAGGAGCAGAAGCTTGCTTGAGAAGGTCGAAGTTGGGTTCGAGTGAGCCCTATTCTGGATGGCCGAGATCACCCAAGAAAGAGGAATCGAAGCGGAAGACCCGGATAGAGGCGAGCGAAACCGGAGTGGAAGGCCTGGACTGAAAAAAAGTCAACTTGGTTGACTTTCTTGGTCCAAGCGCTCGAAACCCTTCCGGGCGCCTAGAATCGAATTTTATCCAGATCACGTTTGACCGCAATCCGTCGTGAAAGGGATAAAATTTTATCCCCTCCAGGCGCCTGGAACCCTTCCAGGTGCCCGAGCAGGGCTATATAAGCAGACCTACTCCCAGAAGCTAACAACAACGCAAAATAGTTTGAAACAATACTTTTACACTTCCTAGTTCTTGTTTAGCTTTGTTTTGTGAGCTTTGAATGTTGTAAGAACTTTCTCCACCCAGAGGAGATTTTTTAGTGCGCTTTTTTATCTTGGATTAATAACCTCCCCGGTTGTAACCAAGTAATTCCCTGTGCCTCTTTCTTTTCAGTTTCTTTATTCTTTTATGCAAGTGTTTATTTTATTTAAGTCATAATTTGAGAAAGGTTCTTTTTGTTTTGATTTGTGCAGGGACTATTCACCCCTCTCTAGTCGGCCGCTAAGGGTCCTAAGACGGGGTTTAATGTTGCTCCTGGATGGTTGGTTAAGACCGGGGTTTAACGTCGCCGCTCGACGATTGGTGAAGACCGGGGTTTAACATCGCCGCCCGACGGTTGGTGAAGATCAGGATTTAATGTCGCAACTTGACGGTAGGTGAAGACCGGGGTATAATGTCGTTGCTCGACGGTTGGTGAAGATCGAGGTTTAACGTCACCACTCGATGATTGCAATGCGTAGACAGGAGTTTATAGTCATCACTCGACTTTTAACTTGGCCGATCGGCTCAACAGTTTAGAAGACTTGTGCTTTTTATTCATGTTTATCCTGTATTTAGAAGACACACACTTATACAGATACATCATATATTCACTCGCGCACCTCTCATTCGACCCTGTATCGTTAGAGATGGTTCGCGCTCCACAACCGCTTGAGTCGTCTTCCGTCTTTGTCCTCCAATTAGTAGGTCCCCGAACGGAGTTTCTGCATGATTTTGTAAGGTCCTCCCCATGGTGCCTTGAGCTTCGTGACGTTGCCGACTGACTTGATTCTCTTCCACACCAGATCACCGACTTGGAAAGACCTCGAGATCACCCTTCGATTGTAGTTCTGCCTCATCCGTTGTCAGTATGTCATTAGACGAGCGACAACTTTATCCCGCATTTCCTCTACCAAGTCGAGCTCCAATAACCTCTGCTCAGTGTTTCCCTCGTCGTAGAGTCGCACCCGGTTGGATTCTACTCCAACCTCTATGGGGACCACTGCTTCTCCTCCATACATCAGCTGGAATGGTGTTGCACCGGTCGCCTTCTTTGGAGTAGTGCAAAGTTCCCACAAGACACTCAGGAGCTCGTCGACTCAGCTGCCCCCGACGTGGTCGAGCCGAGCTCGTAAGCCTCTAAGGATCTCTCGATTTGTGACTTCCACCTGACCATTGCTTTGGGGGGGGGGGGGGGGGGTAGGCCACCGAGGTTAAGGCCTGCCGGATGTCATAGCCTTCGCACCACTCCCTGAGCCTTCGACCCGTGAACTGCCTCCCATTATCCGAGACGAGTCGGCGGGGATGCCGAACCGACACAAGATGTTCTGCTAGATGAATTTGATGACCATATGTTCACTTTTTTTTGCCAGTGGCTTGGTCTCCACCCACTTTAAGAAGTAATCCACCGCAATGAGCAAGAACCTCCGCTAACCAGTCGCCATGGAAAACGACCCCATGATGTCCATGCCCCATTAGTCGAACGAGCAAGACACTATGGATGCCTTCATCTCCTTGGTTGGTCAGTGTGGGATGTTGTGATACCTTTGACAAGATAGGCATGTGGCTACTATTTGAGCGGCATCCTCTTGGAGAGTTGGAAAAAAAAATATCCGGCCAGGAAAATCTTCGAGCCAGCGAACGGTCACTCGGATGACTTCCACATAAGCCTTGGTGCACTTCCTATAGAATGTATTTTGCATCCTCTGGTGCCACGTACTTAAGCATTGGTCTAGAAAATACTCTCTTATACAGCTGGTCTCCGACCAAGGTGAACTGTCTGGCCCTCCTTCCCAATAATAGGCCAACCGACCCTGAAGAGGACAAGGACCACGAACTTCATTGTGGTAGACGCCCCGTCGACCTACAACGTTATATTAGGCCGACCGACCCTCAATGAGTTTCGAGCGGCAGTGTCTACCTACTGTTAGAAGATTAAGTTCCTGATGGACAACAAGGTGAGAGAAGTCAAAGGTGACCAATTGGCCGCTCGGCGATGCTATGTCAAGATGGTCAAATCAGAAGCAAGGACCGCTCGGAAAAATTAGCGCTTGGAGGTGAATGCCATCATTGAGAAGCCCCCTATGCTAGTTTATAAAGAAAAGGAGAAGGTCCAGATCCACCCAAGCCAGTCGGAAGCGACCACCTTCATTACTGCCGATCTAGAGAATGAGAAAAGGCAGAGCTGTCTGCTTACCTTAGGTGGAATCATGAAGTGTTCGCCTAGTCGACCCACGAGCTCCCCAGAATCTCGCCGAGCGTCGCCCAACACGAGCTTCATATCTGACCAGACGCCCGACCCATGAAGCAGCGGAAAAGGGACTTGAGCGCGGAACAAAACCTGATCATCCGGAAAGAAATGGAGAAATTATTAGAGGTCGGCCACATTCGAGAAGTCCTGTTCTCGAGCTGGCTCGCTAATGTTATGTTGGTCTTTAAGTTGGGTAACAAATGACGGGTGTGCATCGACTTCCGTGACTTGAATAAGGCGTGCTCGAAGGATTTTTATTCGCTACCCCAGATAGACCAGATGGTGGACTCTACTATGGGCTGCGAGCTGATCTGCATACTCAAAGCGTATCAAGGCTATCACCAAGTGTCGCTCGCTAAAGAAGATCAAGAAAATGTTAGCTTTATCACGGTCGACGGAACGTTCTGCTACAACGTCATGTCTTTTGGACTGAAGAACACCGGTGCCACCTACTAGAGGCTCATGAACAAGGTGTTTCGGAATTAGATCGACCATAACTTGGAGATATACGTCGATGACATATTAATATAGTCAATCCGAGCTACTGATCTGTGTGTAGATATCAAAGAAACATGTCGAACCTTGAAAACATACGGGATGAATCTGAACCCGAGCAAGTGTCTGTTCGGCGCCCGGGGATGCGATAGCTCTTCTGACTGGATGAAGACCCCGTTCCTTTGCAAAACAACCGAGCCAGGGAAGGGGTCCTTGGCATTGGCCCTCCGACACTCAAGTTAGAAATAATAGTAGGAAAAGAAATCGAGAATAATAAAGATAGAGATCAATCCTACCTTCTTCATACTTAGCATACTCTTTTATACCTTTCTTAGTGACCCTCTATCTTCCCCTATTTAATGATATTAATTACCGGAAGAAGACATCTTTGTCTTGGCTTCTCACATTCATGGAACTAATATTAATCATCGGCAGAAGACTATTTTGTCTTGGCTTCTTTGCATTCAATGATAGATGGAATGTTCTCTTTTATTTTCTCTTCCCTTTATTAAGTATCTCAGTCTTTACCTCTTTTATCATTTTATCGGTTCGTTATTAATACGTACAATGTCATACCCCGAAGCCGGACGAGTTGCTCGCTCGACTCGTTCTCTGGTTCATCCGGTCGGACAGTGGTTCATCCGATAGACCGATGTAGTCACGTTCGCCCGAGTTAAGTGGACGAGCCTTGCTTAAGTCTTGACTTTGACCTACACCGTGATAATTGACTCATGCCAGATGGACTCTTTCTTATCGCCGCATTATATATATTGTTAAATTGTACATGAATTTAACTACAAATTGATCACCCTATCTTCCGCTGTATATATCAATTATCAAATGGATGAGCAATATTCATGATATACATGAGATGCAAAGAAAATTAGAGCAAGAGAGGATGGAAAACCCTAAAGTAGTAATCGCCTCGCGAAAGAAAGCCTCGTATGAAAATATACGCACATTTTTCATATACATAGTATCACACCATACGCATATATTTTCTTGTATACATACATATAACAATGATAGTAACCTTCATATATAATTGAACACTAGACAAATTTCTTGCCCACCTGGCTCTATTAGATTCTTCCTAACGACATGCCAACTTATCCACGTGCCAATTGCCAATTGGACGTGTCCATAATAATAAATCTATTTCAAAAAAAATAAAAGGAAAGAAATGGAATGCATAACGAATTTCAACCCCACGAAACTTCTGGACGTATCTGTAAGTCTTGTCCTGTTCTCTGTCCTCGCCTCGCATCAGCGTGACGTCGTCCCTCGCTAATCATTGAAATCGGACGAAATCGTGGGCCTCACATGCAGCGAGCTGAGGCCTCTCTGTGGGCCAACCCGGCCTGGACCACGCTCTCCAATTATGTCTAATATTTTATTCTTTTATTAGTAATTTTTTTTTTTGTAATTTTGGGGTGAAATGAAAAATGACCTATCGGTTTACGCGTGCGTTTTCCATTTACGGGAATCGGAACGCGGTGGCCGTCCTCACGTTGCTATTTATGCAACCACTTCGGTACGATCTTCCACCCACCGCGGCCATGGCGATGGAGGATTGCGAACCCAACTCCTCCGCCTCTTCCTCCTCCTCTTCTTCTTTTTCTTCTTCGTCGTCGTCGTCCTTATCTTCCTCTGGTTTCAGTGCTATCAATGCCGAGGAGGAGGCTCACAAGGGTGCTGGTGGGTCTGATGGCGGCAGTGGGGGAGGAGAAGGAGGGAAGAAGAGGAGAAGCGACGGGAAGCACCCGCTGTACCGAGGCGTGCGGATGCGGAGCTGGGGGAAGTGGGTGTCGGAGATCCGCGAGCCGCGGAAGAAGTCGCGGATCTGGCTGGGGACCTTCCCGAAGCCGGAGATGGCGGCGCGGGCGCACGACGTGGCCGCGCTGGCCGTGAAGGGCCCCTCCGCCCACCTCAACTTCCCGCATTTGGTCGCCGAATTCCCGCGCCCCGCCTCCGCGTCGCCCAAGGACGTCCAGGCCGCCGCCGCCCTCGCCGCAGCCCTCAGTACCCCGGACCACCCCACCCCCTCCACCAGCGACGATGCCGACGAAGCGCTGTTCGATCTCCCCGACCTGTTCCTGGACGCCGGCGGCGGCGGCGGCGGGAATGAATCGCTGTGCTACGCCGCTTCTTCCCCGTCCTCCGCCTGGCTCCCGGCGGAGCATGCCGTCGAGTTCCAAATGGAGGAACCATTCCTGTGGGAGCACTACTAGCCAGCCCGACTCCCGCCATGAACAGAGGAATCACAAAATCAACTCCCACCGCCTCTACCAGTGAAAACCCTGCAATTTTAGCCTTTCTTCTCCGGCGAGTGAACGCTCTCTCTTCTTCCACTCGCTCCCCTATTCAAACAGCAATCAGCCACATAATTCTCATTGTACAAAGTTCAATTTTTGAGTTTGAAATCTTGCTAGCTTGTTTCCCTGTACATGACTGAAACAGAGTGTCTTTAGATTTCTTTCCTGAAATGGAAGCCACTGAATTCCTTTTCTGTATTTGGTAAAGAAAAATCTTTGATCATCCGACAAGCAATCAGGAAGCAATATTTTTATAGTAACTTGTTAGAGAAAACTGTTTCATGTACTGAAATTTGAGCAGAGCTTTGCTAAATACTAAAGTTATTATCACATACGGTATCCAAGTCAGTAAAAATAATTTCTTATAAAAATACAAAATATATAATACATCCAACTCAGTTACTTTTTCAGAATTTCATACCTATGAGAATTTCGTACACTCGACTATCCTAAGCAAACTAAATCTTCTAAAAGGGTCTACAACGACCATATGTTTGAAGATTCTACCGTGAGTGAGAAGATGTTTTATAATAATAATAATAATAATAATATTATTATTATTATTATTATTATTATTATTATTGAAATGATGATGGTTACTTTAACATGTGATGTAGACAGAGGTGAACGAGTTAGAATACGGAGGCTCGCGAGTCTCACCCTCGAATGGATCGCGTTGTGTGTGTGTGGCGCGAAGGCAATTCGGGCTCGTGTTGGAAGTTATCGTGTGAATCCACGTAGTAACCTTGTCATGACTTGCATTTAAGTCGTGTTGGATAAATCAAGTGTGATCGGCTAACTAGCGTGCCACGTTTGACACAAACCCTTTGGCAAGGTCAATTTCTCATTATTATTATCATTTTTGGCTGGACAGATGCAACCAGAAAGCAGTAGCCGCCATTACTGCACCATCTTTCTCACCTTCAGGAATCAATGCATTGGACAGAAACACGGTCGCGATTGATGCCAAATCTCAAGCTACATTATTGGTGAATGAATGAACGATGTCGACCGGTGCTCCTGAAAACTTATGCGGAGCCAGCTTGGCAATATATAAACAGCTGATCAATCTAACTGTACTTAACTGTGCGTAGGGTTATAAATGAATCGTCAAATTTTATGATAAATTTGTTTAATAAAATAATCATACTTAAAATAAACCAAATCGTTGAAATAGTTATTCAAACTTAATTTTATTTCTTTTTGATAAGTTTGAGTTTGACTTCAACTTGGGTCATTTATATATTATGAAGCTCTGAATTCAAGTTTATTTGTCTATTTCATTTTTTTTATATTTTTAAATTTGTTGGATTGATTGGTAAGCTTGATAATATAAGTTTGTTTATTCATTTTGAAAATTTCTTTATTTAAAATATTTATTATATTGCTAAGAATTTTATTGATGAACATGATTTAAATTTTAATTTATGAATATTAATAAGTTGAACATGAATATATTCAAATTTATCCATTTAATTTAATGAATTATTCAAACTTAATCGACCTTTTATGTATCGAATGAACATAAACTAAAAGGACAAAAACTAAACAAGAATGGCTATGAACAGTCCTTGTCGAGCACTTCACTGTTTTCATCTGATAACAAGCAAGGCATAAAGATCGAACCACTGATTGTTCTTTCAGTGCAAACGAAGCGAAGCGAGAGTGATTTACAGTGCAGCACTTAAACACTTTAAAGTGCAAAAGCAATTCATGATGAGCCTCTTCACCTCGACTATGAGATGCCTGCATTCTTTCGAAACGTTGTGTCTCGTTTACGTTGTTTCGATACGATACACTAAAAAAGCCTTCGTTTCCTTTTTCTTTTTCTTTCTTGTGAAGGAAAAAGAATAGCAACTACTTCAACTGTATTACAAAACAGGTCTAGTCTTCATAAACACAAAGTCATGTTTCATTTTCAGGGAAAGTGATGTGGCACCTAATGAAAGGGAGGATATTATATTGGAGGTGTGGAGCCAACTTTATGTGCTACACTAGGGTTCAGGGGATCGAGGACTCGATCGATGTCGGAAATTAGGGTGTGATTTCCCTAAATCAAGATGGACATGTTGATGCTTTCGAGTTTTTGGTAGATTGGAAATGTAGACATGTCGGCCCTTCGGTGTTTAATTTAGCCAGTTGAACATGGACTAGTGGCAAACTTCCTAGGTGGTTAATGGATTCGAGCGAATAACACACTGACCTAATTAACGAGATGTTTTAACTTTGGTTCTTAGGTTTATCGATCGTGTTGCTGTAGATATGATATACATTTGATTCCGGAATAAAGAATTTTATGTAGCTAGCTACTCTAGCAATCAACATCTCTAAGTGGTGAGATGACTTCCTAACTAAGCGATTTAGCTGAAACACAACAAATATACACGACGATAAAATCATGCAATTGGAAATTTCCACTATAAAGACATTTCGATGGGTGAGATGACATCCTTGGAATTTTCCATCTAACTCTGTCCTGTTGAGGTTGTAAGGTTACAAACATAGTCCCATATTGAAAACACATGGAAAAGATCATAGGTTTATAAGAAAAAGATATCTCCATTAGCATGAGGGCAAAGCCATGAGGGTTTAGGCCCAAAGTGGACAATATCATGCTATTGTGGAGATATCTAAATTCTTTTCGATCCATCAATTGGTATCAGAGCCCGGACTGCCAGAAGGTTTAACCGCCGACTGTGCACAAGAGCTATGGTCTGATTGAATTATGTGAGTACAATATTGACCTCGAACAAAGAAAGTGGGGGCTCCTATGTTCGGATCAAGAAAACCAGACACTAGGCAGGAAGTCCTAGTAGGTCGGGTGGACCGAGAGGCAGGAAGTCCTAGTTGCGGCTAGGCAAGGAAGTCCTAGTAGGTCGGGTAGACCGAGGGGCAGGAAGTCCTAGTAGGTCGAGTAGACCGAGGGGCAGGAAGACCTGGTGGGTCGAGGATCGGACGTGGGAAGCCCATGGTCCTTTGTTTGAGGGGGGGATTGTTGGGGTTGTAAGGTTGCAAACATAGTCCCATATTGAAAACACATGGAAAAGATCATAGGTTTATAAGAAAAAGATATCTCCATTAGCATGAGGCCTTTTGGGGAGAGCCCAAGAGCAAAGTCATGAGGGTTTAGGCCCAAAGTGGACAATATCATGCTATTGTGGAGATATCTAAATTCTTTTCGATCCTACATGTCCATGAAAATGTCTTTGTGCACCAGTGATGTTGGGACGTCAGGCATCTCGCTTCCTAGTTTTATGGCTGGAATATGGAGGCGGGCGCCGTCTATCAAAATAAAAATGTCTTTGTGCATATTAATGGTACCTGCCATTTCTTCCATCTCAGTAACTCCATGAGAGGTTGAAACATCAAAACAAGAGGTGAGTGCAGAGCAAAGAGAAAAGGACCTGTGCTATGTTTCTGTTGCTCGGTGCCTGTCGATTTTCAACTCAATTCTCACGTTTTTTCTTTTAATTTCCCATCCTTTTTTTTTCTGATCTTCATGACAGAAACTCCATTGACGTCGCACCGAAAGAGCTTGGCGATGGACAGCAACTCCCTACCAACATCAGCTGTTCATCAGGAACTAGCTGATAGAGCAACTGCAACGATTAAGACTGCAGCAGTTGGGAAAGAAGACGATCGCCTAAAACCTAATTAAAGCTTAAAGTTAGTGAATTGATCTTAATTAAACTTGATTAGAACTCATCGCATAAAATTTAGCAATTAATCTTATTTTGTTAAACTATCATCCTTCGAAAAACTAACTAAATATTCACCGTTTAGAATGAAGGTTGATATTTATTATATATCCTCGCGGGTTTCAGGTCAATTTGAGCATGGGAATGCAACTGATATATAACGATAACAATGTTCAAGAAAATTTAGAGGTAAGAATCTTACTATTTTATTAAAAATCTCCCCCCTTTACTAACTAACTTTGATGAAGCCTAAAATGAATTTACGTTACTGTCCTTTTTTTTATTCACACTAAAAATAATTTCAAGGTTTATTAGTAATTTTCTTTGGTTGTTTTATATAAAATATATAGTTCTCTTTAGTCCCACATCTTAGAATTGACAACACTATGATCAAAGAAATTTCTATAAATATTTTAGGCCGACGATGTTAAAAAATATACTTTTCTTAGTTTCTTTTATTAAGATAAGTATAATATTAAATTAAAATAATTTTTTGTATAGAGAAGCCCATTACAATAGTTTATTGCTGGGATTCTCTAACGTGACACTAGAAAATCTAAACAATTTGGATTTTCAAAGACCCAAATAATTTATATATTATTATATGACACACGCAACGCATGTACGATCACACTAGTGTCAATTAAGAGTGATGGGTCTATAAGGAACTAGAGCGTTAAACACGCTTATGCGCAGCAGAAATCATCTAGTTTCTCCAGGAGATTCATACGAAAGGAAAGAAAAATATACTAAGTTTTCTACAAGAGCATGAAAGGTTATACCTTTGATGCGTGCACACGGACTCCAGACAGTTTGGATCACAACACGATCACACGTTCGCGCCTCTATGGTATCCACACGAACAAGTTTTGCCTTCGTTTGTCTCACAAACTCACAAGTTGGAGACGGAAACCACCTAAGGTTGTGCTGGCAACCTAGAGAAAGGGTTTCGGCCAAGAGGAGAAGAGAGGGAGGAGAGAATGAAGATCTTCCCAAAAAATGAAGAGAAAAATGCTCAAGTATTTTCATCCAATGAAAACACTTAATGAGTATTGTTAGACACAAACAATCTGCCGGAGATTTTAAGGGTATTAGCTGAATTCAAATAGCACTGATTTAAATTCAACTTACAGTAGAGATGACCTGAGCGGATAATCTCAGGCTACCAGCAGGGGCTGGTTTCTGCTCCGAGCCGAAGAATTGCCGAGCAAGAAGATCGGCTGAGTCACTAGTCTGTGTTGCCGAGCGGGCGGATCGGCCGAGCAGAGGGCAGATCGGCCGAGCAGAGGGCAGATCGGCCGAGCAGATCGGTCGAGATGAGGTCGGTCGGTCAGCCGGGTCGATCGGCCGGGTCGGCGGGTCGGTCAGCCGGGTCGGCGGGCCGGTCGGTCGGCCGGGTCGGTGGGTTGGTCGATCGGTCGGGTCGGCGGGTCGGTCGGTCGGCCGGGTCGGCGGGTTGGTCGGTCGGTTGGCCGGGTCTGTTTAGAGCAGATCTGCAGAACAGAAGACCAGGTCTGTAGAGCAGTCTCGAAAGAGCAGTAAGGTCGGGCAAAATCCCGACCGGGCAAGCTGACCGAGGCCTGCAAGTAGCAGTTTCCTTGAAACAGATTTGTCCCCACCTTCGGCTGTGCTTCGAGGCTTATTTGGGAGGTCTGTTTCCCAGGATACAACGGTCTGACCGCAAACTCAACCAAGCACCGGTGGTCACGACAAACTGAGTGGTACCCGAAAGCTACCGCGGGCAATTTGTCGAGCAGGAGTTGCACGACAGAGAAGGGGAATGAGGAGGAGAGCTTCTGCTGTGTTATATGCGTAACCTCTTTGCCTGAGGTCGCAACCTCCTTATATAGGAACTCAAGACCAAAGGACACCATTAATGATCATTACTCTGTTAGGATCCTTCGTACGGAGGCTAGAGAGGGGGGGTGTGAATAGCCGACCCCAAATCGTCGTTTCTTTCTACAAAACGTGTTAGCGCAGCGGAAATAAAACAGTAGAAAGGAAACGGTGAGAAGATCAAACCTCAAACTCGATGGATGTAACGAGGTTCGGAGATGAACTCCTACTCCTCGGCGTGTCCGTAAGGTGGACGAAGCCTACCAATCCGTCGGTGGATGAGTCCCCGGAGAACCGGCTAATACAATATACTCCTTCTGGGTGGAGAAACCTCACCACAATGTTTCTTGCACAAGCAAGATAGGAGTACAACAGATACAAGAAAGCAAAAGACAATATGAAACACTTGCTTGCCTTTCTTGTTGACTGGAGTGATGAAGCAGCAGCCGACGAGAATCCAGTCGAGAAGCTCACGCGAAGCTTCAGCTGCGAGGAGCTCAGCAAAGCTCTGATAGCAGGTAAGAGCAGAAGCTCTAGAGCATAAGAATAGAAGTTCTAAGAAGGAAGCAGTAGCAGCAACGAAGCCCCGTAGCTTCTTTTATACCTGCGAAGAAAAACACGAAGGAATATAGAAGAAATCTAGCCGTTGCGTCGTAACGGCTAGTGCCTGGATCGGTCTGTGGACCGATCAGGCTCCATGTGGATCGGTCCACAGACCGATCCATTCCCTAGCCTTCGCTTCTGTTCCGTCTCTGATCGGTCCATGGACCGATCAGGGAACCTCCTGATCGGTCTACAGACCGATCAGGTAACCTCCTGATCGGTCCGTAGACCGATCAGGCTTCTCTTCTCCTGAACTTCTTTGTGCCTCCTGATCGGTCTCCGGACCGATCAGATAACCTATGCTTACTGATCGGTCTGGTGACCGATCAGGCTATCTAGTGTATCACTGGATCGGTCCCCAGACCGATCCAAACTCCCCAGCCCTAAACCTCAGGCTTCTACACCAACATCCGGTCAACCTTGACATGTTGGTTCATCATTCCTAGCATCTGGTCACTCCCTTGACCTGCTAGAATTCTCCACCAAGTGTTCGGTCAATCCCTTTGACCCACTTGGGCTTTCCTCTTTGTGTCAAGTATCCGGTCACTCCCTTGACCTACTTGACCTTCTCAACACCAGATGTCCTGATCACCCTTGATCCATCTGGACTTGCCCGGCTTCACTCACCAGGACTTTCACCTAGCTTCACTCACTAGGGTTTTCACCTGGCTTCACTCACCAGGACTTCCAAACTGCCTGGCTTCACTCAACAGGACTTTCCCGAATGCCTGGCTTCACACACCAGGACTTCCACTTTCACCTAGCTTCACTCACTAGGATTTTCACCTGGCTTCACTCACTAGGATTTCCCGACTGCCTGGCTTCACTCACCAGGACTTCTCCGTGCCAAACTCCCTGTTTGGACTTTCCCCGTGCCAAGTCTCCATACTTGGACTTTCCGCGTGCCAAGCTACCTGCTTGGACTTTTCCCCGTGCCAAGTCTCCGTACTTGGACTTTTCGCGTGCCAAGCTCCATACTTGGACTTTTCCCGAGCTCCTGCTTGGACTTTTCCCGAATCAGGTCAACCAGGTCAACCTTGACCTAAGGTTGCACCTACAATCTCCCAAACACCTATTCTTGTCAAACATCAAGAATACAACTCTCTTCTCGTCAAACATCATCAAACATCAAAACACAACTCGAGTCAGGTCAACTCGAGTCAGGTCAACCAGGTCAACTATGACCTAAGGTTGCACCAACAATCTCCCCCTTTTTGATATTTGATAAAATCCAAAATCAAGTTAGGTTAACCCGATAACCTAACTTAGGTTTTCCAATGTTCTTCCTTGAACATTCTTCCAAAACCTACACTCTCCCCCTTGGGACATCTTTGGGACATCTCTCCCCCTTTTTGACACACATCAAAAAGAGGGAATCAAGGTCAAGAGTTTCTTCCTAATGAAAGTCCCATACCTTTCATTGAAACCCTTAATTTCCCCCTCGATACTAAACTCAACACTCAACTTAGTGACAATCCCATATCACTGATCCTCAAAAGTCTTAAAAACTCCCCCTAAAAGTCATCTCCCCCTTGACAATTAGTTAAGACTCCCCCTAAAGGTCAACTCCCCCTTGACCATTGCACCAACAATGTCTTGGAGAGTTTCAAACCTTTAGAAACCCGAAACTCAACTCCCACAGCTGAAATTTCAGACCACAGTCGAAATTCAGCAAATTCAGCGTGCCTGATCGGTCACCGGACCAATCAGGACCCCTCTGGATCGGTCTCCAGACCGATCCAGCCTTCCCTGGATCGGTCCAGTGACCGATCCAAGTTCAGATCAGGCGGTTTCTGATTTCTTCTCTCCCGAAATTCAGAAACTCACAACAAATTCCAGAAAATTCGAAAAATCGTGAAATTTTGAGGATACATTCCTCATACCATATACTATCAAGGAAAAATAGTTTTCTATGAAAATAACTTCCATTTTAAAATCTTGATACAAAGTTCAAAAGTCTTTGAAATAGTTCAAAGTTAACTCGTCTTTGTATCAATTTGCTCAATGATGAATGCTATCACTTGAAAAGCTTCATCAAGGTTTTTCAAACTAATTTCAAAATGATTTTAAACCTTTTAATTTATGACCACAATCTTAGGGCTAAATGTACATGACTTGTACATAGGCTTTCCCTATGATCCTCAATTTCTTGAATTAGGCTCATCTAGGTACAAGAACTATGCACCTTGATCCTAACTCATGATCCTAATATCTCACACACATCTAAAGTGTATCAAACACATCCAAGTCAATTTTGATGTGAGATATGGGTTTAGGTCATCTTAGGCTAAGTTCTCATGCATTTTCTAAACACCAACTTGATCTCAATATCAAATTGTGTTTCTATCCTTAAATCAATTTAAATTGATCATTAATGCAAGAGATGATGACATGGCATGAAATAATATCATAAATAGAAGCATGTGCCAATGTCATGATGTCATGACATAAAGTTTGGAACTTAAATAAACATGACATAAAACTAACCTAAGCATTATCATGACATTTCAAAAGATAAACTTAAATATGATGTCATGACATGTGAGGGCAAACAATCATGGCAAGATTAAGCATGAATAAGACATACCTAGATTACCTATCTAAGTATCCTTAAGCCTTAGCTAATACTTAAGCTTTAACCCTTGATTTCCCTAATATGCCAAAATCCTAATTTTGACACTTCTTGAACTCTAGATTCATTCATGCCACTTAAAGATCAAATTTATCCTCAAATCTTGGCATGTTTCATTTTTCCTCAAGAGTTCTCTAGATTTTCCCAAATTGTGCCAATTGAAATTAACATCATCATTTTCCATGATAGCACATTTTACTCTTCCAAGGAGTAAATATTCCATTTCATTTTCAAAGGTTCCCAAAAACCTTGAAAATGCTCCTTGAGCGTCAATTTCCTCAAAGTTGGGTTAACTACCCTTCTAATCGGAGTTGACACTCTCTAACCCATCTATGGGGTAGAGAAGATGCTCCTAGGAACCCAATACCTATTTGAGCTCATTGGGTTCACTAAATACTCACTAGGGATAACTTCCCTAGCAACCCTCCTAATGACCCTCTTAGGCTTTAAAGCCTTGGTCATTTGGGACTCATCAAGATCAACTCTAGGGGTGACTCCCCTTGTGACCTTGGTGATGGTCTTCCTAGCCCTAGATTTTGTTCCATAATCGAATGAAACATTATGATAAGTGGGCTTGACCACTTGGGACTTAGGTTTGTGACCCAAACCTTTCTTGTCCTTGGACATTGGTTTTTGACCCTTAAACCCTAGAGATGACTTCTCCAAGTTCTTAAGAGCCTCTTCCAAAGTATCAAGTCTTGACCTCAAGACTTGATTCTCCTTCTCTAATACCTCAAGTTTTAATTTGTCATTGTTCTTTGAGGCATTCCTAGGCATGTGTCTAGTTGATTTGGGATTCCTACCTAGGTTTTCCTTAGCCTTAGATGAGTTAATTCTAGGGTTGGCTTTCCTAGTGTTATCCTTATCTAGGCTCACATGTTTGGCACCTAAGCACATATATTGATTCCTAAGATTATCATGCTTATCATTCTTGACAATTGCAATAAAACTACTAGCATGAGTCTTATTATTATTGCAAGAATGTGCCTTAAATGTTACCTTAGGGTTTGCCTTAGCTCCCCCTATCGACGTGCTCGGTCTCTTGTCCTTGTGAGATTGCCTCCCCCTCGGACATTGACTCCGATAATGTCCCCTTCGCTTGCATTGAAAGCACACCACGTGCTCTTTGCCTTTGCATATCGGGACTCCGGCTTTCTTGACCTTTGGCGCCTGTGGAGACTTCCTAACCCTCTTTGGACACTTACTCTTGTAGTGCCCAAATTCCCTACACTCAAAGCACATTATGTGTAATTTGCTAGAAATTAAAATGCTTGAGTTACCTAGGTTTGAGGATGGATGAACGCTCTCTCCTTCATCCCTTCCGGAGGTAGAAGCTTCTTCTTCTTGCTCCGAACTTGAAGAAGAACTCTCCTCTTCTTCTTTAGATGTTGAGTGGCCCTCAACTTCTAAATCCATTCCTCCATGATGTGAATTCCTTGGCTCACTTGACTCCTCTTCATGACTTGAAGTGGAGTTCTCCTCATGGAACTTTGCCAAGTTATTCCACAACTCCTTGGCATCGTTATATCCACCTATCCTACACAAAACATCATTAGGTAAAGAGAATTCAATGATTTTCGTTACCTCATCATTGATGGTTGATTGGTGGATTTGCTCCTTGGTCCACTCCTTCTTCTCTAGGGTTTCTCCTTTCTTGTCCATCGGAGGCTTGAAACCTAATTGAACACAACTCCAATTTTCAAGGTTAGACATAAGAAAATACCTCATTCTTACCTTCCAATACGCGAAGTCGCAGCACTCGTAGAAGGGTGGAAACGTAATGTCTTCTCCAAGTCGATCCATTCTCTAGCTTGTGCTCCCACGGGTGTTAATCCGACGAAGAGCGCGCCTCGCTCTGATACCACTTGTTAGGATCCTTCGTACGGAGGATAGAGAGGGGGATGTGAATAGCCGACCCCAAATCGTCGTTTCTTTCTACAAAACGTGTTAGCGCAGCGGAAATAAAACAGTAGAAAGGAAACGGTGAGAAGATCAAACCTCAAACTCGATGGATGTAACGAGGTTCGGAGATGAACTCCTACTCCTCGGCATGTCCGTAAGGTGGACGAAGCCTACCAATCCGTCGGTGGATGAGTCCCCGGAGAACCAGCTAATACAATATACTCCTTCTGGGTGGAGAAACCTCGCCACAATGTTTCTTGCACAAGCAAGATAGGAGTACAACAGATACAAGAAAGCAAAAGACAATATGAAACACTTGCTTGCCTTTCTTGTTGACTGGAGTGATGAAGCAGCAGCTTCACACCAGCAGCAACCGACGAGAATCCAGTCGAGAAGCTCACGCGAAGCTTCAGCTGCGAGGAGCTCAACAAAGCTCTGATAGCAGGTAAGAGCAGAAGCTCTAGAGCACAAGAACAGAAGTTCTAAGAAGGAAGCAGTAGCAGCAACGAAGCCCCGTAGCTTCTTTTATACCTGCGAAGAAAATCACGAAGGAATATAGAAGAAATCTAGCCGTTGCGTCGCAACGGCTAGTGCCTGGATCGGTCTGTGGACCGATCAGGCTCCATGTGGATCGGTCCACAGACCGATCCATTCCCTAGCCTTCGCTTCTGTTCCGTCTCTGATCGGTCTATGGACCGATCGAATCCTCCGATCGGTCCATGCCGATCAAGTAACCTCGATCGGTCCGTAGACCGATCAGCTTCTTCTCCCGAACTTCTGCGCCTCGATCGTTGTCCGATCGGTCTCGGATCGATCGAGATAACCTCATGAGGCTAAACTCTTGGATGGTTACCGATCGTCGGTGATCGATCGGGCTATCGATGTATCGGATCGGTCCCGGACGATCCAAACTCCCCAGCCCTAAACCTCAGGCTTCTACACCAACATCTGGTCAACCTTGACATGTTGGTTCATCATTCCTAGCATCTGGTCACTCCCTTGACCTGCTAGAATTCTCCACCAAGTGTTCGGTCAATCCCTTTGACCCACTTGGGCTTTCCTCTTTGTGTCAAGTATCCGATCACTCCCTTGACCTACTTGACCTTCTCAACACCAGATGTCCTGATCACCCTTGATCCATCTGGATTTTCCCTTGCCCGGCTTCACTCACCAGGACTTTCACTTAGCTTCACTCACTAGGGTTTTCACCTGGCTTCACTCACCAGGATTTCCAATCTGCCTGGCTTCACTCACCAGGACTTCCAAACTGCCTGGCTTCACTCACCAGGACTTTCCCGAATGCCTTGCTTCACTCACCAGGACTTCCACTTTCACCTAGCTTCACTCACTAGGATTTCCCGACTGCCTGGCTTCACTCACCAGGACTTCTCCGTGCCAAACTCCCTGTTTGGACTTTCCCCGTGCCAAGTCTCCATACTTGGACTTTCCGCGTGCCAAGCTACCTGCTTGGACTTTTCCCCGTGCCAAGTCTCCGTACTTGGACTTTTCTAGTGCCAAGTCTCCATACTTGGACTTTTCGCGTGCCAAGCTCCCTGCTTGGACTTTTCCCGAATCAGGTCAACCAGGTCAACCTTGACCTAAGGTTGCACCTACAATCTCCCAAACACCTATTCTTGTCAAACATCAAGAATACAACTATCTTCTCGTCAAACATCGTCAAATATCAAAACACAACTCGAGTCAGGTCAACTCGAGTCAGGTCAACCAGGTCAACTATGACCTAAGGTTGCACCAACATACTCAACGCCAGTTTTTCACTTGGCCGTTTTGATTATGCATTAATTTTTCTTTAATGCATCCGTTACACAAGAAGCAAAAAGATATATGTGGCAAAATGTTGGTTGTTCTGCTTGGGCAAATTTTTGCCCCGACCAGTCCGGCATTCGTGTGCGCAGGTCGCGCTCGCGCACGAGTCAACTTGGTTCAATGCAATCCGAGCCCTGGATTTGCACCCCCCTGCGCACCCACGCGTGAGAGAGAGTCTCTCCCCATGCATTTGTTCACATTCTCAATGCATGTGAATCAATATAAACCAACAAACTTGCCTTGAAACTTCCAATGTGGGACTAAAGTCCCATTCACAATGGAGCTTCTTCTCTTCCACCTCTTATCCATTCACACTTATTCAACAATCCCCCACATGAATGGAGATAGGGTATGTGATAGCATTCAGCAGTTGAGTCAAGTATAGGATAAGTAGGGTTTACCCTTTGAACCTTCCCTTGTGAAGATCTGGTTGCTTACTGGCTGATAGTAGACACGATGTCCTTAAACTATACTGCCATCTGTGTAAGCAGTGACAAATCTCACCCAAGACTCTCCCTGATACAACTCAGTTCTCATGAGTGTGTTCGTTCTTGGCCATGAACACGCCTGGTTCTGTGAGAAGCTCTAAAAATTGTGTCTCCAATTCTCTTCGAAGCGGCCCCACTTCTTTCTCACATAGGTGATCCCTCAAGAGTTACCATCTACTCTTTTTTATCATTAAAATCTCATTAGCTTATCCTGCTCTAGTCACTGTTTCAATGGGCTACCCCCCACAGTGTGTCTAGTCAGTGCAGATTAGTTGTCCCTTTGAACCTAGTTCTTGGGATCTCCAGTCAGCATAGGTTGGGTGTCCTCTGCACTGATCGCTGACAACGACACCAAGCCCATTCCCTGTGATGAGCTTGCTACTAACTCTCAATTTAACCCCTTGGTTAACGAATCCGCTAGGTTATCCTTTGACTTCACATAGTCAACAGTGATAACTCCAGTTGAGAGTAGTTGTCTAATGGTATTATGTCTTCGACGTATATGTCTAGACTTACTATTATACAGATGGCTCTGTGCTCGACCGATTGCTGATTGGCTATCGCAATGTATGCAAATCGCTGGCACAGGTTTCGGCCATCGAGGAATATCTTCTAAAAATTGTCGTAGCCATTCAGCCTCTTCACCGCACTTGTCAAGAGCTACAAACTCAGATTCCATCGTGGATCTGGTTATTACGGTTTGCTTAGAAGATTTCCAGGAAATGACTGCACCTGCTAGAGTGAAGACATATCCACTCGTAGACTTAGAGTCTTTTATGTCAGATATCCAACTTGCATCGCTGTATCCTACGATCACAGCAGGATATCTCGTGTAGTGCAGTCCATATTCACGAGTATACCTCAAGTACCTCAGTACTCTTGTTATCCCTTTCCAGTGCTCAACACCGGGATTACTCGTGTATCTACTCAGTTTGCTTACTGTGTAGGCCAAGTCTGGTCGAGTACAACTCATCAAGTACATCAGACTTCCAATTACTCGAGAGTACTCTATCTGCGAGATACTTTCACCTCGATTTTTCGATAGATGTTGACTCGAATCTATCGGCGTTCGTGCCAACGCAGTATCACCCTTAGTGAATTTCTCAAGAATCTTGTCCACGTAATGAGACTGACTATGAACAAGTCCTTCTGTCATTCTAAGAATTTTGATTCCTAGAATCACATCAGTTAGGCCCATGCCTTTCATGTCAAATCTTGAGTTCAACATATCTTTAGTGGATTTGATTATCTTATCATTGCTCCCAATGATAAGTATGTCATCTACATAGAGGCACAAGATGACATAGTCACTCTCTGTGGCTCTCATGTAGACACATTTATCATATTCATTGATCTTGAATCCACATTCCTTCATGACATTATCGAATCTCTCATGCCACTGTTTTGGTGCTTGTTTCAAGCCATATAATGACTTCACTAATATACAGACCTTATTTTTCTGTCCTGGCACAGAAAACCCCTCAGGTTAGTCCATATAGATTTCCTCTTCTAAATCCTCGTTTAGGAAGGCTGTCTTTACATCCATTTGATGTACTTCGAGATTCCATAGAGCGGCAATAGCCAACAATACTCTAAGGGAAGTTATTCTCGATACCAGAGAGTATGTATCGAAGTAGTCAAGGCATTCTCGTTGTCGGTATCCTTTAATTACCAATCTGGCCTTGTATTTATCGATTGTGCCATCTGATTTCATTTTCTTCTTGAAGATCCACTTGCAACCTAGTGGTTTAATTCCCGGAGGAAGATCCACAAGTTCCCAAGTGTGATTTTGCAAGATAGATTCTATCTCAGATGCAATTGCCTCTTTCCAGCGAGGTCTATCAGAAGAGCCTACAACTTCTGAGTAACTTTGGGGCTCACTCTTCAACATGAAAGTGATAAAATCTTATCCATAGGATTTTTCTACCCGAGCTCTTTTGCTCCGTCTAGGCTCAACCTCCATGGGTTCCTCGTCATCATCTTCTTCTTCTTCGCCTTGTGTTTCGGTTGCCCGTTTTGAGGAGCTAGCATCCTCACGAGTCTTATACGTAAACACATGCTCAAAGAAAGAGGCATTTCTCGATTCGATTATCGAGTTCCTGTGTATCTCCGGTACGTGTGACTCATACACACAAAATCGATAAGCACTGCTGTTATGTGCATATCCAATAAATATGCAATCAACAGTCTTTGGTCCTATCTTAATCCTTTTCGGATCAGGTACCAACACTTTGGCAAGACACCCCCACATTCGTAAATATTTGTAGGACAGTTGTCTTCCATTCCACAACTCATAAGGGCTCTTATCTATTTTCTTCCGGGGCACCTTATTTAAAAGGTAATTAGCTGTTAACATGGACTGGCAATCCAGAGCTTAATAGAAGAGCATTCATCATCTCCTTAAGAGTTCGATTCTTTCGCTCAGCAACTCCATTTTGCTGAGGAGTATATGGAGCTGTTATTTCATGTTTGATCCCATGTTCAGCACACAACTCAGCGAACGATGACACATATTCACCGCCTCGGTCACTTCGAACCACCATAATTTTCCTATTAAGTTGGTTTTCAACCTCATTCTTATAGAGAGCAAATTTCACTATAGCTTCATCCTTACTTTTGAGAAGATACACATAACAATATTTTGTGTTATCATCTACAAAAGTGATGAAGTATTTATTACCACCATGTGTTGGTATACCTTTTAGGTCGCACACATCAGTGTGGATTAGGTCAAGTGGTTCATTACTTCTTTCAATATGTTGAAAGGATGACCTTGTCATTTTCGCTTCAACACAAATCTCACACTTGTGTTTTGGGTCAAGATGGAATGTAGGTATGCTTTGCATGTTTATTAATCTATGCAACACATCGTAGTTAACATGTCCTAGTCTACCATGCCAAAAACACGAAGACTCAAGCATATAAGTGGAAGAGCTTTCATTTTTATTTATCTTGGGTCTAATGGCCATTACATTGAGCTTAAACAACCCATCAGATACATAGCCTCTTCCTACAAACATTCCATTTTTCGACAATACAACTCTGTCCGACTCAAAAACAATGCGAAAGCCATGCTTGCTCAAAAGTGATCCGGACACTAGATTCTTCCGAATCTCCGGAACTTACAGCACATTGTTCAGAGTGAGGTCCTTGCCTGAGGTCATCTTCAACACCACCTTTCCTTGGCCCATGATGTCCGAGGTTGCTGAGTTCCCCATGAACAGTTTGTCTCCAGTGACTTCCTCGAAGTTGTGGAGCAGCTCCTTGTTGCAGCACACATGTCTGGTGGCTCCAGTATCGATCCACCATTGTCGCGGGTTTGAACCAATCAGATTCAGTTCTGAGACCACAGCGCAGAGGTCATCCATTTCTGGTTCCTCGTTCAGGTTGGCCTCTTGCTTCTTCTTCGGCTTTCTGCACTCTGAAGATTTGTGACCTACTTTGTCACAGTTGAAGCACTTCCCAGAGAACTTCTTCTTGTTGATGCCTCCTCTGGGTCCCATCTTGGAAGACTTGGGGTTCTTCCGTTTCGAGCTTTGACCGTGCTCGACCACGTTGGCTTTCACAGTAGCCTGAGAGAATAGTTTCCTCTCTGAACTCTTGTTGTCTTCTTCGATGCGAAGTCGAACAATGAGTTCCTCTACATTCATCTCCTTCCGCTTATGCTTCAGGTAGTTCTTGAAGTCCTTCCAGCCAGGAGGCAGCTTCTCAATGATAGCAGCCACCTGGAAGGTTTCACTCAGAACCATCCCTTCTGAGTGGATCTCGTGCAAGATCACCTGAAGCTCCTGGACTTGGCTGATCACAGTCTTGGAGTCAACCATCTTGTAGTCCAGGAATCGGCCCACGATGAACTTCTTTGCCCCTGCATCCTCCGTCTTGTATTTCTTGTCCAGGGACTCCCACAGCTCCTTAGCCGTTCTCTTCATGCTATACACAACGTACAACGAGTCGGCAAGGCGGTTGAGGATGTAGTTTCGGCAAAGGAACTCAGAATGAGTCCATGCCTCCACTGTACTGATGGTCTGCGCATCAGCATCCTCAGCTCGCTTGGGAGGGTCCTCAGTCAAGAACCGAGCCAGGTTGAACATGGTCAAGTAGAAGAGCATCTTCAGCTGCCACCTCTTGAAGTTCAGTCCACTGAACTTCTCTGGATTTTCCCCATGACTGATTGGCACAGTTCCAATCGGGGCGGAGGGGGCCTGCACTTGTTGAGTCTGTTGCACCTCAACATTTTGTTCCGTGGCCATCTCAACAGAAATGATTCTGTTTCAAGATTGTTAGACACAAACAATTTGCCGGAGATTTTAGGGGTATTACCTGAATTCAAATAGCACTGATTTAAATTCAACATACAGTAGAGATGACCTGAGCGGATAATCTCAGGCTGCCAGCAGAGGCTGGTTTCTGCTCCGAGCCGAAGAATTGCCGAGCAAGAAGATCGGCTGAGCCACTAGTTTGTGTTGTCGAGCGGGCGGATCGACCGAGCAGAGGGCAGATCGGCCAAGCAGATGAGGTCGGTCGGTCGGCCGGGTCGGCGGGTCGGTCGGCCGGGTCGGCGGGTCGGTCGGCCGGGTCGGCGGGTCGGGTCGGCGGGTCGGCCGGGTCGGTGGGTCGGTCGGTCGGTCGGGTCGGCGAGTCGGTCGGTCGGTTGGCCGGGTCTGTTTAGAGCAGATCTGCAGAACAGAAGACTAGGTCTGCAGAGCAGTCTCGAAAGAGCAGTAAGGTCGGGCAAAATCCCAACCGGGCAAGCTGACCGAGGCCTACAAGTAGCAGTTTCCTTGAAACAGATTCACCCCCACCTCCGGCTGTGCTTCGAGGCTTATTTGGGAGGTCTGTTTCCCATGATACAACGGTTTGACCGCGAACTCCACCAAGCACCGGTGGTCACGGCGAACTAAGTGGTACCCGAAAGCTACCGCGGGCAATCTGTCGAGCAGGAGTTGCACGACAGAGAAGGGGAATGAGGAGGAGAGCTTCTGCTGTGTTATATGCGTAACCTCTTTGCCTGAGGTCACAGCCTCCTTATATAGGAGCTCAAGACCAAAGGACACCATTAATAATCATTACTCAACGCCAGTTTTTCACTTGGCCATTTTGATTATGCATTAATTTTTCTTTAATGCATCCGTTACACAAGCAGCAAAAAGATATATGTGGCAAAATGTTGGTTGTTCTGCTTGGGTAAATTTTTACCCCGACCAGTCTGGCATTCGTGTGAGCAGGTCGCGCTCGCGCACGAGTCAATTTGGTTCAATGCAATCCAGGCCCTGGATTTGCACCCCCCTGCGCACCCACGCGTGAGAGAGAGCGTCTCCCCATGCATTTGTTCACATCCTCAATGCATGTGAATTAATATAAACCAACAAACTTGCCTTGAAACTTCCAATGTGGGACTAAAGTCCCATTCACAATGGAGCTTCTTCTCTTCCACCTCTTATCCATTCACACTTATTCAACAAGCATTAATTCAATTAATGAGCCATAATGAGTATTTATACTCCATTAATGACCACACTTGAAACTCCTCATTTTAAATTTAATTTTGAAAATTGAATGAAATGATTCATTGAATTTCGAAATTCAATGAATATATCCATTAATCCTTTCTTGAGTCTAACTCAAGTCTAATTCACTTGAGTCTAACTCAAGTCTAATTCACTTGAGTCTAACTCAAGTCTAATTCAATCGAGTCTTACTCAATTAATCTCATGCAATTTCAAATTCAATGAATCACATTTCATAAATTTGGATGGACTCCTTGAGTCTAGTTTGAATTGGACTGAATCCAACAATTAGATCCAATTGAGTCTAACTCAATAAGTCTAATTTGGATTAAACTTAATCTAATAATTCATCATATGAACCCATCTCCAAATCTACTTATTCTTTGTGTGTGACCCAATAGGTTCTCGTAACATTGGCAATGTATCCAAATCAACATTTAGATACATAAGCAATGAGTGACATCTAGCAAGGCATCATTGCTACCCAAGTGATGAGAAAGTCAAGATCCGACCTAACCTGTCCGTGGCTATTATCTTGTATGACTTGGTCCTTCTATTCTTGATATCTAGATTGATCAATAAGGCATATATCGTGTTATCCTTTTATCAACCTTTGTGTTTCTGGATCTCTAAGTAGACATACTCAATCAAATAAGCTTAATATCTCATATTGACTTATTTGAGCATGCCCATACTTTCTTGTGTCCTACTAATCAAGGGGCCCATAGATATTGCTTCCTTCATATGGAAGGGATAGATCTCATCTACTTAACTCACATCCCTCCGCATAATTCATTGCATACCCAGTGATCGACTTTATTGCCCACCTTGTTACAGGTAACATTTGCCGATACCAAAGTAAACAACTCCTTATGTAGCGAACCGTAGTGACTTCAAGTCTAAGGACTATTCATACCAATAGTCACATGAGAATGTTTATGACACTCATATAATGATTCATGAAACATTCTCATGGCGGGTCATTCAGTATATATTCTCTAATATATACCCATGTGTCAACCTGATATCTCATATCCATGACTTGTGAGATTAAGTCATTCGTTGACCTACATGCTAGTCTCAACGCATTAATATTATCCTTGTATATTAATGCTTGACTAGGAATAGTTAAGAGTAGTGTTCTATGTATATCTACAATATCTCACTATCAATTCAACCAATTGATATACTATAGATAAGAACCTACTACCAAAGAACATTATTACACTTATTCAATCGACACTGAATTGAAACAAATATAATAGCCAACTTTGCCTTTTATTAATAATGAAATATGATACAAAATTGAGCCATTTACAATCATCTTATAATTGGAACTAGGGCTAATACTAACATCATCATCGATCGTACCATATCTAATAAAGTATGGTTTCTCCTTTCTGATACACCATTCCATTGTGATGTTCCAAGTGGAGTGAGTTGAGATATGATCCCACACTCAACGAGATGGTCATGAAACTCTTGCCTAAGGTATTCCCCACCTCGATCTAATCGAAGCATCTTAATACTCTTACCAAGTTGGTTTTGCACTTCATTCTTGAATTCTTTGAACTTTTCAAAGGATTCTGACTTGTGTCTCATTAGATACACATAGCCGTATCTACTGAAATCATCAGTGAAGATAATGAAATAATAATAGCCTCCTCTAGCTGCTATTCTGAAAGGGCCATATACATCAATATGTATGAGTCCTAATAGATCATTAGCCCTTTCGCTGTGTCCACTAAATGGAGTCTTTATCATCTTGCCTTGAAGAAAAGATTCGCATGCCTCATATGATTCAAAATCAAATGAGTCCAAAAGTCCATCCTTATGGAGTTGGGATATGTGACTCTCATTTATGTGACCCAAGCGACAATGCCAGAGATATGTTTGGTTCAAATCATTAGATTTGAACTGTTTGGTATTTATGTTATAGATTGGGGTTTGAAAGTCTAGAACATAAAGGTTATTCATAAGAGGTGCACTACAATAGAACATACCATTAAAATAAATGAAACAACATTTGTTCTTTATTACAGATGAAAAACTTTTCTTGTCCAAACAAGAAATAGAGATAATGCTCTTTATCAAAGCAGGCACATAACAACACTCTTCTAGTTCTAAAACAAGCCCAGTGGGCAAAGATAATGAATATATTTCTACAGCGACAACAACAACTTTTGCACTATTGCCTACTCGTAAGTCCACTTCGCCCTTTGCCAACGCTCTATTATTTCTCATCCCCTGTACATTAGTACAAATGTGAGATGCACATCCGGTATCTAATACCCATGAAGAAGAAATAGATAGATTGACTTCTATAACATATATACCTGAGGCAGAAGTCTCACTTCTCTTCCGTTTTAGTTCCTCTAGGTATACCTTGCAGTTCCTCTTCCAGTGTTCAGTCTGACCGTAGTGGAAGTAGGTTCCTTCCTTAGCAACCCGACCTTTGGGTTTCAGTGCATGAGTCTTGCCCTTGACTTTGGTTTGGGTCTTACCCTTACCTTTAGACTTCCACTTGCCTTTGCCTTTAGACACCATCAAAATGGAACTAGGCTTTGTCTTCTTAAGGTTGAGTTCAACAATTCTTAACATGCTCAACATCTCAGGCAGTGGGTTGTCAATTTCATTCATGTTGTAGTTCGTGACAAATTGACTATAGCTATCGGGCAATGATTATAAGATAAGATCAGTGGTTAATTCTTGACTTAGTGAAAATCCCAATCGCTGTAGGTTTTCTACATACCCAATCATTTTGAGTACATATGGCCCTACGGGACTTCCTTCTTGCATTCTGCTTTGAAACAGCGCTTTAGAGATCTCAAATCTCTCATGCCTTGCTTATCCTTGATATAGTTGTCTATGGTGTTCAACCATATCATAAGCATCCATGTTCTCATATTGCTTCTGAAGCTCAGAGTTCATGGTGGTGAGCATAAGGCATGATACATCTAAGGCATCATCTTGATGCTTTTTGTATGCATCCCTATCAGCTCTAGTGGCAGTAGCGAGGGGTGCTTCAGGAATAGGCTGCTCTAGGACGTACAGTTTCCGTTCTTGCTTGAGAATAATTCTTAAGTTTCTGTACCAGTCCAGGAAGTTAACTCCATTGAGCTTGTCCTTATCAAGGATAGATCGCAGAGAGAGAGTGTTCAACATATTTGATGACATGGTAATCTACAACAACATAATGCAGAACTTAGTATCATATATCGATCATTTAATTAGGCCTTTAATTAAATGATTCTCCCACAGAATTATAAAGCTTGGTAGGAGCGAGTCATGGTTGTGGTTTTACCCACACTACTATCTCCAAATCCAATCACAATAACATTCATGTGGGATAAGATCCATATTATACCTCATCTTGAGTTAGCTTTGGCTAATCGCCCAAAACTCATATAATGTAGATAGACATCATATACCAATTGCATCAAATGCAACTCTTGTATAGCTAGATGAACAATACTACTTGTTCATTTGCCCAACTTATGAAATTTATATTATAGCTCAGTTGAGTTAGCTTTGGCTAATCACCCAAGATTAGTACAATTTGAATTCCATCTTATGAGATATGCCTCTAAGCTCTCAATCTAAATGAGACAACTTAGTTAAGTCGCACCCAAATTTAATAGTCGGACATCACAATTGTCCTGTCACACTCTAACAAGATAAATTGAGTCACTTTGCTTTAGCAAAACCTGACTACAATTGATCGAGCTAGATGTGAATATTAAACTCTGGTAGACATATATTAAAAAGACCTAATTATATTTAAACTAGACATGTATCGAATACAATCAAAGCACACATCACATATATGTTAGAGTGTATATTAAAAGCCTAGCTTTTTTTAAATATTTATTTTGAAATAAAAAATCACATTGGTCAAATGTCTACATTTATATGCTAAGTGTAGTTGTTCAATTAATTTATATTGTAGATAACATGGTGTGTGGTGTCACACACAGAAGATCATGTTATCAATTCCTTATAAATTATAAACAGTAGCTTACGACTAAGATGGATAGGAACAAACCATTGGAATAGTCGTAGTGTAATTTGGTATTAGTTTATCTTGACAATAAAATTATACTAGTACACTCTGAGTGTATTGAACAGGAACATTTAAGGTAGTTTCTTTTTATACTGACTGCATAAAAGAACAAGACCTTTGTTATTATGGAAGTATGTGCTATTAATCATGATATAATAATAAGCGCATATATTTAGTATTTATTTATTTAATTTATCAAAGGGTGCAATTTAGCACGATAAATCAATAGACCCGATAAGTTGAGAAATAATATTATTTATAGTGTGTGTTGTTGATTATAGAAGAAAACTGTGTTCTAGGAATATAGGCTGATGATGTCCCCAAGAGGAGCTCATAAGGATTGTCATGTAAACCCTGCAGGTGGACTTAGTCCGACATGACGATAAGGTTGAGTGGTACTACTCTTGGTGCTAGATATTAATTGAGTTGTCAATAACTCATTTAATTGGTGGACATTCTATATCTTAAACACAGGGAGACTAACACACTCATGATAAGAAGGAGCCCATATAGTAATATGGGATTGGTGCGGTAGTTCAATAATAACTCTTTAGTGGAATGAGATATTATTGATGAACTTGAGTTGGATGTTCGGGGCGAACATGGAAGCTCAAGTTCATCGGGAGACCAAAACCAATTCCTCCTCTCGGTCCCTGTCGTAGGCTCTTATTTATAAAGTCTTATACCCACCTATACCCACCTTCTTACCCATCCTTAGGTGGCCGACCAAGCCAAGCTTGGAGCCCAAACAAGGGCCGACCAAGACATGGCCTGGATGGGTTGAAGTGTGGTCGGCCTAGCTTGAGCCCAAGCTTAGGTGGTCGGCCACAATAAAATTAAAAGGATTTTATTTTTACAAAAAATATTTCCTAATGTGGAAGACATTATTTTAAAAGAGAGTTTTAAAATTAAATTTTACCTTTTATAGTTTCTACAAAGGATTAAGAGAAAGGTTTGATATTTTTCCTTATTTGTAAATTGAAAGGAAGATTTTAATTTTGGAGAAAACTTTCCTTATTGTAATCATCCACATGTTTTAATAGAGAGATTTTAATTTATAAAAGTTTCCTTTTATAACCAACCATGAAGGGAATTTTTAAAGAGAAATTTTTATTTTAAAAATTTCCGGAAATAAATTAGGAAGTTTTAATTTTGTGTTTAAAACTTTCCTTGTTTGGAGGATTTGAGGTGGCCGACCAATAGAAACAAGAAAAGGAAATTTTAATTAAATTTTCCTTTCATTGGCAAGGAAAATAAGGAAGTTTTTATTAAAACTTTTCTTATTTGCCAAGACCAAGGAAAGAGAGGGTAGAGGTGCCTCACCTCACAACAATATATCATCT
This sequence comes from Zingiber officinale, assembly GCF_018446385.1. Classification (NCBI taxonomy): domain Eukaryota; kingdom Viridiplantae; phylum Streptophyta; class Magnoliopsida; order Zingiberales; family Zingiberaceae; genus Zingiber; species Zingiber officinale. The sequence continues at coordinate 106,967,907 of NC_055990.1, forward strand.
AGTATTCCTCTCTTCTCTTCCTTGTGGTGGCCAGCCCTCATCTTCTTCCTCTCCTCCTTTTCTTCATTTTTGGTGGGCGGCGACATCAACTCTCAAGGAGCTTGTTGGTGGTCGGACTTTGCTTGGAGTAAAAGTAGAGAAAGGAGACTTTGTTTCTTAGCATCCCTTGGAGCTTGGTTGGTGGCCGAAAGTTCTTCATCTCTTGAAGATTGGTGGTGGCCGAAACTTGCTTGGAGAAGAAGGAAGCTTGGGTGGATTCTCGAAACGGTAGATCGTCGCCCACATGACGTCCGAGATAAGAAGAGCAATACGATAGAAGATCGTGAGATCTATAAGCTACAAAAGGTATAACTAGTTATTAGTTTCCGCATCATAACTAGTTCATCTTTTTGTTTAGATCTTGAAATATCAAACACAAGAGGCTAACGTTTCTAGGTTTCGGATTTATGATTCAAATTTGTGTTTCTTTTGTTTTTCGATCTTGTGATTCGATTGTTCTTATTGGTTAAACCTAGGGTTACTATAAGGAGATTAAATATTGAATTTCGTTGAAAGGCTTTGTCTAGGAAGTGGTGGATGATTCCATACCCAAGAAGGCCTAGTGCCTCGCCATATTTAACTTGGAAGTCGATCTTTGAAATAAATATTTAATCAAATTTGTAACATAGGTGGATTTGGATTAAGAATGTTAAACATCGTTTGCGATCCAAGTCTAAACCTCTAAGAACAGATAAATTAAATTTGGAATCAATAATGTTAAGTTCTGTTTGTGATTCCAAATTTAATTTCTAAAGAACACAATAGGTTGTTAGAAAAGGTTCAGGACTTGTACAAAATTTTTGTACAGGGGAACCGATACGATATTCTGAGTAACAACCAATAATTGGTATCAGAGCTAGGGTTTGTCTTTGTGTGTTTGGTTTTCAGTTTAATTATGCATATGTCATACATAATTTAGGCAGGATAATATTAGGATATGCTAACTCTGTGGTTGCAGGCTCCAACTATTATGGCTTATAGAGATTGTGTGTGATTGGACCCTTGGATATGTCAAGGGCATTTTATTTGTCTGCATGATTGTATGTATTAAATACAACAGGAGTAGTATTAGTTTTAGGATTTTACATTTTTGTTTCCATCTAGATTACATGTACATTCATTTGTGGAATATAGGATCGATATATGTAAAATTATATTTTTGTCACGGATCGTATCCTTGCGAGGCGTGGTACTATTTGTGGACCAGAGGCGCAGCGGAAAAAGAAGCAAGATAGATACAACGACTAGACCTGATTGCGGTGGCTAAAGATGGTAGTAGCTAAGGTTGGCAGCACACGGAGGACAGTGATGGAAAAGACCATAATAGTTGAAAAATTGTTTTTTCATATTTATTACTTTATTTGCTGTGATGTGTGTGTGCATGTTAAAATTCCTCACCTTAAATAACTAAGTGGGAGAGGGATTAGTAAATAAATTTCTCGATCTCCATTACTAGTTTGTAAGTGATGCAACAAACTTGTGTGTTAGTTCTGAGTGTCTCCCTCCACAACGGATGAGTTTATTTGTAGATCACTAGATCATGATAGATCGTTTGAAGCGATAGAGGGGGGGGTGAATATCGCGCTTTTTAAGACTAATCTTTTCGTATTTTGAAACCAAAGTCGTGCAGCGGAAATAAGAAAAAGAGACAAGGTATTTACTTCGTTCGGAGCCTAGCTCGACTCCTACTCGAAGGCTCGCAGTCCTTGACCGCACCATGGGTAAAGCACTAAAATCCTTCTTTCCGAAGTCCTCGGAAAGAAGTGAATCGTACAATGGAGCAAGATAGTAACACCCTACAATCTTGCTTAAATGAAATTACAATGCAAGTTAAAATTAAATATACTGATAAGTAATTGAAAGACGAAGCTCGGTCGGCACTATCTGGTGAAGTAGCTTGCAGTGTTGATGGAGCTGTGTTGCACAAGAAGTTTTGCAGAGTAGCACCAGAATTGATCAGAAAAGATTATCTTTGCCTCTGTCTTCGAGCCTGGTTTTATAGGGGTACTGCAGGTTCGGTCGACCGATCCCCTGTTTGGTCGATCGAACCAGCTCCGATCACCTCCAGCTGGCAATCTGACGCTGGCTCGTAATTGTGCTTTAATTTGCCTTCAATGGTTCGGTCAACCAAACCCCTTTTATCGGTCGACCGAACAAGCTTCTTCCTTGTTCGTCGAAGTCTACCAGAATCTTGTTTTAATGTGGCTTTAATGTTGATTGGATCGGTCGACTGATCCATGGGTTCGGTCGACCGATCAGCCCTTCTTTCCTTTCCTTGCTGATCGGTGCTGACAAGCTGGCTTTGCTGAGTCATTAGGTTCGGTTGACCGATCTTACTGTTCGATCGACCGATCAGGCTTTGATCCGATTCTGGCTTAGTTCTGATCTGGACTGACTTATGTGCTGATCTTACTTTGTTCGGTCGACTGATCCTCTGGTTCGGTCGACCGATCCAACTTAACCTGCAACACAGATGTTAGACCTGCAATACAGATATTAGCACAATAGTATAATAATGAGAAATAAAAGAATAGTAGAACTGTTCTTGATCTCAACTTGGAAACCTTCCCGGTTTCTTTAGTTGGATCAGCGACCTAAGGTTGTTCCCTACGGGAACCCGACTTCACTGTCGCTCCTCCAGTTTGTTTACCTCAACCTACTTGCCAAACTTTGATCCTCCAGATCTAGTTTGGACTTTTCACTCAGCCTTGATCGGCTCCCCAGGACTTTTCCTTCGATTTTCAGTCCTCCAGACCTCTCAATCACTCTGGCAAGCTTCGGGTCCCCTCGACCTACTTGGACTTGCACCTGAGTTCCACGATCTGCTAAGATTTCTCCGCCTAGCCTCTAGCTAGGACTTCCCCGGTTGAGTAAACATCCTGCACACTCAGTCAACTTGTTAGATCATAACAAGACTTAACTTGAACCTTTGACAACATCAAAACTCAGGTTTGATTCTGGTGCAGCTTGCACCAACAATCTCCTCCTTTTTGATGTTTGGCAACCAAGGTTCAAAGTTAAGTTAAAAATATGCAACAAGTAAATAAACAAGCAGTTTTAACTTTTAATTTTCCCTTGAATTAACTAACTCCCCCTGAATTCATTATCTCTCCCCCTTTGACACACATCAAAAATAGGGGTAGAACCAAAAACCAAGTAAATTTTAAATAGACTTATCAAAGAATTTACTAATATTTGGAAAAACAATACCAAGTCAAGAAATATTTTGAAAAATCTAAAATTATATGTTGGAAAGAATAAAATTTGAAAGATATTTTGAAAATTAAAACATTTGAAATTTTATACTTTGAAAAGAAAAAATTTAAACAACATTATGAAAAATATACTTTGAAATTTGAAAAACATGTTGAAAAAAATATTTTGAAAAAGAATGAATTTTGAAAAACATAAAAAAAAACTCTTGAATTTTGAAAAACATTTTGAAAAAAAATATTTTAAAATATTTTGAAAAGAATGAATTTAAAAATTATTTTGAAAAGAATGAATTTTTTTAAAAAATATTTTGAAAAAGATATTTTGAAAAACTATTTTGAAAAGAATGAAAAAATAATATTTTGATCAAAATAGTATAAGCTTAAAAAATCTTGTTTTGAAACTCCCCTTAAAATTGACAAATTCCTAAAGTCCAAGAATGGATATAGAAAAACTAAGGAAAAATTATCCTTATGATGAAATGTCCAACCCTTGTCCAAGGCTAGCTATCACAAGATAGTAGTAATTTGACTCAGGTTGGTCAATTTGATTATTTAGTACTAACCAGGTTTTTACTAGCTAGTTAATTCAAATCGATCAATATATGTTGTTTAAAGCTCAGATTTATAGTGATGCACTGACATAAGCATCTGAAATCTAGGGCTAGGTCCTAAGCATCTCACCCATTCTAAGTTTTCAAACAAGGGATCCTACTGTGCTTGTGAGATGCTGGCTCCTAGAACTATAGGATCATGCAATTTTACGGTAAGACCTAGGCTATTCCAGAAAATGAAAAATAATTTCAAAGAATTTTGAAACAAAAATTTTGAAATGGGAATTTTTACAAAAATAAATTTGAAAAATAAACTAAGTAGTAATTTTCAAAATCAAAGAGCCTATTCTACAAAATTTATTAAGAGCTACTAAAGATTGAAAAACAATGAAGATTAAGCATAGTCATAATCCAAGTTAAGTAATAGATACAATAAGTCATAAAAGATAAATCCTGAAATCACTCATCCTCATCCTCATCATCTCTCAGATAATCAAAAATCCTCTGCTGCTCCTTCTGTAAGGCATCAGTACGGTCCATCATGTCCTAACGAAAGTCTGCAATATGACCCTGAAGAGAGCTGTACTGATCGTCCATCTTTGTCTCTAAGGAAGTGAAACGACTAAAGATATCGTCACGAAGACGGGTAAAGAAGTCACTGGGAGGAGGAGGTGCGTTTGAGCTGCTCTGACCCATATCAAAGTAAGGTGTTAAGTTAAATCCTGGATCAACGATAGGTGGAACAGGAACATCAACAGGGATCGGATCATCGTCAGCAATAGCTTCCTCAACAACTGGTGGAACGTAATATGGATGGATCCTTTTATACACAAGACCTTCAGCGCTAGTCTTAATCCCAGCCAAGGATAATTGCCTAACCCCGACAAGATCAAAGTCAGACAACTCAATCAGCTCGCCTCTATGAACCCCTACACCGAGATTGGCAATATAAGCAGTGAGGACATGACACTGAATCATATGAACCTTATATGAAGTGTTGTACCCTAAATAGTAAATGATAGATCTGAATACCCAGTAGCCTAAGTCAAAGTCTAGTCTATGTCTAAGGGCGTACATAAGAAAAAGATGAACTGGTCACAAAACGCCCTGATCTCTAGATGATAAAGGATAAATGCAAGACACTATCATCTTATAAAAAGCGTTGTCTTTTGGACTAAGGGGTACAATTGACATCTTTTTAGGATGAGGTCCCTCAAATAAGTCAACATACATGAGGTCTAGGGTCAGATGAGAGAAAGGAGCAGGTAATGGATCGGGAAGGGACGCACTAAAAAAGATATGGTTAACCAAAGGTCAGATCCGTAGAAATCGAAGGAACATGTCCAGATCAAATAACATATCTCGAATAGCAACTCTAGTCCTATAATGATGGGGATCAAGTTCACACAGATTATGATAAAACTCAGAACACAAAATAGGATTATATGCATGACGACAAAAGAGAATGTTGTCTAGTTGAAAGTGTTGTGTGATGTCTATGACCTCAGGACAGAAAGTTTGATAAAATTGAAGATCTAGACACCGCGTTCCTATCACTTTAAATTTCTTATTAGGAAAGGATTGACGCAATTCTTCGGTAGAGAACCTAGGGTCTTGGCTAGGATTAAGAGAGCTAGTCTCTCTTTGTGCAATAGCTCTACTTTTCTCACTAAAAAAATAATAATAAAATGTAATAAATAACTTGCGCAAAAAAATATTAAAAGGAATAGAATAAAAGGAAGTTACCGAGGCATTTTCGGACGGAGAGAGGCTGGGATCGGTGAACAAAATAAGAAGTAGAAGAGGAGAGGAATGTGTTGGATGAGTTGTATGGATTCCCTGAACCTGTTTATACAGAGGGTGATCGGTCGACTGATCAAGGGTTCGGTCGACCGATCCCTTTATATCGCTGCTATTTTCGACCGATGAGACACTGTTCGGTCGACCAAACAACAATTCGGTCGACCGATAAATTTACTTTCACAGAGATAAAGGGTAGGTGAAAATGTAGGTGAACGGATGGAGATTGAAGTTTTCAGTCGACCGATAAAACGGTTCGGTCGACCGATCAATTGAATTTGTGTGATAAATTTGACGTTGGTTCGGTTTGGGTAACGTTAGTTCGGTAGACCGAACCTTGGTACGGTCGACGGAACATTTAGAGTCACAATTTTTTTTTTAAAGTTTTATGTTGCAAAATAATTAAGGTTTAAAATAATGTTTAAGTTTTATGTTTAAAAATAATTTAATAAATAAGTTTAAAATTAATTTTTTAAATAAGTTTAAAATAATTTGTAATTAATTTTTAATAAGTTTAATATAATTTTTTAAATAATTTTTAATTAAGTTTAAAATAATTTTTAATAAGTTTAAAATAATTTTTAATAAGTTTTAAAATAATTTTTAAGTAAGTTTAAATTAATTTTTTAATAAGTTTAAAATAATTTGTAATTAATTTTTAAATAAGTTTAAATTAATTTTTCAATATGTTTAAAATAATTTTTAATTAATTTTTAATTAATTTTGTTTGAAATAATTTTTAATTAAGTTTAAATTAAGTTTAAATTAATTTTTAAATAAGTTTAAAATAATTTTTAATTAATTTTTAAATAAGTTTAAAATAATTTTTAATGAATTTTTAAATAAGTTTAAATTAATTTTTAATTAAGTTTAAAATAATTTTTAATTAAGTTTAAAATAGTTTTTAATTAAGTTTAAATTAATTTTTAAATAAGTTTAAAATAATTTTTAATTAAGTTTAAATTAATTTTTAAATAAGTTTAAAATAATTTTTAATTAATTTTTAAATAAGTTTAAATTAATTTTTAAATAAGTTTAAATTAATTTTTAATTAATTTTTAAATAAGTTTAAATTAATTTTTAATTAATTTTTAAATAAGTTTAAATTAATTTTTTAAATAAGTTTAAAATTATTTTTAATTAAGTTTAAAATAATTTTTAATTAAGTTTAAAATAATTTAGTTTAAAATAATTTTTAATTAAGTTTAAATTAATTTTTAAATAGGTTGAAAATAATTTTTAATTAATTTTTAAATAAGTTTAAATTAATTTTTTAAATTAGTTTAAAATTTTTTTAATTAATTTAAATTAATTTTTAAATTAATTTTTAAATTAAGTTTAAATTAATTTTTTAATTAAGTTTAAAATAATTTAGTTTAAAATTAAGTTTAAATTGGGTTTGATAATTAATTGAATTTGATTTGGTTTGAATTAGGTTTGACAATTAAGTGAATTTGATTTGGTTTGAATCAGGTTTGATAATTAAGTTTGATAATTAATTGAATTTGATTAGGTTTGAATTATGTTTGATAATTAATTGAATTTGATTATGTTTGAATTATGTTTGATAATTAATTGAAAAAGGTTATTGAACCCATGCTAGATTCAAATTTAGCTTTGGGTTAATCAAGCAGGCTTCTAAGGATAAGCTTTCAGTTCAATGGCGAGGCATATGGCCTACTTGGATATCATTAGACCACTTGCTGAAGGCTTTCCAAACTGTTCCCGTCCAAAAAACTTAATACTAAATTTTGGTCTAACTAGCCCATGTTTGACTGGGGTAGCTTCGGTCAGATCCACTAAGTTTAGTGCACCAGGTAGAATTCCATATTCAGCCTAGACATGCCTTCGACAAAGTTTTCTTGACGTACTATCATCCCAATCCATTCCGGTGCTATGTTGTTAGGGTTTGGTAAACCTTTTTCTTCTAACCGTTCTAAGCAGAAATGAACCTAGTCCTAAGTATTGAGTTTTGTTTAATCAAGTTGGTTAGATTGTTTTTCTAATTGCTCCCCCTGAGTCATAGCTTAGATAAGGTCTATCTATGTAATGGATTTGACTCTTAGGGACCAAGTAGTGGTTTGGTTTAATTGGTTTGGTTAAGTGTTTTGTTTGAACCCATGCTTGGACTTGACTTCTAACATTTTGATTGATTAGAGACATGTATGATTTGTTTGTTTTGTTCGGTTTATAGCCAAGCCCCGATTTGTTGTACACGGCTCGTTGCGATCCAAGTACCATATTTAGACATTTGGATACCATTTCAAAAATTTCAAAAGTTTTCTTGAGTCGCTCGACTTGACCTTTCAAATCGAAATTTTCTTCCTCAAGTTTTTCAATTTGAGTCAAAGTTCCGATTTGAACTTGGTTAGTCGAGTCACTCAAGTTAACTTGTTGCTTAAGGTGGTCTATTTCCTTAAGTAACAAGTCATTTTGTTTTTTCGATTTTGCTAATTTTTTAAACAAACATTTAACTACTTTAAGCAAATTAGACTTGGAATAAATCGTTACCATATTTGGATCTTCCGATCCGGGGCTTCTCTCGGAATCGAGGTCGATCTCGGACTCGTATTCTTTTTCGGACTCGGAGTCGGAATCTTCGTTTCTTGCCATAAATGCAAGATGGTTCGAGTGCTTCGTTTGCTCTGCATCGGATTCGTTGGAAGAAGTTTCGTCCCATGTCGCTTGAAGAGCCTTCTTTCGTCTTGTTGATTTGGGTCCTTCTTTCCGATTTGGACATTCATTTTTGAAATGCCCCTTCTTGTTGCATCCATAACAAATCATTTCTGATTTGTTTTAGATCTGGTTCGGTGGAGTCTTTTTGGGGCTTCTTCTAAACTTCTTTTTAGTCAACAACCTTCGGACCATGTTGACTAATTCTTCTTCGTTTGTTGAGTCTGAGTCTGGTTCGCTTTCTGACTCGATCTTCTTTTTATATTTTGTTTCATTGTTTGATCCTACATACAAAGCTACACCTTTCTCGACATGGCTTGTGTTAGACTGCTCGTGTAATTCTAATTTACAAAATAACTCGTCTAACTTAAGAACTGAAAGATCCTTAGAAACTTTGTAAGCATCTACAATTGATGCCCACAAAGCATTCCTCGGAAAGACGTTCAGAGCGTACCTTATAGTGTCATGATTTTCGAGATTGTGTCCAATCAGGTGAAGACCGTTGAGGATGTCCTTCAGTCGAGCGTGTAGTTGCGAGGCCGTCTCTCCAGGAAACATTTTTATATTTAACAAATTATTTAAAAGTAGATCTCTTTTGTTTACCTTCGAGTCGTCAGTTCCTTCGTGTAGTTTTACTATCGATTCCCACAATTCTTTGGCGTTGTCGTAGGGACCAACTCTATTCAACTCGTCCATCGTGAGCCCGCACTGAATGGTATTGATTGATTTGTAGTTCAGTTGTGCCTTCTTGATCATCTGAGGAGTCCATTCTTCTGGTTCTAAGGTTGTTCCGTCCTTCATTGGAGGAGTATAGCCTTTCAAAACTGTGAACCAGAGCTCAATGTCGGACTTTAAGTAGCACTCCATCCTATTCTTCCAGTAACTGAAATTCTCTCCTTTGAATAGTGGAGGTCGGACCGTACTATAGCCTTCTTGATATAAGTTCATCATCCTTGCAAGAAAAAATTAAGAAAAATATTTCCAAGACACTCGTCATGGGATTAGTAGTGCTTGAGAAGAGAATAGAATAAAAAATATTTCTAGCAGAAAAGAAAAGGTTTTAAAAATGCTTTGAAAATCGGTTAAAAAATTTCAGAGCTAACCGGCTCTGATACCAATTGATAGATCGTTTGAAGCAATAGAGGGGGGGTGAATATCGCGCTTTTTAAAACTAATCTTTTCTTATTTTGAAACCAAAGTCGTGCAATGGAAATAAGAAAAAGATACAAGGTATTTACTTCGTTCGGAGCCTAGCTCGACTCCTACTCGAAGGCCCGCAGTCCTTGACCGCACCGATGGGCAAAGCACTAAAATCCTTCTTTTCGAAGTCCTCGGAAAGATGTGAATCGTACAATGGAACAAGATAGTAACACCCTACTATCTTGCTTAAATGAAATTATAATGCAAGCTAAAATTAAATATACCGACAAGTAATTGAAAGACGAAGCTCGGTCGACACTATCTGGTGAAGTAGCTTGCAGTGTTGATGGAGCTGTGTTGCATGAGCAGTTTTGCAGAGTAGCACCAGAATTGATCAGAAAAGATTATCTTTGCCTCTGCCTTCGAGCATAGTTTTATAGGGGGTACTACAGGTTCGGTCGACCGATCCCCTGTTCGGTCGACCGAACCAGCTCCGATCACCTCCAGCTGGCAATCTGACGCTGGCTCGTAATTGTGCTTTAATTTGCCTTCAATGGTTCGGTCGACCCAACCCCTTTTATCGGTCGACCGAACAAGCTTCTTTCTTATTCGTCGAAGTCTGCCAGAATCTTGTTTTAATGTGACTTTAATGTTGATTGGATCGGTCAACTGATCCATGGGTTCGGTCGACCGATCAGCCCTTCTTTCCTTTCCTTGCTGGTTGGTGCTGACAAGCTGGCTTTGCTGAGTCACTAGGTTCGATCGACCGATCTTACTGTTCGGTCGACCGATCAGGCTTTGATCCGATTCTGGCTCAGTTCTGATCTGGACTGACTTATGTGCTGATCTTACTTTGTTCGGTCGACCGATCCTCTGGTTCGGTCGACCGATCCAACTTAACCTGCAACACAGATGTTAGACCTGCAACACAGATGTTAGACCTGCAACATAGATATTAGCACAACAGTATAATAATGAGAAATAAAAGAACAGTAGAACTATTCTTGATCTCAATTTGGAAACCTTCCCGATTTCTTTAGTTGGATCAGCGACCTAAGGTTGTTCCCTACGGGAACCCGGCCTCACTATCGCTCCTCCAGTTTGTTTACCTCAACCTACCTGCCAAACTTTGATCCTCCAGATCTAGTTTGGACTTTTCACTCAGCCTTGATCGGCTCCCCAGGACTTTTCCTTCGATCTTCGGTCCTCCAGACCTCTCGATCACTCTGCCAAGCTTCGGGTCCCCTCGACCCACTTGGACTTGCACCTGGGTTCCATGATCTGCTAAGATTTCTCTGCCTAGCCTCCAGCTAGGACTTTCCCGGTTGAGTAAACATCCTGCACACTCAGTCAACTTGTTAGATCATAACAAGACTTAACTTGAACCTTTGACAACATCAAAACTCAGGTTTGATTCTGGTGCAACTTGCACTAACAGATCAAACTTCATTTATGGATGGTTATAGAAAATTATTTAGTAGTGTGTGATCTTCTCCAACTGAAGGGGCACAATCCTATTTAATGGACTAAGTATCAAGTAATGGTATACACTTAGACATATTTAATAGTATCCTCCCCAATGGAGTCACTGCTATTATTTGTGCGACCAAAGGATACCAACTATTAATTTTATTTGTCATAAAGTTAGGATGACAAGATAATAAAATTAATGGGTATGCCCCTCCTCTTACAAATGTTTGATTTTGTATACGTCCACACTAACGTAACATGCAAAATTTACGATGTTTTGACGTGTTGGTAAATTTAAATAATACTGTTTGAGGAATCAATATTATTCTAAATTTAGAGTCTTGACCAAAAGTTTATTTTGTGATTCTTAGGATGACTTTCAACCCACTGGCTATTATACTGAAAGAGAACAAACTTACTGGTCCCAACTACATAGATTGGAAAAGAAACTTGGACATTGTCCTAACTACTGAAGGCTATAAGTTTGTACTATTAGAGGTCTGTCCTAATGTGCCTAATGGCGATTCTAGTGAAGAGGAGATTGAGCATTATAGGAAATGGGTCAAGGCAGATGAGATGGTGCGGTGTTACATTTTGGCTTCAATGTCAAATGTACTCCAACATCAACATCAGGACTTGCCAACTGCCTATGACATGATGAACAATCTCAAGGAACTCTTCGAACATTATAATCGGGCTGCTAGGTAAGAGGCAATGAGAAAATTAATGACAGCCACCATGTCAGAGGGGACTCCCGTAAGAGATTATATCCTAAAGATGATGACTTATTTGAACGAAATACAAATCCTTGGAGCTGAAATCGATGTGGAAACCCAGATCGATATTATTCTCCAAACACTACCCAGAAGTTTTGAGCAGTTCCACCTGAACTATAACATGAACAACAGGGCTTATACGTTGGCGGAAATTCTGACAGAACTTCAAGAAGGAGAAGGTATATTTTATCATAGTTCTCAGATTCACTTTGCTGAAAATGTTTCTACTTCTAAGTCGAAAGGAAAGAAGAAGAAGAAACAGGCTGTCTTAGCAAAGAAGGTGAATAGATCTCTAAGTACTGGACCTAAAGCTGGAGTGAAGAAGTCAAAGGGCAAGTGCTTCATCTACAAGCAATCTGGACAATAGAAGTCGGACTGTCCTCGTAGGAGAGAGAACAATAAAGGTATATCTTATTCTCTGGTAGTTGAAACATGTTTAGCAGTGTTATCTACCAGCACCTAGTGTGTAGATACAGGAGCCACTGATCATATATGCAATACATTTCAGGGGTTCCAGGAAATCCGACGACTATATAAGGGAGAGATAACCGTCTACATGGGCAATGCTACGAAAGTGGCGGCTGTTGCAGTGGGAGACGTCTACTTATCATTCGATAGGAATAGAACTTTGGTTTTGAGAAATTGTTTTTATGTACAAACTTTTAGAAAGAATTTAATTTCAGTTTATAAACTGTTTGTGGATGAATATACTGTTTCTTTTGATGACAAAGTGGTTGTCAAGAAAAATAGAGTAATTATCTGTTCTGGTACATTAGTTGGCAATTTGTATACTCTAAATCCAATAATTCTTATAAAGCAACAAATGGAAATTAATAGCACATCTTCTAATTCTAATAAGAGAAAGGAACCTTCATAAATGAACCAAACATATCTTTGACATCTAAGGCTTGGTCATATTAACTTGAGTAGGATTCAAAGGCTAATAGCCGATGGACTCTTGGGTTCATTAGTGTTGGAAAACTTTCAAACTTACGAATCTTGCTTGGAAGGTAAAATGACCAAGAGACCTTTTAAGGCCAAGGGTATAGAGACAAAGATGTGTTAGAACTGGTTCATTCTGATTTATGTGGTCCTATGTCTATCCAGACAAGAGGTGGTTTCGAATATTTTGTCTCTTTCATAGACGATTATTCAAGATATGAGTACATTTACTTGATGCGCTGCAAGTCTGAATGCTTTGATAAATTCAAAGAGTATAAGGCTGATGTGGAGAAACGTCATGGTAAAAGTATCAAGACACTACGGTCTGATCGTGGTGGCGAATACCTCTTGGGAAAGTTTAGGAATTACTTATCAGAGGCTGAGATTCAATCCCAATTGTCTGCACCTGGTACACCCCAACATAATGGTGTAGCAGAATGAAGGAATATGACTCTTATGGAAATGGTTAGATCGATGATGAGTTATTCAGAATTACCAAATACATTTTGGGGATATGCTCTGGAAACAGCAGTGTATATTCTGAATATGGTACCTTCTAAATCAGTACCCTTTACTCCCATGGAATTGTGGAATGGGCGTAAGCCTAGTCTGAGTCATATTCGGATATGGGATAGTCCAGCACATGTGCTGAAAGGAGATACTGACAACTTAGAATCACGTACAGAAGTTTGTCTGTTTGTAGGATATCCTAAGGGAACGAAAGGCGATTTGTTTTATAATCCTAAAAATCATAAGATCATTGTTAGCACCAATGCTCGATTTTTAGAAGAAGATTATGTAATAAATCATAAGCCCATGAGTGAAATTGTTCTAGAAGAAATGAGAGAGGTACTTTAGTACCAATAGTGCAAGATGAAATATCACAAGAAACTACAACATGTATCACAAATGATACACAACAACAGACAATACCTCGTCGTAGTGGGAGGGTTGTTAGGCAACCTGAAAGATTCAAGTTTTTGGGAGAGTCATCGAACTTGATCCCAGGTAAACATGAACCTGATCCCAGAACATATGACGAAGCACTCCAAGATAAAGATGCAGTATCTTGGCAAAGAGCAATGAATTCAGAAATAGAATCGATGTATTCTAACAAAGTCTGGGAGCTAGTAAAATCATCAAATAGTGTAAAAGCTATTGGATGTAAATGGATCTACAAAAGGAAAAGAGGGACAGATGGGAAGGTGGAAACTTTCAAAGCAAGGCTTGTTGCGAAGGGGTATACTCAGAAAGAGGGAATCGATTATAAGGAAACCTTCTCGCCAGTAGCTATGCTTAAGTCTATCCGGATACTCTTATCTATTGCTACTCATATGAATTATGAGGTTTGGCAAATGGATGTCAAGACATCTTTCCTTAACGGAAGTCTTGAAGAAAACATCCATATGAAGCTACCAGAGGGGTTCATTGAAAAAGGTAAAGAGCATCTAGTGTGCAAGCTAAATCGGTCTATTTATGGACTGAAGCAAGCTTCAAGATCTTGGAACATTCGATTTAATGAAGTAATCCAGTTGTATGGATTTATTCAATGTTCGGATGAGTCTTGTGTATACAAGAAGTGTGATGGAAACATGGTGGTATTTCTTGTACTATACGTAGATGATATTTTGTTAGTTGGAAACAATATCAAAGTGTTGTCGGAAGTAAGGGTATGGTTGTCTAAGCAATTCGATATGAAGGACTTAGGAGAATATGCACATATTCTTGGGAAAAAGTAATAAGAGATCGCAAGAAAAGGATGGTGTGCTTGTCCCAAGCTTCATATATCGATACAATCCTTGCTCGTTTTAACATGCAAGACTCTAAGAAAGGTTTTCTACCTTTTATGCATGGAGTAGCTTTATCTAAAGAGATGTCTCCAAAGACATCAAAGGAGATAGAGGACATGAAGGCAGTTCCTTATGTTTCGGCTGTCGGAAGCCTAATGTATGCTATGTTATGCACGAGACCTGATATCTGTTTTTCCGTGGGCATGGTTAGCAGATATCAAAGTAACCCTGGACAAAGACATTGGACTGTTGTAAAGCATATATTAAAGTACCTGAGAAGGACTAACGATTATATGCTAGTTTACTAAGCAGATGATTTACTCCCTGTGGGATACATGAATTCTGACTTCCAATCAGATAGGGACAATAGTAAGTCTACATTAGGCTATGTGTTTACTTTAGGAGGTGGAGCCATTGCATGGAGGAGTATTAAATAGAAATGCGTTTCAGACTCAACCATGGAAGCTGAGTATGTGGCAGCCTCTAAGCCAACCAAAGAAGTTGTATGGCTTAGGAACTTCCTAATGGACTTAGATGTGATTCCTGGTTTGCTCAAAATCATCACAATTTATTATGATAATAGCAATGCAGTAGCAAACTCGAAGGAACCACGAGCCTATAAGGCGAGTAAACACATAGAGAAAAGTACCACCTGATACGAGACATCGTAAAGCGAGGAGAAGTTGTTGTCGCCAAGATTGCATCAGCACATAACCTAGCAGATCCTTTCACTAAGGCCCTTCCGACAAAAGCTTTTGATCGGCATGTTGAAGGAATGAGAATCAGATGTATGGCACAAGCCTAGTTTTTTTGTAAATATGTATTTTGAAATAAAGAATCACATTGGTCAAATGTCTACATTTATATGCTAAGTGTAGTTGTTCAATTAATTTATATTGTAAATAACATGGTGTGTGGTGTCACACACAGAAGATCATGTTATCAATTCCTTATAAATTATATACAGTAGCTTACGACTAAGATGGATAGGAACAAACCATTGGAATAGTCATAGTGTAATTTGATATTAGTTTATCTTGACTATAAAATTACACTAGTACACTTTGAGTGTATTGAGCAGGACCATTTAAGGTAGTTTTTTTTATACTGACTCCATAAAAGAACAAGACTTTTGCTATTATGGAAGTGTGTGCTCTTAATCCTGATATAATAACAAGCACATATATTTAGTATTTATTTCTTTAATTTATCAAAGGGTGCGATTTAGTACGATAAATCAATAGACCCGATAAGTTGGGAAATAATATTATTTATAGTGTGTGTTTTTGATTATAGAAGGAAACTGTGTCCTAAGAATCTAGGTTGATGATGTCCCCAAGAGAAGCTCATAAGGATTGTCATGTAAACCCTGCAGGTGGACTTAGTCCGACATGACGAAAAGGTTGAGTGGTACTACTCTTGGAGCTAGATATTAATTAAGTGAGTTGTCAGTAACTCATTTAATTGGTGGATATTCTATATCTTAAACATAGGGGGACTAACACACTCATGATAAGAAGGAGCCCATATAGTAAATGGGATTGGTGCGGTAGTTCAATAATAACTCTTTAGTGGAATGAGATATTATTGATGAACTTGAGTTGGGTGTTCAGGGCGAACACGGGAAGCTCAAGTTCATCGGGAGACCAAAACCAATTCCTCCTCTCGGTCTCTGTCATAGCCTCTTATTTATAAAGTCTTATACCCACCTATACCAATCTTCTTACCCATCCTTAGGTGGCTGGCCAAGCCAAGCTTGGAGCCCAAGCAAGGGTCGACCAAGACATGGCTTGGATGGGTTGAAGTGTGGCCGGCCTAGCTGGAACCTAAGCTTAGCTGGCCGGCCACAATAAAATTAAAAGGATTTTATTTTTTAAAAATATTTCCTAATGTGGAAGACATGATTTTAAAAGAGAGTTTTAAAATTAAATTTTACCTTTTATAGTTTCTACAAAGGATTAAGAGAAAGGTTTGATATCTTTCCTTATTTGTAGATTGAAAGGAAGATTTTAATTTTGGAGAAAACTTTCCTTATTGTAATCATCCACATGTTTTAATAGAGAGATTTTAATTTATAAAAGTTTCCTTTTATAACCAACCATGAAGGGAATTTTTAAAGAGAAATTTTTTATTTTAAAAACTTCCGGAAACAAATTAGGAAGTTTTAATTTTGTGTTTAAAACTTTCCTTGTTTAGAGGATTTGAGGTGGCCAGCCAATAGAAAGAAGAAAAGGAAATTTTAATTAAATTTTTCTTTCATTGGCAAGGAAAATAAGGAAGTTTTTATTAAAACTTTCCTTATTTGCCAAGACCAAGGAATATAAAAGAGAGGGTAGAGGTGCCTCACCTCACAACAATATATCATCTAGTATTCCTCTCTTCTCTTCCTTGTGGTGGCCAACCCTCATCTTCTTCCTCTCCTCCTTTTCTTCTTTTTTGGTGGTCGGCAGCATCAACTCTCAAGGAGCTTGTTGGTGGCCAGACTTTGCTTGGAGAAAAAGTAGAGAAAGGAGGCTTTGTTTCTTAGTATCCCTTGGAGCTTGGTTGGTGGCCGAAAGTTCTTCATCTCTTGAAGATTGGTGGTGGCTGAAACTTGCTTGGAGAAGAAGGAAGCTTGGGTGGATTCTCATCACGGTAGATCATCGCCCACTCGACGTCCGAGATAAGAAGAGCAATACGATAGAAGATCGTGAGGTCTATAAGCTACAAAAGGTATAACTAGTTATTAGTTTCCGCATCATAACTAGTTCATCTTTTTGTTTTGATCTTGAAATATCAAACACAAGAGGCTAATGTTTCTAGGTTTCGAATTTATGATTCGAATTTGTGTTTCTTTTGTTTTTCTATCTTGTGATTCGATTGTTCTTATTGGTTAAACCTAGGGTCACTATAAGGAGATTAAATATTGAATTTCGTTGAAAGACTTTGTCTAGAAAGTGGTGGATGATCTCATACCCAAGAAGGCCTAGTGCCTCGCCATGTTTAACATGGAAGCTGATCTCTGAAATAAATATTTAATCAAATTTGTAACATAGGTGGATTTGGATTAAGAATGTTAAGCATCGTTTGCGATCCAAGTCTAAACCTCTAAGAACAGATAAATTAAATCTGGAATCAATAATGTTAAGTTCTGTTTGCGATTCCAAATTTAATTTCTAAAGAACATAATAGGTTGTCAGGAAAGGTTCATGACTTGTACAAATTTTTTATACAGAGGAACCAGTATGATATTCCGAGTAGCAACAAACAATATATGCATAAATTAAAATGTGACATGGTTATGACACCCATATGTTGGGATCAAAAATGTAGCTAGAGGGGGGGTGAATAGCTCATCGCGTGCTCGTGTGCTTTGTTGCTTGTTTCTTCAAAGATGTGCAGCGGAAATACAAAGAAACAAAAGCATACAACGCTAACAAATGGATTTTACTTGGTATCCACCTCACAAGAGGTGACTAGTCCAAGGATCCACGCACACACACACACCTCCACTAATAAACACTCCTTTATGGTAATTACCAAAGGCGGAGAAGCCCTACAACTCTCTCAATACAAGAAGAAGGAAAGGGAAACAAAATACAAGCAAAAGCTTACAAGTTATGCAGTGAAAACCCTAACCCTAACTTCTTGTTGTTGCCCGCCTCTTGATCTTGGATCACTAGCAAACCTTGCTCCAAGAACCCTTCAAGAACTGGTGGTAGAGTGGAGAAGAAGTGTGGAGAGCTGCTGGAAAGGATCGGAGATGAATCGGTGAAGCACTGTTGAAGGAATCGAACGCCTGCAGTTAAATACGACGCCAACGGTCGGATCCCGATCGATTGGATTGCTCTCAATCGATCGGGGAGGCTTTGGATTGATCTACTGATCAATCCAGAGCGCCTCTGTGCTCTCAGGAAATGCCTGGATCGATCAACGGATCGATCCAAGGCTTATCGCGACAAATCGCAGCTTCCCAATCGATCCACTGGTCGATTGGGGCCTCTGGATCGATCGGTTGATCGATCCAGCAGGCTTCTGTGCACTCGTGACTGCCTCCCAATCGATATACTGATCGATTGGGATGAAGGCTTCTAGCGGGGACTCCCCAATTGATCGGCCGATCGATTGAGCTCTAGCCAATCGATCGGCTGATCGATCCAACTGTTGGTTTTTGCCCAAAACCAAGTACCAAGCCCCTCAAACCAACATCCGGTCAACCTTGACCTGTTGGTACATCATGCCTAGCATCTAGTCACCCTTGACCTGCTAGAACTCCCTCACCAAGTGTTTGGTCAATCCATTTGACCCACTTGTACTTTTCTCCTCATGCCAAGTATCCAGTTAATCCCTTGACCTACTTGGACTTTCACCAGATGTCTGGTCAACTTTGACCCATCTGGATTTTCCCCGTGCCTGGCTTCACTCACCAGGACTTCCTTCCGCCTAGCTTCACTTACTAGGACTTCCACCTGGCTTCACTCACCAAGATTTTCTCACTGCCTAGCTTCACTCACTAGGACTTTCCATCTGCCTAGCTTCACTCACTAGGTCTTTCACCTGGCTTCACTCGCTAGGATTTTCTCACTGCCTAGCTTCACTCACTAGGACTTCCACCTGGCTTCACTCACCAGGATTTTCCTACTGCCTAGATTCGCTCACTAGGATTTTCACCTGGCTTCACTCACCAGGATTTTAACTCTGCCTAGCTTCACTCACTAGGTCTTTCACCTGGCTTCACTCACCAAGATTTTCTCTCTGCCTAGCTTCCCAGTTAGGACTTCCCAGTCAAGTATCCGGTCAACCTTGACCTACTTGACTCTTCTTCAACCAACCTGATCAGACCCTGATCAGTGGAGAATTTCACCAACAATCTCCCCATATGAACAACTGCACCTGCATTGTTCATGTGTCGTCTACATGTATTGGCAAACATCGAAACCATGACCAAGACTCAAGCTTGGTCAACCAGGTCAACCTTGACCTAAGGGATATTGCTCCAACAATCTCCCCCTTTTTGATGTTTGACAATACCTTTAAGTAGGTTAGTCTCATAGCCTCAACTTCTTTCTCATGCCACTAGGTAATGAGGGCGTAAGTTACAACCTACATTCTCCCTCTAAGAAGGTAGACTCCCTCTTAAATAATGAAGGCCTAACTTAAACCCTACATTTCTCCCCCTATTGGCACACATCAACAAATTCACTTGTTAATAAAAAACTCCCCTTTGAGACTCTCCCCCTGAAGAGTTGCTCATCGTTGTTCACAACTTCACTCATTGTGATCAACACGATAATGAAGGACCCATACCCTTCATTTATCCTTAACCCTACATTCTCCCCAAATGTAGACAAATGGCCAACCTTGAGCATTTATAACTTAAACAATGAAGATATCCACTCTTCATTGTAATCCAATGCTCAACCTTGAGCATTTTTACTAAAAAAGGTTAACCACCTTCCAAAGTGTATGAAAAATAGTTTTCATGTCTTTAAAGAGTACCTCCCCCTAAAGACATGGTCGTATCTTCTGTCATTGCACCAACAATGACTTGGAATCGCTAAACCTTTAGGAAACCCAAATTTAGAAGTTTTGAGGTTCAAAAGTTCAAAATTTGAATCAAACCTCAACCTAAACTTCAATTTAGTCTTCCTTAACCAATCCATCCTTGTTTTCAACATGAAAACACCCTTTTTATGTATACAAATGTATTTTTAGGGGGTTGGAATGGTTACCTAGACTTAAATAGGTTCAAAATGCTGAAAGTAAGCTTTCCTAGCCAAAATCAGCATCTTCGATCGATTGGAGTTGGGTTCCAATCGATTGAACCAGCTTGAATCGATCCACTGATCGATTCAGGAGGGCTGGATCGATCGGTGGATCGATCCAGGAAGCTTCTGTTTGCGAGAAGCTTGCTCTCAATCGATCGCCCGATCGATTGAGACCCTTCAATCGATCGGGTGATCGATTGAGGTCTGATAGTTGCTAAAATTTCATTTCAGTCAACTTCAAAAACCCCTAGAAAATTCTACAAAATTCCAAAAATCATAAAAATTTGTGTAGACATTATTTAGGGTATATATTATCATGGGAAAATAGTTTTCTATGAAAATACATCATAATTTCAAAGATTAACGTAAACTAGAAAACTTGCAAAAACTTTAGTGTTTTCTTCTAGTTTGTGCCTAACTATTCAATGGTGATTACTATCAAAAGATAGCCTTCACCAAGGTTTTCCAAAATCATTTTAAAACCATTTTCAAAACCAATATCCAACCATGTTCCTTGGGCTTAATGCACATGACTTGTACATTAGCTTTCCCAATGATGGGAAAACACATAACTATGTGTTTTGATGAACTTAAAACTCAAGGAAATGCACTAAATCAACATGTTGAGTTGTGTTCATCATCCTAACATCTCACTTGTATCTACTAAGCACAAAACACATACAAGCCATCTTATAGGTCTTTGTGAGATGTAAAATTTGGTTTTGCCCTAGTCTAGGGATCATGCATATCTATCTAGGCATTTTGTGGATATTGAACCACCTAGGATGTCACTTGTTGATACTTGTTGATAAATGCCATTTGTCCTTAATTTTAAGGCAATAAACATAATACATGATAATGTTATGGCATACATCAAAAAGAAATAATTTTCAAAAGAAAATTTCCTATAACTACATGATATATGTATATCATGACATGATATTTTTGTGTTTTTTTTTCATCATAAGGTATGAATGCAAAAATAATCATTATGTCATGGCATATAATGGGCAAACAATCATGGCAATATTTAGCATAAAAATAAAATACTTAGATTACCTATCTAAGTGTCCTTAACCCTTAGCTAAGTTAAAAATTAAACCTAGATTGCCCTCTAATCGTGTCAAGAAAATGCCAAAACCTAAATTGGCATTTCTAGTTGTCTTGATTAACTTATGCCAATTGAAATTAAACTTATTCCTCAAATATTGGCATATTTTTCTTTCACAAGAGTAACATTAAGAAAATATCAAAATCCCAACTTGGTATTTCTTATGTTTTCTTCCCAAATTGTGCCAATTAAGATTAGAATCAATATCTCCGGAATTAGGCACATTTTACTCTTCCAAAGAGTAAATGATAAATCCATTTCATTTTCAAAGGTTAATAATAACCTTGAAAATGATCCTTGAGTGTCAAGTTCTTCAAAGTTAGGTTTGTTAGGTAGAGCCCTAGAGCCAATCATTTGATGATTGTATTTTGGACTTGTTGTATCATATTCTATATAAATAAAGACATTTGGTTTTTGGTTATTATAATTACTTGTATTGGTGCCAAATAAACTAAGTATAATAACGTCCTTGAGTAGACGGTTCTTACCTATATCAATCGATTGGTTGAATCGATAGTGAGATGATATAGGGAACACTACTCTAAATCATTCCTAGTCAAGTATTAACATTCAGGGACAATGTTAATGCAATAAGACTAGCATGTAGGTCAACTCGATAACTTGATCTCACAAGTCATGGATATGGAGATATCAAGTTGACACATGGGTATGCATTGGAGAATGTATACTGAATGACCCGCCAAGAGAAAGTATCATGGATCGTTATATGAGTGTCATATACTTTCTCATGTGACTATTAGTATGACTATTGGTCCTTAGACCTGAAGTCACCATGGTTCCCTACATAAGGAGTTATGTACTTTGGTTTCGTCAAACGTCACCCGTAACTGGGTGGACTATAAAGGCGATTACTAGGTATGTAACGAATTATGCAGAGGGATGTGAGTGATGTAGATGGGATCTATCCCTCCTATATGACGGGAGCGACATCGATATTCTTGATAGAGTGAGACCACGAAGTGCATGGTCATGCCCAAATGAGTCAATATAGGATATTGAGCTCATTTGATTGAGTGTGTCTACTTGGAGTTCAAGATTTAGATTGATTAGAGGATGACACGGTCTATGCCTCACATTGATCAATCTAGATGTCTAGGATAGAAGGACACTTGTCATATTTTGTGAGAAGTCACAATTAGTAGTCACAAGGTGATATTGAATCTCAACATTCTTGTAACTTGGGTAGCAATGATGTATTGCTAGATGCCGCTCATTGCTTATGTTTCTAAAGAAGTTTAGAAACATTGCCAACGTTACAAGAACCTATTGGGTCACACACAAAGAACAAGTGGATGGAGATTAGGTTCATATGATGAACCAATTGGATTAGGTTCATATGATGCACCAAGGATTGGATTCGGATTAATTCAAATTAGACTTATTGAGTTAGACTTAATTAGATTCAATTGTTGAATGAGTCTAATTTAAATTTGATTCATTGAGTCAATTTATATTAATGAATTGAGATTCATTAGATTAAAATTGACTTGAATCAAAGGTTGGATATTAACTCAACAAGGAAGAGAATTGGTCAATTTTGACTTGACCAAATAGAAGTTGAAACATCAAGTTTCACTTGATGTATTGCCACATCATGAAGGTTGACTCATCCTACATGGCATGACTAACCTTGCCACATCATCTCCACATCATCAAGGGAGATCAAGAGGTTACAATCCTCCATTTAATGTGGTCGGCCACATTAAATGGGGAGTTACTCATATGTGGCCGGCCACATAATGAAAATGGGGTTTCGTTTTTGTGGGATGATTTTGTGGTGTTGAATGCTTCTTCCTCCTTAGCTCTCTTCCTCCTCCTTTTCTACTGTTGCCGTGAGCTTTCATGGAAGGAGAAGGTGTGTGAGTTGTGTTCCAAGAGAAAGGGTGAAGTGAAGGTCACAAAGGAGGGTACCTAGAGGAGTATGTGAGATTCCTTTTCTTTCTCTCCTTTCTCCCCTTTTAAATCCTACCCGAGAGCCCTAGAAAGTGCTAGCACACTTGTGGTGCTCTTCTTCTCCATCTTTGAGTGTTAGAGAACACTTCTTGTTCGTGTGGATATCACTAGAGAGTTGTCTACGTTGACAACTTCGAGATCCGGCGTACCGTTGGACGAGCGGGATTTGCGAGGGCACGCTTCAAAGGTATAAAATGTTTTTCCTTTGTAGATCTACTGTAGATCACAGTTTGAAACTCGTACTCGTATTTTCGAAAGTTTTCCTCGCACGGATCCAATGGCTAGGGGGTTTCGGGGTTTCCGCGACGCGAAAAAGCGGTTTTTGTGACCCGAAAAACCCAATAGTGGTATCAGAGCCACGTGGGAAGTTTGTACGAGTTTAGTTTTTGTTTTTATGACAAAAATTCAGTTCTGTGATATTCTGTAATTTTATGGTTTTTAGAGTTTTTATGGGTATTTTTCTCGTAGAAGCGAAGCACAAGTGTTTCGGCACTTGTAGGCTTCGACTACCGAGAAGAATTTTCCAAAACGGCAAAGTTTCGCCCTAAAATTTTTTGGGACAGCGGGCTTAGGCGCTGTTAGATCGCAAAGGAACCCTCGCGATGGTTAGATCGCGGGTAAGGGCGCTGCCCCTGGCCCCGCAAGGGGATTCGTTCCGCGATTGCGCCCGAAAACGCTAAACGGGACCGTCGGGAAAAATTTACTCATAAATTTGTAAAAATTATAAAACAATTACAGAAAATTATGAAAATATATAATTTTGAATTATATATTAATTTTGTGATAGTCATGGCCCAAAAAGACCCAATGTGATTGGATTTGTGTTGTAATTCATAATACGACCTGCGTGCCGTCATGTGATGTGTGTGCTGTATTTTGATTCGCGACCTGCGCGTCGTGCCTTCTATTTTATTCTTGTTGTAAATTAGATTTAGACTCGAATGTAACTCGAGTTTCTAAAATTGTAATGTACAAAAATTAGAGCGGTGGAAGATCCACTCGAGACGGAGTTACGAGGAAGGCGCGAGCAACACAAGGTGGTCAAAAGGAAGGAGCTTGAGAAGCAATTGACCTTAGGTTGACCATCCGATCTTCTCATTGGCTTGAGAAGATCGTAGTAGGGCCATGACATAATCACAAAAATTATTTGATTAATTATTTAATTAATTGTTTTGTGTGTATGTGATGCATGCTAGTTAATTAAGTAATTAATTAGTGTCTTACGATTAGATTAGATCTAAATCGTGCACATGATGCACCCTTCGATTAGATTAGATCTATCGAGTATATGATACGCATCATCGTTTAGATTAGATCTAAATCACGTCAACTCGTAATGCCTACCATGCCGTGATACCTGCCACTACCTCAATCGCATGTTGTTGTTGAATCTGCCAAAGTAGAGCAACACATACTATCTTGGTAGGGTACGGAGGGATAATCTTGGTCCCGCCTATCAACGCATGGGTGAGTACAACTCAATTAGATTGAGTATTCCTAGTTAACTCGGTTGGACCGAGTATAACTATAGGCATTCTTCCAACGGTTGGAAAGATAGGTCAAAATCACATATATATTAACTCTCGGGCGTATTAGTCAAAGCTAACTCGAGTTTTAATATAAATGCGGGTTTTGATCCTATAAACAAGAGTTGCATAGAGATGTAATTGGTAATCGTTACCTACCGATCATACTAAATCTTGGGCGTATTAACCAAAGCTAACTCAAGGGTTAGTATCATAGTTTGTAGAATCGCAATCCTACGCAGGATCGATTTAGGGTCAGGATCAGATCGGTCAGGATCGGATCGTAGAATCATACGATCCTACCAAAAACCCTTAAAATCTTATTATACATGATTAATAATTAGAAAAAATACCTAAAAATCTCATTTACATATAAATAAATAACTAATTTTGTATATATATGCAATCATTTACACTAACACCTCAAATTATATTACTACATGTACAAATTTAAATTAATTTATAATTCAACTATTATTCTCTTATAGTAATAATATTTATATTTTCATATCATAAAATGATAAAAATATAAAATTTCTATTAATACAATAATAATAACACATTCAATGTAATAAATATTTCCTTAGTTTATAAGATAATTCAATTTACAGGCCACCTAACGTATATAATAGGAGATATTGAATCCTTTGATTCAAATATGAACGCCAGAAATAATCTTCTAAAGACTGGTTGATGTCACACAATACTAGATAATAGGCATCCAAAAACTCATTATTTTGAGGAAAATAAATGACAGAATATTATTGATAAAAAACTAACTCAAAAATAGTTAAACATATGTTTAAATAATTTAAACCCCTAATAAGATGAAAAAAAGATAATAAAAAAAAAGATAAAATCTCCTAGACATCTGAAAAGGATTTAAATGATATTTTTTGGCTTTGAAATAGGGTGGTTAAGGATAAACTTTGAAATTTATTAAAGATCTCTGAACGAGCTTTGATTTGATATATTATAAGCCCCATGGTTCAATCCGAGTCAAAAGTTATGACCTCTCAAAGCTTCTACCGATCCTGCTCCGATTCTGCTCCGATTCTGCTCCGATCCTACCGATTCTGTTCCGATCCTACCGATCCTGCTGCGATTCTACTGCAAAACTTGATTCTGCACGATCCTGGATCGATTTTGGGTTTCCGGATCGTAGAATCGTACGATCCTACGATCCGGATCGCGATTTTGCAAACTATGGTTAGTATGATGTGGATCTTGTCCCACATGAATTATAGAATTCAGTGGGAGCATCATTTAGTTAAAGGCCTAATTAAATGATTAAGAATATGATACTTATTTCTGCATTTATTTCTGTTGTAGAATTGTCATGACGTCAAATACGAACACTTTCTCTCTGCGATCTGTCCTTAAGAAGGACAAGCTCAACGGAGCAAATTTCCTGGACTGGTACAGGAACCTGAGAATAGTTCTCATCCAAGAACGTAAACTGTACGTTCTGGAGCAGCCCATTCCGGAGGCTCCTCCTGCCACTGCCACGCGAGCAGACCGAGATGCTTACAAGAAGCATTAAGATGACGCATTAGATGTGTCCTGTCTTATGCTCGCGACCATGAATTCTGAGCTTCAGAAGCAACATGAGTTGATGGGTGCTTACGATATGGTTGAACATCTTTGTCACCTATATCAAGTACAAGCAAGGCACTGGAAGAGGAACTCCAAAGAATACCTGGAAGACCTTAAGAAGAAGAGAAATAAGATTTCTACTTCAGGTATACATGTTATAGAAGTCAACCTCTCTATTTCATCATCGTGGGTATTAGATACCGGATGTGCTTCACACATTTGTACTAATGTACAAGCGCTGAGAAATAGCAGGGCATTGACGAAGGGTGAGATAGACCTACGAGTAGGCAATGGAGCACGGGTTGCTGCTATTGCTGTAGGAACTTACCATCTATCTCTGCCCTCTGGGCTTGTACTAGAATTAGATGATTGTTGTTATGTGTCTGCTTTAACTAAGAACATTATATCTGTTTCTTGTTTGGACAAGAAAGGTTTTTCGTTTATAATAAAGAACAAAAGTTGTTCCGTCTATTTAAACGAAATGTTCTATTGTAGTGCATCTCTGATAAACGGACTCTATATTCTAGACCTTGAGAGCCCTATCTATAACATAAATACCAAGAGGTTCAAGTCAAATGACCTGAACCAAACCTATCTCTGGCACTATCGCTTAGGTCATATAAATGACAAGCGCTTATCTCAGCTCCATAAGGATGGTTTGCTGGACTCATTTGATTTTGAATCATATGAGATATGCGAGTCATGCCTACGAGGCAAGATGACCAAGACTCCCTTTAGTGGGCATAGTGAGAGAGCAACTGATTTGTTAGGACTCATACATAGTGATGTATGTGGCCCTTTCAATGTTGCTGCTAGAGGCGATTATAGATACTTCATCACATTTATTGATGACTTCAGTAGATATGGTTATGTGTACTTGATGACACATAAGTCTGAATCCTTTGAAAAGTTCAAAGAATTCAAGAATGAAGTACAGAACTAGCTTGGCAAGAGTATTAAGATACTTCGATCCGATCGAGGTGGAGAATACCTTAGCCATGAGTTTCGTGACTACCTAGCTGAGTGTGGGATTCTATCCCAACTCACTCCTCCTGGAACACCACAGTGGAATGGTGTATTCGAAAGGAGGAATCGTACCCTATTAGATATGGTACGATCGATGATGAGTCACACAGATCTTTCGACATACCTTTGGGGCTATGCTCTAGACACGGCAGCTTTTATACTCAACCGAGTTCCATCCAAGGCCGTGATAAAGACACCATATAGGATATGGACTGGGAGAGATGCCCAGGTGTCTTTCATGAGGATTTGGGGTTGTGAGGCTTACGTTCGACGTCAAGTCTCAGACAAGTTAGGACCCAAATCCGACAAGTACTACTTTATTGGATATCCCAAGGAAACTAAGGGATATTACTTCTACATTCCCAGTCAGCACAAGGTAGTTGTGGCAAAGATTGGGGTCTTTCTAGAAAGGGACATTGTTTCTAGAAAGACTAGTGGGAGCGCTTTCGATCTTGAAGAAGTTCAAGATGCGAACAATAGCACTGATGCCTCGATGGAAATTGAACTGGAACCACAAAGTGTTGTGGATGATGTTCCACAAGGAGTTGAGGAACAACAACTAGTTCAAGTAGACATACCTCTTCGCAGGTCTGATAGAGTACGTCGTCAGCCTGAGAGATACTCATTTCTCTTGTCTGACCATGATGACATTGTGCTCATAGAGGATGAGCCAACCACCTATCACGAAGCTGTGATGAGACCAGATTCCGAGAAATGGCTAGAAGCCATGAGATCCGAAATGGAATCCATGTACACCAACCAAGTATGGACTTTGGTTGATCCACCTGAATGGGTAAAACCCATTGGGTGTAAGTGGGTCTTTAAGAGAAAGACTGACATGGATGGACTTATTTATAAGGGTCGCTTGGTAGCTAAAGGTTTCAAGCAGATTCATGGTATTGACTATGATGAAACCTTTTCTCCAATAGCGATGTGTAAGTCCATTCGGATCATGCTTGCTATTGCAGCCTACCATGACTATGAGATATGGCAGATGGATGTCAAAACCGCGTTTCTGAATGGAAACCTACTCGAGGATGTGTACATGACACAACCTGAGGGTTTTGTAGATCCACAGCATACTAGCAGAGTATGCAAGCTGCATAGGTCCATTTATGGACTAAAGCAAGCTTCTCGGAGCAGGAATCTTCGATTCGATGATGCAATCAAACAATTTGGTTTCATCAAGAACGAAGATGAGCCTTGTGTCTACAAGAAGGTTGTAGGGGATATAGTTGTCTTCCTCATATTGTATGTGGATGACATACTACTCATTGGGAAGGACATCCCTATGCTTCAGTCTGTCAAGACCTGGCTAGGGAGTTGCTTCTCAATGAAGGAATTAGGTGAGGCATCCCGCATTCTAGGGATACAGATCTATAGAGATAGATCTAAGAGGTTGCTTGGCATAAATCAGAGTACATACAATGACAAGGTACTCCTTCGGTTTGCCATGCAGAACTCCAAGAAGGGATTTCTGCCGATGTCACATGGCGTGAGTCTTTCGAAGACTCAAGGTCCCTCTTCTAGAGAGGAGAGAGACCGCATGGATCAGATCCCTTATGCCTCAGCCATAGGATCGATCATGTACGCCATGCTATGTACTCGACCTGATGTCTCGTATGCTTTGAGCATGACGAGCAGATACCAGTCAGATCCAGGTGAAAATCACTGGATAGCGGTCAAGAATATTCTTAAGTACTTAAGAAGGACTAAAGAATATTTCTTGATATATGGAGGCGATGATGAGCTAGCTGTAAAGGGTTACAGTGATGCTAGCTTCCAGACCGACCAGGATGACTATAGATCGCAATGGTGGTACTGTCAGCTGGAAGAGTTCGAAGCAGGATACAGTAGCTGATTCTACAACAGAAGCCTAGTATATTGCTGCATCAGAGGCAGCAAAGGAGGCAGTTTGGATCCGCAAGTTCATCACTGAACTTGGGGTGGTTCCTAACATTGCTGACCCCATTGAGCTCTATTGTGACAACAATGGAGCTATAGCACAAGCGAAGGAACCTCGCTCACACCAGCGGACCAAACACATACTACGGCGCTTCCATCTCATTCGAGAGATCATCGAGAGAAGAGATGTGAAGATTTGCAGAGTACCTACAGAGGCTAACATCGCAGATCCCTTGACCAAGGCTTTGGCATAGAGGAAGCATGATGGTCACACTAGGTCATTGGGGCTTAGAGCCTACACTGATTGGCACTAGTGCTAGTGGGAGATTGTTAGCTAGAGCCCTAGAGCCAATCATTTGATTATTGTATTTTGGACTTGTTGTATCATATTCTATATAAATAAAGACATTTGGTTTTTGGTTATTATACTTACTTATATTTGTGCCAAATAAACTAAGTATAATAACGTCCTTGAGTAGACGGTTCTCACCTATATCAATCGATTGGTTGAATCGATAGTGAGATGATATAGGGAACACTACTCTAAATCATTTCTAGTCGAGTATTAACATTCAGGGACAATGTTAATGCAATAAGACTAGCATGTAGGTCAACTCGATGACTTGACCTCACAAGTCATGGATATGGAGATATCAAGTTGACACATGGGTATGCATTGGAGAATGTATACTGAATGACACGCCATGAGAAAGTATCATGGATCATTATATGAGTGTCATATACTTTCTCATGTGACTATTAGTATGACTATTGGTCCTTAGACCTGAAGTCACCATGGTTCCCTACATAAGGAGTTACGTACTTTGGTTTCGTCAAACGTCACCCGTAACTGGGTGGACTATAAAGGCGATTACTGGGTATGTAACGAATTATGCAGAGAGATGTGAGTGATATAGATGGGTTCTATCCCTCCTATATGACGGGAGCGACATCGATATTCTTGATAGAGTGAGACCACGAAGTACATGGCCATGCCCAAATGAGTCAATATAGGATATTGAGCTCATTTGATTGAGTGAGTCTACTTGGAGTTCAAGATTTAGATTGATTAGAGGATGACACGGTCTATGCCTCACATTGATCAATCTAGATGTCTAGGATAGAAGGACACTTGTCATATTTTGTGAGGAGTCACAATTAGTAGTCACAAGGTGATGTTGAATCTCAACATTCTTGTAACTTTGGTAGCAATGATGTATTGCTAGATGCCGCTCATTGCTTATGTTTCTAAAGGAGTTTAGAAACATTGCCAACGTTACAAGAACCTATTGGGTCACACACAAAGAACAAGTGGATGGAGATTAGGTTCATATGATGAACCAATTGGATTAGGTTCATATGATGCACCAAGGATTGGATTCGGATTAATTCAAATTAGACTTATTGAGTTAGATTCAATTAGATTCAATTGTTGAATGAGTCTAATTTAAATTTGATTCATTGAGTCAATTTATATTAATGAATTGAGATTCATTAGATTAAAATTGACTTGAATCAAAGGTTGGATATTAACTCAACAAGGAAGAGAATTGGTCAATTTTGACTTGACCAAATAGAAGTTGAAACATCAAGTTTCACTTGATGTATTGCCACATCATGAAGGTTGACTCATCCTACATGGCATGACTAACCTTGCCACATCATCTCCACATCATCAAGGGAGATCAAGAGGTTACAATCCTCCATTTAATGTGGCCGGCTACATTAAATGGGGAGTTACTCATGTGTGGCCGGCCACATAATGAAAATGGGGTTTCATTTTTGTGGGATGATTTTGTGGTGTTGAATGCTTCTTCCTCCTTAGCTCTCTTCCTCCTCCTTTGCTACTGTTGCCGTGAGCTTTCATGGAAGGAGAAGGTGTGTGAGTTGTGTTCCAAGAGAAAGGGTCAAGTGAAGGTCACAAAGGAGGGTACCTAGAGGAGTATGTGAGATTCCTTTTCTTTCTCTCCTTTCTCCCCTTTTAAATCCTACCCAAGAGCCCTAGAAAGTGCTAGCACACTTGTGGTGCTCTTCTTCTCCATCTTTGAGTGTTAGAGAACACTTTTTGTTCGTGTGGATATCACTAGAGAGTTGTCTACGTTGACAACTTCGAGATCCGGCGTACCGTTGGACGAGCGGGATTTGCGAGGGCACACTTCAAAGGTATAAAATGTTTTTCCTTTGTAGATCTACTGTAGATCACAGTTTGAAACTCATACTCATATTTTCGAAAGTTTTCCTCGCACGGATCCAATGGCTAGGGGGTTTCGGGGTTTCCGCGACGCGAAAAAGCGGTTTTTGCGGCTCGAAAAACCCAACAGTGATATCAGAGCCACGTGCGATGCTTGTACGAGTTTAGTTTTTGTTTTTATGAAAAAAATTCAGTTCTGTGATATTCTATAATTTTATGGTTTTTAGAGTTTTTATGGGTATTTTTCTCGTAGAAGCGAAGCACAAGTGTTTCGGCACTTGTAGGCTTCGACTATCGGGAAGAATTTTCCAAAACGGCAAAGTTTCGCCCCAAAATTTTTTGGGACAGCGGGCTTAGGCGCTGTTAGATCGCAAAGGAACCCTCGCGATGGTTAGATCGTGGGTAGGGGCGCTGCCCCTGGCCCCGCAAGGGGATTCGTTCCGCGATTGCGCCCGAAAACGCTAAATGGGACTGTCGGGAAAAATTTACTCATAAAATTGTAAAAATTATAAAAAAATTACAGAAAATTATGAAAATATATAATTTTGAATTATATATTAATTTTGTGATAGTCATGGCCCAAAAAGACTCAATGTGATTGGATTTGTGTTGTAATTCATAATACGGCCCGCGTGCCGTCATGTGATGTGTGTGCTGTATTTTGATTCGCGACCTGCGCGTTGTGCCTTCTATTTTATTCTATTATGGTAACTACCAAAGGCAGAGAAGCCCTATAACTCTCTCAATACAATAAGAAGGAAAGGGAAACAAAATACAAGCAAAAGCTTACAAGTTATGCAGTGAAAACCCTAACCCTAACTTCTTGTTGTTGCCCGCCTCTTGATCTTGGATCACTAGCAAACCTTGCTCCAAGAACCCTTCAAGAACTGGCGGTAGAGTGGAGAAGAAGTGTGGAGAGCTGATGGAAAGGATCGGAGATGAATCGGTGAAGCACTGTTGAAGGAATCGAACGCCTGCAGCTAAATACGACGCCAACGGTCGGATCCCGATCGATTGGATTGCTCCCAATCGATCAGGGAGGCTTTGGATCGATCCACTGATCGATTCATAGTGCCTCTGTGCTCTCAGTAAATGCCTGGATCGATCAACGGATTGATCCAAGGCTTATCGCGACAAATCGCAGATCCCAATCGATCCATTGATCGATTGGGGCCTCTAGATTGATCGGCTGATCGATCCAGCAGGCTTCTGTGCGCTCACGACTGCCTCCCAATCGATCCACTGATCGATTGGGACGAAGGCTTCTAGCGGGGACTCCCCAATTGATCGGTCGATCGATTGGGCTCCAGCCAATCGATCGGCTGATCGATCCAGCTGTTGGTTTTTGCCTAAAACCAAGTCCTAAGCCCCTCAAACCAACATCCGGTCAACCTTGACCTGTTGGTACATCATGCCTAGCATCCGGTCACCCTTGACCTGTTATGACTCCCTCGTGCCAAGTATCACCCTTGACCTGTCTGGTCAATCCATTTGACCCACTTGGACTTTTCTCCTCGTGCCAAGTATCCCGTCAATCCCTTGACCTACTTGGACTTTCACCAGATGTCTGGTCAACCTTGACCCATCTGGATTTTCCCTGTGCCTGGCTTCACTCACCAGGACTTCCTTCTGCCTAGCTTCACTCACTAGGACTTCCACCTGGCTTCACTCACCAGGATTTTCTCACTGCCTAGCTTCACTCACTAGGACTTTCCATCTGCCTAGCTTCACTCACAAGGTCTTTCACCTGGCTTCACTCACCAGGATTTTCTCACTGCCTAGCTTCACTCACTAGGACTTCCACCTAGCTTCACTCACCAGGATTTTCCTACTGCCTAACTTCACTCACTAGGATTTTCACCTGGCTTCACTCACCAGGATTTTCACTCTGCTTAGCTTCACTCACTAGGTCTTTCACCTGGCTTCACTCACCAGGATTTTCTCTCTGCCTAGCTTCCCAATTAGGACTTCCCAGTCAAGTATCCGGTCAACCTTGACCTACTTGACTCTTTTTCAACCAACCTGATCAGACCCTGATCAGTGGAGAATTTCACCAACAATCTCCCCACATGAACAACTGCACCTGCATTGTTCATGTGTCGTCTGCATGTATTGGCAAACATTGAAACCATGACCAGGACTCAAGCTTGGTCAACCAGGTCAACCTTGACCTAAGGGATATTGCTCCAACACCATAAACTGTAACGCCCGCCCTCCCTGCTAACCCTAAGGGACGGGGCTACGATACTCCATGTACAAATTTTTCTTTTTAAAACAGCGGAAGACTTAAAATAATTTTCTTAGTTTAATAAAACTTTTCTTTTGTTTTTCTTTTCATCAAATCTTAACTACACTATCATGGCATCAATAACATGATATCAAAATCAGTAGAAACATAACATCAAGTCACACATACGGTACTACAATTCATGATACCAAAGCATAGTTCTTTAAAAGTTTTTAAAGCAGGTTCTTATTTGGTTTCCTAGCCACTGCTACACACATCTCCTTGCCTCTCCTGTTGCTCCTTTAGCTCATCCAGCTTTTTCCTTTATCTGTGGTACAAGGAAACTAAGTTATGAGCACTCATGGCTCAGTAAGTTCCTTTCCTACTCACTAAAACCGAAAATCATCACATAATCAAAGAATGTCTCAACATAACATGATCTCAACTAGTCATGGCATAACACATCATACTCTTTAATCATATCATGCAACATAACAAAATCATAACTAGTCATGGCATATCATCTCTTAAAGCATAGCATGAAACATAACATGATCATATCTAATCATGGCATATCATAGTATCATCATAAGGTAGCATGGCATATCAAGCTCTTAAAGCATAGCATGAAACATAACATAATCGTATCTAATCATGGCATATCATAAATCATAGCATCATCACAACATGATCATAAGGTATATGCAATATGATTTTTAAAACATGTATCCGAAAAACATGTGTATGTCTCATGATCTTTAAAACTATTTCTTCTTACATATATACTTGAACATAATATCAACATAATCAGGGCCCCGGCTTGTACCACACATAGATAAATCACGTAGATAAGCGCGCTTCCTAATAATATCCAAGGTAGCAAGTCTTGAATCAGACTAGGAACTAGGTCAGGATCACACAGCCATAGACCTAGGGGCGTACTAAGGAGCCCATCCCTTTATTTTTACTAGCCTGGATCACACAGCCAAAGGCCTAGGGGCTTATTAGGAGCCCACCCTTGGTACAAGCCTTACAAAGTAAAGTAGCATGTATAAAAATGCATCATTTAATCACTTAGCATATCATAGAAGTATGCATCACTTAGGCATACATTATGTCATAAAAGTATGCATCACTTAGGCATACATCATGTCATAAATAGTATGCATCACTTAGGCATACATCATGTCATAAAAAGTATGCATCACTTAGGCACACATCATGTCATAAAAAAATATGCATCACTTAGGCATACATTATGTCATAAAAAGTATGCATCACTTAGGCATACATCATGTCATAAAAAGTATGCATCACTTAGGCATACATCATGTCATAAAAGCATGCATATTTTCACCACATAGCATATCATGAGAGCATGCATATTTTAGGCACATAGCATATCACCAAAGCATGCATATTTCTATCCACATAGCATATCATGAAAACATGCATATTTTTAGCACATAGCATATCATCAAAGCATGCATATTTCTATCCACATAGCATATCATGAAAGCATGCATATTTTAAGCACATAGCATATCATCAAAGTATGCATATTTCTATCCACATAGCATATCATGAAAGCATGCATATTTTAAGCACATAGCATATCATCAAAGCATGCATATTTTGTATCCACATAGCATATCATGAAAGTATAAATCACAGGCATACATGTTTAAGCATAAGGGTGTATCATGTGATTATACTATCATAAGAAACATGGTAACATGGTTAGCTTGGGTTCTAAGCTTCCTAATCCCTTGGGTTCTTATCATGGCCGAACCCCCCTTAGATCTCAATTTAGGTAAAAACAGCCTCCAAGCATGTGGAACCTAAATTATCATCACATCAATTTCATAGGAAGCATTATAAGCATGATTAACTTGGTTTCTAAGTTCTCCAAGTCCCTAAACTTCATGTGGCCGAACCCTATCAGGTGTGAAACAAGGTCCCAAATGTCATGAAAGCATGGAAACCTTAAACCATATTTATAGCATTTTTTTCCAAGTAACATAGTAAGCATATTTGAGCTAGTTCCTAAGTTCTTCAAGCCCTTAACATATGTCATGGCCGAAATTTAACAAGTATTCATTAGGGATAAAAGCAAGCATATAAGCATGTGAACTTGAACTAACATCATGTATAAATTCATAATAAGGCATCATACAATGGGTATAGCCGAAACTTACCCTAGCCTCATTTTAGGTCATTAAACAACATATAGCATGAGAACTTTGGCTTTCTACTTATCATATTTCATGTAGAGTGATATGAGCATATTTAATTTTTGTTCTAGGGTTTCTAGGGCATTTATCCCTTCATGGCCGAAACATACAATGGACCATTTAGGTCATGGAAAAATTATACAAGCATGTGACTCAATCAACATATTATCATATTTCCATAAGAAGCATTTTTAACACAATTGGTTTCAATTATAAGGCCTCTAGGTCATTTAAACCCTACTTGGCCGAGACTCATCAGTGTTTAAATTTGCTTCAAATAGCCTAAAAGCATAGGAAGTCATACAAGTTTCACAGCATGTATAAAGACAAGCATAATAAACATACATGTGAATTGTGTCTTAGGCTTCCTAGGTTTCTTTCCTTTTTCTTTTATTTTTCCTCATGGCCGAAACCTACCAATCTCTAAACTAGGTTTTAAGTGGCCTAAAGCATGGAAAACCTAAGTAAGTTTCATGGCAAAAATTACTAAGAACATCATATACAAATTTGGTTCATAAACAAGCTAGGACCCTTGTGATCTTACATGTCATATATCATGTAACTAAATTCTCTATACCCTAATTAAGCATGAGAGCATTAAACAACTTTCATATCTTAATATCACAGAGGTCTTGAGTATGTTAAAATTTTGTTTAAGCTTTTCTAAGCTATCCATCTTATCATGGCTGAAAATCTTAATGAAGAGTTCATGAATTTCTAGCAATATTCAACATGCAATTCTTTAAGAGAACTCTATATTCTATCATATAAACATGCTTACTTAAATTTAAAGGTCTTCCTAACCCTAAGCTCTTTTCTTGGCCGAAACATATGAGTGGATTTCTTTTGGTTCCAAGTAATCTTTCAAGCAAGAAAAACCAATAAAAGACCCTTAGGGAACTAAATAAAAAGAAACTTTTACTACTTTGCCTATGATGGTCTTGACGAGGCCTATCCATGGTTCAGTGGCAAAAGTTTCCCGGAAGCATTCTCGGGAAACTGCCAACCATGGGATGCACAAGCCTGGCTCAAGACCCTAAACGCCCTAAGGTAAAGGTCATTTACCTAAACACTGATACCAATAAGTCTTCTGTGTGTGGCAGTGGCTAGGAAACCAAATAAGAACCTGCTTTAAAAACTTTTAAAGAACTATGCTTTGGTATCATGAATTGTAGTACCGTATGTGTGACTTGATGTTATGTTTCTACTGATTTTGATATCATGTTATTGATGCCATGATAGTGTAGTTCAGATTTAATGAAAAGAAAAGTTTTATTAAACTAAGAAAATTATTTTAAGTCTTCCGCTGTTTTAAAAAGAAAAATTTGTACATGGAGTATCGTAGCCCCGTCCCTTAGGGTTAGCAGGAGGGCGGGCGTTACAGGTTGGTATCAGAGCCAAAGTTTTTGCTAGCTCACTACACACACATCAAGCCTCCGACCTGCCGCTCCAAGTAAGAATGTTTATGCTTAATTTTCTTGTTATATGACTTATGCTTTATTTTTCTTCCTTGTTATATTGCCTATGCTTTATTTTCTTTGCTATATTGCTTATGCTTTATTATGTTATATTGTTTGTCACTCTATTCCTTATTTTTCCTTATGTTGTTTATGCTTTAGTTTCATGTTATGCATGTGTATGTTTGATGCTTTATTCTATGCTTTTAGTTATAATTTAGATTAGGATTACATATCGGTAGGTTAGGAATAATACCAGAACAAATAGATAGAAACAAAATAGTACGTTAGATTGACTAAAAACGATAATCACTTACACTAGTATATTTGTCATTATTTAGATAAACATGGTTAGGACACGCAATGCCCGAACCGAGGGGACAGTGACTCCACCAGACCTGACACAGGTAGTCGCAGACCTCCAGCATCAGATCACAGAGCAACAGCAGCTGATCACTACCTTAATGGGTCAGCAAGTCAACCCGGTTACCCCACCGGCAAATCAGAATACACTACTGGTTATACCTACAGCCGCACCAGTACCCCCGGCAGCCCCTACTCCGATGGTCCGACAAGAGGCCTATTTGATTCAGTGGCAAAGGCTTAAGCCGGAAGCATTCTCGAGAAACTGCGAACCATGGGATGCACAAGCCTGGCTCAAGACCATAGAGAGCATAATGGAACTACTGGACTGGCCTGAACACGAGAAGGTCAAATGCGCGTCGTTCTGCCTTACCGGAGATGCCCGGATGTGGTGGGACCGAGTAAAAGCGAAAAGACAAATAAATCAGATGCAGTGGACGGATTTTGAGACCGAGTTCTTAGAAGAATTCTTCCATATGCAAGTGACCAACAAGCACTATGACGAGTTCACTGAGTTCCGGCAAGGTGATCTGTCAGTTAACGAAGCCGTCAAGAAATTCAACCGCCTAGCACGTCTGTGCCCAGAACTGATCCGTACCGAAAAAGAAAGGGTCCGGTTAATGTTAAAGATGCTCCGACCTGAGATAGCTCTGAACGTAGCCGGCGGAGTGAATAGACCGCAAACTACAGAAGAGCTAGTCAGCAGTGCCCTGATTACCGAGCACTACCAGAAAGCAATGAACAAGGGCAAGAACCAAGCACTGACCGGAGGACAAAAATCGCACAATACCAGAACCGACTGGAAAGGAAACTCAGGTGGAAAGAGGAAACAGTGGAACAATACAAAAGGTGGTCCGGCCAATAAGCAAACCAAGTACCCTCAGTGTGACACATGTGGAAAGATGCATTCTGGAGTATGTCTCCTAAGCACCAGAAAGTGCTACAACTGCGAAAAGGAAGGACATTTGGCAAGAAATTACCCTACTCAGTCTCAGACACTATCTCTGCAGAACAACCAGAATATGAGTACCCCTACACAGCTGCACCAGATGCATACTGCCATAGAAGGGACTTCAATCAGCCAAGGAAGATTGGAGGCCCCTCTCACTATGACGAACGCCAGAGTCTACTCTCTTGCCAAGGAAGACGTGGCGAATGCCTCTACTGTTGTCACAGGTCAGCTACTTATTTACAATCAGTATGCTGTAGTATTATTTGATACCGGGGCAACACACTCGTTCGTCTCAACACCTTTTATGAAGAAGCTAGATATACCACTCCGAACTCTAGAGAACGCATTCTTAACAACCTTACCATCCGGAGAGATTATGCCATCGGACCATATGCTGCAAGCAGTACTCATTCGGATCGCAAACAGAGAACTCTACTGCAATCTGATAGTACTTGATATGCAGGATTATGACATAATACTAGGCATGGATTTCCTGAGAAAGTACGGCGCTTCAATCGAGTGCCACAAAAGGAAAGTGATTTTCCGACCCGAAACTGAACCAGAGTTTGAGTTTTACGGGGAATCGAAAGAAACGGAGAAGTTATTGTCATCTATTAAAGCACAAAGGATGTTAGATAAAGGATGTATGGGATTTCTAGCGCACGTGGTTGATACCAATCAAGTCAAAGACCAGAAGCTAGAAGATGTCAGGGTAGTATGCAACTATCCAAAAGTATTTCCTGATGAACTACCAGGGTTGGCCCCTGACAGAGAGATAGAATTCGAGATCGAATTGATTCCTGGTACCCAGCCGATCTCAAAAGCACCTTATCGTATGGCTCCGGCTGAATTAAAGAAGCTTCAGGAACAGTTATCTGAATTACTCGACAAGGGACTTATTCGTCCTAGTCACTCTCCATGGGGAGCTCCAGTGCTGTTCGTAAAGAAGAAGGATGGGTCTATGCGAATGTGTATAGACTACCGAGCGCTGAATAATGTGACGATCAAGAACCGGTACCCACTCCCACGGATCGATGACCTGTTCGATCAACTGAAGGGTGCGACCATTATCTCAAAGATAGACCTACGATCCGGTTATCATCAAGTGAAGGTGAAACCAGATGATATACCAAAAACAGCATTTCGAACCCGATATGGACACTATGAGTTTATAGTTATGCCTTTCGGAGTAACCAACGCTCCTGCAGTATTTATGGATCTGATGAATCGGATATTTACGGCATATCTTGATAAATTTGTAATCGTCTTTATTGACGATATACTTATCTACTCGAGAACCCCAGAAGAACATGCTGAACACCTGAATACTGTACTACAGATCCTTCAAGAGAAACAACTATATGCAAAATTCTCCAAATGCGAGTTTTGGCTTGACCGGGTAATGTTCCTAGGTCATGTCATCTCCAAAGATGGAGTTATGGTGGATCCAAGCAAAATTGAAGCTGTAAATAACTGGAACAGACCAAGGAATGCCAGCGAAGTCAGGAGTTTTCTCGGGCTAGCAGGCTATTACAGGAAATTCGTAGAGAATTTCTCCAAAATCGCAGCCCCTATGACAGCCCTCACCAAGAAAAATACCAAGTATGAATGGACAGAAGCTTGTGAGAAGAGTTTCGCGGAATTAAAAAGGAGATTGACCAGTGCTCCGATTCTTACTCTTCCGGAAACCAACAGAGGCTTCGATATGTACAGTGATGCTTTTATCTCAGGACTTGGAGCTGTACTCATGCAAGACGGCAAAGTCATTGCCTACGCTTCTAGACAACTTAAAGAGCATGAGAAGAATTATCCCATTCACGACTTAGAACTAGCAGCCGTGGTCTTCGCTCTCAAAATATGGAGACATTATTTATATGGAGCTCAGTGTAAGATTTATACCAACCATCAGAGTCTGAAATATTTTTTCACGCAAAAAGACCTGAATATGAGGCAACGCCGATGGCTCGAGCTAGTTAAAGATTACGACTGCGAGATTCTTTATCACCCAGGAAAGGTGAACAAAGTGGCCGATGCACTCAGCCGAAAGTTCAGTGCCACCTGATGTAACTATTTTAAAGTTCGAGGATGAACTTTTTATGAGGTACGGGGTACTGTAACACCACTAAGCTTTTAAGATAAATAAGAGAATGATGAATTTTGCCTTAAAAAATAATAAGAAGTGAGTTGAAGCAAAAAGAAATAAAATGAAATAAAAAGAAGAGGAGGTCAAGGATTGAACCTTGAACCTCTTATACTATAATTTATAGAATTAATTAGTAGAAACCAATTGGGATAGAGAGAAGATATTGATAGCAAGGAAAGGGAATGCATGATAAAGATAGGAGTAAAGATCTAAGAAGAGAAAGCAAGAAAAGAGCAAGAGAAAGGCAACTTGCCTTCCTCCCTTCCTCTCTCTTTTCCCTCTCTTGCCGTGACCTTAAATGGAGAATTAAGGGGATTCATTCCCCCTTGTTTCATCATGAATGATGAGAATAAATTAGAAAATAAAATAAATAAAAGAAAATAGAAAAAAAAAGGCTAAGGGAGAAGGAAAGCAAAAACCGATTTTGCTACCTCTTCCCCCTTAACATAAAAGAGAATATGTAAAGGGAAAAATTCTGTTTTCTCTCATTTTTCTCATTCTCTCCTCTCCCTCACCGAACCCTCAGTTCCCTCTCCTCCATCTTCGGCCCCAAGCCAAGGTTTTCTCCTAAGAAAGCCTAAGATACAAGGAGGACTTAGCAAGGGAATCAAGGAAAGGGAACTAGAAGAAGAGGCTACTTCTTCCATCACCACACCTTAGATCCACAAGCGAAAAGGATGTAAGCTTCCCCTCACCTGTGGTACAAGGCGTTTTATGTGCTTTTTGGATTTTATGAGGATTAGAAAACCTAGAATAGAATTTAAGAAAATTCGGCCAAAGAAGAGTTTTCAAATCTAGGAAGGTTTAAACAAGTCCTCATTTCATGATATTTTTCTATGCTATGTAGGAAGGTTTTTCCTTCATGTTTTTATACCTATATGATGCTTGGTCAGAGGAGTACCTAACCCTAGAATTTCGGCCAAAAATATTTTAAAGAGGTTAGGGAAATCATTGTTTAACCAAACTAGTACAAGTTTCCCTCCATGAATCACTAAGGGTCTTTTATTGGTTTTTCTTGCTTGAAAGATTATTTGGAACCAAAAGAAATCCACTCATATGTTTCGGCCAAGAAAAGAGCTTAGGGTTAGGAAGACCTTTAAATTTAAGTAAGCATGTTTATATGATAGAATATAGAGTTCTCTTAAAGAATTGCATGTTGAATATTGCTAGAAATTCATGAACTCTTCATTAAGATTTTCGGCCATGATAAGATGGATAGCTTAGAAAAGCTTAAACAAAATTTTAACATGCTCAAGACCTCTGTGATATTAAGATATGAAAGTTGTTTAATGCTCTCATGCTTAATTAGGGTATAGAGAATTTAGTTACATTATATATGACATGTAAGATCACAAGGGTCCTAGCTTGTTTATGAACCAAATTTGTATATGATGTTCTTAGTAATTTTTTCCATGAAACTTACTTAGGTTTTCCATGCTTTAGGCCACTTAAAACCTAGTTTAGAGATTGGTAGGTTTCGGCCATGAGGAAAAATAAAAGAAAAAGGAAAGAAACCTAGGAAGCCTAAGACACAATTCACATGTATGTTTATTATGCTTGTCTTTATACATGCTATGAAACTTGTATGACTTCCTATGCTTTTAGGCTATTTGAAGCAAATTTAAACACTGATGAGTCTCAGCCAAGTAGGGTTTAAATGACCTAGAGGCCTTAGAATTGAAACCAATTGTGTTAAAAATGCTTCTTATGGAAATATGATAATATGTTGATTGAGTCACATGCTTGTATAATTTTTCCATGACCTAAATGGACCATTGTATGTTTCGGCCATGAAGGGATAGATGCCCTAGAAACCCTAGAACAAAAATTAAATATGCTCATGTCACTCTACATGAAATATGATAAGTAGAAAGCCAAAGTTCTCATGCTATATGTTGTTTAATGACCTAAAATGAGGCTAGGGTAAGTTTCGGCTATACCCATTGTATGATGCCTTATTATGAATTTATACATGATGTTAGTTCAAGTTCACATACTTATATGCTTGCTTTTAGCCCTAATGAATACTTGTTAAATTTCGGCCATGACATATGTTAAGGGCTTGAAGAACTTAGGAACTAGCTCAAATATGCTTACTATGTTACTTGGAAAAAAATGCTATAAATATGGTTTAAGGTTTCCATGCTTTCATGACATTTGGGACCTTGTTTCACACCTGATAGGGTTCGGCCACATGAAGTTTAGGGACTTGGAGAACTTAGAAACCAAGTTAATCATGCTTATAATGCTTCCTATGAAATTGATGTGATGATAATTTAGGTTCCACATGCTTGGAGGTTGTTTTTACCTAAATTGAGATCTAAGGGGGGTTCGGCCATGATAAGAACCCAAGGGATTAGGAAGCTTAGAACCCAAGCTAACCATGTTACCATGTTTCTTATGATAGTATAATCACATGATACACCCTTATGCTTAAACATGTATGCCTGTGATTTATACTTTCATGATATGCTATGTGGATACAAAATATGCATGCTTTGATGATATGTTATGTGCTTAAAATATGCATGCTTTCATGATATGCTATGTGGATAGAAATATGCATACTTTGATGATATGCTATGTGCTTAAAATATGCATGCTTTCATGATATGCTATGTGGATAGAAATATGCATGCTTTGATGATATGCTATGTGCTAAAAATATGCATGTTTTCATGATATGCTATGTGGATAGAAATATGTATGCTTTGATGATATGCTATGTGCCTAAAATATGCATGCTCTCATGATATGCTATGTGGTGAAAATATGCATGCTTTTATGACATGATGTATGCCTAAGTGATGCATACTTTTTATGACATGATGTATGCCTAAGTGATGCATACTTTTTATGACATGATGTATGTGTAAGTGATGCATACTTTTTATGACATGATGTATGCCTAAGTGATGCATACTTTTTTATGACATGATGTGTGCCTAAGTGATGCATACTTTTTATGACATGATGTATGACTAAGTGATGCATACTATTTATGATATGATGTATGCCTAAGTGATGCATACTTC
Source organism: Zingiber officinale (assembly GCF_018446385.1). NCBI lineage: Eukaryota > Viridiplantae > Streptophyta > Magnoliopsida > Zingiberales > Zingiberaceae > Zingiber > Zingiber officinale. The sequence goes on from NC_055990.1 coordinate 107,011,790, forward strand.
TATGATATGCTAAGTGATTAAATGATGCATTTTTATACATGCTACTTTACTTTGTATGCCTTGTACCAAGGGTGGGCTCCTAATCAGCCCCTAGGCCTTTGGCTGTGTGATCCAGGCTAGTAAAAATAAAGGGATGGGCTCCTTAATACGCCCCTAGGTCTATGGCTGTGTGATCCTGACCTAGTTCCTAGTATGATTCAAGACTTGCTACCTTGGATATACTTAGGAAGCGCGCTTATCTACGTGATTTATCTATGTGTGGTACAAGCCGGGGCCCTGATTATGTTGATATTATGTTCAAGTATATATGTAAGAAGAAATAGTTTTAAAGATCATGAGACATACACATGTTTTTCGGATACATGTTTTAAAAATCATATTGCATATACCTTATGATCATGTTGTGATGATGCTATGATTTATGATATGCCATGATTAGATAAGATTATGTTATGTTTCATGCTATGCTTTAAGAGCTTGGTATGCCATGCTACCTTATGATGATACTATGATATGCCATGATTAGATATGATCATGTTATGTTTCATGTTATGCTTTAAGAGATGATATGCCATGACTAGTTATGATTTTGTTATGTTGCATGATATGATTAAAGAGTATGATGTGTTATGCCATGACTAGTTGAGATCATGTTATGTTGAGACATTCTTTGATTATGTGATGATTTTCGGTTTTAGTGAGTAGGAAAGGAACTTACTGAGCCATGAGTGCTCATAGCTTACTTTCCTTGTACCACAGATAAAGAAAAAAGCTGGATGAGCTAAAGGAGCTGCAGGAGAGGCAAGGAGATGTGTGTGGCAGTGGCTAGGAAACCAAATAAGAACCTGCTTTAAAAACTTTTAAAGAACTATGCTTTGGTATCATGAATTGTAGTACCGTATGTGTGACTTGATGTTATGTTTCTACTGATTTTGATATCATGTTATTGATGCCATGATAGTGTAGTTCAGATTTGATGAAAAGAAAAACAAAAGAAAAGTTTTATTAAACTAAGAAAATTATTTTAAGCCTTCCGCTGTTTTAAAAAGAAAAATTTGTACATGGAGTATCGTAGCCCCGTCCCTTAGGGTTAGCAGGGAGGGCGGGCGTTACATAAACTATGATCTTCTCAAGCCAATGAGAAGAGCGATAAGTCAACCTTGGTCAAAGCAACTTCTACATGTGCTTCCTTGATCTTCGTGTGTTGTTGTCCTTCCTTCCTTTTCACCCATCGCCCAGTAGACTAACTCCTTTGTATTTTATACATTACAAAATCTAAAGAAACTCAAGTTACATTCGAGTGTAGTCTAAAATTACAACAAGAATAAAAGGATGAAGTGTTGGTGCGGGAAACATCCGACGATCGAACCATTGCTTTGATAATGGCAAAGGAATTCATAGTTAAGGTTATGTTGTTATCTAACAAGGTTGATGGAGCTTGCAGGAAAGTTCTAAGTGGTACTTAGGCAAAAGTCCTAGCTGTGGTTAGGCAGGTGGAAAACCCTAGGGGGTGGTAACCCTAGGTCATAGGGGGTGGTAACCCTATGTGGAAAGTCTTGGCGGGTTGAGGGCTTCAGGCAAAAGTCCTACGGGGTGGTAACCCTAGGTGGAAAGTCCTGGTGTCGCGAACCAGGTGGAAGACTGGACGAGCCGGGAAGCGGGAGTCCAGCAGAAAGTCCGGAAGCATCGAGCGCCGAGCAGAAGTCTAGTCGATCTAGAGGATCGTACTGGCAACAGGTAAATCTCCTCAGTGGAGTAGGTGATGACACGTTCCCCGTAGAGGGAATAGTAGGCGTCGGGTCGACCTAGGGTTTCCGGTTGGAAATATGAAGTCAGACCCGGACAATCTGAAGACTGTCAGAACATTTTATTAACATGCTTAATATCTGTGCTAACTTGGTTTTTTAGGATGTGTTTGTAGTTAGAGACTAACATGTTTTGCAGGGCCAAAAATTAGAATTTAGCCTCGGATGAACAATGTCCGAGGCGCCTCCATGGGGCTTGGAGGCGCCTCGGGTGCAAGCCGAAGTCAGCTGTCCAGAGGAGCTGGAGGCGCCTCGGGTGCAAGCCAAAGTCAGCTGTCCAGAGGAGCTGGAGGCACCTCGATGAAGCTGGAGGCGCCTTAGACCAAGGCTGGAAGGCGCCTTGAGGAGGCTTAAAGGCGCCTTGAACCAGATAAGGTTCTACCTAGTCTGTGCTGATCCACCCGTGCGACTCGGCGGGCTGGAGGCGCCTTGGATAGGCTTGGAGGTGCCTTGGACAGGCTCGGGGGTGCCTCCAGCACAGTATAAAAGAAGAGTTCGAGGCAACACTCTACACAACTCAATCTAAGCAATCCTTCTGCGACAAACTGCTAACGGCACGATCTCGAAGTGCTGCGACAACCTCCCGACGACCCGGACTTCTTTTTTCTTCATCTCTTGTTGTCGGTATACGTTTTAGTACATTTCATTGTAACACTTATTGTACTCTTATCGATTCTATAGTTGTTGCCCACCGAAAGTGGTCAACGACTGCGAACCTTGGAGTAGGAGTCGCTCAAGGCTCCGAACCAAGTAAATCTTGGTGTGTTTTTGTGTATTTGTCTTTATTTCATTTCCGCTGCTTAATTACTCGAATGATTTACGAAAGTTTTACGATTTCAAAACGCGAAATAGCCACGAGCGCTATTCACCCCCCCCTCTAGTGCTTCTCGATCCAATAATTGGTATCAGAGCGGGGTCGCGTTGATCTGGTGCAACCACCAATCACGCAATTTTTTCGTGGTATTTTCGATTTTACAGAGTCAATTAGAATCTTGCTTAATAGCTATATTCTAATTCTTTTTACGAATCAGTTTTTGCTCGAAGTTGGTACAACACCACTCGAGCTCGTAATTTTAACCTTATTTCCCGCACTGCTAATCCAAGACCTAGTATTGGGACATCTCTTCTTTTTTCCTTTTGTTTTGCATACTGTCAATGGGCCAACAAGAGGGTTTCAACACCGTTCGTCCCCCGCTCTTCAACGGAGAAGATTTCGGGTACTGGAAGGGACGAATGGAAACCTTCCTCAAAATTCAGTTCGAGACGTGGATGATCCTCAAGACGGGATTGCTGTTAGAGTGTATACTAAAAGCCTAGCTTTTGTAAACATTTATTTGTTGAAATAAAAGAATCACATTGGTCAATATCTACGTTTATTTATTAAATATAATTGTTCAATTAATTTATATAGTAGACAATATGGAGTGTGGTGTCATACTCAGAAGATCAAGTTGTCGGTTCTCTATAAATTATAAACAGTTGCTCGCGACTAAGATGGAAAGGAACAAACCATCAGAATAGTCGTAGTGTAATTAAGTATTAGTTTATCTTGACTAATAAATTACACTGATACACTTTAAGTGTATTGAGTAGGATCATTTATGTAAGTTCTTTTAAAAGAACTAAACCTTAGTTATTATGGAAGTGTGTGCTCTTAATCCTAATATAATAACAAGCACATATATTTAATATTTATTTCTTTGATTTATCAAAGGGTGAGGTTTAGCTTGATAAATCAATATGCCCGATAAGTTGGGAAATGATATTACTTATAGTGTGTGTTATTGATTATAGAAGGAATCTGTGTCCTAGTTATCTAGGTTGAGAATGTCCCCAAGAGGAGCTCATAAGGATTGCCATGTTAAACCCTGCAGGTGGACCTAGTCCGACATGATAATAAAGATGAGTGGTACTACTCTAGGAGCTAGATATTAATTAAGTGAGTTGTCAGTAACTTACTTAATTAGTGGGCATTCGTAATCTTAAACACAGGGAGACTAACACACTCATGATAAGAAGGAGCCCATAATGTAATTTGGGATTGGTGTGATAGTGTGGTAATAACTCTCTAGTGGAATGAGTTATTATCGATGAACTTGAGTTGGGTGTTCGGGGCGAACATGGGATACTCAAGCTCATCGGAAGGCCAAAACCAATTTCTCCTCTAGGTCCCTGTCGTAGCCTCATTATAGCCTCAAGTCCATCCAAATGTAAGGCTCTTCTTGGTGTCCAAGAAGTGGGCCGGTCCAATGCTTGGAGATCAAGCAAGGGCCGGCCACATCCTCTCCTATAGGGGCCGACCCTTTGCTTGGTGACCAAGCATGAAGGGGTCGGCCACAATAATTCAAAAAGGGAGGGTTGTTTTAAATTTTTAAAATCTTCTCTTTGTAGAAAACTATAAGTTTTAAAAGAGAGATTTTAATTTTTAAAACTTTCCTTATTTGAATTAGGCCACATGTTTAAATAGAGAGTTTAAAAGATTTTAAAACTTTCCTTTTTTTAACCATCCTCATGGTTTAAGAAAAAAAAAGAGAAAAGAAGTTTTAAAATTTAAATTTTCTATCACCATGTTAAAAAAGGAAATTTTATAAGAGAAGTTTTAAATTTTAAAACATGTTTTTAATTTTTAGAACTTTCCTTTTTTAACTCTTACTTTAGGAAAGAGAGCTTATAAAATTTTATAAGAATTTTTCTTGTAAAATTTTATATAAAAAATATTTATTTCTTTCTCTTGTGGGGGCCGGCCAACCTTGCTTGGTGCCCAAGCAAGGTGGCCGGCCATATTAAAATAATAAAATCATCATCCAATTAATTTTGGTGATTGATTCAATCAAGAGGAAAGAAAAGGAAAAATAAAAGAGAAAAGGAAAAATTAGAGGAAGATTTTAATTTTTGTAAAAATTCTTCCCTTATTTGCCTTGTGCAAGTAATATAAAAGAAGGGGTGAGGAGGCATTATGTTACAACAATTCTTATTTTCTTGTTTGAAGACCTTGGTGTGGCCGACCCTCTCCCTTTCTTCTCTCTTTTCCCTTTTGCTCTCTTCTCCTTGTGGTGGTGGTGGTGGCCGGATTTTACAAGAAGAGGAAGGAGGCTTTTGGGTGGTGTTCATCTTGGAGGATCGTCGCCCACACGACGTCCAAGGCGAGGCGAGGAATACGACAGAAGATCTCGAGGTCATTAGCATACAAAGAGAATGTATAATTAGCAATTGTTTTTCGCATCATGCTAGTTTTTCTCTTTGTAAGAATTCTAAATACAAGAGGCAATTAGATCTAGTTTTTTGAATTTATTTTTCGATTTTGTGTTTTCTTCTTTTTCGAACTTGTGATTCGATTGTTCCTTTTGGTTAACCTAGAGTTATTTAAGGAAATAAATATTAGCTTTCCTTAAAAGGCTTTGCCTAGGCGGTGGTGGTTGCTCCCATATCCAAGAAGGCCATGTGCCTCGCCATGCAGTCCTGGAAGCCAATTTTGGAAATTAATATTTATGGAATTAATAACTTAGGTAGATTTGAATCAATAGTGTTAAGTTCCGCTTGCGATTCAAATCTAAACCATTAAGAATAGATAAGTTAAATTTGGAATCAATGATGTTAAGTTTCGTTTGCGATTCCTAATTTAACTTCTAAAGAACACAATAGGTTATTTAAGGAAAGATTCGACACTTGTACAAAAATTTTTGTACAGTGGAATCGGTACGTTTTCCTAGGATTAACCAACAATTGCAACTACCAACCGACGAAGACGGCAAGTCTACACCCTGCGAAAATTAGAAACCATCCCTAATCAAGAAGGTGGAAGTCGATGCCAGAGTGACCTGCACCCTCCAATGTGGCCTGACCAAAGAGGAGCTTAACAGAGTTGGACCATTTTCAACCGCAAATGAGCTATGGGAGAAACTGATAGAACTGCACGAGGTCACCTCAGACACCAAAGTAAGTAAACGTGATTTATTGTTTAATAAACTATATAATCTAAAGATGCAAGAAGGAGAGTCAGTGAGTTCACTCCACGCACGTATTCAAGACATCCTCAACTCCCTCCACAGAATCGGGCAAAAGGTCGAAAATAGGGATATCATTAGGTATGCTCTTAATGCTTTTCCAAGGAGTACATTGTCGGCATCAATGATAGATGCCTACAAAGTCTCCAAGGATTTATCTTGCATAAAATTAGATGAATTATTTTCTGAGTTTGAACTACATGAGCAGACTAATGCATAGCCAATCGAGGAAGGTGTAGCTTTGCTTGCAGGTACCAGTAGAACTCGTGAACTAAAATCATGACGAAGAACTGAACTGGAGTTGGAAGAAGAACCCAACTCAGACGATGAAGACGAAGAACTGACAACCAAGCTCGTGAACCTCGTGAAGAAGCTCTACAAGAAGAAGAAGGGCTTCAACAAAAAAGACCTAAAGAAGGCAGTACAATCCTAGGAGATTCAACCCGGTTCAAGAGCCAAGTTCGAGGTGGTCTGCTACGGGTGCAACCAGAAAGGGCACATCAAGGCCAACTGCCCTAATCAGAAGAACGCAGAGAAGCGAAGGAAGAAGGCCCTCAAGGCGACATGGGGCGAATCGTCCTCAGAAGATACCGACGACGAACTCGATTAGACGAGTCTCCTCGCACTGATGGTCTGGGACCAGATCTAGGTCTAGTTAGAAAAGGTCTCCTCACACTACAAGTAAGAAAAAGACCAAGGTCTAGTTAGAAAAGATAACAAGTAAATTAAAGTAAGTGGCTAGTACCCGACTTTCGAGGTTGTCGTTAAACAAATCCAGGTGACTAATTCCGAGGTCTTGACCCTGGTAAGACCGAGGTCTTTATCCTCATAGGACTGGAGGCTCGCTACCTCAGTCACTATTAGAGAGCGCGCATAAGATGGTACTAAGCCTGGGCCCAAGAAAGAAAAGAAGAAAGTTAAATCTTAATTTCAAGTATAAAGCTATAAGTAAATGAAACAAGTATCACCTATGTTTAGAACTAGCCAAGATTAGCTCTTTTAATTCTAAGCATACCGTATTAGTTTTCATTTGCTTTTCTTATGAGTTTATTAAGCATGACTAGCTTTATTTCCAGCATGTAGATTTATTCTTGTATATCATGAGTATGAAGTTTCTTTTAGTGCTTTGCTATTAGATGAGCATGAGTAGCTTTTCTTTTTAGCATTTCAGTTTTAGCATCCTTTGTATCTTATGCACTTGCGAGTTTTTGTGAGATAGTTTAGTACTTACTAAGCGTTTTGCTTATAGATTTATTTTTCCTCCTACCGCAGATAAAGGAAAAGCTAAAGTATAAAGAGGAAGGCGACAAGGAGGATGCGTGATGGATGGTGTGTGATGTTGGACTATGGAAGCCTTGGGACTAGAAAGGAGTTTCTTTTAGTTTTCTTTTCCTTTTGCTATGTTAGAAGTATTCGGGATGGTATATGTTATCTTGATGTAATTAGGACATAGTAGATGAATTGTGATATTGTGTGATGATTTCTGGTATAGTTCTCATTTGTTTTAGATTATTTACTGCGTGAGTTGTTTGATATATATTCCAGCCGCCTGTGGTTGTGTATACTATGTATGTATTGATGAATTTGGTCACCGGTATAGGGGAGACTCTGTCGAAATTTTTCGGTAAGGACTCCTCGTGGTTTCGATCATACCGGTTAAGTAGAGTTAGTAGTTAAGTAACGGTCACCTTTAGAGAGTAGTAGTAGTAGTAGTAAGAAGGGTGGTTGTTACAGGAAGCATCTGACGATCGAACCGCTATTTTGATAATGACAAAGGAATTCATGTAACACCCGCCCTTTCCACCACTCAGAAAGGGGGAAAGGACGGGGTTACTTGAAACATACATACATGCATATAAGGCAGCGGAAGTAAATACATCTTTTTTTTCTTTCCTTTGAACAAATTAAACTAACTAAAGCATATAATCATGTTATCATAGAAGCATGTTCATTATCATAGAGCATATATCCAAACATATCATGTGAACCATGTATTAACATTCATAACTTGATCTAACATCTACTACTTGCTACATGATGCATGACATTTTACTTGAATAAAGCATACTATCAGGGAACATGAAAACATAAATTCATAGTGAGTAAACACCAATAAATATCATCCATCAAATGTTATGTAGCAAAATAAGATCACACGTAAAGTTTTAGAACATAGAAGCAATAAGCAGATCTATTCCACCATACCACTGCCACACACATTCTCGCCCTTCCTGCTGCTCCCTTTTAGTGCAACCATTATTTTCCTTTGTTTGCAGTACAAGAGAAATTAAACTATAAGCACATAGGCTTAGTAAGATTCTTTCCTACTCACAAAACATAAATCATGCATCTAAACATAAAGTGGTGACATGTTCATTTAACCAACATCTAGAAATAAATTTACATGCTAGTATAAAGTAGAGTCATACTCATGTAAGCAAATCATAACATAGCATATGAGAGCTCATACATAAAGTAGTAACATGATCATCTAGGCACCATAGACATATTTTTCAAAAATAAGCATCTTACTAAAATATAAAGAAACCATTTAGCATGAATAAGCATATGCAAGATGTCCTTTGAAAACATGTATCATGAAATGAGTATATGCAAGATGTCCTTTGAAAACATATATATCATATAAATACTTGAACATAATCTCATCATGAGGGTCTGGTTTTGTACCACATACATGAATTTACGCGCATCCTAAATAGATCCAAGGTAGCTAATCCCGAACCTATTAGGAACTAGGCCCGTTTCCTTGACCATCGACCTAGGGGCACTTAGGAGCCCATCCCTGACTAGGCTCGTTTCTTTAACCATCGACCTAGGGGCAACTTAGGAGCTCATCCCCGGTACAAGCCATACAAAGTAAAATAACATATCATGTTTCATATCATATCATAGCATATCATGTTCTTGTCATATCATGGCATATCATATTCTTGTCATATCATGAAGAGTGCTCTTAGTCCCAACTTAAGGGAAGCATCTCTTAGGCTTTTCATCATACATAAGCCTTACATAACATAATGACATTAAGTGCACATAACATATAGCATTTCCTAGAGAAAACATACATGATGGCATAAGTGCACATAACATTTAGCATATCATAGAGAAAACATAACATGATGGCACAAGTGTACATAACATATAACATGGTGACATAAAATCCATATCACATCATAAGAAGTCATTATCATGCATGGTTAGGGTTTTGATCTTCCTACAAAACCTAAATCATAACTTAGCCGAAACCTAGAGGTAGGATTCTAGGTTTTTAACCCAACATGAAGCATGGAAACTTAAACTAACCATATATCAAGAATCATACATCATAAGGAAACATAAACAAGCATAGTTAGGTTTTAAAATTTTTCCCTAAACCTTTCATTCAATCTTGGCCGAACCCTAAGGGTAAGGTTCTCAAACTTTTAATACAACAAGAAGCATGAAAACTTAAACTAACCATATTAAAGGATCATACATCATGAGGAAGCATAAACAAGTTGTTGGGTTTTTCGGGCCGCGAAAACCGCTTTTCGCGTCACGGAAACCCCGAATCACCCATGCCACCGGATCCGTGCAAAGGAAAATTTTGAAAAATTTCGAGTATGAGTTAGAAAACTTCGATTTACACTAAATCTACAAAGGCTAAGATGTATATACCCTTGATGCGCGCCCTATGCGAATCCCGCTCGTCCAAAATGCCGGATCTCTAGACCGTCAAGCGTACGGTCCTCTAGAAGTATCCACACGGACAACTTAGGTGGAGAAGACCTAAACAAAGGTGTGCTAGCACCTTGATAGGCCACGGCAAGAAGAGGAGAGGGAGAGAGCAAGAAGAACTCAAGGAGGAAGAAGAAGGAATCAATGTGCCTTGAATGAGGAAAATCCATTCATTTCCCATTCAAAAGTGGTCGGCCACTTCATGTTATGTAACTCCAAAAATTGTATTAAGTGCAATTAATGTGAAGCTATTAAAGAAAATGGCTTTGTAACTTCCATGAGGTGGCACCCTTGATGATGTGGAGTAACATCATTGGTCCACATCAATGTCAACTCACCAATGAGGTGGCATAAAGTCAAGTCAAACTTGACTTTTTATCTTCCTCTCAAATCAAGTCAAACTTGACCAAATCTCTTCCATGGTTGATCGAATCCAACCATTTGATTCAAGTCAACTTAATATAATGAATCTAATTCATTTAATTAAATTGATTCAATGAGTCATAATCTAAATTAGACTCATTGAACATATGAATCAACTTGAGTCGAACTCAAGTTAGCCTAATTAGGATTACTCTTAATCCAATTTGATTCATCAAATGAATCTAATCCTCTTGGTTCATCATATGAACCTAATCTCCATCTAATTGTCCTTAGTGTGTGACCCTATAGGTTCTTGTAACATTGGCAATGCCCCTAAACCCATTTAGGAACATAAGTAATGAGCGGTATCTAGCAACACATCATTACTACCCAATGTTACAAGAATGTTGAGATCCAACATCACCTTGTGACTACTAATTGTGACTCCTCACAATATATGACAAGTGTCCTTCTATCCTAGACATCTAGATTGATCAATGTGAGGCATAGACCGTGTTATCCTCTGACCAATCTATATCTTGAACTCCAAGTAGACTCACTAAATCAAATGAGCTCAATATCCTATATTGACTCATTTGGGCATGGCCATGCACTTCGTGGTCTCACTCTATCGAGAATACCGATGTCTCTCCCGTCATATAGGAGGGATAGATCACATCTACATCACTCACATCCCTCTGCATAATTTGTTATATACCCAGTAATCGCCTTTATAGTCCACCCAATTACGGGTGACGTTTGACGAAACCAAAGTACATAACTCCTTATGTAGGGATCTATGGTGACTTCAGGTCTAAGGACTAGTAGTCATACTAATAGCCACATGAGAAAGTATATGACACTCATATAACGATCCATGATACTTTCTCATGGCGGGTCATTCAGTTTACATTCTCTAATGTATACCCATGTGTCAACTTGATATCTCTATATCCATGACTTGTGAGATCAAGTCATCGAGTTGACCTACATGCTAGTCTTATTGCATTAACATTGTCCCTGAATGTTAATACTCGACTAGGAATGATTAAGAGTAGTGTTCCCTATATCATCTCACTATCGGTTCAACTAACCGATTGATATAGGTGAGAACCGTCTACTCAGGGACATTATTATACTTAGTTTATTTGGCACCAATACAAGTAAGTATAATAACCAAAATCCAAATGCCTTTATTTATATATAGAATATGATACAATAAGTCCAATATACAATCATCAAATGATTGGCTCTAGGGCTCTAGCTAACACAAGTATGGTTAGATTTCAAGACTTTGCTCTAAGCCTTATATTCAATCTTGGCCGAAACCTAAAGGTAAGGTTCTAAACTTTTTAATACAACATGTAGCATGGAAACTTAAACTAACAACATATAAGAGATCATACATCATGAAGAAGCATAAACAAGCATGATTAGATTTCAAAACTTTGCTCTAAGCCTTATATTCCATCTTGGCCGAAACCTAAAGGTAGGGTTCTAAACTTTTTGGTACAACATATAGCATGAAAACTTAAACTAACAACATATAAGATATCATACATCATGAAGGAGTATAAACAAACATGATTAGATTTCAAAACCTCACTCTAAGCCTTATATTCCATCTTGGCCGAAACCTAAAGGTAGGGTTCTAAACTTTTTGGTACAACATGTAGCATGAAAACTTAAACTAACCACATATAAGAGATCATACATCATGAAGAAGCATAACAAGCATGGTTAGGTTTTAAAACTTAACCCTAAACCTTGTATCCATCCTTGGCCGAAACCTAAAGGTAAGGTTCTAAGCTTTTTATACCATATGTAGTATGAAAATTTAAACTAATCACATATAAGAGATCATACATCATGAAGAAGCATAAACAAGCATGGTTAGATTTCAAAACTTTGCTCCAAGCCTTTTATTCAATCTTGGCCGAAAACTCAAGGGTGAGATTCTAGACTTTTTAATACTACATGAAGCATAAATTGAAAACTTGACAACCATAAGTGACCACAAATCCTTATCTTGGCTAAAACTTGCAAGGAAATCCCTAAGTTTTTTTTCAAACAACCTTTAAACATAAAGCATACGAGAACTACTTGTACTGCAGGTGAGGGAATACTTACATTCTCTCGCTTGATTCACTAAGAGAAGGGACCTTGTTTGTGAAGTTTTCCTAAAGAGAAAGCCCTTAGCTTGGATTCGGCAAAAATGAAAAGGAGAGATTTAGGGTTCGGTGGAGGAAGGAAGGAGGAGGAAGAGAGAAGACAAAATGAAAATTTTCCTTCCTTTCTCTTATTTATGCCAAAATGAAGGAAGAAGGCAAAACCATCTTCTCATTGGGAAGGAAGAAGAAAACTCAAACTTCTCCTTCTAAGTCTCCTTCTAAGTGAAAGGGCCTTCACCTTAACTACAATCTCCCTTCTTTTCCTAATAACACACCCCTGCTGGGGCTACTGGTTATCACATACATGCACCTAACAAGAGGTCCAAGGTTCAAACCTTAATTATGCCTCTTTTTGGTTCTATTTCCTTTTTATTTTAGAAAAATCTACATAAATCCTATTTTAATCATGGGAAAATAATTCATAAAATTGCTAGGGATCTTATGGTGTTACAATTCATAGTTAAGGTTATGTTGTTATCTAACAAGGTCCATGGAGCTTGCAGGAAAGTCCTAAGTGGTACTTAGGCAAAATTTCTAGCTGCGGTTAGGCAGGTGGAAAACCCTAGGGGGTGGTAACCCTAGGTCATAGGGGGTGGTAACCCTATGCGGAAAGTCTTGGCGGGTCGAGGGCTTCAGGCAAAAGTCCTAGGGGGTGGTAACCCTAGGTGGAAAGTCCTGGTGTCGCGAACCAGGTGGAAGATTGGACGAGCCGGGAAGCGGGAGTCGAGCAGAAAGTCCGAAAGCATCGAGCTCCGAGCAAAAGTCTAGTCGATCTGAAGGATCGTACTGGCAACAGGTAAATCTTCTGAGTGGAGTAGATGAGGACGCATTCCCCGCAGAGGGAACAGTAGGCGTCGGGTCCACCTAGGGTTTTCGGTTGGAAATCCGAAGTCAGACCCGGACAATCCGAAGACTGTCAGAACATTTTATTAACATGCTTAATATCTGTGCTAACTTGGTTTTGTAGGATGTGTTTGCAGTTAGAGACTAACATGTTTTACAGGGCCAAAAACTAGAATTTAGCCTCAGATGAACAGTGTCTGATGCGCCTCCATGGGGCTTGGAGGCGCCTCGGGTGCAAGCCGAAGCCAGCTGTCCAGAGGAGCTGGAGGCACCTCGAATGAAGCTGGACGCGCCTTGGACCAAGGCTGGAAGGCGCCTTGAGGAGGCTTGAAGGCGCCTTGAACCAGATAAGGTTCGACCTAGTCTGTGTTGATCCACCCGTGTGACTCGGCGGGCTGGAGGCGCCTTGGACAGGCTTGGAGGCGCCTTCAGCACAATATAAAAGAAGGGTTCGAGGCAGCACTCTACATAACTCAATCTAAGCAATCCTTCTGCGACAAACTGCTAATGACACGATCTCGAAGTGCTGCGACAACCTCCCGACGACCCGGAGCTTTTTTTTTCTTCATCTCTTGTTGTCGGTATACATTTTAGTACATTTAATTGTAACACTTATTGTACTCTTATCGATTCTATAGTTGTTGCCCACCGAAAGCGGTCAACGACCGCGGACCTTAGAGTATGAGTCGCTCAAGGCTCTGAACCAAGTAAATCTTGGTGTGTTTTTGTGTGTTTGTCTTTATTTCATTTCCGCTGCTTAATTACTCGAACGATTTACGAAAGTTTTACGATTTCGAAACGCGAAATAGCCACGAGCGCTATTCACCCCCCCCCCCTCCTTTAGCGCTTCTCGATCCAACATGAAGGCACGACACGCAAGTCGTAATTCATCCTTTCTATTTTGTACATTACAAAATCTAAAGAAACTCGAGTTACATTCGAGTGTAGTCTAAAATTACAACAAGAATAAAAGGATGAAGGCACGACATGCAAGCCGTATTATGAATTACAACATCACACACAATCACATAGGGGTTCAAGGGCCATAACCATGCATCATGTCATATATATTCACAATATCCTTACTGGTCACATACTAACTATGTTTCGTTCTCAACAAAACACTAATTTTTGGCCGAAACTCATAATTTACAAATCATATTAAACCTATCATGCATTTCTATATCACATATAAAAATTCTAACAACTTAGTATATCCCTTCGCAAGTGGCTCTGATACCACTATAAAATTGTAGGATCGAAAAGAATTTAGATATATCCACAATGGTATGATATTGTCCACTTTGGGCCTAGACCCTCATGATTTTTCTCTTGGGCTCTACCCAAAAGACCTCATTCCAATAAAGATATCTTTCCTCTTATAAACTCATGATCTTTCCCATATGTTTTCAATGTGGGACTATGTTTGCAACCTTGCAACCCCAACAATCCCCCCTCAAATAAAGAACCACAGACTTCTCACGTCCGATCCTCGACCCACCAGGTCTTCCTGCCCCTCGGTCCACCCGACCTACTAGGACTTCCTTGCCTAGCCACAACTAAGACTTCCTGCTTGGTGTTTGGTCCTCTTGATCTGAACATAGGAGCCCCCACTTTCTTTGTTCGAGGTCAATATTGTACCCACATGGCTCAATCAGACCATAGCTCTTGTGCACAGTCGACGGTTAACCTTCTGGTAGTCCGGGCTCTGATACCAATTGTAGGATCAAAAATAATTTAGATATCTCCACAATGGCATGATATTGTCCACTTTGGGCCTATGCCCTCATGACTTTGGTCTTGGGCTTTATCCAAAATGTCTCATGCCAATAGAGATATCTTTCCTCTTATAAACCTATGATCTTTCCCATGTATTTTCAATATTGGACTATGTTTGCAACCTTTCAACCCTAACAATCAGGGGACATCGGGCCTATACTCTCAGATTCCATTCTCTGAGCCGTGGTTGTGTCCATCGTCTGGCTGGTCGAAGCTTGAGGTCTTGAAAGGCATGGCCAGTGTGACTCTTCCGATGATCAAGTCAGCATTGAGCTAAAAACGGGGCTTGCAAGGGTGCAAGAAAGAAAGAAGAAGACACAAGCTAAAGAGAGAAAAATGTGAAAGAACATGAAATCCTATGTCATATGAATTTTAAGAACCAAATAAGAATTCGAATAGGAAAATATAAGTACATGAACAAAATCTTGTTTCTACAAAACATGACATAACAAGTAATGCATAAACTGTAATGAGAAGGAACCTGAATGTAGCACCATAGTCCTTGTCATATAGAGACGTCATAGTATCAAACATCTCCGACGAAGAAAAAGAAGCAAAAGCAAACAAAGAGAGCTCTTTTGAGGGAATTAGGGATGACGATGCTGCACAAACTCTCGTCAATGGGGAATGAGAGTTCTGTCAAGATACCCAATCCATCGGGGACCTCTCCCTTATATAGAAAAATTGATCTATTATCAGATCATAGATGATAACAGATCGACCTAAAGGGTTCTATACATCGAATCCACATCCGATAACCTGAAACCCAATGAACTCAAGTTCGATCACTTAAACGGATTCGGTTTGTATTCATATATACAACTTATAAATAAGTCCACATTAAGGAAATATTTAACAATCTCTCACTTGGATTATGTGTGATTTATAAATGAAATACAAATATAACTTTAATTAATATCAAACTTTATGGGTATAGATTGTTAGGACCTTCGGATGGCTAGAGAGGGGGGGTGTGAATAGCCTCCTCTAAAACTTAAACAATCTTCTCACAAAAGTCTGTTAGCACAGCGGAAATATGCAGAAAAACTAATACAAGGAAAAGAAACAACCCACAACTAACACAAGTATGTACGAGGTTCGGGGATAACTTGCCCCTACTCCTCGGCGTGTCCGTAAGGTGGACGATCCCTTGATCTTTCGGTAGATCACACCCCGGATAGATTCCGGCTAAGAGTTTCTCCTTCTCGGTGGAGTAACCTCTCCACAAAGTCACAGAAAATATTTAAATGAAGCACAAGACTTACAGGGATTAGTGGCTAAAGGGTATGAAAAATAAGCTTACAGCCACGATGAAAGCCGAGCGCAAAACCAGAAGAAGTTCCTTAGCCAAGAGCTCAAAAACACACAGCACTCTAGCTTGATCGACCGAGAGAAATTTTCTTCTTCCTTTTTTTTTTTTTGGTTTTGGTTATGGTTATTGATCCTGTCCGAACCAGGGGTCAACGAACGCTGGGGACGTGGCGCTCCCTGCTGGATCCTCGAGTACTCCGGCGAACCTGCAGCAAAACCGAGTCGGGGGGGGTGTCCCGGCGACGGCCCTCCGACGCTCAAGTCAGGCGAGAAATAGATGAAGAAGGCGGCTGCAAGATGAAGACTCGCGTACCTCCGGTTGAAGAAGTGGAGGCCTTATATAGACTTCTGAGGAGGTTGATGCACATACACCGAGGCACACACACGTGTCCTAAGCCCATACCCAGTATGGGCTTGTCAGAGGAGCTTGCCTGACTCCTTACTGCTACAGTACGAGCACGTCTTTGATGGGATAGTGAGCCCATGTCCTAAGATCCTGCATATCATCGGCTGTCAGAAGATGTTTCTATCCTTGCCTTTTCTTGTTGGTTGCTACTCGGAAAACCTATAGGTTCCACTGTACAAAAATTTTGTACAAAAGTCTGAACCTTTTCCTAGCTACCATGTGTTCTTTTAAATTAAATTTTGGATCGCCTGCGGAACTTAACACGTTTGATCCAAAACTTAATCTATTTGTTCTTTTAGGTTTTGACTTGGATCTCCTGCGGAACTTAACACGTTCGACCCAAGTCTCCTTAAGTTATTAATTCCATTAAATATTAATTTCCATAATTGGTTCCCAGTACTGACGTGGCGAGGCACATGACCTTCTTGGATATGGGAGCAACCACCACCGACTAGACAAAACCTTTTATAGAAAGCTAATATTTAATTTCCTAAAATAACTTTAGGTTAACCAAAGAAAACAATCAAATCACAAGGAAAAGAAAATACAAAAGAACACAACATCGAAAAACATATTCGAAATTCTAGAACGTAAGCCTCTTGTATTTGGTATTATTTCCATAAATAACTAGCATGATGCGGAAAGAAAAATTACTAGTTATGCCTTGTAGAAAAAACCTCTTGATCTTCTACCGTATTCCTCTTCTAACCTCGAACGTTGTGTGGGCAACGATCTTCCGAGATGAGAAACCACCAACCACCTTCTTCTCCTCCAAGCAAGGTTCGGCCACAAAGGAAAAACTTCACCAAGGAGGAAAACCAAAATACTAACCAAGCTCCAAGAGATGCTAGCTTTCTCTCCTTCTTCTTCTTCTTCTCCGAGTAGTATCCGGCCACCACAAGAGCTCCAATGGAAGAGAAGGGTTCGGCCACCACAAGAGGAAGAGGAGGAGAGGATGGCCGGCCACACCAAGGAACAAAAGAGGGAGAGGAATAATAGATGTTGTGTCTCATGAAGGCACCCCTACCCCTTCTTTTATATTCCTTGGCCAAGGCAAATTAGGAAATTTAATTAAAATAAAATTTCCTCAATTTCCTTGACATGATTTAATTGAGAAAAATAAAATAAAATTTCCCAAATTACAATCTCATGGCCGGCCACATCATTGGAGAACAAATTGGACAAGTTTTAATCAACAATTAAAACTTCCTAATTTGTTTCCGGAAATTTTAAAAAATAAAATTTCTCTTTAAAATCTCTTCATGGTTGATAAAAGGAAATTTCTATAATTTTAATTTTATCAACATGTGAATAATTTTTAAAGAGAAAATAAAACATCTCTCCAATCTACAAATAAGGAAAGAGATCTAATCTCTTTCTTTAATCTTTTGTAGATCTTTTACAAGAGAGATATTTTAATTTTAATTCTCTTTAAATTATATCTTCCACATAATAATAAAAATTAAAATTAAATTTCTTTTTTAATTTAATTTGGCCGGCCCCACTAGCTTGGGTTCAAGCTAGGCCACCCAATTTTATACCTAGGCCGGCCCTAGCTTGGTTCCCAAGCTAGCTTGGCCGGCCCCATTGGGTGGGTATAGAAGGTGGGTATAGGTGGGTATAGAACTCTATAAATAAGAGGCTACGATAGGGACCGAGAGGAGGAATTGGTTTTGGTCTCCGATAAAATTAAGCATCCCGTTCGCCCAACACACAACTTAATTTTATCAATGATAATTCATTCCACTAGAGAACTATCATTGAACTACCGCACCAATCCCAAATTACATTTTGGGCTCCTTCTTATTATGAGTGTGTTAGTCTCCCTGTGTTTAAGATATCGAATGTCCACTAATTAAGTGAGTTACTGACAACTCATTTAATTAATATCTTAGTCCAAGAGTAGTACCACTCAACCTTATCGTCATGTCGGACTAAGTCCACCTGCAGGGTTTAACATGACAATCCTTATGAGCTCCTCTTGGGGACATTATCAACCTAGTATCTCTAGGACACAGTTTCCTTCTATAATCAACAACACACACTATAAGTGATACCATTTCCCAACTTATCGGGTTTATTGATTCATCGAACTAAATCTCACCCATTGATAAATTAAAGAAATAAATATCAAATATATGTGCTTGTTATTATATTAGGATTAAGAGCACACACTTCCATAATAACTGAGGTATTTGTTCCTTTATAAAGTCAGTATAAAAGGAACGACCTCAAATGGTCCTACTCAATACACTCTGAGTGTACTAGTGTAATTATACAGCCAAGATAAACTGATACCTAATTACACTACGACCTTCCAATGGTTTGTTCCTTTCCATTATGGTCGTGAGCTACTGTTTATAATTTATAAGATACTGATAACATGATCCTCTGTGTGTGGCACCACACACCATGTTATCTACAATATAAATTAATTGAACAACTACATTTATCATAAATGTAGACATTTGACCAATGTGATTCTTATTTCTTGATAAATGTTTATACCAAAAGCTAGGCTTTTAGTATAACTCTAACAATCTCCCACTTATACTAAAAGACTAAGCTGCTATATCTGCTGCCATACATCTGATTCCTAACCCTTCAACATGTCCATCAAAAGCTCTTGCCTTAAGGACCTCGGTGGAAGGATCTATAGGTCATCACCTGATGCAATCTAGGCAGCAACAACTTCTCCTCGTTTATACGATTTCTCGTATTGGGTGGTACTTGCGCTCTATTGTGTTTTCTTGCCTTTATAGACTTATGGTTTCTTCGAGTTTGCTACTGCACCAATATTATTACAATAAATTGTAATAATCTTTGGACAAATCAGAAATCATATCTAAGTCTATCTTGAGATTATTGAGTCATTCAGCTTTTATAGCTACCTCAGAGGCTTGCCATATACTAAGCTTCTATGGTGGAGTCCAGAAAAACACCTATGTTTATCACTCTTCCATAGTTATGACTTTACCTCCTAAAGTAAACACAAAACCCCGAGGTTAACTTATTATTGTCCCTATCCGATTGGAAGTCAAAATCCATGCAACCCACAAGGACCAAATTAACTGCCTTGTAAGCTAGCATATAATCTCTAGTGCCTCTAAGGTACTTCAATATATGCTTTACTGTAGTCCACTGTCATTGTCCAGAGTTATTTTGATATCTGCCAACTATGCCCTTGGCAAAACAGATTTCTTATCTCGTGCATAGCATTTATTAGGCTTCCGACAGTCGAAGCATAAAGAACTGCCTTTATTTCCTTTATCTCCTTTGATGTCTACAGAGACATATCTTTAGATAAAGTTACTCCATCCTGAAAAGGTAAGAAACCTTTCTTGGAGTTTTGCATGCTTTAAAACGAGCAAGGATTTTTCCGATGTATGAAGCTTCGGATAAGTAAAATATTCTTTTCTTGCGATCCCTTATTACTTTGATCTCAAGAATATATTCATTCTCCCAAGTCCTTTATATCGAATTGTTTGGACAACCATACCCTTACTTCTGGCAACATTTTGATATTGTTTCCAACTACCAAAAATGTTATCTACGTATAGTACAAGAAATACCACCATGCTTCCATCACATCTTTTGTATACACAAGACTTACCCGGTTACTAAATAAATCCATAGGTCTGAATTACTTTGATAAACCGGATGTTCCAAGACCTTGAAGCTTTGCCTCAGTCCATAGACTGATTACAAGATGCTCTTAGCCCTTTGCAATGAACCCTTCTGGTTGCTTTATATGGATGCTTTCTTCAAGACTTCCATTAAGGAATGTTGTCTTGACATCCACTTGCCAAATAGATAAAAGAATCTGGATAGACTTAAGCATGGCTACCAGTGAAAAAGTTTCCTTTTTCATCTAACCTTGCTTTGAAAGTTTCTACCTTCCTGTCTATCCCTCTTTTCCTATTATAGACCTTTTTATACCCAAAGGCTTTTACACCATTTGGTGGTTCTACAAGCTTCCAGATTTTATTAGAATACATATATTCTAATTCTGTTATTCATTACTCTTTGCCAAGATGCTGCATCTTTATTTTGGAGTGCTTCATCATATGACCGGAGATCAGGTTCATGCCCTCCAGGGATCGAGTCCAAAAACTCTCCCAAAACATGAACCTATTTAGGTTGCATAACAACCCTCCCACTACAATAAGACACTTTCTGTAATTGTGTATCAATTTGTGATACGTGTTGCAGTTTTCTTGTGGTATCTCATCTTGTACAGTTGGTACTAGGTTAGACATGTCCTTTATTATTTCCTTAAGAACAAATTTACTTATGAGCACGTGGTTCATTATATAGTCCTTTTCTAAAAAATCAGTCATTGATGCTAACAATGACCTTCTGATTTTTAAGACTATAAACCTACTTTTGTTTATCTAGGATAACTTACAAACAAGTGAACTCCTATCCAACTTATCATTGTCTCTCTTTAACATATGTGCTGGATTACCCGAATCCGAATATGCTTCAAAATAGTTTTTCACCTATTCAGCAATTCTATATGAGTAGAGAGTTCTAACTTGGAAGGTACTATGTTCACTTTCGTTATCAGAGTTTATCCTTAAAATAAATTTGGTAATTTTCTAAATAACTCATCATCTATCTAATTATTTCATAAGAGTCATTTACCTTCTTTCTACTACACCATTCTGTTGGGGTGTACCAGGTGCAGTTAGTTGGGATTGAATCCCTACTTTTGATAAGTGACTCCTAAAATCTCTCAAGAGGTACTTGCCACTACAATCTTCCATAGTGACTTTTTACTTTAACATTTCTCCACATCAACCTTGTACTCTTTGAACTAATCAAAGTACTTAGTCTTGCGGTACATTAAGTAAATTTATTTGTATCTTGAATAGTTGTCTATAGACAAAATATTCAATACTACCTCTTGTCTGGATAGTCATAGGATCACACAAATCAGAATGAACCGTTTTCAACATATCTTTGACTCCTTACCCCTCGGACTTAAAAGCTTCTTGGTTATTTTCCTTCCAAGTAAGACTCGCAGGTTGGAAAGATTTCCACTACTAATGAACCCAAAAGTTCATCAGCTACCAATGAATCCTACTTAAGTTAATATAACCTAACCTTAGATGTCAAAGATAATATTGGTTCATTTTCGAAGGTTGCTTTCTCTTAAGTTAGAAGATGTGTTATTAATTTCCATTTGTTGCATCATGGGAGTTATTGGATTATAAATTGTCAACCAAAATACCAGAATAGATAACTTGCCTATTTTTCTTGATAACAACTTTGTTATCAAAATAGACACAATATCTATTATATAATAGTTTAGAAACTGAAATCAGGTTCTTTCTAAACTTAGTATGTAAAGACAATTCTTAATAATCCAAATTTTATTCCTATTAGAGAATAAACCTCTCCCACTGCAACAACTGCTACTTTTAGATGTGCCCATGTGGACGGTGTTTTTATTTTCATTTAGTTGTCGGGTTTCTGGAACCCTGCAATGAATTGCAGACATGATCGGTGGCTCCCATATCACAGGTACCGGTAGATAACTCCACTAAACATGTATCAACTAATTAATAAAATACACCTATATTGTTCTTAGTTCTAAGAGGACAGTCTACCTTAATGTCCAAATTCTATTTCCAATCAATTATAATTGGGACCACTAAGTCTATCCTAAAGTATATCAGCTAGGGATTGACCATCTTCCTAAGAATCACAAAAATATTTGGTTAAGACCAACTCCTTAAAAATCCCCATGAATTTTGTATGCCACGTTAGTGTGGACGTATACAAATTCAAAGAGGAAATTTTATCATTTAATTTTATTATCTCGTCAACCTTACTTTATGACGAATAAAATTAATAGTTAGTCTATCTTTAATCAAATATTTGGTCAAGACTCTAAATTTAAAATAATATTGATTCCTCTAACAATACTATTTAAATTTACCAACACCTCAAAACACCGTGAATTTTGCATGCCACGTTAGTGTGGACGTATACAAAATCAACATTTGTAAGAGGAGGGTTTTACCCATTAACTATCTTGTCAACGTAACTTTATGACAAATAAAATTATCTCAAATACCGTTAATTTTGTATGCCACGTTAGTGTGGACGTATACAAAATCAATCATTTGTAAGAGGGGTTTTAACCCTTTAATTTTATTATCTTGTCAACCTAGTTTTATGACAAATTAATAGTTGGTTTCATTTGGTCACACAAATAATAGCATTGACCGATGGGAGGATACTATTAGATGTGTCTAAGTGTATACCATTACTTGACACTAAGTCCATTAATAAGATTATGCCCCTTAGTTGGGGAAGATCACACGCTCTTAATTAACTTCCTATAGTCATCCAAAATGGAACTTTCTAGTGATCCGCAAACAAGCTCATCCGTTATGGAGGAAGGCACTCAGAGCCAACGCGCAAGCTTGTTTGCATCACTTACAAACCAGTAATGGAGACCATGGGATTTACTTAAAAATCCCTCTCCCACTTAGTTATTTATAAATGAGGAATTTTAACTATGCTAGCCTACTAAACTTGTAAACTAACATGCACACACAGCACAATATAAAAGCAATAAATAGAAAATCTAATTTTCAACTATTATGGCTTTTATCTCTAGTTGTCCTCCGTGTGTTGTCATCCCAAGCTGCTGCCATATTTGGCCACCGCCACCGGGTCTAGCTGTCACATCCATCTTGCTCCTAGTTCCGCTGCGCCTCTGGTCCTTAGAAGGTTCCACGCTTTGCAAGATTCGATCCGCGACATAAATAGAATTTTACATTTTGATCCTATATTCCATAAAAGGAATGTACATGTATCTAGATCAAAAATAAAATCCTAATAAAACTAAATACAACTCCTGCTGTATTTTAATACAATCATGCACACATAGATAAATGCCCTTGACATGTCCAGGTCCAATCACACACATAACTAAAAGCCATAATAGTTGGATCCTGCATCCACAAAGTTAGCACATCCTACTATTAACCTGCCTAAATTATGTATGACATGTGCATAATTAAACTAATACCAAATACACAGAGGCAAAACCCTAGCTCTGATACCAATTGTTGGTTGCTACTCGGAAAACCTATAGGTTCCACTGTACAAAAATTTTGTACAAAGGTCTGAACCTTTTCCTAGCTACCATGTGTTCTTTTAAATTAAATTTTGGATCGCCTGCAGAACTTAACACGTTTGATCCAAAACTTAATCTATTTGTTCTTTTAGGTTTTGACTTGGATCTCCTGCGGAACTTAACACGTTCGACCCAAGTCTCCTTAAGTTATTAATTCCATTAAATATTAATTTCCATAATTGGTTCCCAGTACTGACGTGGCGAGGCACATGACCTTCTTGGATATGGGAGCAACCACCACCGACTAGACAAAACCTTTTATAGAAAGCTAATATTTAATTTCCTAAAATAACTTTAGGTTAACCAAAGAGAACAATCAAATCACAAGGAAAAGAAAATACAAAAGAACACAACATCGAAAAACATATTCGAAATTCTAGAACGTAAGCCTCTTGTATTTGGTATTATTTCCATAAATAACTAGCATGATGCGGAAAGAAAAATTACTAGTTATACCTTGTAGAAAAAACCTCTTGATCTTCTACCGTATTCCTCTTCTAACCTCGAACGCTGTGTGGGCAACGATCTTCCGAGATGAGAAACCACCAACCACCTTCTTCTCCTCCAAGCAAGGTTCGGCCACAAAGGAAAAATTTCACCAAGGAGGAAAACCAAAATACTAACCAAGCTCCAAGAGATGCTAGCTTTCTCTCCTTCTTCTTCTTCTTCTCCGAATAGTATCCGGCCACCACAAGAGCTCCAATGGAAGAGAAGGGTTCGGCCACCACAAGAGGAAGAGAGGGAGAGGATGATGGCCGGCCACAACAAAAAGGAATAATAGATGTTGTGTCTCATGAAGGCACCCCTACCCCTTCTTTTATATTCCTTGGCCTAGGCAAATTAGGAAATTTAATTACAATAAAATTTCCTCAATTTCCTTGACATGATTTAATTGAGAAAAATAAAATAAAATTTCCCAAATTACAATCTCATGGTCGGCCACATCATTGGAGAACAAATTGGACAAGTTTTAATCAACAATTAAAACTTCCTAATTTGTTTCCGGAAATTTTAAAAAATAAAATTTCTCTTTAAAATCTCTTCATGGTTGATAAAAGGAAATTTCTATAATTTTAATTTTATCAACATGTGAATAATTTTTAAAGAGAAAATAAAACATCTCTCCAATCTACAAATAAGGAAAGAGATCTAATCTCTTTCTTTAATCTTTTGTAGATCTTTTACAAGAGAGATATTTTAATTTTAATTCTCTTTAAATTATATCTTCCACATAATAATAAAAATTAAAATTAAATTTCTTTTTTATTTAATTTGGCCGGCCCTACTAGCTTGGGTTCAAGCTAGGGCCACCCAATTTTATACCTAGGTCGGCCCTAGCTTGGTTCCCAAGCTAGCTTAGCCGACCCCTATTGGTGGGTATAGAAGGTGGGTATAGGTGGGTATAGAACTCTATAAATAAGAGGCTACGATAGGGACCGAGAGGAGGAATTGGTTTTGGTCTCCCGATAAAATTAAGCATCCCATGTTCGCCCCGAACACACAACTTAATTTTATCAATGATAATTCATTCCACTAGAGAACTATCATTGAACTACCGCACCAATCCCAAATTACATTTTTGGGCTCCTTCTTATTATGAGTGTGTTAGTCTCCCTGTGTTTAAGATATCGAATGTCCACTAATTAAGTGAGTTACTGACAACTCATTTAATTAATATCTAAGTCCAAGAGTAGTACCACTCAACCTTATCGTCATGTCGGACTAAGTCCACCTGCAGGGTTTAACATGACAATCCTTATGAGCTCCTCTTGGGGACATTATCAACCTAGTATCTCTAGGACACGTTTCCTTCTATAATCAACAACACACTATAAGTGATACCATTTCCCAACTTATCGGGTTTATTGATTCATCGAACTAAATCTCACCCATTGATAAATTAAAGAAATAAATATCAAATATATGTGCTTGTTATTATATTAGGATTAAGAGCACACACTTCCATAATAACCGAGGTCTTTGTTTCTTTATAAAGTCAGTATAAAAGAAACGACCTCAAATGGTCCTACTCAATACACTCTGAGTGTACTAGTGTAATTATACAGCCAAGATAAACTGATACCTAATTACACTACGACCTTCCAATGGTTTGTTCCTTTCCATTATGGTCGTGAGCTACTGTTTATAATTTATAAGATACTGATAACATGATCCTCTGTGTGTGGCACCACACACCATGTTATCTACAATATAAATTAATTGAACAACTACATTTATCATAAATGTAGACATTTGACCAATGTGATTCTTATTTCTTGATAAATGTTTATACCAAAAGCTAGGCTTTTAGTATAACTCTAACATTTCTTACTCCCCGTCGAGCGTCCGACCGGTCGGCGGTTTCCTCGCGTCCTGCCGGTCGGATGTGCTGATCCGCGCGGGAGCTTCCTGGTCATGTGCTCTGGACTTCGCAGTGTTGATGTTTTATTCCTCCGGCCGAGCAGGCCATCTGCTCGGCCTTACCTACTGTTCATCATGAGCGTCGGAACCCCGACTCCGGCAGGGTGTATTGCTTCCGCTCGGAAGCTTCAACCGGTCGTCGCCCTCATTATCCGCTCGGCCAAGCTTATGGTTGGCCTTTTGCCTTTGGACCTCCTCGCGGCGTTGACTCTGCTAAATGGGGTCCCCCATTCTTGCTGCCGGATCACTTGCCTCCCCTTCAAGTCTAGTCGAAGGAGGCATTGAGTCCGACTGACTGGACTATGTGTCCGAGCGGGCGGTCGTCGCCTTACCGTCGCCTAAGATATACCTAGAGCCGTTCGGCCCTTATGCCAAATTCAGCCGCTCGGCTCTTCGCTTTGGATGTCTTGGCGTGCAGCGTGGATGTTTGCTTGTCTAAATCTTCTCGAAAATCGCGCAAATCCTTTCCATTAAGTCGAAGCATGCGGGGTATGGGCGCATTAATTGCGCCTAGTGACAGAGTGCCACGTGGCTCTTCTCGTGTGGCGGTGATGATCCGTACGATGGGACGTGATTACTTTGAAATGGACGGTTAGATGATGACCTCGTCTCTCGTGACCTGCATCCGACGGACAAGGTCGACCAGCCTCGTTCGCATAAAGCCTTCGTCTCCGCCCTTACGATGCATTCTCTGTTTTATCGCGCATCCTCCGTCGAAGGTGCCCGCGGCTGCCTCCTTCCGGTTGTCCTTGTTCTCACCTCTTGGTGGTTTTCGGCTTTCTGGTGATCTTCTCCGTTCATTTTCCCTCAGTAAGCTTCTCCCTTCCTTTCGTTCGGCCTTTCCCTTTCGCGTGGAACTCCTTTCGTTCCCTTGTTTGCGAACTCCTATCTGTTCTCTGTTTCCAAGTTTCTTTCGGCTTCCTTCTTTCTTTTTCTTGGTACTTCAGTCATGGCGAGCACTTCCGTACCCGCTGTTGATGTTCATGGTCCCTGGTATATGACCATGGAGAGTCAATTTGATGAAGAGGGCGCTCGGCGTCTTGTTCGGACGTACGGGATCCCGGACAACCATGAAATAGTTGTAGCTGACCCGACCGACCGGCCCCATAACCCGCCGATCGGTACCATTTGCTTTTTTCTGGACCAATTCCAGGGCGGCCTTAGATTTCCTACCCATCCCTTCATTTTGGAGGTTTGTAATTATTTCCGCATCCCGCTCGGCCAGCTGAGCGGGGTGGTTGTCCTCTTTAAGCTGCACAGTATCCCCCTTGACCCCAAAATATTCCACTTCTTCTTCTACCCCAAACAATCCGAGTTGGGCACTTTTATTTTCCAAAGTAGAATAGGCTTTAAATTTTTTGATAATATGCCGACCTCCAACAAGCACTGGAAGGAATTTTTCTTCTATATCCGACTTCCCGAGCGACCAGCATTTCGAACCAAATGGCAAACCGCCGTGCCGAACCAGCCGGAGCTCGGCAAATTCAGAAGCAATCCGGCCTACCTTCATGCGGCAAACTGGTTGTCCGGTCAGCGTTACAAGATCGACCAGTTGCTTCTCAAGGGGGTGTTGTACATTTTCGGATTATCTCCCGTTCGGGCCAATCTCCCCTACCACATGGGTAAAGACTCTTTACTCCCTTCGCCTTTTTTATCTAACTGATTTTAATTTCTTCTATTGCAGCTGAAGTCATGTGGCGCTCCAAAGCTACCGCTCATCTGAAGTTGAAGGCCGTGGAAATTGAAGCGGCTACCAAAAAAGAGCTCGCCGAGCGGGGTCTTATCCCCAGCCGCCCGGCAGATGCAGGAGAGGGGGGGGCGCAATCCGCCCCTGAAACAGAAGTTGAGCCGAGCTGGGAGTCCCCCAGGTCGGGGGTCCACTACTGGAAGTTCGGCGAAAACGTCGAAGAGACTCCAGTCTTCCGCCGACCCAAGAGGGGGAACCACAGGTGCCGATCGGGGTAGATTCGCCAGACCGCACGCCGCCGCAGATCGGGACCCCCGTGGCTTCGCCCACCGCACAGCCCTCTGGCTCTCCTCCACGAACTCGTCGTCGCTTACGACGGTTGGGCGAAACCTCTACCATAGGGGAGTCCTCAGGCCAGGCGACTGCGGCTGAGGAAGCGCCGGCCGGCCACCCGACCATCAAGACTACCCTTCGATTCCCATCGGAGGAATATTTACTGTCCGCCGATCGGCCCTCAAGCCCCGTTCATGAGATAATCCTGACGGGTCCGCTCGCCAAGCTTTTCGAGGATGCGCAGATTCAGGTGGCCCTCATGACGCCCAAGCAGCTCGGCGATAACAACATGCAGCAGGCGACTCAGGTAAATTCATTTTTCTTCCTGTGTCATGCTTCTGTTGGGTCGCTGATTTTATTATTTCCCTTACAGCGTTGGGCTGAGCAAATCGCCACTAGCCATCGGCTAGCCAAGCTGGAGGATCTCCTGGAAAAACTGCAAGTGTCGGAGGGTCCATCGGCCGAGCGGGAGAAACAAACCCTCGAGGCCGAACAGAAAAAGTCCGCCGACCTGGCTACAGAGGTGGCTCGGCTAGAGGGCCAAGTCAAGAAGCGCGAAGCGGATGCCAAACGCGCTACTGCCCGGAAGAAGCGAGCTATATCTGATCTGGACAAGATGAAAGTAGATGTCCGTGCGCTAGATCAGCGATCCAAGGATCTGGAGGCCCAACTAGTTGCCGAACGGGAGGGGCGCTCTGCTGAGCGCACTAAAGCGGAGGTGGACCAGAAAGTCCTCCAAGATTCACTTATCGCTTCCCGAGCGGCTTTAAGAAAGTACAAGGAAGGGGAGCCGAGCCGCCTAGCAACAGCGCGCCAAGAATACCTCCGCTCGGAACGGTTCGGCGCAAAATTCGGCGGCAACGTCTCATCAACTTTCGCCGAGGCGGTCAAGGTCACCATGGCGTACTTGAAGAGGGGTGGCCACCTTCTTGCGGGAATGCACATTCCCGCCTCCGACCTGGCGGCCATGATTGACGATATCCCGGACACCTTTTTTAATTTTGAGGACCCGGAGTGAGGCGAGTTCTTCCAAGTACTTCCTGTATTTCATCCGCTCGGCGGATGTAAAATTTTTGTACTTGCCGTCCGGCATTATTGTAATCCTTTGCTTCTATTTTTGTTTGTCCTTCATTGCCCTCTTCTGTCTGTTTGGTGCTCATTTGTAGAGTCAGTTAAGCTATACGTGTTTCCCACTAGACAACCGATCAGGTTAATCAATCGACTCGTTTTCCTCGAAATCGTTTAGCGCTTGGCTATACTGCTTGCATTCAGTGAATGCGAAGTATTGGCAAACCGACGGCCGATCGGACTTAAACAATTTAGTATTTGCGAACGCTCGTCGGCATGGATATTTATAGCCGGTCGGTGCGGCTCTCGATTTTTAACGACGGAGCTCGTCGGCACGGATATTTATAGCCGGTCGGTGCGCCTCTCGATTTTTAACGACGGAGCTCGTTGGCACGGATATTTATAGTCGGTCGGCGCGGCTCTCGATTTTTAACGACGGATCTCGTCGGCACGGATATTTATAGCCGGTCGGCGCGGCTCTCGATTTTTAACGACGGAGCTCGTCTGCACGGATATTTATAGCCGGTCGGCGCGACTCTACGGTTTAACGTCTGGGTTAGACGGCCGTTGAGGCTAATTTTAACGCTTCCGTTCGGCGCAGCTTAAAATATACAGAATTAGCGCCATATTACACCACTTTGCTTCCCGCACGTGGCCTTCGATTTTTGTGTTGATGCTTGGGTATCGTACGCCCGGCCGAACGGCACGGGGTCTTCAGCATTGAGCATTTTGACTCGGATAATTTACCTCCGGCCGAACGGCGCGGGGCCTTCGTTCCTCGAGCGCTCGGCTCGATCAATTTACCTCCGGCCGAATGGCGCGGGGCCTTCGTTCTTCGAGCGCTCGGCTCGATCAATTTACCTCCGGCCGAACGGCGCGGGGCCTTCGTTCCTCGAGCGCTCGGCTCGATCAATTTACCTCCGGCTGAACGGCGTGGGGCCTTCGTTCCTCGATCAATTTACCTCCGGCCGAACGGCGCGGGGCCTTCGTTCCTCGAGCGCTCGGCTCGATCAATTTACCTCCGGCCGAACGGCGCGGGGCCTTCGTTCCTCGAGCGCTCGGCTCGATCAATTTACCTCCGGCCGAACGGCGCGGGGCCTTCGTTCCTCGAGCGCTCGGCTCGATCAATTTACCTCCGACCGAACGGCGCGGGGCCTTCGTTCCTCGAGCGCTCGGCTCGATCAATTTACCTCCGGCCGAACGGCGCGGGGCCTTCGTTCCTCGAGCGCTCGGCTCGATCAATTTACCTCCGGCCGAACGGCGCGGGGCCTTCGTTCCTCGAGCGCTCGGCTCGATCAATTTACCTCCGGCCGAACGGCGCGGGGCCTTCGTTCCTCGTTGACGATGCCTTATATTTGTTCTCTTGATTTTTCATTTCTGCATTTCAAGTATCCAGTCGAAAAAAGTACATAGGATGATTTACATTGGCACACCTTTCACCCCGCCTGGTAAGGCTGGAGGTGGTTCGCGCTCCACGGCCTATCTAGTTGTCGGCCGTCCTTATCCTCCAAATAATACGCGCCCGAGCGGAGCTTTTCGATGATTTTGAAGGGACCTGCCCACGGAGCTTCAAGCTTGCCAACGTCGCCGACCGGCTTGATTTTCTTCCAGACGAGGTCGCCGACCTGGAAGGATCGGGGAATGACGCGCTGGTTGTAGTTTTGCTTCATCCGTTGATGGTATGCCATCAGCCGAACGGCTGCCTTGGCTCGCTCTTCGTCAATCAAATCCAGCTCCATGTTCCTCCGCTCGGCGTTGCCTTCATCGTAACATTGGACCCGGACGGACTCGACGCCGACTTCAACTGGAATGACCGCTTCGCCGCCGTACACCAGATGAAAAGGTGTGACGCCCGTTCCTTCCTTAGGAGTCGTTCGGATGGCCCATAAAACGCCCGGTACTTCATCCGGCCAACTTCCTCCCAAGTGGTCGAGCCGAGCGCGCAGAATACGGAGAATTTCCCGATTGGCTACTTCAGCTTGACCGTTGCTTTGGGGGTAAGCCACGGATGTGAAGTGTTGCTCGATGCCGTAGCTTTTGCACCAATCTTCTAGCACTTTCCCTGTGAATTGCCGCCCATTGTCGGAAACCAATCGGCGAGGGATACCGAACCTACAGATGATGTGTTGCCATATGAATTTTTTGACCATCTGTTCGGTGATCCTGGCTAGTGGCTCGGCCTCCACCCACTTGGAAAAATAATCGACCGCCACCAGCAAAAATTTCCTCTGCCCGGTCGCCACAGGAAATGGACCCACAATATCCATCCCCCATTGATCGAACGGACACGAAACGGTTGATGCCTTCATGTCCTCTTCCGGTCGGTGGGAGAAGTTGTGATACTTCTGGCACGAAAGGCACGTAGATACTGTCCGAGCGGCGTCTATTTGTAAGGTCGGCCAAAAGTATCCAGCTAGCAGTATCTTCTTAGCTAGTGATCGTCCGCCCGGATGCCCTCCGCATGATCCTTGATGTACTTCTTGGAGAATGTAAGCTGAGTCTTCCGAGCTCACGCATTTCAACAGCGGACGTGAGAAAGCCTTTTTGTAAAGTTGATCGCCTATGAGTGTGAACCGACCGGCTCTTCTTCTCAGCAACTGGGCTTCATTCCGGTCGGCAGATGTAGCTCCCGAGCGGAGGAACTCTATGATGGGTGTCCTCCAGTCGCTTGGAAACGTGAGGCCTTCCATCTAGTCGACGTGCGCCACCAGCAGTACTTTTTCAATTGGTTGCTGAATGGCGACCGGCGTTATAGAACTTGCTAGTTTGGCCAACTCATCGGCTGCCTGGTTCTCCATTTGGGGAATCTTCTGGATGAGAACCTCTCGGAAAGTAGCTTTGAGTTTTTCAAAGGCCTCAGCGTAGAGTTTAAGCCGAACGCTGTTGATTTCAAAGGTGCCAGAAAGTTGCTGAGCGGCCAACTGTGAATCCGAATAGAGAGTCACCCGACCGGCTCCCACATGCCGTGCTGCCTGCAATCCGGCTATGAGGGCCTCATACTCTGCTTCATTGTTGGTGGCTTTGTAGTCCAGCCGGATGGATAGGTGCATCTTTTCTTCTTGAGGTGAGAGCAACAATATTCCAATCCCACTTCCGAGTCGAGTGGAAGACCCATCCATATATATTCTCCACATAGCTTCCGGCTCTGGCCTTTGCACTTCGGTCACAAAATCAGCCAAGGACTGTGCTTTGATCGCCGAGTGGGGATGGTATTGGATGTCGAATTTACTTAGTTTTGTCGTCCACTTGATGAGCCGTCCGGACGCTTCTGGATTCAACAGTACTCTTCCTAGTGGACTATTCATCCGGACAATGATGGTGTGAGCCAAGAAATAGGGTCGGAGGCGCCGAGCGGCTAGAACCAAAGCAAAGGCTAACTTCTCGAGCCCAGTGTAACGAGATTCGGCATCTTTTAAAATGTGGCTCTGTTCCTCGCCGCTGGACCTTACAAGTGCCGAGCCTACAGCATGCTCGGTTGAAGACAGGTAAATATAAAGTGACTCACCCCCGATCGGCTTGGCTAGTATAGGCAGAGAATTAAGATATGTCTTCAACTCTTCAAATGCTCGGTCGCATTCCTCGTCCCAGTGAAATTTAGTGGCCTTGCGCAAAATTTTGAAGAATGGTAGGCTCCGGTCGGCGGTTTTGGAGATGAATCTGGACAAAGCAGTTATCCGACCGGTCAACCGCTGCACTTCCCTTGTATTTCTTGGAGGCGGCATGTCTTGCAGAGCTTTCACCTTGCTGGGATTGGCTTCGATTCCCTGCTCGGTCACTATGTACCCCAAGAAACGCCCTCCTTTTGCTCCGAATAGGCACTTTTGGGGATTTAGCTTGACTCCATATTTGCGCAGCGTTCGGAAGGTTTCTTCCATGTCCTTGAAGAGATCGGCCGCTCGGGCGGACTTGATAAGGATGTCGTCCACATAAACTTCCAGATTCCGCCCGATCTGCTCCCTGAACACTTTGTTCATCAAGCGCTGATAAGTGGCCCCGGCATTCTTCAATCCGAACGGCATCACATTATAGCAATATGTGCCGTCGGCCTTTACTTGATCTTCTTCGGCCAAGGGGACTTGATGATAGCCTTGGTAGGCGTCGAGCATACAAATTAATTCGCAGCCGGCCGTAGAGTCCACCAACTGATCTATCCGAGGCGGGATAAAAATCTTTGGGGCATGCTTTGTTTAAGTCCCAAAATCAATGCACTCTCCACTTGCCGCGGCTTGGAGACTAATACTCGTTAGCCAACCAACTCGAACTGTACTTCGTATATGGCTAGGCCTCCGGTCGCTCGACCTCGCTCGGATGATGGAGTTACGCTCGAAATCTCTTTTCTCTGCTTTTATCGGAGGCGTCGGTCGGACATGCAACTCATGCTGCGCTATGCTCGGCGAAATTCCGGACAACTCATGTGTCGACCAGACGAATACATCATGATTTCGTCGGAGGCATTGGATCAGCTCCTCCTTCTGCTTCTCCTCCAGATCAGAGGCAACAAAAGTCGTGGCCTCCGATCGGGTCGGGTGAATCTGCACTTCCTCTTTTTCTTCATAAATTAAAGAGGGTGGCTTTTCAGAGATGGCATTTACCTCGATCCGAGGCGCCTTCCGAGCGGAGTTGGATTCTGCTCGGATCATCTCTATGTAGCATCGCCGAGCTGCTAACTGATCTCCCCGTACTTCTCCCACCTTGTCTTCGACGGGGAACTTCATCTTCTGGTGGAAGGTTGAGACGACCGCTCGGAATTCGCCGAGCGCCGGTCGTCCCAAAATGACGTTGTAGGACGAGGGAGAGTCGACCACTACGAAATTTATTGTCCTGGTCCTCCTGAGCGGCTCCTCTCCCAGCGAGGTAGCCAGCCGGATCTGTCCGACCGGCTGAACTTCGTTGCCTGTAAACTCGTAGAGTGGGGTCGTCATGGGCAGCAGCTCGGCTCGATCAATTTGCAGCTGATCGAACGCCTTCTTGAATATGATGTTGACCGAGCTCCCTGTGTCAACAAATACGCGGTGAATAGTGTAATTTGCTATTACCGCTTTAATGAGCAGAGCATCGTCGTGGGGCACTTCAACTCCTTCTAAGTCCCCGGGCCCGAAAGTGATTTCCGATCCATTTGCCCGCTCTTGGCTGCAACCGACTGCGTGGATCTTGAGCTGCCGGACGCTCGCCTTTCTGGCTCGGTTGGAGTCTCCTCCAGTCGGCCCGCCAGCAATAACATTGATCTCGCCGTGGGAAGTATTGCTTCTATTTTCCTCTTCCCGAGTGGACGGTCGAGACCGTTCTCTGGATGCTCGGCGATTATCCTGTCTTGGAGATCGGTGCCGATCGGACGTCTGTTGATGTCGCCTCTCGGTGCGGGTCCGGTCGGCTTCATGGGTCCTTTGTCTCCTGTCGATGGAAGGAGACCGTCGTTCGGCATTTCTGGGAACGGGATTAGCCATGAAGGGAAGACTTCGACAATCCCTCGTGTTGTGCGTATCCGTCCGGTGGAAGGAGCAGAACATGGGGGTCCATCTCTTCTTTGGCTTAGGCCGAGCGGCAGCTACCTCTTGTACTTGGGACCCCACACGAGGGGAGCGGATTGCTTCGGCCCTTGGTCCTCTCGGCGGTTGATGAGCGGCCAAGGGTCTCCGCTCGGCATGAGGAGCCCGTTCGGTTGGTGTATCTTTTTTCCTGGCTGCCTGCGCTTCCTCCACGTTGATATATTCATTGGCCCGGTGCAGCATATGATCATAATCTCGAGGCGGCTTTCGGATGAGCGACCGGAAGAAGTCTCCATCCACAAGGCCTTGCGTGAAGGCATTCATCATCGTCTCCGATGTGGCCGTTGGAATATCCATCGCCACTTGGTTGAATCGTTGGATGTAAGCTCGAAGCGATTCTCTCAGCTCTTGCTTGATGGCGAACAAGCTGACACTTGTCTTCTGATAACGCCGACTGCTGGCGAAGTGGTGGAGGAAGGCCGTTCGGAAGTCCTTGAAGCTAGTGATGGATCCGTCCGGCAGCCTCCGAAACCACCGTTGAGCCGATCCCGAGAGAGTGGTAAGAAAGACTCGGCACTTTACTCCATCTGTATATTGATGGAGTGTAGCTATGTTATCGAACTTACCCAGATGATCATCCGGGTCTGTTGTTCCATTGTACTCGTCGATCGTTGGAGGCACGTAGTGCTTGGGCAGAGGGTCTCGTAGAATAGCCTCCAAAAATTGGCGATTGATCCGCTCGGGAGATGAGTCCGCTCGGGGAGCTTTCCCCTTTCTGTTGTCTCGCCTAGGCATTTCGTCGGAAGAAGATCCTCTATCTCTCCGAGCTGGTATGGCTTCAGGGGTGCGGAATAAGGCCCGATGGAATGCGACGGTGGCTTGAGGTGCTTCCGCTCGGCCACCCGACGCAGATGTTGCTTGTTGCTCCGGCCGCTCGGCTGATGCTTTTTGTTTTTGCTCCACAAGTTTGGCGGCCCTCATCTCGACCAGAGCGTCGAGTTCTTCTGTTGAAAGCGCCACCGTGTGTTGTCATCCAGCCTCGTCCATTGTTCCCGTTCGGATGCAGGAGCGTTCCTACAGACGGCGCCA
This sequence comes from Zingiber officinale, assembly GCF_018446385.1. Lineage (NCBI taxonomy): Eukaryota > Viridiplantae > Streptophyta > Magnoliopsida > Zingiberales > Zingiberaceae > Zingiber > Zingiber officinale. The sequence goes on from NC_055990.1 coordinate 107,047,450, forward strand.
ATTTGATCCTGTCCGAACCAGGGGTCAACGAACGCTGGGGACGTGGCGCTCCCTGCTGGATCCTCGAGTACTCCGGCGAACCTGTAGCAAAATCGAGCCGGGGGGGGTGTCCCGGCAACGGCCCTCCGACGCTCAAGTCAGGCGAGAAATAGATGAAGAAGGCGGCTGCAAGGTGAAGACTCGCGTACCTCCGGTTGAAGAAGTGGAGGCCTTATATAGACTTCTGAGGAGGTTGATGCACATACACCGAGGCACACACACGTGTCCTAAGCCCATACCCAGTATGGGCTTGTCAGAGGAGCTTGCCTGACTCCTTACTGCTACAGTACGAGCACATCTTTGATGGGACAGTGAGCCCATGTCCTAAGATCCTGCATATCATCGGCTGTCAGAAGATGTTTCTATCCTTGCCTTTTCTTACTCCCCGTCGAGCGTCCGACCGGTCGGCGGTTTCCTCGCGTCCTGCCGGTCGGATGTGCTGATCCGCGCGGGAGCTTCCTGGTCATGTGCTCTGGACTTCACAGTGTTGATATTTTATTCCTCCGGCCGAGCAGGCCATCTGCTCGGCCTTACCTACTGTTCATCATGAGCGTCGGAACCCCGACTCCGGCGGGGTGTATTGCTTCCGCTCGGAAGCTTCAGCCGGTCGTCGCCCTCATTATCCGCTCGGCCAAGCTTATGGTTGGCCTTTTGCCTTTGGACCTCCTCGCGGCGTTGACTCTGCTAAATGGGGTCCCCCATTCTTGCTGCCGGATCAGTTATCCTCTCGAACATCTCATACTCCTTCTTCTTATGCCTCATACTCCTCACGATGAAAGCAGAGCACAAAACCAGAAGAAGTTCCTTAGCCAAGAGCTCAAAAACACACAGCACTCTAGCTTGATCGACCGAGAGAGATTTTCTTCTTCCTTTTTTTTTTTGGTTTTGGTTATGGTTATCCTCTCGAACATCTCATACTCCTTCTTCTTATGCCTCTGCCTTTTCCATTGCGTCTGCCTGTATTGAATCACTGCAACTTGCACCGAATCGCTGCTGCCAACTCAGGCGTCGCCAATCACTTTTCCTCCTCATCTGGTTCTCTGAACTCACACCAATACCATCCATGGTCTTCACTGGTGTCTCTGAGCTCGAACCAATAGCCAAGAGTCAAGCTGATTGCAACCAGAACACAGCCAGATCGCCAGTAACCGTTGACGCTCCAATTGCACCATTTGCAGCCAAACACAGTAGAAAAACCACTTTGTCTTATTCCTCTGATAGACCTTAATTTGAACTTAAGCAATGGCATGATACCTACAATCTGCAACGTAAAAAGCTCACACCAGATGGTTAAATTAGACGAATCAGAAGTTACAGACAAACAGACAGTGTTGTGGATCGGTCAGCAGACCGATCAGGACATACCCTGATCGGTCTGGGAGGCTTTTGATCGGTCTGTGGACCGATCAGCCTATAGGTGGATCGGTCCACAGACTGATCCCCTTATTGTCCTCTGAATCCCATCGCTTCCTGATCGGTCTACAGACCGATCAAATAACTTACAGTGAACTACTGTTTGGTTACTGATCGGTCACCAGACCGATCAGATAACCCACAGAAAGCTACTGTTTGGTTACTGATCGATCACCAGACCGATAAGATAACCACAGTATCACTGGATCGGTCTGTTGACCGATCAGATATCCATAGTATCACTGGATCGGTCAACAGACCGATCCAATGCCTATGTAAGGTAGGTTTGGCGCTTCCCAGCCCTAAACCCTAAAGCCTTTCTAGTCTAGAGAACGAGCTACCGAGCCCTCTCTGACCTAGTCCGGAGAACGAGCTACCGAGCCCTCTCCAGCTTCATCCGGTCCAGAGAACGAGCTACCGAGCCCTCTCTGACCTAGTCCGGGGAACGAGCTACCGAGCCCTCTCCGACTTCGTGTGCCAAGTTCCATACTTGGACTTTTCCCTTCCACCTGATCAACATTGATCAGTAATCAATCTGAGTTTAATTAATATCTGATACAAACTTAAATCAGTGTCAACATCAAAACAACAGCCAGGTCAGACCGTATCAACATAGATTACCCCTGTATGTAATCTAGTCCATTAACTTCATCGGTATATGACTAAAAATGTCATAGCTATTATATATGCATGTAATAGGCTCCAACAGTAATCACAATATTAATATTGTTAATGACATAGATCAAGATATGAATGTGTTGAGTGAAAATTAAATGAAATGTGGTCAATAAATGTCAATTTTCAACTGATCCAAAGTTAACCAAAAGGGTCTGATCATATTTTTAAATACCTTATGCTAAACTATAATAACAAATCATGATATAAACTTTATGATTCTAAAAGGAATCTGTATTATATTTACAAATACTAAATGTTAAATAATAGTAAATCATGATACCATATTCAGAGTGTCAAACAAACATATAAATTCTCATTAATGTTGTAAACTGTAAATGAGTACAATAATTAAAATAAAATATATTTTTATTAACATAGAGTAATAAAATAAATACATACTTCAACTAGATAAATTCTTCTTCCATAAGAGCTCCCATATCCATAACATGTGCATGAAACACCTTAGGCACTAAGCCCTTAGTGAGTGGATCTGCCAATATGGAATCTGTGCTGATGTGCTCTATCATAAATTGATTACTCTGATCTCTTTCTTTAATTGCCAGAAACTTAATGTCGATGTGCTTGGAGTTCAACGAATTGTGGTTGTTCTTGGCATACAATTCTGTAGCTTTATTATCATAATTAATCCTCAGTAGTCTATCAATCTCATTAACGATCTGCAACGCTGTGATGAAATTTTATAGCCAAATTCCATGAATGGATGCTTCATAGCATGCTATCAACTTTGCCACCATAGTAGAAGTAGCTATTAGCGTTTGCTTAATATTTTTCCAAGATATAGCTCCTCCAGCTAATATGAAAATATAACCCGAAGTTGACCTCCTGCTATTCAAGCATCTAGCAAAATCAGAGTCTGAATATCCAATCACCTCCAGTTGATCTGACATCTAATCTGTGAGCATACGCCCTTTAGTTTTTCGTAAATACCACATCACTCTCTTTACAACTTTCCAATGCGATGAATCTGAGTTACTAACATATCTTTTTAACATCCTCACTATAAAAGCAATATATGATCGAGTACAAACTTGTGAACATATGAGACTTCCCACTGTTGATGCATATGAGAATTTTTTTATCTCCTTTATTTCAAGTTTAATTCATGGACACTATTGTAAACTGAATCTATCACCACTACACACAAGTGTGTCACCAGGTACACAGTTCTGCATATCATACCTTATAAGTACCTTTTCAATATAACCTAGTTATGAAAGTCTAAGAATGTCTCTTGAACAATCATGACATATCTGTATGTTTAAAACAAAAGATGCTTCATCAAGATCTTTCATTTCAAAATTACTAAATAGAAATGACTTGGTTTTGTTAGGACCCTTGGCGGTCGACTAGAGGGCCGAAGGGGGGGGTGAATAGCCCCTTTACAAAGGAAGCAAAAATACCTTCCGCAAACTTATAACTTAATATAACATTTTCATAAATAAAATAAGAAATAAATTGAAAAGAAAGAGGCACAACGAATTACTTGGTTACAACCGGGGAGGTTGCTAATCCAAGGTGAAAAAGTGCACTAACAAAATCTCCTCTAGGCAGAGAAGCCTCTTACAACATTCAAAGCTCACAAAGTAAAGTTAAACTCTAACAAACTTAAGCACAAGTGTTGTTTCAAACTATTCAGCATTGTTGTAAAGCTTTAGGAGCAAGGCTACTTATATAGCCTTGCTCGGGGCGCCTAGAAGGGTTCCAGGTGCTTGGAGGAGGATAAAATTTTATCCCCTTCACAACGGATTGCGGTCAAATGCGATCCGGATAAACTTCGATTCTGGGTGCCCAGACCAGGAAAGTCAACCAATTTCACTTTTTCAGTCCGGGCCTTCCGCTCCAGTTTTGCTCGCCTTGGTCTGGGTCTTCCGCTCCGGTTCCTCTTGCTTGGGTGATCTCGACCATCAGGAATAGGGCTCACCTGAACCTAACTTCCGGCCTTCTCGAGCAAGCCTCCACTCCTGGCTTCTCACCCCTCGAAAACGTCACGCGCCTCCTTCTCATCCACCCGCATACTCTTCTGTAGCACCTTATCCCTCTGATGTACCGAGCTCGTGGCTCTCTCCCCGTGTCGTCCTTCTCGTTAGCTGCATCTTTTGCTCGATATCCTGTGCTCCTAAGTTCCTACACACTTAGACATAGGATTAAATACAACACGACCTAACCTAACTTGTTTGATCACATCAAAACAATCCTGGGGGTACGAATAATCTCTCCCTTTTTGATGTGAACAACCTAAGTTAAGTTAGGGTAAAATAACATAAAGTAAAAGCAATAAATTTGCAATTAAAGTGCAAAAAATTAACAAAGTTAAAACTACCTCCCCCTAGACTTAATTTTCCCTTCTCCCCTTTGATCACATAAAAAATGGGATACCAAAAGAAATCTAAGGGTAACTTTTTCAAAAAAAATAGGAAAGTTTTTAGTTTAAAAAAAAATTGATTTTCAACATTTTGAAAAAACTTATCAAGTTTTTGAAAACTTTGAAACTTTTGGAAATTATTTTGATATCACTTAGAAAAAATTTGCAATAAGTTTAGAAACTTTAAGTTTTCCAAAAAAAAAAAAATCTAAGTAAAATTTTCTAAGAAGAAAATTTTTTCTAAGTTAAAAATACTGTAAAATGTTTGAGTAACTATTTAAAATATTATTTAATTATAATTAAATGCTTTATCAGTTAGTCAATTAAATATTTTATTTCATTAATTGGCTTCCAGGCGGTGGCGAGGCACTAGGTTTTCTTGGTTATTAGAACAACAATCACTTTCCAGACAAAGTCTCTTAAGTAAATTCAAACATTTAATTTTCTCGCTAAAAACCTAAGTTTAATTAAACTTTTTAATTTATACAAGTTTTTGGAACCCAATATAGGTTCCTTCCTACAGGATTAATCAGAAATTTTGGGGGCACATAACTTTTGAAAAATTTTCTAATTTGACTCTGTAAAATCTAAGATACCAACTTATTCTATTATAATTTTGGGTTTTAACATTTAAGCATGTATGGTTTTTCAAGTTTTTTACTTGTATTTTTAATTCATCATTTTCCAATTTCAACTTTTCAAAATCTTCAAATAGGCAAGATTTGGCTAGAATTAATTTTAATTCTTTATTTTCTTTTTCAAATTTACAATAATCTTGAGATAATAACTTAACAAATTTAAATAACTTATCGGGAGGAAGAGATCGTACATGACTTACCTTGTCGATTTCGTTATCCGTAGCTCCCCCTGAACTGCTACTTTCTTCCTATGTCGCTCTCCTTTCATCGATGCTCTCGATGCTTATTTCAGACGAACTTGCTTCGTTTTTGTCGTCTTGATGACTTGCCATTAATGCAAGTCCGACAACAGCTTCAACTTCTGATACAGACGACGTTTCGTCCCATGTCGCCTTTAGTGTCTTATACTTGTTGGATTGGGCAGGCCTCTTGTTCTTCCCTTTGTCCTTGTCCTTGATCTTTAACTTAGGGCAGTTATCTTTAATGTGTCCTTCTTCGTTGTAGTGGTAGCATCTGATTGTTCTTTTCTTTCTACCCTGCAGATGATTAGTTTTTCTAGATTTAAATAATTTTTTAAATTTTCTTACCATCATTACCGTTTCTTTGTCGTCTAGAGAGGATTCTGAATCTCGTTCGTCCATCCTTGCCTTAAAGGCAACGTTGTGCTTCGACTCCTTCGGATCTGTACATCTCATTTCATGGACTTCAAATGTTGAAAATATTTCTTCTAAGGTAACAAAATGTAAATCTTTAGAAATATAGTAAGCATCTACTAATGATGCCCACTCATTAGATCTAGGAAATGCATTAAGCGCGTACCTTAGTAAATCTTGGTTGCTTGCCTTTTCTCCAAGATTCGTGAGTCCGGTGATTAGTTCCTTCATTCTCGAGTGAAAGTGTGCAATGGTTTCTTCTGCTTCCAGTTTTATGTTGCTTAACTAATTCCTTAGCCAATCCCGTCTCGCGAGCTTGGCTTCGGACGCCCCTTCATGTAGCTCAAGGAACTTCTCCCAAAGCCCCTTTCCTGAGTCATAGGTGGCAATCCGGTTGACTTCTTGTGGCGGTAGGACGCTCAGTAGATGGAACTTTGCTTTGCCATTTGCCACGAAGTCGCCTGCTCCTTCTTCGTCCACTGGTATTCTTCCTTTCCTTCGGGTGCTACAAAATCAAATTTTATTATTAAAAGTAATTCAAAGTCAGTTTTAAAGAATACATCCATTTTCTTTTTCCATCTCATGAACTCTCCCTCGAATTTCGAGGGATAGATGCTCAGTCCGGCCATCTCGTGTGCTTCGTTCGGCGGTTAGTCCTCTTGAAGCGTCCTAGCTATGATACCACTTGTTAGGACCCTTAGCGGCAGGCTAGGGGGGTGAATAGCCCCTACACAAAACAAGAAAAAATACCTTCCTCAAACTTATAACTTAATATAACACTTGCATAAACAAAATAAGAAATAAACTGAAAAGAAAGAGGCACAACGAATTACTTAGTTACAACCGAGGAGATTGTTAATCCAAGGCAAAAAAGCGCACTAACAAAATCTCTTCTGGGCAGAGAAGCCTCTTATAGCATTCAAAGCTCACAAAGTAAAGCTAAACTCTAACAAACTCAAGCACAAGTGTTATTTCAAATTATTCTACATTGTTGTAAAGCTTTCGGAGCAAGGTTGCTTATATAGCCTTGCTCGGGACACCTGGAGGGGGATAAAATTTTATCCTCTTTGCAACAGATCACGGTCAAATGCGATCCGGATAAACTTTGATTCCGGGCGTTCGGACCAAGAAAGTCAACCAAGTTGACTTTTTCAGTCCGGGCCTTCCGCTCCGGTTTCACTCGCCTCGGTCTGGGTCTTCCGCTCTGGTTCCTTTTGCTTGGGTGATTTCAACCATCCGGAATAGGGCTCACCCGAACCCAACTTCTAGTCTTCTTGAGCAAGTTCCGCTCCTGGTTTCTTGCTCCTCGAAAACGTCGCACGCCTCCTTCTCATCCGTCCACATACTCTTCCACAGCACCTCGTCCCTTAGAAGCACCGTGCCCGTCGGCTCTCTCCCCGTGTCATCCTTCCGCTAGCTGCGTCTTTTGCTCGATATCTTGTGCTCCTAAGTTCTTGCACACTTAGACATAGGATTAAACATAATAAGACCTAACCTAACTTGTTTGATCACATCAAAATAACCCTGGGGTATCAACAGGTTTCATATAGCAGACCCTTATTATTGCTCACAAGCAATATGTCATCAACATAAAGAACAAGTATAATAAATTTGGTCCCACTGAACTTGACATATATACACTGATTAATAGGATTTTCTCTAAATCCAAATGAGATGACCACTTGATCAAAATTTTGATACCATTGATGGGATGCCTGTTTCAAACCATAATTTTTTTAAAAAAAATCTATATACTGGGTGCTTTGATTCTGAGAACTCAAAGTTCTCTAATTACACTATATATATAAATTCCTCTATGTCTTCATTGAAAAATACAATCTTTACGTCCATTTGGCATAGTTCCAAATCATAATAAAATACAAGTGTCATAATTATCCTAAGGAGGTTTTTCATCAACACAGATGAGAAAGTCTCCTTGTAATCAATGTTTTCCTTTTAAGTGAATTCCTTAGTAACAAGATGAGCCTTATACTTTTTGACATTACCCCTTGAATCCTGCTTGGTTTTAAATATCCATTTACAACCAACATGTTTTATACTTTTAGGTAATTTGATAAGTTCTCAAACATCATTATCTGTTAGAGACTTCAACTCTTCTTTCAAGGCATTAATCCACCTTTCAGGGTTAGAATATTGTTTAACCTCTTGGAAAGATATAGGATCACTTCCCAACACAATGTTAAACTCCTACTTTTGAGAATAAACATAATTATAAGAAGTCATGGATCTCCTATTCCTAGTGGATCACCTCAAAGGTACTTGTTCTTGAGGTGATTGAGATAATCATCGATATGAGGTGATATCTCACTTTGAGTGATAGATGCCTCCAAATGCATTGGAGATGTCACAGAAATATCTTGGTTCACTACATTCACTCGATGTGCGATATCCATAATATGTGGTATGGTAGCCACATCGCTACTGATCGCACCAGTATTGACCACAGGAGGATCGCCAATGCTTTTCTCAAAAGATACTTCCATGACCTTATCACTCCCACTATCCTCAATGAATTTGACATTTTTCATTTCGAAGAAGGATCTATTAGAGGGATCATAAAATTTATATTCTCTTGACTTCTCAGAGTAACTTACAAAATTACAGCTAACAATGCTTGAGTCCAGTTTTCTTTCATTAGGTCTATAAGACCCAGCCTCAGCTGGACAACCCCAAACATGTAAATGCCTAATGCTTGGATATCTATCCATTAACATCTCGAATGAAATTTTAGTTACTGCCTTACTAAGTACTATATTGAGTAGGTATCATATTTCTTACAATGTGTTTTAGGGTACGATTACAAAGTTCAACTACACCATTCTAACTGGAAGTATCAAGTATGGTATATTGAGGCACAATCCCACACTCAGCAAGATAATTCATAAAAGATCCTGGATGTTGTTCATTTAATCCATCATATCAATCATAATATTTACCTCCACGGTCGGATTGAACAACTTTAATTTTCTTACCTAGTTGAAGTTCAACTTCGTCCTTGAAAATTTTGAACATGTTTAAAAATTATGACTTTTCATAAGTAAGGTACGGATAGCTAAATCTGGAATTATCATTTATTAAGTTAATAAAATATGTGTGTCTATTCCAAGATGCCTTAGGGAATAATCTATAAATGCTCATATGTATTAGCTCCAAAATATTACTACAATAGCTAGCTCCCTTGTTCCTTTTGTTAGTGGTTTTCACCTTAACACACTCTATGTAGACATCAAAGTTTGACATGTCAAGAGAATCGAGAATCCCTTATGACATTAACCTTTCTAGATGTTATTTGGATAATTATCTTAAATATGTATGTCATAATATGGAAGAATTCTTGTCAGTTAATTTACGTTTCGTAGCTATACTATGCATTATTACATTGTCAACCGTAGGAGTTATGATGTTTAATTTATAAATCTTATTAACTTAGGAACTATTGTCAATCAATACTGAATTTAAGAAAATACTAAAAAATTTATTTTCAAATGAATAAGAATAATCTGATTTGTTCAAACAAAAAATTGAAATTAAAATTTATCGAAAAGATGATACAATGAATGTATTTTCTAAATACAAATAGACATTAGTCCCTAAACAAAGCCTAAAAATACCAATCAACTTGACTTTAGCCTTCTTTCCATTCCCCGTATGGATGTATCTTTCACCATCAAACGGACGACGGCTCCTGAGCCAATCTTGTATAATGATACTTATATGAGTAGTAGTACTAGTATCTATCCACAAAGTATCTGTGGGTACAATAGCCAAATTGACTTCTGAAATAACAAAGTTGAAAAGTTTACCTTTCTTTACATGCTAGTTGGTATATTTGGGATAGTTTTTTTTTTCATATGATATTTTTTCTTGTAGAAGTAATAAGTGGGCTCCTTATCTTGTTTCTGTTGGGACCGAAATGTAGCTAGAAGGGGGGGTGAATAGCTCGTCGCGTGCTCGTGTGCTTCGTTGCTTGTTTCTTCAAAGATGTGCAGCGGAAATACAAAGAAACAAATGCATACAACGCTAACAAATGGATTTTACTTGGTATCCACCACACAAGAGGTGACTAGTCCAAGGATCCACGCACACACACACACCTCCACTAATAAACACTCCTTTCCGGTAACTACCGAAGGCGGAGAAGCCCTACAAGACTCTCAATACAGAAAGAAAGGAAAGGGAACAAAAGTATAAGCAAAGCTTACAATGAATACAAGAAACCCTAACCCTAGCTTTCTTCTTCTTGCTTTTGATCCGTCTCTTGACTTGGAAAAACCTCCAAGAACCTTCAAGAACTGGCGATCTGGAGCTTAGAAAGAGCTATGGAGTTGCTGTCTAGGATCTGAGATGAACAGTGCAAAGTCTACCAAAGAAGACGCACGCCAACGGCCTTTATCTGCGCCAACGGTCGGATCCCGATCGATTGGATTGCTCCCAATCGATCGAGGAGGCTTTGGATCGATCCACTGATCAATCCAGAGAACCTCTGTGCTCTCAGGAAATGCCTGGATAGATCAACGGATCAGTGGATCGATTGGGGCCTCTGGATCGATCGGCTGATCGATCCAGAAGGCTTCTGTGCGCTCGCGACTGCCTCCCAATCGATCCACTGATCGATTGGGATGAAGGCTTCTCGCAGGGACTCCTTAATTGATCGGCCGATCGATTGGGCTCCAGCCAATCGATCAACTGATCGATCCAGCTGCTGGTTTTTGCCCAAAACCAAGTCCCAAGCCCCTCAAACCAACATCCGGTCAACCTTGACCTGTTGGTACATCATGCCTAGCATCTGGTCACCCTTGACCTGCTAGGACTCCCTCACCAAGTGTCTGGTCAATCCCTTTGACCCACTTGGACTTTTCTCCTCGTGCCAAGTATCCGGTCAATCCCTTGACCTACTTGGACTTTCACCAGATGTCTGGTCAACCTTGACCCATCTGGATTTTCTCCGTGCCTGGCTTCACTCACCAGGACTTCCAACTGCTTAGCTTCACTCACTAGGACTTTCACCTTGCTTCACTCACCAGGATTTTCTCACTGCCTAGCTTCACTCACCAGGACTTCCAACTGCCTAGCTTCACTCACTAGGACTTTCACCTGGCTTCACTCACCAGGATTTTTCTTCTGCCTAGCTTCACTCACTAGGACTTTCACCTAGCTTCACTCACCAGGAGTTTCCTTCTGCCTAGCTTCACTCACTAGGACTTTCAGCTGGCTTCACTCACCAGGATTTTCCTTCTGCCTAGCTTCACTCACTAGGACTTTCACCTGGCTTCACTCACCAGGATTTTCCTTCTGCCTAGCTTCACTCACTTAGGACTTTCCTTCTGCCTGGCTTCACTCACCAGGTCTTTCCAGTCAAGTATCCGGTCAACCTTGACCCACTTGACTCTCCATCACAATCTCCACATATGAACAATTGCACCTACAACCTCCATGTGTTGTCCACATGTATTGTCAAACCATCAAAACATAAACATTAAGACTCGAGCTTGACCCAATTCAAGCTCAGTCAAACTAGGTCAACCTTGACTTGGGGAATATTGCACCAACAATCTCCCAACAATCTCTCCCTTTTTGATGTTTGACAATGCCACATTTAAGTTAGGCTAACCCTATAGCCTCAACTCCCTTCATGCCACTAGGTAATGAAGGCGTAAGTTAAACCCTATATTCTCCCCCTAAGAGGGCAAACTCTCTCTTAGATAATGAAGGTCTAACTTAAACCCTTTCATTCTCTCCCTATTGGCACACATCAAATCCCTACATGCCTCATCTTTAGGCACGTAACAAAATAAACTCTCCCCCTGAAGAGTTACCCTACGTTGTTCACAACTTCACTCGTTGTTCACAACACAATAATGAAGGTCTCATACCCTTCATTATCATCAATGCTCGTCCTTGAGCATTAACAAGGCCCAATAACCCAAATGAAGGTCTCATACCCTTCATTTGTATCGAATGCTCATCCATGAGCATATACCAACTTGAACCACTTGAACAATGAGGATATCCACTCCCCAATAAAGTTCAAACGCTCAACCTTGAGCATGTTCATAAAAGAAGGTTAACCACCTTCCAAGGTTCATGAAAAAAATAGTTTTCATGTCTTTAAAGAGTAACTCCCCCTAAAGACATGGTCGTACCTTCTGTCATTGCACCAACAACGACTTGGAATCCCTAAACCTTTAGGAAACCCAAATTTAGAAGTTTTGAAGTTTAAAAATTCAATATTGAAACAACCTCAAACGTAAACTTCTACTTAGTCTCCCTTAACCAATCCATCCTTGTTTTCAACATGAAAACACCCTTTTTATGTAGACAAATGTATTTTTAGGGGTTTGGAATGGTTACCTAGACTAAAATAGGTTTGGAATACTGAAATCAGGCTTTTCCAGCCAAAATCAGCTTCCTCAATCGATTGGAGTTGGGTCCCAATCGATTGAACCCTGCTGAATCGATCCACTGATCGATTCAGTCTGCTTGGATCGTTCGGCTGATCGATCCAGCGAGCTTCTGCTCGCGAGAAATGCCTTCTCAATTGATCGCCGGATCGATTGAGGCACTCCAATCGATCCACTGATCGATTGAAGCTCTGAAAAGGCTGAAATACAATTTCAATCAATTTCATAAACTCCCCAAAAATTCTACAAATTTTAAAAAATTATGAAAATCGTTGTCGACATTATTTAGGGCATATAGTATCATGGAAAAATAGTTTTCTAAGAAAATACTTTATATTTTCAAGGATTGACACAAACTTGAAAACTTGTAAAAAAATTTAGTGTTTTCTTCAAGTTTGTGTTCAACTATTCAATGATGATTACTATCAAAAGATAGCCTTCACCAAGGTTTTCCAAAATCATTTAAAAATGATTTTTAAAATTAATATCCAACCATGTTCCTTGGGCTCAATGCACATGACTTGTACATTAGCTTTCCCAATGATTGGAAAACACATAAGTATGTGTTTTGATGAACTTAAAACTCAAAAGAATGCACTAAATCAACATCTTGAGTTTTGTTCATCATCCTAACATCTCACTTGTATCTAATGTGCACTAAAACACATACAAGTCACCTTATGGGTCTTTGTGAGATGTAAAATTTGGTTTTGCCCTAGTCTAGGGATCATGTATATCTATCTAGGCATTTTGTCGATATTGAACATCCACCTAGGATGTCACTTGTTGACACCACCTGTTGATAAATGTCATTTGTCCTTAATTTTAAGGAAATAAACATAATGCATGATAATGTTATGGCATACATCAAAAAAAAAATATTTTTCAAAAGAAAATTTCCTATAACTACATGATGTATGTATGTCATGACATGGTATTTTTGTGTTTTTCATCATAAGGTATGAATGCAAAAATAATCATGATGTCATGACATATAATGGGCAAACAATCATGGCGAGATTTAGCATAAATAAAATACCTAGATTACCTATCTAAGTGTCCTTAAACCTTAGCTAAATTAAAAATTAAACCTAGATTGCCCTCTAAACGTGCTAAGAAAATGTCAAAACCTAAATTGGCATTTCTAGTTCTCTTGATTAACTTATGCCAATTGAAATTAAGCTTATTCCTCAAATGTTGGCATATTTTTCTTCCACAAGAGTAACACAAAGCAAATACCAAAATCCCAACTTGGTATTTCTTATGTTTTCCCAAATTGTGCCAATTAAGATTAAAATCAATACTTCTCAAGTTTGGCACATTTTACTCTTTCAAGAGTAAACCCTTTATCCTTTTCATTTTCAAAGGTTAATAATAATCTTGAAAATGCTCCTTGAGTGTCAACTTCATCATGATTGGGTTAACTACCCTTCCAATCGGAGTTGACACTCTCTAACCCATCTATGGGGTAGAGAAAATGCTCCTAAGAACCCAAAACCTATTGGTGCTCCTTGGATGCTCTAGGTATTCACTAGGGATAATTTCTCTAGATACCTTCTTAGTGACCTTGTTAGACTTCTTAGAAGCCTTGGTCATACTTTCTAAGTCAACCCTAGGGATTTCTTACCTTGTGACCTTCTTTGTGACTTTGTTAGACTTCTTAGAAGTCTTAGTCGCTTTAGTTGCAAAAATACTTCTAGGGATAACTTCCCTTGTACTTTTGACTTGACCCTTAGACCTAGGGTTGGTTCCATAGCTATATGGAACTCTATCGTAAGAGATTTCATCTTTCTTAGCCTTAGGTTTGTATCCCAAACCTCTATGGCCCTTGGATTTGTCCTAACCCTAGATTTTGCTCATTTTGCCCTATTAGGATATTTTCCATCCTTTTTAGGGTCTTTTCCATTTTATCAAGTCTTGACTTCAAAACTTGATTTTCTTCCCATAAATCCCTAGATTTAGGTTTTCTATTTAATCTTTGAGCGTTTTTATTTCTAGGCTTATAGTTATTAACCTTAGTGTTCTTGCCTAGATTTTTATCTACATTCCTAGCCCTAGGTGTAGTGGTTTTAGCATGTAGAGCCATATGATTTTCATTAATGTCTCCATGCTTCCTATTCTTATGGTAAATAGCATTAAAATGATATAAGTTAGAACTAGCATACTTTTTACCATAATTTAAAGGGGTAGACTCAATAAAAGTTACCTTTCTTTTTACCTTAGAGGCTCCCCCTTGAATTGAGTTTCCTCCTTGAGCCTTGACCACCTTCTTCCCCTTAGGGTATTGACTTCGGTAATGCCCCTTTTGATTGCAAGAGAAGCACACAATGTGCTCCTTGCTCTTCTTTGTATTGAGGATGGTCTCCTTGGGCTTTTCCTTGCCCTTTTGTGCCACTTGGTCCTTCTTCTTGGCCAATTTGGGACACTTGCTCTTATAGTGCCCATTCTCCCTACACTCAAAACATATAATATGATTTTTATTATTAATTAAGATATTTTTACCTTCACATGTAGGGATGGCACTTGGTCCTCCATGTGATGTGGATGTAGAGGCTTCCTCTTGATCCGATAGTGATGCTCCTCCATTAGATTTGACTTGACTTGTGGAGGTGGAAGCTTCTTCTCCATTTGACCCTGATAGAGAAGCTTCTCCTTCTTCTTGATCCGGTGCCACCGAAGGTCGCTCCCCCTCAATCCTAGAGGTGGAGGATTCACCTTCTTCTTCATCCTCTTGTGCATGAAACAAGGAATATGCTCCTTCCTTGCTCTTTTGATTGCACTCCTTTGAGGATGAGGATTCTTGGACTTCTTCTTCTTCAGAAGTTGAGCATCTCTCAACTTCGGAGTCCTCTTCCTCTTCCTTTTGATTTTGCTCCAATGAGTCACCCTCTTTGGATTCTTCTTGGATTGGTGCAGTGGAGGGGATCTCATGAATTGATGCCAATTTGCTCCATAGCTCCTTGGCATCCTTGAACTCTCCAATTTGAGCCAAAATGTGGCTAGGCAATAAGTTGACCAAAAGCTTGGTCACTTTATCATTTGCCTCGCTCCTTTGAATCTGCTCTTTGCTTCATTTGCTTTTCTTGAAGACTTTTCCCTTGGAGTTCTTTGGAGCTTCGAAACCTTCCATGAGAGCAAACCATTGCTCTATCTCCACCATTAAGAAGTTTTCGATCCTTGATTTTCAAAGATCAAAGTTTGTAGATGTGTACGGTGGAGACACCCTTGTGTCAAATCCAAGTCCATCTTGGAATTGCATCTTGAAGTTGAGCTTCTTGAAATCTTCGACTTTGATGAATTTGCTCCAACTTCTTCACCCTCTAGCTTTGCTTGTTTTGTTTGCCCCTTCCGGCGATGATTCCGGTGAAGAGCGGCCTCGCTCTGATACCACTTGTTGGGACCAAAATGTAGCTAGAGGGGGGGTGAATAGCTCGTCACGTGCTCGTGTGCTTCGTTGCTTGTTTCTTCAATGATGTGCAGCGGAAATACAAATAAACAAATGCATACAACGCTAGCAAATGGATTTTAATTGGTATCCACCTCACAAGAGGTGACTAGTCCAAGGATCCACGCACACACACACACCTCCACTAATAAACACTCCTTTCCGGTAACTACCGAAGGTGGAGAAGCCCTACAAGACTCTCAATACAGAAAGAAAGGAAAGGGAACAAAAGTATAAGCAAAGCTTACAATGAATACAAGAAACCCTGACCCTAGCTTTCTTCTTCTTACTTTTGATCCGTCTCTTGACTTAGAAAAACCTCCAAAAACCTTCAAGAACTGGCGATCTGGAGCTTAGAGAGAGCTATGGAGTTCCTGTCGAGGATCTGAGATGAACAGTGCAAAGTCTACCGAAAAAGACGCACGCCAATGGCCTTTATCTGCGCCAACGGTCGGATCCCGATCGATTGGATTGCTCCCAATCGATCGGGGAGGCTTTGGATCGATCCACTAATCGATCCAGAGCGCCTCTGTGCTCTCAGGAAATGCCTGGATCGATCAACGGATCGATCCAAGGCTTATCGCGACAAATCACAGCTTCCCAATCGATCCACTGATCGATTGGGGCCTCTGGATCGATCGGCTGATCGATTCAGCAGGCTTCTGTGCGCTCGTGACTGCCTCCCAATAGATCCACTGATCGATTGGGATGAAGGCTTCTCGTAGGGACTCCCCAATTGATCGGCCAATCGATTGGGCTCCAGCCAATCGATCGGCTGATCGATCCAGCTACTGGTTTTTGCCCAAAACCAAGTCCCAAGCCCCTCAAACCAACATCCGGTCAACCTTGACCTGTTGGTACATCATGCCTAGCATCTGGTCACCCTTAACCTGCTAGGACTCCCTCACCAAGTGTCTGGTCAATCCCTTTGACCCACTTGGACTTTTCTCCTCGTGCCAAGTATCTGGTCAATCCCTTGACCTACTTGGACTTTCACCAGATGTCTGGTCAACCTTGACCCATCTGGATTTTTCCCGTGCCTAGCTTCACTCACAAGGACTTCCAACTGCCTAGCTTCACTCACTAGGACTTTCACCTGGTTTCACTCACCAGGATTTTCTCACTGCCTAGCTTCACTCACCAGGACTTCCAACTGCCTAGTTTCACTCACTAGGACTTTCACCTGGCTTCACTCATCAGGATTTTTCTTCTGCCTAGCTTCACTCACTAGGACTTTCACCTGGCTTCACTCACCAGGATTTTCCTTCTGCCTAGCTTCACTCACTAGGACTTTCACCTGACTTCACTCACCAGGATTTTCCTTCTGCCTAGCTTCACTCACTAGGACTTTCCTTCTGTCTGGCTTCACTCACCAGGTCTTTCCAGTCAAGTATCCGGTCAACCTTGACCTACTTGACTCTCCATCACAATCTCCACACATGAACAATTGCACCTGCAACCTCCATGTGTTGTCCACATGTATTGTCAAACCATCAAAACATAAACATTAAGACTCGAGCTTGACCCAATTCAAGCTCAGTCAAACTAAGTCAACCTTGACCTGGGGAATATTGCACCAACAATCTCCCAACAGTTTCTTTTGCACCTTATAGTCATAACCCCCAGATCCTTTTTCTCTTCTTGCTCGAACCTTGGGATCCAGATGTTAAGTGAGCACTTTCAGGTATCTCACACCTCAGTCTTTCGTCCTCTTGCACGCACTGAGCTATAAGTTCAATGAATGCCCACTTTTCCTTTTAAGTATTATAAGCAATGTTAAAAGTAGTGAACCGTGCAAGTAGAGACATTAAGATGAAATGCACTAACATAGACTCAGACATTTTGAGTTTAAGTGCTTTCAAAAAGGTAGATCCGGTACCTTAGCAACCCCTAGTGTCGGTCCCCCGGATATGGAGGGAGGTACATACAGGTACACAGGTCATAGGCGCATGGTGGGGTAAATCTCAGGTCGTCAGTTCTTGAGAATCGACCCCTGACCATTACGCTAGAGATGTCATGCGCCCACCGTCTGCACTACGTCCTAGGGGCTGAGTTTAAGTTCTTTCAAACTTGTGGTGATATTGGGCATCGCCACAATGTACTCTCATATGTTTTCTTTGCCATTACCATATAGTTACTAACTTCAAAAGAAGTGTGGTAGTCTCGACCTTTTCATTTGCTACAAAACAATCTTCTAATTGGCTAAGGAAACTCCTATCATCCCCTCCCTCGGTTATTAAGCCTTTAAGTTGTGCCAGTATGGAAAGCCTCATGATACTGAGACACATGCAATTTGATCTCTCCCATAATTAAAATTCAGTCATCTGATCTATAGTGCTAGCACTGGTCAGAGATGCGGGACAATTGTTCCTTAATGCATAGTCTAAGCTCATGCAGCCTAAGACTACGATCATATATTCTTTTCACTTAATAAAATTTAAACTAGTTAGTATGGCGATGTTATTAAGACTGACAATCATTGTTACACTAGAATAATAAAAGAGAGAAAATAATATAAACTCACGATTTAATTAAAGCCAAGAGCATATAAATATATAATAATATAAAATTATGCAAATAAAATAAAATTTAAATCCATATATATAGACTCCTTATGAGATACCAAATACAATATTGTATTTTAATATGTGGACTAAAATATAATTTGTTAGCGGTACTTTTTTTATATAACTCAAACTTTAATTGATCACACAATGTGTTTTCCTTTAGGTCGACTTGTGTACATAATATGATACATTATATTAGTTATATTTTGATCCATATCTTATAACAACCTTAATCAACCATATGATATGTCTTCCTTTGAGCTCACATATTTTGTGTCTGATCTGAATAAAATAATATTTTTATTACATATTTGTAAGCTATCTTGTGCATATATCTAATATAAAAGTAACCTTCCTTTAGGTTGATTACTCTTATTATAGATATATGTCTACTAACATAAAATATACTAAACCTATCTGAGGTGTCTTCCTTTGGGTCGATACAGTAGTTCAACTTAATAGCACCTTGTGTAGATAAACCCAAGAAAATACTAGAAACTTTAACTGAACATATAATCACTTAATCAACCTTAATAATTTCAAATTAAATTATCAATCTTTATACCATATGACAATGGATTAAAAGTTTGACTACAAGATTATATATAAAACTCACTATCAAGAAGCGGAAGTTTATTAGAAATTCTATAATTGAATCATTTATTTAATCGATCCGAGCAATGCATTTAATAGATTCAGGCAACACAATTAATCGATTCATGTAATACAATAATTGATTCATATTCATGCATGACATTTAATCGATTCATGAAATCCAATAATCGGTTCACATGCATGTTTCATGTAAAAACTCTCTTTTAATCGAATAAAAAAACATCTTAATAGATTACCCTTAACTTTTAATCGATTAGAGAAATAGTCGATTAGAGAAATGTTTAATCGATTAGAAATAAATCGAATCGATTACTTCTTTAAAGCTTTTAATCGAATAGAAATTAATTCTATCAGGGTTGTTAATCGATTGGACTTCAATCCTAATCAATTGAAAATATTAATCGATTGATTGATCGATTCCAATCGAGTGTATCATGTTTTCAACCTGTTAATCGATTATGAAAAATTTTTAATCGATTAATAGTAAAATTTTATCTTGACTCAAGGCTTTTAATCAATTAGAAAAAAATCTCAATTGATCAGGAAACTTTAATCAATTGACCGATCAATTTCAATCATTTGTTCATAATTTTAGGTTTGGTAATCGATTGTCGACCAAGACAATCGATTATACTATCATATTTTGACCTAAAATTAGATCAAATTCGATGATTTTTGATAAAGAAAGTTGTGGTTTTTGATAAAGAAAGCTAGACTATGATACCAATTAAAAGAACTTGAAATCCAATGTGAATTTAAGAATCAAATAAGATAGGAAAAAAAAAACTACATGAACATGATATTGTTTCTACAAAATACGGCATAACAAATGATGCATAAACTATAATGACAAGGAACTTGAACATAACGTCATAGTCTGTGTCCTATAGCGTCATCGTAGTATCAAACGCCCTTGAGGAAGCAGAAGAAGCGAAACCTATTATACGTGTTGGTTGTTAGAAATTGTCAGCGGTTGAGGTCAAAAGTAGTCCACCGACAAGGATATCCTTCCATGGATAGGAGTTGCACCCAAGCAAAACGTATGACAAGCATTATCGAGCGGCGCTTGGTTAGGGCCTACAGGGGGCATCTTGCCCGCACAGTGACTACCCTTGCGGTTCCCATGGGTACATTAGAGAGTAAGACAAACATTCGTACCGTTGGAACTCTAAACTAAATTACATTATTGGCCCTCTTAATATTCATCATATGAAATTAGATCTAATTATGTAGTGGTTAATTAAATTATTTTAAATATTATTGAATTAAATTATCTAATATGTTTAATATAAGAAGAAATAAAATTGCTTTTAGACTTAATTCCTTTGCAACCACTATATATATCAGTCTAAGTTGCTTCGATAAAAAATATTAGAGGAAAAAAATAAAATTTTGCATACAAGAGATGTTATTACTATGTAAGTCTCATGTGGTTGTCACCTTATCGCCATGATAAGTTTACTATGTTAACATGTCAATATGATAAATTACTTGGAGTAAAAGATGATATTATTCATCTCCAGCGGTTAAATATAGTTAGTTTTATGGTAAAATACAACCAGATAAATTATGAGGACAACGATGGTTTATAGGGGGAGAATAGATCGTCAATATATTCAATTAATGAAATTATGTCATAACGTCGAATGATATTTCATGTGCCACTATACATATCATGGCCACGCGAGCAAATGTACGATGCTATCATAATAGGAAAAGCGTGTCTGCAAAAGTGAAGGTTCAAACAAATAATACTAACACATGCAGGATGTAGCATGATTCATAGTTACGCTTCTACTCCATAGCCTACGACACTTGCTTTTATAGATATAGATAAAAGCATTGATGCAACAACAACACTTGCCATTTGCTCACTCTTTCTTTCTTTCTTTCTTAGAAAATGCTTGTCACTACATGTTCAATGACCGCAATTGTTGCAATCGCATGTCTTGGAGAGTTCTTCTCGACAAGATCCTTTCCAATCGCATGTTCTATGAAGGCAACATGGCAAAATTCTTCTTCCTATGCATCCACCCTTCCCATCTGGATGGCAGCATAAGCAATCGCCACAGGTGTATGTATCTGTGTTGTTGGCCAGTACAGCTCTGCCGCCTCTTATCGGTTGAACAAGACTTACAGCTTCATATTGACATGCATTTGCAATGCCTTTACAAGAAAATGAGACTGAAATGAGTTCACCTGCACAAAGAAGAGCTATCGCACAAGCTGATAGAGTTTACCTTCACGACAAAATTAAAGGTGGCCAGGGGGAGCACAAAGAATGCAATGAGGAGCACTACATTAGTGAGCTTGGTCGCCATTGTCGATGTTGTATATATCATTGAGACGAGCATCTCGTGCATATATATAAAGCGAGTCAAAATAGGGGCTAATTAAGACCCTAATTAGGCATTTTGTATTCTTTTTTTATACATTTTATTACTCACTAATTAAATGTCATTTGTTGGACACATATGTAATAAATTTTGAAACGTATAAATTAAAAATTATCTTTGAACATAAATTTGGCAACTTGCAATGGAGGTAGGTTTCACCAAAAGGATAGCAATTGAGTGCTCATTGGGTCCATCATATTGCTAAGGCCCAACTAGATTCAAGTCTTAAGCCCATTTACCTGTACCTAGCCCAAACCCTTCCAATATTATAAAATTGTAGATTAACACATTATAGCTTTAGGGTTCCTCCTCGTGTGCCTAGGTCTTGTTCAGTAAACAAGCCAACCCGAGCAATTAAATTATTGAAATGGTTATTCAATTTTCACTTAGTTTTTTTTTTATCTAACTAGGTTGGTTTGACTTTAGTTCATTTAGATGTTATTGAGTTGTTGAACTTATTTTATGTTTTGAAATTTTTATATTTTTAAATTTACCTTATTTATTTATTTTATGAGCTTCTTTGTGTATTTATAAATTTGATAAAAGATTTATTGATGACCATAATTCACAAACTTTGTATGCGGATATTATTTGTGAATATTGTTCATAAATAATTTATAATCTTTATTTATGAATATTAATCAACTAAACATGTATATGTTCAATCTTATTCATGTAATTGATCTTGTGTTGAACAAAAATATAAACAAACATTGTTAAGACCGGTTTAAGCTAGAAGGGGGTGAATAGCTCCAATCACTTCGTCTTGATTGTGTATTCGTCGATTGAATGCGCAAAGGAAAACTTGAATCAACCTTGATGCTACATACACAACACTGAAATTTTAACTTGGTATTTATCTGCCTCTTAAGGCGACTAATCCAAGATCTAGTCATAGTGATCTACCACCACTAAATCTTCTCCTTCTCAGATATATTCCGAAGGTGGAGAAGCATCTTTCAATATTTAAGTACAACAATACAACAAGAATACCAAGGATAAAAGCAAATACAATGAGTGTAAATAACTTTATATGAATCTTGCTTTGGTCGTTTTCATTTTCTTATTACTTGGAATTGTTTCTTATTGGTATGAAAATGCACCAGTACTTTATTCTCAAACCTTTAAGAACTGGCACCTTAGATTTCTCTCGAAACTCTTTTTTAACGGTTGTTGATCAAGCTGATTTCTATCTACCAGTCAATTACTACACTTCACCAATCATTTGCCACATCGAATTTGACTGTCTAATTTTGCAAAATTATTTTTTTCACATAATTTAATTGCTATCAGTTGATTACTGAACCATGGCAATCGATTGGTAGCCTCTACTTAAATTAGTCAGTTGAGTTGGGAATGTTATGTTCGCTCGAACACTGCTATCAATTGATTGATGGAATCAGATTGTCAATTGTTGGCTTCCAATTCAACTAGCCGCCGGCCAACTCAACCATGCATTAATCTTTTTTTCTCACCTCAAACCTCAAAATTTAGGGTTTAGGATTAGTAATCGATTGTTGCCTCCTGGCAATCGATTGCTACCTCTATTATAGTCTTTTTAAAGGATAACCTCTCACTTCACTTAGTATCCGATTGACCTCAATTTGCTAGAAATTTTTCATGTGTTAAGTGTTTAATCTTTCATGATCCACTTAGACCTCATCCATCTCACGCTAAGTGTTCGGTCAATATTGACCGACTTGAACTTCGCTTCTCATACCAAGTATTCGGTCCTTCATGAACTACTTGGACTTCCTCTTGTCAACTCTCCATTGGATTTTCGATCATCAAGTGTTCGGTCAACTGTGACCCACTTAGATATTTTTTTTACAACTCTCTATTGAACTTTCAATCACCAAGTGTCCAGCCAACAGTGATCCACTTAGATTTTTCTTTCACATGTCAACTGTCAGGTCAACCATGACCCACAATTAGATTTTCATCATCTCTAATCACTAAGTGTCTTTTCAATTTTAATCCACTTGGACTTTACTTTCTTATCAAGTATCCGGTTAATCTTGATCTACTTGGCATCTTACTCGATAACTTAACATATTGATCAAATTAAATATCGAAACCTAAATTGAGTTAACTCGAGCTTGGTCAACCTATCAACCTTGACTAGAGGTCGATTACACCAATAATACTTATCAAGTCAAACACTAAATCTATGAACATTGGATTCATTTACTTCCCTAAAGAACCAATAAAGTTACTTATGAGGGTAAACTATAAACAAAACCAACTGAGCAACCAAATTGTTAAAATGATTATTCAACTTTTACTTTTTTTTGTGAGCTTAATCTTGGTTTGACTTTGATTCATTTAGATGTTATCGAGCGCTCAATTCAAACATATTTTATTGCTTGAAACTTTTGCATTTTGAAACTTGTTTGGTTCATTTTATGAATTTCTTTCTCTATTTACAAATTCGATAAGAACTTTATTGATGAATGTTAATTTAATTAATTTTGTGCCTATTGAACAAATACAATCAAACTCTTACTGAGGTGGCTGAAGAATTAACACTAAACTTATAATGAAAGTTGAGGGTAAATTACAAATGAATAGTCTTGTTAGAGCACCATGGTAGATGTGACTGAAGAATTCATGAATTGACCATGGAGGTGGCTGAAAGCCCCGTGCCCGTTGGTGGAAGTCGACAACATATCACATGGCACATAAAGATACTGAGGTAAGTGGAAGTTGACGATATATCACGTGGAACATAAAGATATACCGAGCTTTGGATGAGCCATACACAATGGAGTAGTAGATTTGGCATATCCAAGGACGGAGCCCTGGGCCTGCTCCTTTTAAAAGGTGTGTGTATATGTGTGCATGAGAAAGGTTTGGAGGTAAGAACATAGAGCAAAAGATTCACAGCCTCACTTGGTGCATCTTCTCTAGTCATGCACCTTCTCATACCCAACCCTTTTTGTTGCCTCCTTTTATCTCTTCCTTTAATTTATTCCCCCATAACATTCCTTCTCAATCGACTTTCAACATGATGTTGCATTTGCGTATATATTCTTCCCATTCTACCTAAAGGGAAGGAATCTTTTGCGAGGTACGTGATTGGTTCGAGCAACCTCCTATTGAATTGTTGTGGATGTGCTGCAGCTAATTAAATGCCTTTGAAAGTCATGCATGTTTCATAAACCATGTTATCATAAAATCTGAGCACGAGCTGTGAGTAAACATAATCACATTTTACTATAATAGATAGATCATGAACAAACTAAACATGAACATTATCAACAAAGAACAAGAAGGTGGAGAAAGAACATAGAACAAGAGTTGCTCATTTCATTTCATAATCAGTCCTATGTTTGACGTGTCATGATAAGATGATCATGAACTTTGTTTATTCCCTTTGAGTATCTTATATCGATGGACCACCATCTAGTGTGGTCATCTCCCTTCACAACCCTACCTGTGGCTGAGGTTTCCATTTGCCTCTTTATCCTCCGGCTCCGCAATGCCTCTATTATTCCTTTCACAGTATGTCTCTCCTAAATTTTAAATTCTAAAATTTAAATCTTAAATTCTAAATGATCGTATACAAATATATTCACAACGTCAAGTACTCTTCTATTATATGACTTTTAGTAGTTTGCTCTCTCAACCTCCGTACACATGGCCGAGTTGCACGCTACAAGTAGTTTTCTTGAGTATCAACCACATGATCCCCCAGTTCTTCCACCATACACTCTAACATCAACAATAATATCAAAATTAACAAAGATTTTTTTTTAAAAAAAAATAGGGACAAAAATTAAAAGAGCGGTTATAATTATATATAAAAAAGTTTCTTTTACTTTTAAAAAGTCAAAAGTCTCGTACTAAAAATACTTTTATTCCGTAGTAGTTGAGCTATAATAATGTTTAAGAAGTATATTTTTAATTTAATTTAGTCAAATATATTATACATAAAATATAACTTCGGGCAGAATATATTATTTTACAAGCTCGTTTCCTCGTAGGAATTGTATAGAAAATACGATACAAAAAATCAACAAACGAACAAGAAATCGTTGTCTCTAAATTTTATAAAAAAAATTAAATAATAAAGATAATTTTAAAATAACTAAACATAAGTTCAAATAAACTAAAATTAGTAATTAAGTATTCGGAGCCTCTCAAAATATTCTAAATAATATTTTTGGATCCAAAATTGGCATGTTATATGTTTCACCTAATAATCAAAGTAGATCTTTCGATGAAATTCAATTTGAGGCATAGATTATCCCATTCTAATATTTGAATTAATATATGAGCTATGGTATCGTGGTAGGATATTTATATTGTCATCTAGATATTTACAATTTGATCCCCAGCTATAGTTTATTTGTAGAATTTTTTCCTCTAAATGGGGCGTGCAACCAAAGGATGCTGAGCTTCTGGGCTGCCCACCATGCACACTTCCCGATTTACCCTGATGGTCAGTGGAAAAATTCCTTGGAGCCAAGTCGGTCACCCTAGGATTAATCAATGAGGCTAACTGAGTTTATCATTATTACAAGAGCTCACTATTGAGAATTTTTCTCCTTAATGGGTAGCAAATCTGAGAATGATGACCGTCAAGATGAATCTCTATGTGCACTTTCTCGATTTATCCAAGTAACTTATGGAAAACTTTTGTGAGATTGGGCCAATAACCTTAAGTTTAACGTTACCTGACTTGGCTAATCATTTTTTTTATTATAAGAGATCACGCCTCAGGGCTGTTAGGACACTTTGGGAGCCAAATGAGGTTATTAGCTTCAATTGTTTCGTTGATGATGATTTGCAGTGAAAAACTTGAAGCAATGCTAATATTCTTGATTTTACTTGGTATCCACCTCCTTGAGATGACAAATCTAAGGGTCCACTCTTCTCACGATCTTATCCACTATGAAATCACTCTTTCTCGGAAATAAACCAGAGACGGAGAAACCTTGTACAAGCTCACAACAAAAATACAAAGAAAACAATGAAGTAGATACACAATACAATGAAAACCTTGCTTGCTTGATATCTTATTGCTTGTAGATGTCTTTTAAAGCTTGGAAAGTGCAGTAACACTTGCTCAAGAACTGGCGAAGAGTGTGTGTGAAGGATCTAGTTTGAAATGTCCATGAAAACCCTTTTCTATGGTTCTTCGACGCTTCTCAATCGATTAGGATGACTCTTAATCGATTGTCATGTAGGATATGCACGTTCAACCTGAGAATGACTTTTTTTTTGAACCCTATTCAATTGACTAGTCATCACAATCGATTCAGAGAGCCTTAATCGATTACCATCCCAATCAATTTCATAACTCTATGTTCACTCGCGAGAATACCTTAATCGATTGCCTCAACCAATTCTTCATTCTCGTAATAAAATACCACCTAATCGATTGACCCAATTGATTAGTAGTAGCTGAATCGATTAGGCCAATCAATTCGGCCATTGTTTTCATGATTTCTCTTTATGAAACTCTCAATAGATTAGGAATCCATCTTAATCGATTGGGGATGCCCTAATCAATTAGCCCAATCAATTAAGCTTGGCCCGATCGATTGTCCTAATCGATTGCCTAATCCTAACTTGCTTGATGTAAGTCTAGGGTTCCCTTGCCTAACATCTAGTCAACCGTAACCTATTATGGCTTCCTCACCAAGTGTTCAACCAACCTTTGACCCACTTAGGCTTTGCCAACTTTCTATTGGACCTTTGATCAACAAGTGCGGTCCTCCTTGACCCACTTGGATTTTCCTCTTGCCTAATCATAGTTATGACTTTCCTTTTGCCAACGTGCATCCTCCGTGACCCACTTAGAATTTTCAAGATTCTAAGTATTGGTTGCTACTCGAAAAACCTAATGGTTCCACTGTACAAAATTTTGTACAAAGGTCTGAACATTTTCCTAGCTACCATGTATTCTTTTAAATTAAACTTGGATCGCCTGCGAAACATAACACGTTTGATCCAAAGTTTAATTTATTTGTTCTTTTAAGTTTAGACTTGGATCTCCTGCGGAACTTAACACGTTCGATCCAAATCACCTAGGTTATTAATTCCATTAAACATTAATTTCCAAAATTGGCTTCCAGGACTGCATGGCGAGACACATGACCTTCTTGGATATGGGAACAACCACCACCGCCTAGACAAAGCCTTTTAAGGAAAGTTAATATTTAATTTCCTTAAATAACTTTAGGTCAACCAAAAGGAACAATCAAATCACAAGGAAAAGAAAAATAAAAGAAACACAACATCGAAAACTAATTCGAAATACTAGAATCGCATGCCTCTTGTATTTGGTATTTTTACAAAGAAATAAAACTAGTATGATGCGGAAATTAAATACTAGTATACCTTTTCTTTTGCAAACAAAAACCTCTAGGTCTTCTACCGTATTCCTCTTCTAATCTCGGACGTTGTGTGGGCAACGATCTTCTGAGACGAGAACCACCAAGGCACCTTCTTCTTCCTTCCTTCAAGTTTCGGCCAAGCATATCTTCTAAAGGATGAAGAACTTTTTTTTACCAACCAAGCTCCAAGGGATGCAAGCTTTCTCTCCTTCTTCCTCAAGCTAGATCCGGCCACCTCCTCCAAGCTCCAAGAGATAAAGGATTTTGGCCACACAAGAGGAAGAGAGAAAAGGAGAAGGACCGACCACACCAAGGAAGAAAAGAGGGAGAAAATAGAATAGAGTCGTTCACCATGAAGGCACCTCTACCCCCTCTTTTATAATCCTTGATCTTGGCAAATAAGGAAATTTAAATAAAAACTTCCTTAATTCTTTTGCCATGAAAAGAAAAAATTTATTTAATTATAAATAATTTTTCTTTTCATTATAACATGGTAGGCCACTTATTTCCCCAAATCAAGGAGAGTTTTAATTAAACAAGAATTAAAACTTCCTAATTTGTTTCCGGAAATTTATAAAAAATTATCCAATAATTTTTATCCCTTCATGATTGGTTTATAAAAAGGAAATTTAATAAATATAAACGGAAATTTAATAAATTAAAATCTTTCTTTTAAATATGTGGATAAAAAGAAAGTTATCTCTAAAAATTAAAATCTCTTTTAATCTACAAATAAGGAAAGATATCAAATCTTTTCTTAATCTCTTGTAGAAACTTATAAAAGAGAATATTTAATTTTTAAACTCTCTTTTAAATCATGAACATGGTTAAAAAAGAAAGTTTTCTTAAAATTTAAAATCCACCTTTTAATTAACAAATAAGGAAAGATTTCAAATTTTAAACTCTCTTTTAAACATGTAGATGATTTACAAATAAGGAAAGTTTTTACCAAAAATTAAAACCATCCTTTTAATCTACAAATAAGGAAATAGATTAATCTATTCTCTTAATCTTTTGTAGAATGCTATAAAAGGAAATTTTTAATTTTTAAACTCTCTTTTTAAAACCTTGATATCCACATAAGAAATAATTTTAATAAAAATCTTTTTTAATATTCTAGTGGTCGGCCACCTAAGCTTGGGACCCAAGCTTTGGCCGGTCGCCAACTTGGCTCAACCACTTGGTCTTGGCCGGCCCTAGCTTGGGTTCCAAGCTACCTTGGCCGGCCCCATTGGATGGGTAAGAAGGTGGGTAAGTGGTGGGTATAAATCTCTATATACAAGAGGCTACGATAGGTACCGAGAGGAGGAATTGGTTTTAGTCTCCCAATGAAATTAAGCATCCCGTGTTCGCCCCGAACACACAACTTAATTTCATCAATAATAATTCATTCCACTAAAGAACTATTATTGAACTACCGCACCAATCCCAAATTACATTTTGGGCTCCTTCTTATTACGAGTGTGTTAGTCTCCCTGTGTTTAAGATGTCGAATGTCCACTAATTAAGTGAGTTACTGACAACTCATTTAATTAATATCTTAGTCCAAGAGTAGTACCACTCAACCTTATCGGCATGTCGGACTAAGTCCACCTGCAGGGTTTAACATGGCAATCCTTATGAGCTCCTCTTGGGGACATTCTCAACCTAGATTACTAGGACACAGTTTCCTTCTATAATCAACAACACACACTATAAGTGATATCATTTCCCAACTTATCGGGCTTATTGATTTATCGAACTAAATCTCACCCATTGATAAATTAAAGAAATAAATATCAAATATATGTGCTTGTTATTATATTAGGATTAAGAGCACACACTTCCATAATAACTGAGGTCTTTGTTCCTTTATAAAGTCAGTATAAAAGAAACGACTTCTAATGGTCCTACTCAATACACTCTAAGTGTACTAGTGTAATTATATAGTTAAGATAAACTAATACCTAATTACACTATGACCTTCCAATGGTTTGTTCCTTTCCATCTTGGTCGTGAGCTACTGTTTATAATTTATAAGGTACTGATAACATGATCCTCTGTGTGTGACACCACACACCATATTATCTACAATATAAATTAATTGAACAACTACATTTATCATAAATGTAGACATTTGACCAATGTGATTCTTATTTCTAGATAAATGTTTATACCAAAAGCTAGGCTTTTAGTATACATCCTAACAATCTCCCACTTATACTGAAAGACTAAGCTGCCATATCTGCTGCCATACATCTCAACCCTTCAACATGCTCATCAAAAGCTCTTGCCTTAATGACCTTAGTGAAAGGATCTATAGGTCATCACCTGATGCAATTTAGGCGGCAACAACTTCTCCTCGTTTATACGATTTCTCGTATTGGATGGTACTTGCGCTCTATTATGTTTACTTGCCTTATAGACTTATGGTTTCTTCGAGTTTGCTACTGCACCACTATTATTATAATAATTTTTTTTTTTGGCAAACCAGAAATCATGTCTAAGTCTATCTTGAAGTATCTGAGCCATACAGCTTCTATGGCTACCTCAGAGGCTGCCATATACTCAGCTTCTATGGTGGAGTCCGAAAAGCACCTATGCTTATCACTCTTCCATAGTTATAACTTTACCTCCTAAAGTAAACACAAAACCCCGAGGTTGACTTACTATTGTCCCTATCCGATTGGAAGTCAAAATCCGTACAACCCATAGGGACCAAATTAACTGTCTTGTAAGCTAGCATATAATCTTTAGTGCCTCTAAGGTACTTCAATATATGCTTTACTGCAGTCCAATGTCCTTGTCTAGGGTTACTTTGATATATGCTAACTATGCCCATGGCAAAACAGATTTCTGATCTCGTACACAGCATTGCATACATTAGACTTCCCACAACCGAAGCATAAGGAACTGTTTTCATGTCCTTTATCTCCTTTGATGTCTTCGGAGACATCTCTTTAGATAAAGATACTTCATGCCTAAAAGGTAAGAAACATTTCTTAGAGTTCTGCATGCTAAACGAGCAAGGATTGTATGAAGCTCGGGATAAGCACAACATTCTTTTCTTGCGATCCCTTATGTCTTTGATCTGAAGAATGTGTGCACATATTCCTAAGTTCTTCATATCGAATTGTTTGGACAACCATACCCTTACTTCTGACAACACTTTGATATTGTTTCCAACTACCAAAAATGTTATCTACGTATAGTACAAGAAATACCACACGTTTCCATCACACTTTTTGTATACACAAGACTTATCCGGTTACTAAATAAATCCATAGGTCTGGATTACTTTTATAAACCGGATGTTCCAAGACCTTGAAGCTTTGCCTCAGTCCATAGACTGATTGAGCTTGCACACAAGATGCTCTTTGCCCTTTGTAATGAACCCTTCTGGTTGCTTTATATGGATGCTTTCTTCAAGCCTTCCATTAAGGAATGTTGTCTTGACATCCACTAGATAAAAGAATCCGGATAGACTTAAGCATGACTATTAGTGAAAAAGTTTCCTTTTTCATCAAGCTTTGCTTTGAAAGTTTCCACCTTCCTGTCTATCCATCTTTTCCTATTGTAGACCTATTTTCCCCCAATGGCTTTTACACCATTTGGTGGTTCTACATGCTTCCAGATTTGATTAGAATACATATATTCTAATTCTGTATTCATTGCTCTTTGCCAAGATGCTGCATCTTTATATTGGAATGCTTCATCATATGTCCGGGATCAAGCTCATGTTCATTTGGGATCAAGCCCAAAGATTTTTTCAAAACATGAATCTTTTAGGTTGTTTGACAACCCTCCCACTACGATGATGCACTGTCTATAATTGTGTATCAATTGTGATACGTGTTGCAGTTTCTTGTGATATTTCATCTTGTACAATTGGTACTAGATTAGACGTGTCTTTTATTAAGAACAAATTTACTTATGGGCTTGTGGTTCATTATATAGTCCTCTTCTAAAAATCAGTCATTGATGCTAACAATGACCTTCTGATTTTAAGACTATAAACCTACTTTCATTTCTCTAGGATAACCCATAAACAAATGAATTTCTATCCAACTTATCATTGTCTCTCTTCAGCATATGTGCTGGACTACCCAAATCCGAATATGCTTCAAAATAGGCTTACGCCTATTGAGCAATTCTATATGAGTAGAGAGTTCTGACTTTGGAAGGTACTATATGTTGGGTTTTTTGGGCCGCGAAAACCGCTTTTCGCGTCGCGGAAACCCCGAATCACCCAAAGTCGTAGATCCGTGCAAGTAAAACCGAACGAAAATTACGAGTACAAGTTTTTAAATATCTAGATCTACTCCTAGATCTATGTGTTAAGAAGTATACCTTGAAGCGTGCCCTTTCGCGTTCCCGCTCGTCCAAGGAATTGCCGGATCTCTAGACCGTCAAGCGTCGGTCCTCTAGAAGTATCCACACGGACACGTAGGTGGAGAAAACCTCACACAAAGGTGTGCTAGCACCTTGGTAAGATTCGGCCAAGCAAGGAGGAGAGGGAGAGGGAGAGCTTGAGGAAGAAGAAAGGAGTAATAATCACTTGAATGAAAATGAATCCATTTTCATTCAAATTGTGTCCGGCCACATTTCCCAAATGTAACCCCCTCATTAATGCATTAAGTTGTCATCAAAGAGGGAATGTAACCTCCATGAGATGGCACTCACTAGTAACTCCCATGAGGTGGCACACCATGATGATGTGGAACATCATCATTGGTCCACCTAATGCCAACTCACCAATGAGGTGGCAAAAGGTCAAGTCAAAATTGACCTTTGGTCTTCCTTCTCAAGTCAAGTCAAACTTGACCCAATCTCTACCATGGTTGATCTAATCCAACCATTTGATTCGAGCCAACTTAATATAATGAATCTAATTCATTAAATTAAATTGATTTAATAAGTCATAATCTAAATTAGACTCATTGAATACATGAATCAACTTGAGTCCAACTCAATTAGCCCAATTAGGATTACTTTTAATCCAATTTGATTCATCAAATGAATCTAATCCTCTTGGTTCATCATATGAATCTAATCTCCATCTAATTGTCCTTAGTGTGTGACCCTATAGGTTCTTGTAATGTTGGCAATGCCCTAAACCCATTTAGGAGCATAAGTAATGAGCGGTATCTAGCAACACATCATTACTACCCAAGTTACAAGAATGTCGAGATCCAACATCACCTTGTGACTACTAATTGTGACTCCTCACAATATGTGACATTGTCCTTCTATCCTAGACATTTAGATTGATCAATATGAGGCATAGACCGTGTCATCCTCTAATCAATCTAAATCTTGAACTCCAAGTAGACTCACTCGATCAAATGAGCTCAACATCTCATGTTGACTCATTTGGGCATGGCCATGCACTTAGTGGTCTCACTCTATCAAGAATATTAATGTCGCTCCCGTCATATGGGAGGGATAGATCCCATCTACATCACTCACATCCCTCTGCATAATTTGTTACATACCCGGTAATCGCCTTTATAGCCCACCCAGTTACGGGTGACGTTTGACGAAACCAAAGTACATAACTCCTTATGTAGGGATCCATGGTGACTTCAGGTCTAAGGACTAATAGTCATACTAATAGCCACATGAGAAAGTATATGACACTCATATAACGATCCATGATACTTTCTCATGGCGGGTCATTCAATATACATTCTCCAATGCATACCCATGTGTCAACTTGATATCTCCATATCCATGACTTGTGAGATCAAGTCATCGAGTTGACCTACATGCTAGTCTTATTGCATTAACATTGTCCCTGAATGTTAATACTCGACTAGGAATGATTTAAAGTAGTGTTCCCTATATCATCTCACTATCGATTCAACTAATCGATTGATATAGGTATGAACCTTCTACTCAAGGACGCTATTATACTTAGTCTATTTGGCACTAATACAAATAAGTATAATAACCAAACAAATGCCTTTATTAATATATAAGAATATGATACAATGAGTCCATACAATCATCAAATGATTGGCTCTAGGGCTCTAACTAACAATCTCCCACTAGCACTAGTGCCAATCAGTATAGGCTCTAAGGCCTAATGACCTAGTGTGACCATCATGCTTCCTCTGTGCCAAAGCCTTGGTCAAGGGATCTGCGATGTTAGCCTCTGTAGGTACTCTGCAAATCTTCACATCTCCTCTATCGATAATCTCTCGAATGAGATGGAAGCGCCGTAGTATATGCTTGGTCCGCTGGTGTGAGAGAGGTTCCTTCGCTTGTGCTATAGCTCCATTGTTATCACAATAGAGCTCAATGGGGTCAGCAATGCTGGGAACCACCCCAAGTTCAGTGATGAACTTGCGGATCCAAACTGCCTCCTTTGTTGCCTCTGATGCAGCAATGTACTCGGCTTCTGTTGTAGAATCAGCTACTGTATCCTACTTCGAACTCTTCCAACTGACAGCACCACCATTAATGTAAAATACGAACCCCGACTGCCATCTATAGTCATCCTGGTCGGTCTAGAAGCTAGCATCACTGTAACCCTTTACAGCTAGCTCATCATTGCCTCCATATATCAAGAAATATTCTTTAGTCCTTCTTAAGTACTTAAGAATATTCTTGACCGCTATCCAGTGACTTTCACCTGGATCTGACTGGTATCTGCTCATCATGCTCAAAGTATACGAGACATCTGGTCGAGTACATAGCATGGCGTACATGATCGATCCTATGGCTGAGGCATAAGGGATCTGATCCATGCGGTCTCTCTCCTCTCTAGAAGAGGGACTTTGAGTCTTCGAAAAACTCACGCCATGTGACATCGGCAGAAATCCCTTCTTGGAGTTCTGCATGGCAAACCGAAGGAGTACCTTGTCAATGTATGTACTCTGACTTAGGCCAAGCAATCTCTTAGATCTATCTCTATAGATCTGAATCCCTAGAATGTGGGATGCCTCACCTAAGTCCTTCATTGAGAAGCAACTCCCTAGCCAGGTCTTGACAGACTGAAGCATAGGGATGTCCTTCCCAATGAGTAGTATGTCATCTACATACAATATGAGGAAGACAACTATATCCCCTACAACCTTCTTGTAGACACAAGGCTCATCTTCGTTCTTGATGAAACCAAACTGTTTGATTGCATCATCGAAACGAAGATTCCAGCTCCGAGAAGCTTGCTTTAGTCCATAAATGGACCTATGCAGCTTGCATACTCTGCTAGTATGCTGTGGATCTACAAAACCCTCAGGTTGTGTCATGTACACATCCTCGAGTAGATTTCCATTCACAAACGCGGTTTTGACATCCATCTGCCATATCTCATAGTCATGGTAGGCTGCAATAGCAAGCATGATCTGAATGGACTTAAACATCGCTACTGGAGAAAAGGTTTCATCATAGTCAATACCATGAATCTGCTTGAAACCTTTAGCTACCAAGCGACCCTTATAAATAAGTCCATCCATGTCAGTCTTTCTCTTAAAGACTCACTTACACCCAATGGGTTTTATCCCTTCAGGCGGATCAACCAAAGTCCATACTTGGTTGGTGTACATGGATTCCATTTCGGATCTCATGGCTTCTAGCCATTTCTCGGAATCTAGTCTCATCACAGCTTCCTGATAGGTGGTAGGCTCATCCTCTATGAGCACAATGTCATCATGGTCAGACAAGAGAAATGAGTATCTCTCAGGCTGACGACGTACCCTATCAGACCTGCGAAGAGGTATGTCTACTTGAACCGGTTGTTGTTCCTCAACTCCTTGTGGAACAACATCATCCACAATACTTTGTGGTTCCAGTTCAATTTCCATCGAGGCATCAGTGTTATTGTTCGCATCTTGAACTTCTTCAAGATCGAACGCGCTCCCACTAGTCTTTCTAGAAACAAAGTCCCTTTCTAGAAAGACCCCAGACTTTGCCACAACTACCTTGTGCTGACTGGGAATGTTGAAGTAATATCCCTTAGTTTCCTTGGGATATCCAATGAAATAGCACTTGTCGGATTTGGGTCCTAATTTGTCTGAGACTTGACGTCGTACGTAAGCCTCACAGCCCCAAATCCTCATGAAAGACACCTGGGCATCTCTCCCAATCCATATCCTATATGGTGTCTTTATCATGGCCTTGGATGGAACTCGGTTGAGAATGAAAGCTGCCGTGTCTAGAGCATATCCCCATAGATATGTCGGAAGATCTGTGTGACTCATCATAGACCGTACCATATCTAATAGGGTACGATTCCTCCTTTCGGATACACCATTCCACTGTGGTGTTCCAGGAGGAGTGAGTTGGGATAGAATCCCACAATCAGCTAGGTAGTCACGAAACTCATGGCTAAGGTATTCGCCACCTCGATCGGATCGAAGTATCTTAATACTCTTGCCAAGCTGGTTCTGTACTTCATTCTTGAATTCTTTGAACTTTCAAAGGATTCAGACTTATGTGTCATCAAGTACACATAACCATATCTACTGAAATCATCAGTAAATGTGATGAAGTACCTATAACCGCCTCTAGCCGCAACATTGAAAGGGCCACATACATCACTATGTATGAGTCCTAACAAATCAGTCGCTCTCTCGTAGTGCCCACTAAAGGGAGTCTTGGTCATCTTGCCTCGTAGGCATGACTCGCATATCTCATATGATTCAAAATCCAATGAGTCCAGCAAGCCATCTTTATGGAGCTGGGATAAGCGCTTGTCATTTATATGACCTAAGCGACAGTGCTAGAGATAGGTGTGGTTCATATCGTTTGATTTGAACCTCTTGGTACTAACGTTATAGATAAAGCTCTCAAGGTCTAGAATATAGAGTCTGTTCATCAGAGGTGCACTACAATAGAACATATCGTTTAAATAGACAGAACAACATTTGTTCTTTATTATAAACGAGAATCCTTTCTTGTCCAAACAAGAAACTGATATAATGTTCTTAGTCAATGCAGGCGCATAACAACAATCGTCTAACTCTAGTATAAGCCCAGAGGGCAGAGATAGAAAATAAGTCCCTACAGCAACAGCAGCAACCCGTGCTCCATTGCCTACTCGTAGGTTTATCTCGCCCTTTGTCAATGCTTTGCTATTTCTCAGTGCTTGTACATTAGTACAAATGTGCGAAGCACATCCGGTATCTAATACCCACGACGAAGAAATAGAGAGGTTGACTTCTATAACATTTATACTTGAAGTAGAAATCTTATTTCTCTTCTTGTTAAGATCTTCCAGGTATCCTATGAAGTTCCTCTTCCAGTGCCCTGCTTGTCCTTGATATAGTTGACGAAGATGTTCAACCATATCGTAAGCACACATCAACTCATGTTGCTTCTGAAGCTCAGAGTTCATGGTTGCGAGCATTAGACAGGACACATCTAATGCGTCATCTTGATGCTTCTTGTAAGCATCCCGGTCAGCTCGCGTGGCAGTGGCAGGAGGAGCCTCCGGAATGGGCTGCTCCAGAACGTACAGTTTCCTGTACCAGTCCAGGAAATTTGCTCCGTTGAGCTTGTCCTTCTTAAGGACAGAACGTAGGGAGAAAGAGTTCGTATTTGACGTCATGGTTATCTACAACAGAAAATTTACAGAAATAAATATCATATTCTTTTAAAATCATTTAATTAGGCCTTTAATTAAATGATGCTCCCACTGAATTCTATAATTCTTGTGGGACAAGATCCACATCATACTAACCCTTGAGTTAGCTTTGGCTAATACGCCCAAGGCTTAGTATGATCGGTAGGTAACGATTACCAATTACATCTCTATGCAACTCTTGTTTATAAAATCAATATCCGCATTTATATTAAAACTCGAGTTAGCTTTGGCTAATACGCCCGAGAGTTAATATAGATGTGATTTTGACCTATCTTTTCCAATCGTTAGAAGAATGCCTATAGTTGACTCGATCTAACCGAGCAACTAGGAATACTCAATCTAATTGAGTTTGTATTCACCCATGCGTTGATAGGCGGGACCAAGATTGTCCCTCCGTACCCTACCAAGATAATATGTATTGCTCTGCTTTGGCAGATTCAACAATACATGTGATCGAGGTAGTGATAGGTATCACGGCACGGTTAGGCATTTAGAGTTGGTTCTATCGAGATCTAATCTAATCGAAAAGGATGCATCTTGTGCACGACTTAGATCTAATCTAATCGTAAGGGTGCATCATGTGCACGACTTAGATCTAATCTAATCGTAAGGCATTAATTAATTAACTACTTATTAAATATACATCACATACACAAGCAATTAATTAATCTATTTATGATTTAGTCATGGCCCTACTACGATCTTCTCAAGCCAATGAGAAGATCGATTGGTCAACCTAGGGTCAACAGCTTCTCCAAGCTCCTTCCTTTGACCACCTTGTGTTGCTCGTGCCCGCCTCGGAACTCCGTCTCGTGTGGACCCTCCACCGCTTCAATTTGTACATTACAATTTGAAACTCGAGTTACATTCGAGTCTAAATCTAATTTACAACCAGAATATATGAGAAAGGCACGACGCGCAGGTCCCGGAAAAATAAAAACATACAACACGCGCAAACACATAACGGCACGCAGGCCGTATTATGAATTACAACACAATCCAATCATATTGGGTTTTTGGGCCATGACTATCACAAATTAATATATAATTCAAAATTATATATTTTTCATAATTTTCTATAATTTTAAAATTAATTTTTTACAATTTTTACGAGTAAAATTTCTCAGCGGTCCCGTTTAGTGGTTTCGGGCGCAATCGCGGAACGGATCCCCTTGCGGGGCCGGGGCAGCGCCCCTACCCGCGATCTAACCATCGCGAGGGTTTCTTTGCGATCCAACAGCGCCTAAACTCGCTGTCCCAAAACGATTTGGGTCGAGACTTTGCCGTTTCGAAAAAATCTTCCCGGCAGGTTCGTTTTTAGCGATTTCGGGTGCAATCGCAGAGCAAATCCCCTTGCGGGGTTAGGGGCAGTACCCCTACCCACGATCTAACCATCGTGAGTTGCTCCTTTGCGATCTAATGGCACCCAAGCCCGCTGTCCCAAACGGATTTGGAGCAAAACGAAGCCGTTTAAGGAAAAACTTCCCGGTAGCCGAAGCCTACAAGTGCCGAGATACTTGTGCTTCGCTTCTACGGAAAAATTACCCATAAAAACATAAAAAACTAAATTTTTACAGAAAATCACAGAAGGTTTAGTTTTCATAAAACCAAAAATTAAACTCGTACAAGCCTTGCACGTGGCTCTGATACCACTGTTGGGTTTTTCGGGCCGCGAAAACCGCTTTTCGCATCGCGGAAACCCCGAATCACCCAAAGCCGTAGATCCGTGCAAGGAAAAACCGAATGAAATACAAGTACGAGTTTCAAAACTTCTAGATCTATGTGTTAAGAAGTATACCTTGAAGCGTGCCCTTTCGCGTTCCCGCTCGTCCAAGGAATTGCCGGATCTCTAAACCGTCAAGCGTCGGTCCTCTAGAAGTATCCACACGGACACGTAGGTGGAGAAAACCTCACACAAAGGTGTGCTAGCACCTTGGTAAGATTCGGCCAAGCAAGGAGGAGAGGGAGAGGGAGAGCTTGAGGAAGAAAAAAGGAGTAATAATCACTTGAATGAAAATGAATCCATTTTCATTCAAATTGTGTCCGGCCACATTTCCCAAATGTAACCCCCTCATTAATGCATTAAGTTGTCATCAAAGAGGGAATGTAACCTCCATGAGGTGGCACTCACTAGTAACTCCCATGAGGTGACACACCATGATGATGTGGAACATCATCATTGGTCCACCTAATGCCAACTCACCAATGAGGTGGCAAAAGGTCAAGTCAAAATTGACATTTGGTCTTCCTTCTCAAGTCAAGTCAAACTTGACTCAATCTCTACCATGGTTGATCTCATCCAACCATTTGATTCGAGCCAACTTAATATAATGAATCTAATTCATTAAATTAAATTGATTTAATAAGTCATAATCTAAATTAGACTCATTGAATACATGAATCAACTTGAGTCCAACTCAATTAGCCCAATTAGGATTACTTTTAATCCAATTTGATTCATCAAATGAATCTAATCCTCTTGGTTCATCATATGAATCTAATCTCCATCTAATTGTCCTTAGTGTGTGACCCTATAGGTTCTTGTAACGTTGGCAATGCCCTAAACCCATTTAGGAGCATAAGTAATGAGCGGTATCTAGCAACACATCATTACTACCCAAGTTACAAGAATGTCGAGATCCAACATCACCTTGTGACTACTAATTGTGACTCCTCACAATATGTGACATTGTCCTTCTATCCTAGACATTTAGATTGATCAATATGAGGCATAGACCGTGTCATCCTCTAATCAATCTAAATCTTGAACTCCAAGTAGACTCACTCGATCAAATGAGCTCAACATCTCATGTTGACTCATTTGGGCATGGCCATGCACTTAGTGGTCTCACTCTATCAAGAATACTAATGTCGCTCCCGTCATATGGGAGGGATAGATCCCATCTACATCACTCACATCCCTCTGCATAATTAGTTACATACCCGGTAATCGCCTTTATAGCCCACCCAGTTACGGGTGACGTTTGACGAAACCAAAGTACATAACCCCTTATGTAGGGATCCATGGTGACTTCAGGTCTAAGGACTAATAGTCATACTAATAGCCACATGAGAAAGTATATGCACTCATATAACGATCCATGATACTTTCTCACGGCGGGTCATTCAGTATGCATTCTCCAATGTATACCCATGTGTCAGCTTGATATCTCTATATCCATGACTTGTGAGATCAAGTCATCGAGCTGACCTACATGCTAGTCTTATTGCATTAACATTGTCCCTGAATGTTAATACTCGACTAGGAATGATTTAGAGTAGTGTTCCCTATATCATCTCACTATCGATTCAACTAATCGATTGATATAGGCATGAACCTTCTACTCAAGGACGCTATTATACTTAGTCTATTTGGCACTAATACAAATAAGTATAATAACCAAACAAATGCCTTTATTAATATATAAGAATATGATACAATGAGTCCATACAATCATCAAATGATTGGCTCTAGGGCTCTAACTAACACTATATTCACTTTTTTTTTAGAGTATATCCTTAAAACGAACTTGGTAATTTTCTGAATAACTCATCATCAATATACTTATTTCCATAAGAGTCATATACCTTCTTTCTACTACACCATTCTGTTACGGTGTACCAGGTGTAGTTAGTTGGGATTGAATCCCTACTTTTGATAAGTAAC
Organism: Zingiber officinale; assembly: GCF_018446385.1. Lineage (NCBI taxonomy): Eukaryota > Viridiplantae > Streptophyta > Magnoliopsida > Zingiberales > Zingiberaceae > Zingiber > Zingiber officinale. The sequence continues at coordinate 107,088,278 of NC_055990.1, forward strand.
TCCTAAATTATCCCAAGAGGTACTTGCCACTACGATCTTACCATAGTGACTTGATACTTTTACTTTTCCGCATCAGCCTTGTACTCTTTGAACTAATCAAAGCACTTAGTCTTGCGGCACATTAAGTAAATGTATTTGTATCTTGAATAGTTGTCTATAAAATAGACAAAAATATTCAATACTTCCTCTTGTCTGGATAGTCATAGGATCACACAAATCAAAATGAACCAATTTCAACATATCTTTGGCTTCATACCCCTTAGACTTAAAAGCTTCTTGGTTATATTTCCTTCCAAGTAAGACTCGCAGGTTGGAAAGATTTCCACTACTAATGAACCCAAAAGTTCATCAGCTACCAATGAATCATACTCAAGTTAATATAACCTAACCTTAGATGCCAAAGATATAATTGGTTCATTTCCGAAGGTTGCTTTCTCTTATAGTTAAAAGATGTGTTACTAATTTTCATTTGTTGCATCGTGGGAGTTATTGGATTTATAAATTGCCAATCAATGTACCAGAACAGATAACTTCCATCTTTTTCTTAACAACTTTAAAAGAGGCAGAATATCAAGTTCTTTGAATAGTTTAGAAACTAAAAACTAGTTCTTTCTAAACTTGGTACGTAAAGATAATTACTTAAAATCCATATTTTATTCTTATCAAAGGATAAACATCTCCCACTGCAACAGCTGCCACTTTTACAGCAGTGCTCATGTGGATGGTGTTTTATTTTTATTTAGTTGTCGGGTTTCCTGGAACCCTGCAATGAATTGCGAACATGATTAATGGCATCTGTATCTACACTCCAGGTTCTAATAGATAACACCACTAAACATGTTTCAACTAATGAATTAAATACACCTATATTGTTCTTAGTTCTAAGAAGATAGTCTACCTTAATGTCCAAGTCCTATTTCCAATCATTACAATTGGGACTACTAAGTTTTTTCTATAGTATAACAACTAGGGAATTGACAAACAATTTAAATCCTAAGAATCACAAAAATATTTGGTCAAGATCAATTCCTTAAAATCCCCATGAATTTTGTATGCCGCGATAGTGTGGACGTATACAAAATCAAAGAGGAGATTTTATTCATTAATTTTATTATCTCGTCAACTTTACTTTATGACGAATAAAATTAATAGTTGATCTGTCTTTGATTAAATATTTGGTCAAAACTTTTGAATTTAAAATAACACTGATTCCTCAAACAATATTATTTAAATTCACCAACACCTCAAACACCGTGAATTTTGCATGCCACGATAGTGTGGACGTATACAAAATTAAACATTTGTAAGAGGAGGGGTTTACCCATTAATTATCTTGTCAATAAATATTTATGACAAAATAAAATTACCTCAAACACCGTGAATTTTGTATGCCACGATAGTGTGAACGTATACAAAATCAAACATTTGTAAGAGGAGTTTTTAATTTTATTATCTTGTCAACCTATTTATTTGACAAATTAATAGTTGGTTTTCTTCGGTCACACAAATAATAGCAGTGACTCCGATGGGGAGGATACTATTAGACGTGCCCAAGTGTATACCATTACTTGACACTAAGTCCATTAATAAGATTATGCCCCTTCTGATGGGGAAGATCACATGCTCTTAATTAACTTCCTATAGTCATCCAAAATGGAAGTTTAATCGAGTGATCCGCAAACAAGCTCATCTGATATGGAGGAAGGCACTCAGAGCCAACGCGCAAGGTTGTTGCATCACTTATAAACTAGTAATGAAGACCGTGGAATTTATTAAAAAATAAATCTCTCTCCCACTTAGTTATTTAAAGTGAGGAATTTTGATTATGCTAGTCTACTTAACATGCATATTAACAAGCACACACAGCACAGCATAAAAAGCAATAAATAGAAAAACTAATTTTCAACTATTATGGCTTTTATCTATTGTTGTCTTCCGTGTGTAGCCAACCCTAGCTGCTGCCATCTTTGGCCACCGCCACCGGGTCTAGTTGTCGCATCCATCTTGCTCCTTGTTCCGCTGCGCCTCTTGTCCTCAAAAGGTTCCACGCCTTGCAAGATTCGATCCGCGACATAAATATAATTTTACTTTTCGATCTTATATTCCTCGAAGGAATGTACATGTAAACTAGATCGAACATAAAATAAAATTTACATCCATCGATTCTATATTCCATAAAAGGAATGTACATGTAACTAGATCAAAAAATAAAATCCTAATAAAACTAAATACAACTCCTGCTTTATTTTATAATTTAATCATGCACACACAATAAAATGCCCTTGACATGTCCAAGGGTCCAATCACACACATAATAACTATAAGCCATAATAGTTGGATCCTGCATCCATAAAGTTAGAACATCCTACTATTAACCTGCCTAAATTATGTATGACATGTGCATAATTAAACTAATACCAAATACACAGAGGCAAAACCCTAGCTCTGATACCAATTGTTTGTTGCTACTCGGAAAACCAAATGGTTCAACTGTATAAAATTTTGTACAAAGGTCTGAACCTTTTCCAAGCTACCATGTGTTCTTTTAAATTAAACTTGGATCGCCTGCGGAACTTAACACGTTTGATCCAAAGTTTAATTTATTTGTTCTTTTAGGTTTAGACTTGGATCTCCTACGGAACTTAACATGTTCGATCCAAATTACCTAGGTTATTAATTCCATTAAATATTAATTTCCAAAATTGGCTTCCAGGACAGCATGGCGAGGCACAAGGCCTTCTTGGATATGGGAACAACCACCACCGCCTAGACAAAGCCTTTTAAGGAAAGCTAATATTTAATTTTCTTAAATAACTTTAGGTCAACCAAAAGGAACAATCAAATCACAAGGAAAAGAAAAACAAAAGAAACACAACATCGAAAACTAATTCGAAATACTAGAATCGTATGCCTCTTGTATTTGGTATTTTTATAAAGAAATAAAACTAGTATGATGCGGAAATTAAATACTAGTATACCTTTTCTTTTGCAAACAAAAACCTCTAGGTCTTCTATCGTATTCCTCTTCTAATCTCGGACGTTGTGTGGGCAACGATCTTCCGAGACGAGAACCACCAATGCACCTTCTTCTTCCTTCCTTCAAGTTTCGGCCAAGCATATCTTCTAAAGGATGAAGAACTTTTTTTCACCAACCAAGTTCCAAGGGATGCAAGCTTTCTCTCCTTCTTCCTTAAGCTAGATCCGGCCACCTCCTCCAAGCTCCAAGAGATAAAGGATTTCGGCCACACAAGAGGAAGAGAGAAAAGGAGAAGGGTCGGCCACACCAAGGAAGAAAAGAGGGAGAAAATAGAATAGAGTCGTTCACCATGAAGGCACCTCTACCCCCTCTTTTATAATCCTTGATCTTGGCAAATAAGGAAATTTAAATAAAAACTTCCTTAATTCTTTTGCCATGAAAAGGAAAATTTTATTTAATTAAAAATAATTTTTCTTTTCATTATAACATGGCCGGCCAATTATTTCCCCAAATCAAGGAGAGTTTTAATTAAACAAGAATTAAAACTTCCTAATTTGTTTCCGGAAATTTATAAAAATTTCTCCAATAATTTTTATCCCTTCATGATTGGTTTATAAAAAGGAAATTTAATAAATTAAAATCTTTCTTTTAAACATGTGGATAAAAAAAAAGTTATCTCTAAAAATTAAAATCTCTTTTAATCTACAAATAAGGAAAGATATCAAATCTTTTCTTAATCTCTTGTAGAAACTTATAAAAGAGAATATTTAATTTTTAAACTCTCTTTTAAATCATGAACATGGTTAAAAAGGAAAGTTTTCTTAAAATTTAAAATCCATATTTTAATTAACAAATAAGGAAAGATTTCAAATTTTAAACTCTCTTTTAAACATGTAGATGATTTACAAATAAGGAAAGTTTTTACCAAAAATTAAAACCATCATTTTAATCTATAAATAAGGAAAGAGATTAATCTATTCTCTTAATCTTTTGTAGAATGCTATAAAAGGAAATTTTTAAATTTTAAACTCTCTTTTTAAAACCTTGATATCCACATAAGAAATAATTTTAATAAAAATCCTTTTTAATTTTCTAGTGGTCGGCCACCTAAGCTTGGGACCCAAGCTTTGGCCAGCCACCAACTTGGCTCAACCACTTGGTCTTGGACGGCCCTAGCTTGGGTTCCAAGCTACCTTGGCCGGCCCCATTGGATGGGTAAGAAGGTGGGTAAGTGGTGGGTATAAATCTCTATATACAAGAGGCTACGATAGGGACCGAGAGGAGGAATTGGTTTTGGTCTCCCGATGAAATTAAGCATCCCGTGTTCGCCCCGAACACACAACTTAATTTCATCAATAATAATTCATTCCACTAAAGAACTATTATTGAACTACCGTACCAATCCCAAATTACATTTTGGGCTCCTTCTTATTATGAGTGTGTTAGTCTCCCTGTGTTTAAGATGTCGAATGTCCACTAATTAAGTGAGTTACTGACAACTCATTTAATTAATATCTTAGTCCAAGAGTAGTACCACTCAACCTTATCGTCATGTCGGACTAAGTCCACCTGCAGGGTTTAACATGACAATCCTTATGAGCTCCTCTTGGGGACATTCTCAACCTAGATTATTAGGACACAGTTTCCTTCTATAATCAACAACACACACTATAAGTGATATCATTTCCCAACTTATCGGGCTTATTGATTTATCGAACTAAATCTCACCCATTGATAAATTAAAGAAATAAATATCAAATATATGTGCTTGTTATTATATTAGGATTAAGAGCACACACTTCCATAATAACTGAGGTCTTTGTTCCTTTATAAAGTCGATAAGAAACGACTTCTAATGGTCCTACTCAATACACTCTAAGTGTACTAGTGTAATTATATAGTTAAGATAAACTAATACCTAATTACACTATGACCTTCCAATGGTTTGTTCCTTTCCATCTTGGTCGTGAGCTACTGTTTATAATTTATAAGGTACTGATAACATGATCCTCTGTGTGTGACACCACACACCATGTTATCTACAATATAAATTAATTGAACAACTACATTTATCATAAATGTAGACATTTGACCAATGTGATTCTTATTTCTAGATAAATGTTTATACCAAAAGCTAGGCTTTTATTATACATCCAAACAATCTCCCACTTATACTAAAAGACTAAGCTGCCATATCTGCTGCCATACATCTCAACCCTTCAACATGCTCATCAAAAGCTCTTGCCTTAATGACCTTAGTGAAAGGATCTATAGGTCATCACCTGATGCAATTTAGGCGGCAACAACTTCGCCTCGTTTATACGATTTCTCGTATTGGGTGGTACTTGCGCTCTATTATGTTTACTTGCCTTATAGACTTATGGTTTTTCGAGTTTGCTACTGCACCACTATTATTATAATAATTTTTTTTTGGGCAAACCAGAAATCATGTCTAAGTCTATCTTGAAGTATCTGAGCCATACAGCTTCTATGGCTACCTCAGAGGCTACCATATACTCAGCTTCTATGGTGGAGTCCGAAAAGCACCTATGCTTATCACTCTTCCATAGTTATAACTTTACCTCCTAAAATAAACACAAAACCCCGAGGTTGACTTACTATTGTCCCTATCCGATTGGAAGTCAAAATCCGTACAACCCACAGGGACCAAATTAACTGTCTTGTAAGCTAGCATATAATCTTTAGTGCCTCTAAGGTACTTCAATATATGCTTTACTGCAGTCCAATGTCCTTGTCTATGGTTACTTTGATATCTGCTAACTATGCCCTTGGCAAAACAGATTTCTGATCTCGTACACAGCATTGCATACATTAGGCTTCCCACAACCGAAGCATAAGGAACTGCCTTCATGTCCTTTATCTCCTTTGATGTCTTCGGAGACATCTCTTTAGATAAAGATACTCTATGCCTAAAAGGTAAGAAACCTTTCTTAGAGTTTTGCATGCTAAACGAGCAAGGATTGTATGAAGCTCGGGATAAGCACAACATTCTTTTCTTGCGATCCCTTATGTCTTTGATCTAAAGAATGTGTGCACATATTCCTAAGTTCTTCATATCGAATTGTTTGGACAACCATACCCTTACTTCTGACAACACTTTGATATTGTTTCCAACTACCAAAATGTTATCTACGTATATTATAAGAAATACCACACGTTTCCATCACACTTTTTGTATACACAAGACTTATCCGGTTACTAAATAAATCCATAGGTCTGGATTACTTTTATAAACCGGATGTTCCAAGACCTTGAAGCTTCGCCTCAGTCCATAGACTGATTGAGCTTGCACACAAGATGCTCTTTGCCCTTTGTAATGAACCCTTTTGGTTGCTTTATATGGATGCTTTCTTCAAGACTTCCATTAAGGAATGTTGTCTTGACATCCACTAGATAAAAGAATCCGGATAGACTTAAGCATGGCTATCAGTGAAAAAGTTTCCTTTTTCATCAAGCTTTGCTTTGAAAGTTTCCACCTTCCTGTCTATCCATCTTTTCCTATTGTAGACCTATTTTCACCCAATGGCTTTTACACCATCTGGTGGTTCTACATGCTTCCAGATTTGATTAGAATACATATATTCTAATTCTGTATTCATTGCTCTTTGCCAAGATGCTGCATCTTTATCTTGGAGTGCTTTATCATATGTCCGGGATCAGGCTCATGTCCATTTGGGATCAAGTCCAAAGATTTTTTCAAAACATGAATCTTTTAGGTTGTTTGACAACCCTCCCACTATGATGATGCACTGTCTATAATTGTGTATCAATTGTGATATGTGTTGCAGTTTCTTGTGTTATTTCATCTTGTACAATTGGTACTAGATTAGACGTGTCTTTTATTAAGAACAAATTTACTTATGGGTTTGTGGTTCATTATATAGTCCTCTTCTAAAAATCAGTCATTGATGCTAACAATGACCTTCTGATTTTAAGACTATAAACCTACTTTCATTTCTCTAGGATAACCCATAAACAAGTGAATTTCTATCTAACTTATCATTGTCTCTCTTCAGCATATGTGCTGGACTACCCAAATCCGAATATGCTTCAAAATAGGCTTACGCCTATTCAGCAATTCTATATGAGTAGAGAGTTCTGACTTTGGAAGGTACTATATTCACTTTCTTTTTCAGAGTATATCCTTAAAATGAACTTGGTAATTTTCTGAATAACTCATCATCAATCTACTTATTTCCATAAGAGTCATATACCTTCTTTCTACTACACCATTCTGTTGGGGTATACCAGGTGTAGTTAGTTGGGATTGAATCCCTACTTTTGATAAGTAACTCCTAAATTATCCCAAGAGGTACTTGCCACTACGATCTTACCATAGTGACTTGATACTTTTACTTTTTCGCATCAGCCTTGTACTCTTTGAACTAATCAAAGCACTTAGTCTTGCGGCATATTAAGTAAATGTATTTGTATCTTGAATAGTTGTCTATAAAATAGACAAAAATATTCAATACTTCCTCTTGTCTGGATAGTCATTGGATCACACAAATCAAAATGAACCAATTTCAACATATCTTTGGCTCCATACCCCTTAGACTTAAAATCTTCTTGGTTATTTTTCCTTCCAAGTAAGACTCGCAGGTTGGAAAGATTTCCACTACTAATGAACTCAAAAGTTCATCAGCTACCAATGAATCATACTCAAGTTAATATAACCTAACCTTAGATGCCAAAGATATAATTGGTTCATTTTCGAAGGTTGCTTTCTCTTATAGTTAAAAGATGTGTTACTAATTTTCATTTGTTGCATCGTGGGAGTTATTGGATTTATAAATTGTCAATCAACGTACCAGAACAGATAACTTCCCTCTTTTTCTTAACAACTTTAAAAGAGGCAGAATATCAAGTTCTTTGAATGGTTTAGAAACTAAAAACTAGTTCTTTCTAAACTTGGTACGTAAAGATAATTACTTAAAATCCATATTTTATTCTTATCAAAGGATAAACATCTCCCACTGCAACAGCTGCCACTTTTACAGCAGTGCCCATGTGGACGGTGTTTTTATTTTCATTTAGTTGTCGGGTTTCCTGGAACCCTGTAATGAATTGCGAACATGATTAATGGCATCTGTATCTACACTCCAGGTTCTAATAGATAACACCACTAAACATGTTTCAACTAATGAATTAAATACACCTATATTGTTCTTAGTTCTAAGAAGATAGTCTACCTTAATGTCCAAGTCCTATTTCCAATCATTACAATTGGGACTACTAGGGAATTGATAAACATTTTAAATCCTAAGAATCACAAAAATATTTGGTCAAGATCAATTTCTTAAAATCCCCATGAATTTTGTATGCCACGATAGTGTGGACGTATACAAAATCAAAGAGGAGATTTTATTCATTAATTTTATTATCTCGTCAACTTTACTTTATGACGAATAAAATTAATAGTTGATCTGTCTTTGATTAAATATTTGGTCAAAACTTTTGAATTTAAAATAACACTGATTCCTCAAACAATATTATTTAAATTCACCAACACCTCAAACACCCTGAATTTTGCATGCCACGATAGTGTGGACGTATACAAAATTAAACATTTGTAAGAGGAGGGGTTTACCCATTAATTATCTTGTCAATAAATTTTTATGACAAAATAAAATTACCTCAAACACCGTGAATTTTGTATGCCACGATAGTGTGGACGTATACAAAATCAAACATTTGTAAGAGGAGTTTTTAATTTTATTATCTTGTCAACCTATTTATTTGACAAATTAATAGTTGGTTTTCTTTGGTCACACTAATAATAGCAGTGACTCCGATGGGGAGGATACTATTAGACGTGCCTAAGTGTATACCATTACTTGACACTAAGTCCATTAATAAGATTATGCCCCTTCCGATGGGGAAGATCACATGCTCTTAATTAACTTCCTATAGTCATCCAAAATGAAAGTTTAATCTAGTGATCCGCAAACAAGCTCATCTGATATGGAGGAAGGCACTCAGAGCCAACGCGCAAGCTTGTTGCATCACTTATAAACTAGTAATGGAGACCGTGGAATTTATTAAAAAATAAATTCCTCTCCCACTTAGTTATTTAAAGTGAGGAATTTTGACTATGCTAGTCTACTTAACATGCATACTAACAAGCACACACAGCACAGCATAAAAAGCAATAAATAGAAAAACTAATTTTCAACTATTATGGCTTTTATCTATTGCTGTCCTCCGTGTGTCACCAACCCTAGCTGCTGCCATCTTTGGCCACCGCCACCGGGTCTAGTTGTCGCATCCATCTTGCTCCTTGTTCCGCAGCGCCTCTGGTCCTCAAAAAGTTCCACGCCTTGCAAGATTCGATCCGCGACATAAATAGAATTTTACATTTTTCGATCCTATATTCCTCGAAGGAATGTACATGTAAACTAGATCGAACATAAAATAAAATTTACATCCATCGATTCTATATTCCATAAAAGGAATGTACATGTAACTAGATCAAAAAATAAAATCCTAATAAAACTAAATACAGCTCCTGCTGTATTTTATAATACAATCATGCACACACAATAAAATGCCCTTGACATGTCCAAGGGTCCAATCACACACATAATAACTATAAGCCATAATAGTTGGATCCTGCATCCACAAAGTTAGAACATCCTACTATTAACCTGCCTAAATTATGTATGGCATGTGCATAATTAAACTAATACCAAATACACAGAGGCAAAACCCTAGCTCTGATATCAATTGTTGGTTGCTACTCGGAAAACCTAATGGTTCAACTGTATAAATTTTGTACAAAGGTCTGAACCTTTTCCTAGCTACCATGTGTTCTTTTAAATTAAACTTGGATCGTCTGCGGAACTTAACACGTTTGATCCAAAGTTTAATTTATTTGTTCTTTTAGGTTTAGACTTGGATCTCCTACGGAACTTAACACGTTCGATCCAAATCACCTAGGTTATTAATTCCATTAAATATTAATTTCCAAAATTGGCTTCCAGGACTGCATGGCGAGGCACATGGCCTTCTTGGATATGGGAACAACCACCACTGCCTAGACAAAGCCTTTTAAGGAAAGCTAATATTTAATTTCCTTAAATAACTTTAGGTCAACCAAAAGGAACAATCAAATCACAAGGAAAAGAAAAATAAAAGAACACAACATCGAAAACTAATTCGAAATACTAGAATCGTATGCCACTTGTATTTGGTATTTTTACAAAGAAATAAAACTAATATGATGTGGAAATTAAATATTAGTATACCTTTTCTTTTGCAAACAAAAACCTCTAGGTCTTCTATCGTATTCCTCTTCTAATCTCGGACGTTGTGTGGGCAACGATCTTCCGAGACGAGAACCACCAAGGCACCTTCTTCTTCCTTCCTTCAAGTTTCGGCCAAGCATATCTTCTAAAGGATGAAGAACTTTTTTTCACCAACCAAGTTCCAAGGGATGCAAGCTTTCTCTCCTTCTTCCTCAAGCTAGATCCGGCCACCTCCTCCAAGCTCCAAGAGATAAAGGATTTCGGCCACACAAGAGGAAGAGAGAAAAGGAGAAGGGTCGATCACACCAAGGAAGAAAAGAGGGAGAAAATAGAATAGAGTCGTTCACCATGAAGGCACCTCTTCCCCCTCTTTTATAATCCTTGATCTTGGCAAATAAGGAAATTTAAATAAAAACTTCCTTAATTCTTTTGCCATGAAAAGGAAAAATTTATTTAATTAAAAATAATTTTTCTTTTCATTATAACATGGCCGGCCAATTATTTCCCCAAATCAAGGAGAGTTTTAATTAAACAAGAATTAAAACTTCCTAATTTGTTTCCGGAAATTTATAAAAATTTCTCCAATAATTTTTATCCCTTCATGATTGGTTTATAAAAAGGAAATTTAATAAATTAAAATCTTTCTTTTAAACATGTGGATAAAAAAAAAGTTATCTCTAAAAATTAAAATCTCTTTTAATCTACAAATAAGGAAAGATATCAAATCTTTTCTTAATCTCTTGTAGAAACTTATAAAAGAGAATATTTAATTTTTAAACTCTCTTTTAAATCATGAACATGGTTAAAAAGGAAAGTTTTCTTAAAATTTAAAATCCATATTTTAATTAACAAATAAGGAAAGATTTCAAATTTTAAACTCTCTTTTAAACATGTAGATGATTTACAAATAAGGAAAGTTTTTACCAAAAATTAAAACCATCATTTTAATCTATAAATAAGGAAAGAGATTAATCTATTCTCTTAATCTTTTGTAGAATGCTATAAAAGGAAATTTTTAAATTTTAAACTCTCTTTTTAAAACCTTGATATCCACATAAGAAATAATTTTAATAAAAATCCTTTTTAATTTTCTAGTGGTCGGCCACCTAAGCTTGGGACCCAAGCTTTGGCCAGCCACCAACTTGGCTCAACCACTTGGTCTTGGACGGCCCTAGCTTGGGTTCCAAGCTAGCTTGGCCGGCCCCATTGGATGGGTAAGAAGGTGGGTAAGTGGTGGGTATAAATCTCTATATACAAGAGGCTACGATAGGGACCGAGAGGAGGAATTGGTTTTGGTCTCCCGATGAAATTAAGCATCCCGTGTTCGCCCCGAACACACAACTTAATTTCATCAATAATAATTCATTCCACTAAAGAACTATTATTGAACTACCGTACCAATCCCAAATTACATTTTGGGCTCCTTCTTATTATGAGTGTGTTAGTCTCCCTGTGTTTAAGATGTCGAATGTCCACTAATTAAGTGAGTTACTGACAACTCATTTAATTAATATCTTAGTCCAAGAGTAGTACCACTCAACCTTATCGTCATGTCGGACTAAGTCCACTTGCAGGGTTTAACATGACAATCCTTATGAGCTCCTCTTGGGGACATTCTCAACCTAGATTACTAGGACACAGTTTCCTTCTATAATCAACAACACACACTATAAGTGATATCATTTCCCAACTTATCGTGCTTATTGATTTATCAAACTAAATCTCACCCATTGATAAATTAAAGAAATAAATATCAAATATATGTGCTTGTTATTATATTAGGATTAAGAGCACACACTTCCATAATAACTGAGGTCTTTGTTCCTTTATAAAGTCAGTATAAAAGAAACGACTTCTAATGGTCCTACTCAATACACTCTAAGTGTACTAGTGTAATTATATAGTTAAGATAAACTAATACCTAATTACACTATGACCTTCCAATGGTTTGTTCCTTTCCATCTTGGTCGTGAGCTACTGTTTATAATTTATAAGGTACTGATAACATGATCCTCTGTTTGTGACACCACACACCATGTTATCTACAATATAAATTAATTGAACAACTACATTTATCATAAATGTAGACATTTGACCAATGTGATTCTTATTTCTAGATAAATGTTTATACCAAAAGCTAGGCTTTTAGTATACATCCTAACACTTTTGCCAACGTGCATCCTCCGTGACCCACTTAGAATTTTCCTCGCCTAACCTCCAATTAAGACTTTACCCTTACCTAACTCTCGAGTTAGAACTTTGCCTTACCTAACCTCCAGTTAAGACTCTATCCTTGCCTAACCCTAAAGTTAGAACTTTGCCTTGTCTAACCTCCAATTAGAACTTTACCCTTGCTTAACCCTTGAGTTAGGACTTTGCTTTGGCTAAACTCCAATTAGGACTTTACTAGTCAAGTATCTAGTCCTCCACGACCTACTTGACTTTTGATGCGGTGATATGGAGGGGCCTACCCGGTAGAGGTCGGTTGCCACGATGGAGGTGAGAGTCAAGGTGGTCAACGTTCAGGTATCATATAGCCAAGCGGCTGATGATCACATTGGGCAGTTGAGCGATCTGGCCCCCAACCGGGAGGATAAGGTTCTGGTCTACCCCCACCTTTGACTTGAGGAGGTGTCAAACGACCGATGCTCAATGGAGTGTTGGACGCCAAGATGAGAAGATATGCAAAATTCGGGTCGATCAGCTACCCCGCTTGGTCAGTCAATAGGACTTGAGATAGGTCAGCGGAGTTCCGGTTGAGCAGACGCGGTATAAGCGTAGCGGGCCTCCGACCGAGCGGACCTGACACAGGTCAGTAGAGTTCCGGTCGAGCGGATCCGGTACAAGTGTAACGAAACTTCGGCTAAGAGGATGCGACATAAATCAGCAAAGTTCCGACCGAGCCGACGCGGTATAAGCGTAGCGGACCTCCGACCGAGCGGACGTTGCACAGACGCGACGAAGTCCCAACTGAGCGGCTAACCCGTTTGGCCTCGCAGTAGACCCACTGTTAATCTTGTTAGTAATTAGCCCTAAGAGTCAATTATGAGATGATTATGCTTTTTGGGTTACTCATTGATGTTGGTGCAATATTCCATAGGTCAAGGTTGACCTGGTTGACTGAGCTTGAATCGGGTCAAGGTCAAGTCTTGATGTTTGGGTTTCGATGTTTGACAATACATGTAGACAACACATGGAGATTGCAGGTGCGATTGTTCATGTGGGGAGATTGTGAAGGAGAGTCAAGTAGGTCAAGGTTGACTGGATACTTGACCAGAAAATCCTGGTGAGTAAAGCTAGGTGAAAGTCCTGGTGAGTGAAGCCAGGCAGGTGTGGAAAGTCCTAGTGAGTGAAGCTAAGCAGAAGAAAATCCTGGTGAGTGAAGCCAGGTGAAAGTCCTAGTGAGTGAAGCTAGGCAGAAGAAAATTCTAATGAGTGAAGCCAGGTGAAAGACCTAGTGAGTGAAGCTAGGCAGCTGGAAAATCCTGGTGAGTGAAGCCAAGTGAAAGCCCTAGTGAGTGAAGCTAGGCAGAAGGGAAGTCCCACTACAAAAAAAATACCCGTATAGGAGCGATTTATTAGGAGCAATTTTAACACCGCTCTTGAAAATCAAACAATAGAAACAGTTTGAACTAAATCGTTTCTAATGCCTTACCTTTTTAGAATGATTTTGCAACTGCTCTTGTTGAATAGTTCTAACACTGATTTGAATAAACCGCTACTGAAACCACTCTTAATGATTCAACTATTAAAAGCAATCTTGAAGCTAGTGATATTGGGTACATTTAGCAACGGTTCTATGTTAAATGCTGTTACTAACTGTTTCTATTGCTTTAATTTCTAATAACAGTTATCAAATAGTACACTTTTAGCAGTCATTCTGTAAATCACTCTTATCGAAGTTAAAATTGATCAAAATTTTTTTTAAAAAAAAATAACAATTAAAGTGTACAATTTACTTAATGTAATTTTATTTTGTACATCTCAAATTTAAATTTATTTAATATAAATATTTATTAGTCAAACAAATTATTCTTTAAATAACTTATAAAATCTTAATTTTATTTATATTGATTTTCATTCTTTTCTTATTTTTATTTTTGTTAAAAGAAAATTCTTAATTTTATATATACCAATTTTCTTTCTTTTCTTATATGTATTTTCCTTAATATTTTTTTCCCTAAACACATAACTTTCATTCCCGGCATCACACGCAACCTCCACACCTTCATCTTCCTCTATCTATCTCCGAAATTTTAAATCTCATATCAAAAATCTTTCCTCTTTTTCTATTCAACTTTGAACCTAGATCTCACGCCAAAAACTTTTCTTCTTTCTCTATTCAACTCCAAAATCCTAAATCTCACTCTAAAAAACCTTTCTTTTTCTTTATTCGATTTTATCCATCCTCCAATTCGCACTACTAAAATAATAACTTTGATCTTTTTTATAAATATTTTATAATGACATTTATTAAAAATTATTTATTTTAAAATTAAATTATTTATGATCAGAATATTATTAAATATTATTATTATTTATATAGAACAATTATTTTTAAAACATATTAACCTTATTATTTTTTTCTCTTAAATTTTTGCTTTTATTAGCCTCTAATAGCAAGTAAAGCTAACCTAAATTTTTTTCCTTTCCACTTTTCAGCATCAATTAGAACCAAAGTCTTTTCCATAGATCATCTTAGTCTCATATTCCCATAGGTAATCAAAATCATTTACTAAACCTGATATTGTTGGACTTATTAAGAATAAATATATAGTAAAAGAAAATTATTAATTAATTATTTAATAATTAACTAGCATATAAAATTATCTATCAGTAAGTGATTATAAATTAATAAATAAATGAATAAATATGTCTCTTAATCTTCTCCTAATTACTAAGAATAATAATATAACAAAAGAAATTATTGACTAGTTATTAAATAATTAACTAACACATAAAAATATTAATAGCGGTAGTCTAGTTGGTTAGGATATTAGGTTAGAATTTAGGATCCTAGGTTCGAATCCCAGTAATAACTAATTTCTTTTCCAACTTTAAAATAAAATAAATAAATAAAAAATAAGGTCAACGGGCACTTGACCGATTGCTCCTATAATCATGACATTTAGGCATTTTGAAATCGCTCCTATATCCATGGTGTTTTAGAGCGGTTTGTACCGCTCCTGAATATATAGTTATAAAAGTGCTTTGAAATCGTTGTTATATGTATAACGTGTAAGATCGGTTTCAAACCATACCTATAAAGTATAATAGGAGCGATTTTTTAATTTTTACCAACGGTTATGAAAACCACTTCGATAGGATATAGGGACGACGACAAGATGAGTGGTTTTCAAACCATTGGTAAAAATGTAGGAGTGGTTGAAAGCCGCTCTTAAAAGTCAAAAAAATCGTCCCTATATGGGTGTATAAAGACTGCATTCCTCAATGGATATAAAGACTGCATTCCTCAATGGAGACATAGAGGAGTCTATACATATGATGCAATTAGAGAACTTTGAGTCTAAGGACGCAAAACACCTAGTATGTAGATTAAAGAAGTACATTTATAGTTTAAAGTAAGTGTCCCATCAGTGGTACTAAAAATTTGATCAAGTGGTTACCTCATTTGGATTTAAAGAGAACCCCGTTGATCAGTACATATATGTCAAATTCAGTGGGAGCAAGTTTGTTATACTTATTTTGTATGTGGATGATATATTGCTTGTAAGCAATAATAAAGGTATACTACATCAAATCAAGTCATTTCTATCTGGTAATTTTGAAATGAAAGATCTTGGTGAAGCATCCTTTATTTTAGGCATACAGATCTATCGTGATCGTTCAAGAGGTATTCTTGGACTTTCACAACAGGCCTATATTGAAAAGGTGTTTATAAAGTATGGTATGTAGAACTGTACACCTGGTGACACACCTATGTCAAGAGGTGATAAGTTCAGCTTACAGCAATGTCCATGGTTTGAACTTGGAATAAAAGAGATGAAACAATTCCCATATGTGTCAGCAATGGGAAGTCTCATGTATGCACAAGTTTGTACTTGACTAGATATAGCATTTATAGTGGGGATGTTAGGCAGATATGTTAGTAACCCAGGATCATCACACTGGAAAGCAGTTAAGAGAGTGATGTGGTATTTATAAAGAACTAAAGAACATATGCTCACGTATCAGAGATCAGATCATCTAGAGGTGATTGGATATTCAGACTCTGATTTTGTTGGATGCTTGGATAGCAAGAGGTCCACTTCAGGCTATATTTTCATGTTTATTAGAGGGGCTATATCTTGGAAGAGCATCAAGCAAACGCTAGTGGCCACTTCTACTATGGATGTATAGGTAGTAGCATACTACGAAGCATCCATTCAAGGGATTTGGCTGCGAAAATCCATCACATCATTACAGATCGTTGATGGAATTGACAGGTCATTGAGGATCTACTGTGATAATAAAGCTGTAGAATTTTATGCTAAGAACAACCACAGTTTGTGGAAGTCCAAGCACATTGACATCAAGTTTCTAATGGTTAAAGAAAGAGTTCATAGTAGTCAAATTATGGTAGAGCACATCAACACAAATTCTATATTGGTCGATCTACTCACCAAAGGTTTGGTGCCTAAGGTGTTTCATGTGCATGTTGTGGATATGGGAGTCCTTCTTATGAAATAAGAACTCATCTAGTGGGAGTCTATATTTATCTTATTGCTCTATATTTGATAATAAAGACAAACATTCTATTTTGATTATTATAAGTAGTTAAAGTTTAAAATATTAATGAGAATTTATATGTTTGTTTGACACTCTAACTGTGATATCATCATTTACTACTGTTTTTTAATATTTGGTGTTTGTAAATATGATACAGATTCCTTTTGGAATCATAAAGTTGATCATGATTTATTATTGCAGTTTAGCATAAAATATTTCTCAAATATAATCTGACCTCTTTTGAGGTCATCTTAGGACCATTTGAAAATTGACATGTACTGATTGTATTTCATGTAATTTTCACTCTACACATCTACATCTTGATATATATCATTAATGGAATTGGTATTGTGATTACTGTTGGGGCTTGTTACGATCATATATAGTAGCTATGACCTCTTTAGTCCTATACCAATGAAGTTAATGGACCAAATTATTTACAGGGGTATTCTATACCCATAAAGCTTGATATTAATTGAAGTTTTACTTGTATTTCATATACAACTCACAAATAACCCAAGTGGGAGATTGTTGGTTATTATCTTTAATTGGTGGGCTTAATTATAAGTTGTGCATATGAGTACAAAATGAACCCATTAAAGTAATTTAACTTTGGCTTATTGGGTTTCGGTTATTGGATGTAGACCTTGTATGTGTAGAATCTATAGTCTTACATCTATTATCATCTATGGACTAATAATATATGCCCACTATATATAGGGTTGGTCCCCAAGGGTTTAGGGTTTAATTTTGACAAAGCTTTTGGTTCCCTATTGACGTAAAGCTTTTCGGCACCGTCACCCTTAAGCCCCTTGGAAGAACTTCCTTTTCTTTCCGCTGCAACTTCTTCCACAGAGATTATTTCTGGATGACGCTAAAGACAAGGATAACTCTTCAATTAGGTTCCTTGTCATATTTGTTTATGTATTTACTTTCTTTTGTCATGTTCTTAATGAAACGAAGATCCATGCTCACATGTTCTTATTTTTCTTATTTGAATTCTTATTTTGATTGTCTAGAATCCATGTGGCTAGGTTTTACAAGAACTAACAACTCAATCTTCTTAGCTTTAAATGCTAGGTTCTAGATTGATTTCTCCTCTTTACTTAGACCTGCACATCTTGATTCATATAATTCAAAAGTAGAAAAAAACTTTTTAAACTACTTACCTTGAGGTCCTTGAAGATGTAGAAAGAGTCCACTATAGACATCCATTCAAGTGTTCTCGAAAAACATTTAATGTATACCTTAGTAAGTCCTGATTCGTTATCATTTCTCTGAGGTTTGTAAGTCCGATGATCAATTCCTTGATCTTTACGTTAGTTGAGCTTCTGTTTCTCCCTTTTCTATTTGGAGGTTTGTCAGTTGGTTCCAGAGCAGATCTCGTCTTGTTAGCTTAGCCTCTGAGGTTCCTTCATAGAGTACCAGGAACTTCTCCCAAAGTTCTTACGTGGATTCATAGGAACCAATTTGATTGACTTTTGGCAACAGTAGAATGCTCAGCAGATGAAACTCTGCTTTGTTGTTAGCCACTAAATCATCTTGCTCCTTTTTGCTTTACAAGTGCTCTTCCTTTTCAATTTTGTACTGATCTATGGGTGCTATAAAATCATATTTTATAGTTATCAAAATATCAAAATTATTTTTAAAAAATAACTCCATTTTCTTTTTCCATCTGGCAAAATCCCCCTCGAACTTCAGTGGGTGAATGCTCAATTCGGCCATCGTCTTATTGTTTTAGTTGGCGATTAGTCCTTCTGAAATGGTTGAGCTCGGATACCAATTATAGGTCCTAGTAAAACAGGCTAAAGGGGACGAATAATCTTGAAAAGAAAGCTAACAATTCTCTCACTATAGAGATTAGTAAGGACACAAATATTAGTTAACAGATATAATTAACATAAAAATAATAATATAAAAGAAAGTAAGAAGGCTAAGGATGTACTTAGTTACAACTTATATGGTTGTTAATCCAGGGCAATTTAAAACTTCACTAAAAGAATCTCCTTCAAGCAAGTGGAGTAGCTTCTTACAAACATTGACAGCGTAAACTTGAAAATAGAAAAGAAATTTGAGTACTATGATTGTCGTTTTAGACTTCGAGCACTAGGGCTCTATTTTTAGCTTATTGGTCGCAACTAGCTGTTTGTTAACGTGGTGCTTCTTGTTGGGTTCGTCGGGCCGCGAAAACCGCTTTTTCGCGTCGCGGAAACCCCGAGTCACCCGAAGCCATGGATCTCGTGCAAAGATTCATAAACAAAACTTTTCGAAAAACTTTTTCTTGTACGAGTTTGTAAAAACTTTAGATCTACACTAAAGTTAAGATCATTACCCTTGATGCGCGCCCCACGCGAATCCCGCTCGTCCAAATGTTGCCGGATCTCAAGACCGTCAAGCGTATGGTCCTCTAGAAGTATCCACACGGACACACTAGATGGAGGTGACCAAAAAACCAAGGTGTGCTAGCACCTATGTGGTTCGGCCAAGGAAGGAGGAGAGGGAGAGTGCAAGAAGAACTCTAGGAGGAAGAAGAAGGAATGAATGATGGAATAATTTCAAAATGAAAATTATTCTACCCATTCAAGTGGTCGGCCACCTTCACATGTGTAACTCTCATTTCCACATTAAGTGCAATTAATGTGGAGCCATTAAAGAGTTGTAACCCCCATGAGGTGGCACTTTAGGATGATGTGGATCAACACTATTGGTCCACATCTTGCCACCTCACTAAATGGCATGGCAACAAGTGTAACTCCTCATTTAATGTGGGCCGGCCACATTAAATGCTATGGAGGCTTGTAACCTCCATGAGGTGGCACACATTGATGATGTGGAGCAATCCTATTGGTCCACATCTTGCCAACTCACTAGTGATGTGGCAAAAAGTCAAGTCAAACATGACTTTTTCTCTTCCTCTCAAATCAAGTCAAACTTGATCAAATCTTTCTCATGGTTGATCCAATCCAACCATATGATTCAAGCCAACTTAATATAATGAATCTAATTCATTAAATTAAGTTGATTTAATGAGTCATAATCTAAATTAGACTCATTGAATACATGAATCAACTTGAGTCCAACTCAATTAGCCCAATTTGGATTACTCTTAATCCAATATGATTCATCAAATGAATCTAATCCTCTTAGTTCATCATATGAACCAAATCTCCATCTAATTGTCCTTAGTGTGTGACCCTATAGGTTCTTGTAACGTTGGCAATGCCCTAAACCCATTTAGGAGCATAAGTAATGAGCGGTATCTAGCAACACATCATTACTACCCAAGTTACAAGAATGTCGAGATCCGACATCACCTTGTGACTACTAATTGTGACTCCTCACAATATATGTCATTGTCCTTCTATCCTAGACATCTAGATTGATCAATATGAGGCATAGACCGTGTCATCCTCTAATCAATCTAAATCTTGAACTCCAAGTAGACTCACTCGATCAAATGAGCTCAACATCTAATGTTGACTCATTTGGGCATGGCCATGCACTTCGTGGTCTAACTCTATCAAGAATATTGATGTCGCTCCCGTCATATGGGAGGGATAGATCCCATCTACATCACTCACATCCCTCTGCATAATTTGTTACATACCCAGTAATCGCCTTTATAGTCCACCCTGTTACGGGTGACGTTTGACGAAACCAAAGTACATAACTCCTTATGTAGGGATCCATGGTGACTTCAGGTCTAAGAACTAAAAGTCATACTAATAGCCACATGAGAAAGTATATGACACTCATATAACAATCCATGATACTTTCTCATGGCGGGTCATTCAGTATGCATTCTCCAATGTATACCCATGTGTCAGCTTGATATCTCTATATCCATGACTTGTGAGATCAAGTCATCGAGCTGACCTACATGCTAGTCTTATTGCATTAACATTGTCCCTGAATGTTAATACTCGACTATGAATGATTTAGAGTAGTGTTCCCTATATCATCTCACTATCGATTCAACTAATCGATTGATATAGGCATGAACCTTCTACTCAAAGACGCTATTATACTTAGTCTATTTGGCACTAATACAAATAAGTATAATAACCAAACAAATGCCTTTATTAATATACAAGAATATGATACAATGAGTTCATACAATCATCAAATGATTGGCTCTAGGGCTCTAACTAACAATCTCCCACTAGCACTAGTACCAATCAGTATAGGCTCTAAGGCCTAATGACCTAGTGTGACCATCATGCTTTCTTTGTGCCAAAGCCTTGGTCAAGGGATCTGCGATGTTAGCTTCTATAGATACTCTGTAAATCTTCACATCTCCTCTATCGATAATCTCTCGAATAAGATGGAAACGTTGTAGAACTGCTGTGAACTCTGCCAGCTCATAGCACTACCATTCAAGTAGAATACGAACCCTGACTGCGATCTATAGTCATCCTGGTCGGTCTGGAAGCTAGCATCACTGTAACCCTTTACAGCTAGCTTATCATTGCCTCCATATATCAAGAAATATTCTTTAGTCCTTCTTAAGTACTTAAGAATATTCTTGACCGCTATCCAGTGACTTTCACCTAGATCTGACTGGTATCTGCTTGTCATGCTCAAAGCATACGAGACATCAAGTCGAGTACTTAGCATGGCGTTCATGATCGATCCTATAGCTGAGGCATAAGGGATCTGATCCATGCGGTCTCTCTCCTCTCCAGAAGAGGGACCTTGAGTCTTCAAAAGACTCACGCCATGTGACATCGGCAGAAATCCCTTCTTGGAGTTCTGCATGGCAAACCGTAGGAGTACCTCGTCAATGTATGTACTCTGACTTAGGCCAAGCAATCTCTTAGATCTATTTCTATAGATCTGTATCCCAAGAATGTGGGATGCCTCACCTAAGTCCTTCATTGATAAGCAACTCCCTAGTCAGGTCTTGACAGACTGAAGCATAGGGATGTCCTTCCCAATGAGTAGTTTGTCATCCACATACAATATGAGGAAGACAACTATGTTTTCTACAACCTTCTTGTAGACACAAGGCTCATCTTCGTTCTTGATGAAACCAAACTGTTTGATCGCATCATCGAATCGAAGATTCCAGCTCCGAGAATGGCCTCTAGCCATTTCTCGGGATTTGGTCTCATCACAGCTTCCTGATAGGTGGTGGGCTCATCCTCTATAAGCACAATGTCATCATGGTCAGACAAGAGAAATGAGTATCTCTCAGGCTCCCTATCAGACCTGCGAAGAGGTATGTCTACTTGAACTGGTTGTTGTTCCTCAACTCTCTGTGGAACAACATCATCCACAACACTTTGTGGTTCTAGTTCAATTTCCATCGAGGCATCAGTGCTATTGATCGCATCTTGAACTTCTTCAAGATTGAATGTGCTCCCACTAGTCTTTCTAGAAACAAAGTCCCCTTCTAGAAAGACCACAGTCTTTGCCACAACTACCTTGTGCTGACTGGGAATGTAGAAGTAATATCCCTTAGTTTCCTTGGGATATCCGATAAAGTAGCACTTGTCGGATTTCGGTCCTAACTTGTCTGAGACTTGACGTCGAACGTAAGCCTCACAACCCCAAATCCTCATGAAAGACACTTGGGCATCTCTCCCAGTCCATATCCTATATGGTGTCTTTATCATGGCCTTGGATGGAACTCGGTTGAGTATAAAAACTGCCGTGTCTAGAGCATAACCCCAAAGGTATGTCGGAAGATCAGTGTGACTCATCATAGTTCGTACCATATCTAATAAGGTACAATTCCTCCTTTCGGACACACCATTCCACTGTGGTGTTCCAGGAGGAGTGAGTTGGGATAGAATCCTACACTCAGCTAAATAGTCACGAAACTCATGGCTTAAGTATTCACCACCTCGATCTGATCAAAGTATTTTAATACTCTTGCCAAGCTGGTTCTGTACTTCATTATTAAATTCTTTGAACTTTTCAAAGGATTCAGATTTATGTGTCATCAAATACACATAACCATATCTACTGAAGTCATCAGTAAATGTGATGAAGTACCTATAACCGCCTCTAGCAGCGACATTGAAAGGGTCACATACATCACTATGTATGAGTCCTAACAAATCAGTCGCTCTTTCGCTGTGCCCACTAAAGGGAGTCTTGGTCATCTTGCCTCGTAGGCATGACTCGCATATTTCATATGATTCAAAATCAAATGAGTCCAGCAAACCATCCTTATGGAGCTGGGATAAGCGCTTGTCATTTATATGACCTAAGCGACAGTGCCAGAGATAAGTTTGGTTCATGTCATTTGACTTGAACCTCTTGGTACTAATGTTATAGATAGGGCTCTCAAGGTCTAGAATATAGAGTCCGTTTATTAGTGGTGCACTACAATAGAACATATCTTTTAAATAAACAGAACAACATTTGTCTTTTATTATAAAAGAGTATCCTTTCTTGTCTAAACAAGAAACTGAAACTATGTTCTTAGTAAGAGCAGGTACATAACAACAATCATTTAAATCTAGTACAAGCCCAGAGGGCAGAGATAGCTGATAAGTTCCTACAGCAGCAACCCGTGCTCCATTGCCTACTCGTAGGTCCACCTCGCCCTTTGCCAATGCTCTGCTATTTCTCAGCGCCTGCACATCAGTACAAATGTGAGAAGCACATCCAGTATCTAATACCCATGATGTAGAAATAGATAGATTGACTTCTATAACATATATACCTGAAGTGGAAGTCTCACTTCGCTTCTTCTTAAGATCCTCCAAGTCTACCTTGCAGTTCCTCTTCCAGTGCCCGGTCTGACCGCAGTGGAAGCAGGTAGCATCCTTGGAGACCCCTCCTTTAGGCTTCAGTGCCATGCCTTTGCCCTTGGTTTGAGACTTTCCCTTACCTTTGGGCTTGCCCTTGCCCTTGTGCTTCTGGACCATCAGAATGGGCTTAACCTTCTTAAGGTTAATCTCAGCAGTTCGTAACATACTAAGTAGCTCGGGCAGTGGCTTGTCAATCTCGTTCATGTTATAGTTGAGAACGAATTGACTATAGCTATCCGGCAAGGACTGCCAGATCAAGTCAGTGGCCAGCTCTTGGCCAAGTGGGAACCCCAGTCTTTGTAGGTTCTCTATGTACCCAATCATCTTGAGTACATAAGGACTTACAGGAGCCCCGTCTGACATCTTGCACTAAAACAGTGCCTTAGAGATCTCAAATCTCTCATGCCTCGCTTGTCCCTAATATAGTTGGCGAAGATGCTCAACCATATCGTAAGCGCCCATCAACTCATGTTGCTTCTAAAGCTCTGAGTTCATGGTCGCGAGCATTAGACAGGACACATCTAATGCGTCGTCTTGATGCTTCTTGTAAGCATCTTTGTCGGCTCGCGGGGCATTGGCAGGAGGAGCCTCCGGAATGGGCTGCTCCAATTTCGTTCTTGGGTGAGAACTATTCTCAAGTTCCTGTACCAGTCCAGGAAATTCGCTCCGTTGAGCTTGTCCTTCTCAAGGACAGATCGCAGGGAGAAGGAATTCGTGTTCGACGTCATGGTTATCTACAACAGAAAATTTGCAGAAATAAATATCATATTCTTTTAGAATCATTTAATTAGGCCTTTAACTAAATGATGCTCCCACTGAATACTATAATTCTTGTGGGACAAGATCCACATCATACTAACCCTTGAGTTAGCTTTGGCTAATACGCCCAAGGCTTAGTATGATCGGTAGGTAACGATTACCAATTACATCTCTATGCAACTCTTGTTTATAAAATCAATATCCGTATTTATATTAAAACTCGAGTTAGCTTTGGCTAATACGCCCGAGAGTTAATATAGATGTGATTTTGACCTATCTTTTCCAACCGTTGGAAGAATGCCTATAGTTGACTCGATCCAACCGAGTAACTAGGAATACTCAATCTAATTGAGTTTGTATTCACCCATGCGTTGATAGGCGGGACCAAGATTGTCCCTCCGTACCCTACCAAGATAATATGTATTGCTCTGCTTTGGCAGATTCAACAATACATATGATCGAGGTAGTGATAGGTATCACGGCACGGTTAGGCATTAGAGTTGAATCGATTGAGATCTAATCTAATCGAAAAGGATGCATCTTGTGCACGACTTAGATCTAATCTAATCGCAAGGGTGCATCATGTGCACGACTTAGATCTAATCTAATCGTAAGGTACTAATTAATTAACTACTTATTAAATATGCATCACATACACAAGCAATTAATTAATCTATTTGTGATTTAGTCATGGCCCTACTACGATCTTCTCAAGCCAATGAGAAGATCGATTGGTCAACCTAGGGTCAACAGCTTCTCCAAGCTCCTCCCTTTGACCACCTTGTGTTGCTCGTGCCCGCCTCGGAACTCCGTCTCGTGTGGACCCTCCACCGCTCCAATTTGTACATTACAATTTGAAACTCGAGTTACATTCGAGTCTAAATCTAATTTACAACCAGAATAAGAGAAAGGCACGACGCGCAGGCCATGGGAAAAAAAATAAAAATACAGCACACACAATCATATGACGGCACGCAGGCCGTATTATGAATTACAACACAAATCCAATCTTATTGGGTATTTTGGGCCATGACTATCACAAATTAATATATAATTCAAAATTATATATTTTTCATAATTTTCTATAATTTTAAAATAATTTTTAAAATTTCCCGGCGGTCCCGTTTAGCGGTTTCGGGCGCAATCGCGGAACGGATCCCCTTGCGGGGCCCAGGGGCAGCGCCCCTACCCGCGATCTAACCATCGCGAGGGTTCCTTTGCGATCCAACAGCGCCTAAACCCGCTGTCCCAAAACGATTTGGGTCGAGACATTGCCGTTTCGGAAAAACGCGGGTTCGTTTTTAGTGATTTCGGGTGCAATCGCGAAGCAAATTCCCTTGCGGGGTTAGGGGCAATGCCCCTACCCATGATCTAACCATCGTGAGTTGCTCCTTTGCGATCTAATGGCACCCAACCCCGCTGTCCCAAACGGATTTGGGGCAAAACGAAGCCGTTTAAAAGAAAGCCGAAGCCTACAAGTGCCGAGACACTTGTGCTTCGCTTCTACGGAAAAATTACTCATAAAAACTCTAAAAACTCAATTTTTACAGAAAATCACAGAAGGTATATTTTTCATAAAAATACAAACGAACTCATACAAGTCTTTGAACGTGGCTCTGATACCACTGTTGGGTTCGTCGGGCCGCGAAAACCGCTTTTTCGCGTCGCGGAAACCCCGAGTCACCCGAAGCCATGGATCTCGTGCAAAGATTCATAAACAAAACTTTTCGAAAAATCTTTTCTTGTACGAGTTTGTAAAAACTTTAGATCTACACTAAAGTTAAGATCATTACCCTTGATGCGCGCCCCACGCGAATCCCGCTCGTCCAAATGTTGCCGGATCTCAAGACCGTCAAGCGTACGGTCCTCTAGAAGTATCCACACGAACACACTAGATGGAGGTGACCAAAAAACCAAGGTGTGCTAGCACCTATGTGGTTCGGCCAAGGAAGGAGGAGAGGGAGAGTGCAAGAAGAACTCTAGGAGGAAGAAGAAGGAATGAATGATGGAATAATTTCAAAATGAAAATTATTCTACCCATTCAAGTGGCCGGCCACCTTCACATGTGTAACTCTCATTTCCACATTAAGTGCAATTAATGTGGAGCCATTAAAGAGTTGTAACCCCCATGAGGTGGCACTTTAGGATGATGTGGATCAACACTATTGGTCCACATCTTGCCACCTCACTAAATGGCATGGCAACAAGTGTAACTCCTCATTTAATGTGGGCCACATTAAATGCTATGGAGGCTTGTAACCTCCATGAGGTGGCACACATTGATGATGTGGAGCAATCCTATTGGTCCACATCTTGCCAACTCACTAGTGATGTGGCAAAAAGTCAAGTCAAACATGACTTTTTCTCTTCCTCTCAAATCAAGTCAAACTTGATCAAATCTTTCTCATGGTTGATCTAATCCAACCATATGATTCAAGCCAACTTAATATAATGAATCTAATTCATTAAATTAAGTTGATTTAATGAGTCATAATCTAAATTAGACTCATTGAATACATGAATCAACTTGAGTCCAACTCAATTAGTCCAATTTGGATTACTCTTAATCCAATATGATTCATCAAATGAATCTAATCCTCTTAGTTCATCATATGAACCAAATCTCCATCTAATTGTCCTTAGTGTGTGACCCTATAGGTTCTTGTAACGTTGGCAATGCCCTAAACCTATTTAGGAGCATAATTAATGAGCGGTATCTAGCAACACATCATTACTACCCAAGTTACAAGAATGTCGAGATCCGACATCACCTTGTGACTACTAATTGTGACTCCTCACAATATATGTCATTGTCCTTCTATCCTAGACATCTAGATTGATCAATATGAGGCATAGACCGTGTCATCCTCTAATCAATCTAAATCTTGAACTCCAAGTAGACTCACTCGATCAAATGAGCTCAACATCTAATGTTGACTCATTTGGGCATGGTCATGCACTTCGTGGTCTAACTCTATCAAGAATATTGATGTCACTCCCGTCATATGGGAGGGATAGATCTCATCTACATCACTCACATCCCTCTGCATAATTTGTTACATACCCAGTAATCGCCTTTATAGTCCACCCTATTACGGGTGACGTTTGACGAAACCAAAGTACATAATGTTGGTGCAACCTTAGGTCAAGGTTGACCTGGTTGACCTGACTCGAGTTGACCTGACTCGAGTTGTATTTTGATGTTTGACTTAGGAAGATTATTGGTGCAACCTTAGGTCAAGGTTGACCTAGTTGAGTTGTATTTTGATGTTTGACACTCGTGGGAGAGTTGTATTCTTGATATGGGACAAGAATAGATGTTTGGGAGATTATTGGGGCAACCGTAGGTCAAGGTTGACCTGGTTGACCTAATTCAGGAAAAAGTCCAAGTACGGAGACTTGGCACGGGGAAAAGTCCAAGCAGGAGCTTGGCACGCGGAAAGTCCAAGTATGGAGGCTTGGCACGGGGAAAGTCCAAACAGGGAGTTTGGCACGGGGAAAAGTCCTGGTGAGTGAAGCCAGGCAGTCGGGAAATCCTGGTGAGTGAATCCAGGTGAAAATCCTAGTGAGTGAAGCTAGGTGAAAGTGAAAGTCCTGGTGAGTGAAGCCAGGCATTCGGGAAAATCCTGGTGAGTGAAGCCAGGTGAAAATCCTAGTGAGTGAAGCTAGGTGAATGAGAAAGTCCTAACTGGGATGTTAGGCAGTTGGAAAGTCCTGGTGAGTGAAGCCAGGCAGTTGTGGAAATCCTGGTGAGTGAAGCCAGGTGAAAACCCTAGTGAGTGAAGCTAGGTGAAAGTCCTGGTGAGTGAAGCCGGGCAAGGGAAAATCCAGATGGATCAAGGGTGATCGGACATCTGGTGATGGGAAGTCCAAGTAGGTCATAGGAGTGACCGGATACTTGGTACGGAGAGAAAAGTCTAAGTGGGTCAAAGGGATTGACCGGACACTTAGCGGGGAGTCCTAGCAGGTCAAGGGAGTGACCGGATGCTAGGCGCAATGTACCAACAGGTCAAGATTGACCGGATGTTGGTTTGGACTTGGTTTGGGCGAAAACCATGAGCTGGATCGATCTGGTGATCGATCCAGTGATACCGAGAATATTCTGATCGGTCTGGTGACCGATCAGTAACACATCAGTAGCATACTGTGTGTTAACTGATCGGTCTGGTGACCGATCAGGAGTCGATCAGAAGCCGAACAGGAGCGAGGCGCAAGAGGGGCTGATCGGTCTGGGGACCGATCAGGAGGTTCCCTGATCGGTCCATGGACCGATCAGGGACGGAACAGAAGCGAAGGAGGAGGGAATGGATCGGTCTGTGGACCGATCCACATGGAGCCTGATCGGTCCACAGACCGATCCAGGCACTAGCCGTTGCGACGCAACGGCTAGATTTCTTCTGTGTTTCTTCGTTTTCTTCGCAGGTTATAAAAGGAGGGCTGCTGCTGCGAGCCTTCTTCTTCTTCTTCTTCCTTCTTCCTGTTCTTGGTGCTGCTAAGCTTGCTGTTGAGCTTTGTTGAGCTGCTTTGAAGCTTCGCGTGAGCTTCCGGCTGGGTCACCTGCTGTTGTAGGCGCTTGGAAGCGGCTGCTTCTTCCAGTCGAAGAGAAGGCAAGAAAGTTTACATTTGTATTGTACTTTATTTCTTGTTCTCCTTGTACTCTTTTCTTGCTGTTGCAAGAAGTTTCTGTGGCGAGGTTTCTCCACCCAGAAGGAGAGTTTTTATTAGCCGGTTTTCCGGGGACTCATCCACCGACGGATTGATTGGGTTCGTCCACCTTACGGACACGCCGAGGAGTAGGAGCATCATCTCCGAACCTCGTACATCGCTGTGTTAAGGTTTGATATTCTTCCTTTCGTTTCTAGTTTATTTTTCCGCTGCGCTAACGAATTGTAGGAAGAAACGAGCGATTTGGGGCAGCTATTCACACCCCCCCTCTCTAGCCGAGTACGAAGAGATCCTATCACATAACTCCTTATGTAGGGATCCATGGTGACTTTAGGTCTAAGGACTAAAAGTCATACTAATAGCCACATGAGAAAGTATATGACACTCATATAACGATCCATGATACTTTCTCATGGCGGGTCATTTAGTATGCATTCTCCAATGCATACCCATGTGTCAGCTTGATATCTCTATATCCATGACTTGTGAGATCAAGTCATCGAGCTGACCTACATGCTAGTCTTATTGCATTAATATTGTCCCTGAATGTTAATACTCGACTAGGAATGATTTAGAGTAGTGTTCCCTATATCATCTCACTATCGATTCAACTAATCGATTGATATATGCATGAACCTTCTACTCAAGGACGCTATTATACTTAGTCTATTTGGCACTAATACAAATAAGTATAATAACCAAACAAATGCCGTTATTAATATACAAGAATATGATACAATGAGTCCATACAATC
The DNA here is from genome assembly GCF_018446385.1 of Zingiber officinale. Classification (NCBI taxonomy): domain Eukaryota; kingdom Viridiplantae; phylum Streptophyta; class Magnoliopsida; order Zingiberales; family Zingiberaceae; genus Zingiber; species Zingiber officinale. The sequence goes on from NC_055990.1 coordinate 107,118,194, forward strand.
ATCAAATGATTGGCTCTAGGGCTCTAACTAACACTTCTCGCTCGGGCGCTTGGACTCAGTCTGGGAGTCTAGACTCAGTTGACTCGATCCACTTTGTAACGGCTTCTTTTCAACATATCAAGGCTTCCTGAGCCCCTAGACCCAGCCCAGGCGACTAGAGTTGGCTGACGTGGACTCCATGCTGATTTTTTTTTTTATTAACGGCTTGCTAACATGGCGGAATAGTCCAGGCGCTTAGACCTGGTCTGGGCGCTTGGAGTCTGGGCATTTGGACTCGATCAACTCAGAAGTTAACCTGTCCGGTCACTTGTGTCATTCTCCATTCGTCCAGAGTTGAGCTCACCCAAATCCAACTCTGGCTTTCTTCTCGGGCAGTCTCCCCCCCCCCCCCCCCCCCCTCCAACTTCTCATCCCTCGGAAGTGCCACGCATGTCCTTCTCGTCCGTCAATGTACTCTTTCATAGTTCCTCATCTCTCGGATGCACCAAGGACATTGACTTGCTTCTCAAGCCATTCTTCTCACTCGCTCAATGTTCCGTTCGACTTCTTGTGTTCCTAAGTCTCTACACACTTAGACATAAGGGATCAAAACCGCAGAGCCTAACTAAACTTGGTTGATCACATCAAAATTAATCCGAGATACTTACAAACATTGCTTCAGGTTCCCCCTCCTCAATCTCTCTACATGGCTTAACATATATATTTATTTATGGAATGACAAAAATTAAAAGGGTGTTCTTTTTTATACAACTTTTTTTATTTATTATCAAAAGAACTTTCCATATATCCCCTTTGCACATTTTATTTTAGAAATTATTCTTATTTTTAATATTATTGTAGCAGTTATGGGTTCATAATTATTATTGTTGGTACAGTGGAAGTAGTTTGAATATCTAGAGGGGAGGGATGAATAGCGGCAATTAAAATTGATCTATTTCTCTTACTAACTAACTAGCAATGACACACACATTACTTGAAAAATAACATAAGCATAAAAGGAATAGACCGAGTTTACTTGGTTTACAATCAGGAGGTTGCTAGTCCAAGACTATTAAAAGCTTCACTAAGATCTTCTTCTTTGAATATAAGTCAGAGGTGGAGAAGCTCCTTACAATAGTTGCGTACAAGACCAAATCAGAGAACTGAAAACAAGTGAAATTAAATGAGTGTGTTGTTACAACTTCAAGCTTCAACCTTCTTTTTATAACCTTTATCTTCGATATGACCAATTACTGATGTGACACTTTTCTAGCATCTGGAAGCAGTCTGGGTGCCTGGATTCGTCGATCTCTATCCACTTTGGCAACAGTCCATTAACTGCTCTAGATGGCTCCTCGCTTTCCGAGCACCTGGAATCTACTAACATGGGCGCCATCCTAAACCATTTCGACAACAGCTCTTGTTGATGTGGCGATGGCACCCATGCCCCTGGAATGATCTGGGCACTTGGAATGGTCAACTTCTGGACTTGACTATTTTCTTCTCCAGTCGTTTAGGTGATTGTTTGGTCGCTCAGAGTTGAGCTCACCCCAACTTAATTTCGTTTTTTTCCTCGAGTAGTCTTCCTTTCGGCTTCTTATCCTTTGGATGCATCTTGTCCATCTTTCTTGCTCCACTAGAGAACTCTTCCGTAATTTCTCGTCTCTCGAATGCACTAAGCTCATTGGCTCATTCCTGTGCCATCCTTCACGACCACTTGCGACTTCTGCCATTTCGGATGCTTATGTGTTTCCCTGAATCTCTATACACTTAGACACACAAGTAAAATATACAAGGTCTAACTTAATCTCGTTGAACTCACATCAAAACACTAGCTCAACCACTTTAGGTACTTACAATTATAACATAAACATTTCAACTTTGATCAACACATATTATAGCAACTATAGTTCATAGTTACTCTTCATCTCTAACCAACACTAATAAACTATATTATAACAGTATTTCATCTCTGATCAACAGATTAATATTATATTCACACTAATAACACTAACATATTGTTTTGTAGCAACTACACTTCATAGCTCTTGTAATATGGACGCTTTATCTTTTATCAATACTAGTGTGATCATACACACGCGTTGCGTGTGTAATATAATAATATATAAATTATTTGGATTGTAATATAATAATATATAAATTATTTGGGTCTTTGAAAATTCAAATTATTTGGATTTTCTAGTGTCACGTTAGAGAATCCCAACAATAAACTATTGTAATGGGCTTCCCTATGCAAAAAATTATTTTAATTTAATATTATACTTATCTTAATAAAAAAAACTAAGAAAAGTATATTTTTTAACATCGTCGACCTAAAATATTTATAGAAGCTTCTTTGATCATAGTGTTGTCAATTCTAAGATGTGGGACTAAAGATAACTATATTTTTTATATAAAACAACCAAAGAAAATTACTAATAAATCTTGAAATTATTTTTAGTGTGAATAGAAAAAAGGACAGTAACGTAAATTCATTTTAGGCTTCACCAAAGTTAATTAGTAAAGGGGGGAGATTTTTAATAAAATAGTAAAATTAGTTAACATAGATTAAACACGTCCTCAATATCTGGGCGAGCACGTGAGATGTTATATGTACACGTTGTGAGGACATGGGTTGATGGAAAAAAAAATACACAAAGTGTTCGGTGAGGACTACCTTCACTCTCCTAATGTGATATAAAAAGGTGCCTGTGGGAGCTAATACGCGCATAAGACATTTTTTCTACTAGCATATTTTCTTTTTCTCTTTATCTAGGCGTGACTTGAGCATCAAAGGGCTTCATCAATGTCTTGATCTCTCTTCTAATTCTTTTCGGTGTCCTTAATTGTCCTAAATCATTCGTTGTTGTCAGAAACCTTCATCGAAGCATGACAGCTTCTCACCGAGTATCCCTGAGGCCCTCTTGTCGCTTTTCCGATCAAGGGCCGACCCGATGAGAGTCGATCTGCAACAATCGATTCGTCAGAAGCTCGACCCGACAACAATCGATCTATCAAAAGTTGACTCAACTAAAGCCAACCCAACCAATACCGATCGATCTCACATCCGACCTACTGAGGTGCTCTGTTCGACACGGCAAGGAGTCAACCTATTCTCTATCTTAATAGGATCAGAATAATTTGACCAAAATTACTAGAGGAATAAGAATATTTTTAAAATAAAACAAATAGGATAACCCCTTTTTGATATATATATATATTTTTATTTTAAATTTTTAAGTTTTCCCCCCAAACATTTTGGTCGAATACAGAAGGTTGAAATCATGATCTGTGATTTCTCAATCTAAAAGGATGTATTTACAAAATAGTCGAGCCATGAATTGAAATTTCTCAATCTCCAAGGACGTATTCGTCTAAGTGCCGCACCGCAAAGCCAACATACACGACGGCGACGCCGCAAATTAAAAGATTATAGCGACAAGATCTCCATCGTCCCCACTTCCCGCATTCATTTCCGATCAGACATTGCCCTTTGTAAACCTCTGGCCCTCGCAGCCGCCACGCGTCTCGTCCGGCATGCCCATCCTCTGCGGCTGCCCGACACGGAGCACCGTCTTCGCCCGTTTGCCGCTCGACACGTCTCGACCGACCGACTAGTCCCGTTGCCTGTCCCCGTCCCCCTTGCCAAATCGGTATTTGGTGGAGATTTATTTAATTTTACTGCGCTGAAAATAAAAATAAAATAAAATAAAAAGGTGGCGACGAATCATCCACGTAGAGAAAAATAGTGATCGCTATATCTCTTCCTCGCACCTCATTGGCATCCTCTTCCTTTCAGAGATTCTCTCTGCCCTTCTCTCTCTCTTCCTGGCGAGAGAGCGAGAGAGAATCCACGCATCCATTTAACTCCCTTCTCGCCCACACCTCCTAGTCGAACATCTTCGCTAGCTGCTAGCTCCTCCTCCTCCTCCTCCTCCTCCTCCTCCGTAGGAGGACGCCAGTCGCGCGGCTTCATGATCGGAGCCATGTCGGCTGGGAACATGTGCGAAGTGTGCGGCGGTGGCGGTGGCGGCGGCGGCGGTGCGTGCCCACACTGCACCGACCTTAACCACGCCATCCCGGTGCTGTTCGGAGAGCCCATGCGCGAGTTCCAGTTCTTCGGCCACGACGACTCGGTAGCGTGGATGTTTAACGATCCCAAGGACGGCGGCGGATGTGATCCGCCGCCGGAGGAGCCGCTGCAGCAGCGCGCCGCTGGGGGGTTCAAATATCTCGACGTCTTGGGAGGAGGGGGAGGAGGTTTCGACGGCGCTGGACATGGCCTCACGTTCGACGTCTGCTTGAGTGGCTCCGCCGGGCGACCGGACACGATCTCCTCGATGGCGGCGACGTCGAGTGCCACCATCGTGAGTAACTTGCTCCTCCACTAAACTTTTCAGCTTTGTCAATATATATATAATTTAAATCCAGCCTTTTTTTATTATTATTTAGGTAAATTTGAAGTATCAATTATATATATATATATAATTTAAATCCAGCCTTTTTTTATTATTATTTAGGTAAATTTGAAGTATCAATTATATATATATAAAAAAAAGGAAGGATCAGACCAAGTTTGATCGATTGCATACATCTTTATTTTACATTTCTGAAGAAGTTCTTGCGGTAACATGATAATAATTTTATTATTGTGTCGTGACTTTCATTAGAAGTATGCATATTCAAAAATTAACTTTTAGATATTTCTCCCATTCAAATTTTAATCCTTTTATTGCTCTTCAGATTGCTTTACTAATGCATATAATTTTCACAAGAATTTAAATGGTTGCATTTATAAGTACAAAGTACTTTGTCATCGATTGATTATTAATATATGTGAGGTGAATATAATTACTTTTTTTACTATAATTAATATAAAGATAAAGATAGGGAGAAAGGGCTAAATTGCATGTTATTTCATGTGGCTTTTCTGGCTTGATTTGATATACATCAACATCAAGCCATTTTTGTTCCAAATACTTGAGATTGAATTTCCTAAATATCTTGTTCCCATGTAGAGGTCGTTAGCTGGAAGCACATTCACTGACGCTTCGAGCGGGATCGACAAGGAGGTCGGAGAAGGCTCGGCTGCTGACGGCCAGGAAGGCCCGGCGGTGGAGAGGGAGGCCAAGATCATGAGGTACAAGGAGAAGAGGAAAAAGAGGAAATATGAGAAACGGATACGGTATGCGTCGAGGAAGGCCTACGCTGAGATGAGGCCGAGGGTAAAGGGGCGTTTTGCAAAGACGCCGGAGGAGATTCAGCCACCGCCGGAGCAGCCGCCTTATGGCCCTGATAGAGTTGACTTTAGATGGTTGTATTAAGAAGAGAAGGAAGAAAATGAAGAATACTAGAAGTTCCATATCCTCGTAGCTATAATTGAATCTCTTGTTAATTAAGCATTAAGTGTAAGAATATTGGAAGATATATAATATGACTTCAGTTAATTAATTATAATAATATTAGTTTCAATTTCTATGGTAAGAAGTTGATCATTTGAGGATTAGAGGAAGACAATTGAGATCAGATCAAGGTTGAATAGGTCGATCAAATTTGATTCATCAAATTCGAATGGATCGGACTCGAGTTTAGTTATCTCATATACGTTATTACCATCACTGATCTTGATCTTGTGTTAGTCTATGCCCAATGATGAATAGCAACGGATGATCTTGATTTGTCCATTTAATTTTTTTATATCGCGCGGACTGGAAACGACACAACTCGGTGATGTCTGTATCTAGCCACCGACATAGGCACAAGTTCAATTAAAAAAAATAACAAATCATAAAATAGAAAAAAAAATATATACAAAAATTAATTAATTAGTTGTTTGTAATTATAGGTTCATAATATTATATTTTTACTTAAATATAATAAAATTTTCCTAAGCCCAAATCTCATATATTGAGGAGCATACATTTCCAAGCCTTGAGCATCACACGCTCCCAAGCTTGAGCGTCGAACCCTATACGCTCCTTAGCACTCTGACGTCTGAAGACCGAATATCAAATCTAATATCCTTTCGAGGGCGATGCAACTGGACCTGGGCCCAACCCAAATGCCTCAGTTTCTTGTACTTTCTAATTTCTTAATTGTAGATTATTAGGAGGTATCACTTCTCCTCCAACTTGACGAGTCATTTCAACTCAGCACAGACCCATTATAATTTGCTCAACTCACTCGTCTAACTCATTTGAACGACCCTACCTAACCAACCTTCTTTAAGTTAATCTGAATTGATTGACTCTCTCTCTCTCTCTCTCTCTCTCTCTCGACTTGATCCACAAATTTGATTGACCTATGAGACTCGACTAAACTATTCGATGCAAAGACATCTTTGATAATTCTCTACGAGAGACCAAATATCTTTCTTAATCATGCATGAACCTTCTAATTAGCAATTATATTATTTGAATTTTAGGATTTTTTTTTGAAAAAAATCATTATTGTAATTAAAATTGTTATATCACTACAAGAATTCGGACTTTTAACTACGCATTTTAGCGTCGCCATATGTACGTAAAATGCGTCGCAGAACATTTTGCGACGCAAACATGCGTCGCCAGCATGCGTCGCAATTGGTTCGTATGCAAATGTCAATATGATCTTTGGTGACGCATTAAGGTACACGTCGCCAAAGGTTACAACATTTCGCGACGCAAGTATTGGCGACACCTTCTTTTATTATGTCGCCAAATGACGTCGCCAAAGGTGATGTCATTTCGCAACGCTAATATTGGCGACACCTTCTTTTATGCGTCGCGAATAGGTTCTAACATGTCACGACACATGAAATGCGTCGCGAAATGTATTTTTACTATATTTTTTTTTCTTTCATTATTTGTGACGCAGTCTATGCATTACAAAATATATTGCTCATTCAGTCACAACATTATAATGTGTCTAAAATACATCATAAAAGTGCAATTTACTATTAATTAGTCGAATATTTTTAAAACATGAACACAACTAGCTGTCAAATATTATCCAAAAGAACATATAAGTAGTGAAATGCACATTACATAATGTTGCAAAATAAATAACTACATAGTCGATGATGGAAGCGGGGGAGGTGGTGGAGGAGGTCGAATTGAAGAGCATGTTGGTGGAGGCTGTAATGAGAAGCCAGAAATGACCTGTTGAAGTTGGTGCAATAATGCTTCAAATTTTTTATCCTGCTCATGTATAGTCAGATTCTGTTCATCGATTGTTTTCTGCATAGTTACAAATTTTCCATAATCATCATGATATTTTGAACTGATGTTTGTGGCTCTAGAACCACCCACTACAGATAGTTTAGGTAATGAACCTAAACCCTTCACGTAACGAGACCGTGAGCCTAAGACTTGTGTCATGATATTGACATCCTTTGGCTGGCATACATTATCAACCGTAGAGGTGAACTCTTCACTTTCTGATTGAGTCAATCGAAGATCTACCATTTCAGCCTAAAAAAAATATTAGTATGAAAAATAATGGATTAATGAATTTAAATTTTATGAATAAATACATCAACAATATGTAAAAAAATTATAAACAAATTAATCATCAAATATACAAATAAATAACCAAATGCTATTTCATTTTATATTAATTCGATGAAGCAGAAGGAATTATGTGAAGTACGTATCAACTATATATGCAGACAACACAATTAAAATACAATTGGATCAAATAGCAACTATTAACAATTAGATAGCTAGTTTGTACTCATCAGATTTGGGGCAATGCTAGAAATGCTTAAGTACCTGTCCTAGAGTTTGTACTTGGAAATAGCTAGAGTCAAATTCTCTTTTTCCTAGTTTGTACTCATCAGATATAGCTACAGTCAAATTCTCTTTTACTGAAGACAATGCTGGAAATGCTTAAGGATCGGATCCTAGAGTTTTTTTCTTCAAAATATCTTTATATGTTATTTAATAAGGGTAGATTTTGCCATTTTGTACTTAGTATATGTGTTAATTGCGATGTATCATCTAATTGAGTTGCACTAAGTAATAATAATAATCAGAGAGGATATCTAAATATAGCTTCAACTCGAATGTATTAAATACTTACATGTTTTTGTGCAGTCCAATCATTCTTCCATTGTCCTCCTTTATGAAAAAATTTCTCGAATGTGTCAATCACACTGGGAAGCTCTCTCGTCACAGGATCAACCTTAAAAAATGAAACAATTTATTATCATATAAATTATGATAAGAAATTTTATTTTCAAATAAAACTTACAGCTGTGTGATAATGTTGAACCAAAGTTTTCGATCCATGTGCACCTTCAAGTGGCCTATTAAACTGATTATTAGTATTCTTTTCATATATTTCCTATAAAAAAAGATAATATTAGTGCAAGTAACAATAAAAAAATATTTATAGACTAAATTTAACTATTACTAACCATTTGTTTTTTTTGCCAAAATAATTACAAAGAAAATCCCAATCATCTTGGCTTAATCCCTTGTACGACTTCCTTTTTGGTGAATCTTTATTTCCAAATCCCCCGAGTTGTTTCCAATGCCTCCTCATCTTACACCTTCCTTCTCGAATAGCTCTCATGGCAAGTCGCTCTACCTCCGCCATCACCAAGTTCGTCTTTTCATATTCAAATTTGTTCTGCCAAAAAAATTCATAGATGTGGGTAACATCTAATCTGTACACCAGCATGTTTATTAAAGGATAAAATAAAATGAAATTTATTAAAGAGAAAATCCTATAAAAAAAATTACTTTCTATAAACAATTTTTAATAAAATAATATCAAACATAATGAAAAGCTTAAAGGATCGGTTGACTCAGCTTCCAAATAGGTTGACAAATTAACCATTTAAGTTTAAATCTATAAAAGCTTAAAAGATTGGAACAGACGGATATTCTTTTCTAGTTGAAAAACAACAATAGATTAGAATCACTGTTCAGAATCGATTAAAAGCAAAAGAAAAGAAAGGACAAGAATAAATGAAGCATAGGTCTGAGCTTGCTTTATGATGACATATTGGATGTCTTAGAATTGCAGAGAAGTTAGGGACGCCATGGAGTATAACAGGGGAGAAGAAATCGCGGCAATGGTGAGAAGCAATAACAAAGAAATCGGCAAGCGAGAAGGCTTACCTGTTGAGAGGGAGCAGGAGATCCTCGGCGACTCGGCGAGCAAGATGCACAGGAGAGAAAAATCGCGGCAGAGAAGCTAGGGACGCCATGGAGTATCATGAAAAGGGGAGAAGAAATCGCGGCAATGGTGAGAAGCAATAACAAAGAAATCGGCAGGCGAGAAGGCTTGCCTGTTGAGAGGGAGCAAGAGATCCTCGGCGACTCGACGAGCGCAAGGAGAGAAAAATCGCGGCAGAGAAGCTAGGGACGCCATGGAGTATCATGAACAGGGGAGAAGAAATCGCGGCAATGGTGAGAAGCAATAACAAAGAAATCGGCAGGCGAGAAGGCTTACCTGTTGAGAGGGAGCAGGAGATCCTCGGCGACTCGGCGAGCACGAAGGCGAAAAATCGCAGAGAAGCTAGGGACGCCATGGAGTATCATGAACAGGGGAGAAGAAATCGCGGCAATGGTGAGAAGCAATAACAAAGAAATCGACAGGCGAGAAGGCTTACCTGTTGAGAGGGAGCAGGAGATCCTCGGCGACTCGGCGAGCACGAAGGCGAAAAGGCGTTTTGTGAAATCGGTTTAGCGTGAACAAAAAGGTAGGGTTTTAATGCATTAAAATAAAAAATAATAATAATTATTTAATAACTTATTTGATTTGTATTTAAATGATATTTAATTTGATTGATAATTTTGTAAAAAAAGAATACGAACTGTTAGTTTATTAAAATAAATTAAAATAGTAATTATTGAATAATTTGTTTGATTTATTTTTAAATGATATTTAATTTGATTGATAATTTTGTTAAAAAGAATACGAAGTTAGTTTATTAAAATAAATTAAAATAGTAATTATTTAATAATTTGTTTGATTTATTTTTAAATGATATTTATTTTGATTTATAATTTTGTTAAAAGAGAATACGAACCGTTAATTTATTAAAATAAATTAAAATATTAATTATTTAATAATTTATTTGATTTGTTTTTAAATGATATTTATTTTGATTTATAATTTTGTTAAAAGAGAATACGAACAGTTAATTTATTAAAATAAAATAAAATATTAATTATTTAATAAATTTTTTTCTAATGCGTTTTCAAATGATATTTATTTTTATTTATAATTTATAAATTTTTTGGAAAATTTTTAATCTTGAATTTTAGTTTAGCGACGGTTAATGTATATACGTCGCCAAATAACCACAATTTGAGGTGGGAAAAATTTTCACTACTATTAGTGGCGTTGAGTGCAGAATGCGTCACCATAGTGTCACATTTGACGACGTGCTTTCTATATCGCGTCGCCAAATGATCCAGGTAATATTTGCACTATCTTTTAGCGACGTGGAGTGATATGCGTGTCGCCAAAGACCTTCATTTGACGACGCATATTGTTTAATGCGTCGCTAAATGATACAAAATAAATGTGAAAAAATTCCCTCCTAATGTTCTATCTTTTAGCGACGCGAAACCTTCCACGCATCGCTAAAAGGTCATATTTTGCGACGTTAACCATGCTATGCGTCGCTAAAAGTCCGAATTCTTGTAGTGTATAGAGAGAGGACAATTCTATCAAAACATCTTGATATGGGATCTTAAGGGCGGACGCAGATATAATATGACCGTCAAAATTAAAGTCAAAATGACATGAATAATTAAGGTTAAGAGGAGGTGGTAACTAGCGTGTAACTCTCCATGAGGCTTTATTATTCATCCAACGTTAAGGCCTTTGGTATGAGAACAGTTGGCATATGAGCCAGTCGAACTTAGAAAACCTAGCGCCCAATTCTTATATTAAGACATCTATCAGATATCCGAGCAGTTGATAACCAATCAAGTTTAAGGGAAACCTAACATATCACAGATCCGACAAGTCATAAATTCGGTCGGAGTAAGGGGACCCAGTTCCCACTCAGTACAAGTCTTATAATATATGACCGGTCAACCTTAGGGATTTTCTCACATGTCAATCCTCCTTCATATAATCGGTCGGTAATAACTCGAGTCAGATTTACACAACTCAGCAGACTTGTCTCTTATACATATAGAAAAGTGATTCTCTTTATAAACTCAGCCTGAATTTCAGATTTCAGATTCTCACTTCAAAGGCAAGTTTTCTCTTATATGGATGATAACTTAAAATATTGATCGAATCTCCAGGGACTTAGTTCCCCATTCCTTAAAGGCAAGTATCCTAATATATGGTCGATCGGCTATAGAACCAATCAAATCTAGGGGGCTTAGCTTCATATTACTTTCAGAATAGATCTCCAGCACTACCTAGTACATAACCGAGTCGTTTAAGGGAAGAATGAATATACAATCGACTGGTCTAAAGATTCAGTCGGGAAACACTCAATATACAACACGATTAGAAAATCACAACAACCTACTAGAATAACAATCATTTGTTAAGGAATATTCCTCTATTATAATGTGAGCATTCACTAAAACCTTCTTCAAAGATGATTGTACTTCTCATGAGTCGAGAACTTATGACATTATATTCCTTCAACTGTCTTATTAAGTACGTAAGTTGCAAAAGATAAAAGAGGTGCACATATGGATAACGAAAGATTCTTCGGACGGTTACTATATATCACCTAGGCTGTATGCTTTCACTTATTTGATAATTTCTAATATTTTTTGTCATCTCATGATTACGGAGGTTATGAGAGGTAGTATATAAAGGGGTCATCTCCGTTGGCGAGGTACACATATGCACGTCTTACGACATTCTTATTTACACGCATACATCCTACTATTTTTCTCTTCATTTGTCTGCTTGGATATTATACTAACTTGAATGTCGGATGACCTTTACCAGGACCCTTTTCCTAATTTTTGGATCTGACTTTCTGTCTACTATCTTGAATATGTGCAAAGAAGAGAAAAACACTCGGAGTTATCTTCTTGTTTCAATATATCATATTTCTCTTCTTCTTTGTAAAGTCTTCTATTAATCAATCACATCGTCACCCGTGGAGTGCGTCATCTCTCTAATTTTCAAAAGATGACATCTTTTTCAAATTAATTAAATTTATTTAAATTTAATTAAAATTAGAAACTTGCCCTCCAAACAAGCATTTCAAAAGTTGGGAATGGCGTAGATTTAGGTATACAAGGGCTCGACGGACTGTGAATCTGCTACCGAGCAAGCGAATCAGCGATCATGGATCTGAAGCAAGCGGGATCGTCCCTTGACGCTCTCGTCTCCTCCTTCCAATCGCGCATTGTCGATCTCCAGGAGCTTGTAATCGCCCGCAACAGTTCGTCATCTGACAATCCCCCTCTTTCTTCCATTTCTCGAAGTTCTTGAAGAATTTCCGGCTTAAAAGATCTTCTTTTGTTCTTCTCGTGCAGTGTATCCAACCACTAGCATGCCTGATCTGTCGGCGGTCGACACTTCCCTGAAGACGATGGAGTCGCAGATCCAGGCGATAAAAGACCGGCTGCAAGAGGAGCGAAATGTCATCCCTAAGGCCAAAGTCTCTCTTTTTCTCCATCCGTTTTTAAGGCTAACCCTAACCTATGGATTCTGTTTCTGTACCTTCTTTCCTTCTTGTCTTATGGTGTAGAAATTCATCGAGCTGTCCCAACAACAACAAAGAAAGCTGCAACACATGCTCTCTCACATGCCCCCCGCAATGCTTGAGAGCAGGTCGCGTTCGGATCACAATCCCTCCATCAGGTAATTTATTACTAATGAATTGAGATCTTTTTTTTTCCCCAGTTGTATGCTCCCTATTAATCTATGGGGGTTTCGGATAATGCTTCGGGAACCCTAGTTCTTCAAAAATTTCCTTTTTGTGTTGCACAGCATGGTAATAGACGATTTGGAGGAACCTTCTCATCTTAAGGAGGAGCCTGTGGCAATGCCTAAGGTTAGAAAGTGCCTAAGGACTTGTTTGTTATAGAATCTCATTTGCTCCAGCAGAATGTTTGGCATGTGCAAATCATCAATTTCTTAAATGCTCAAAAACAAAGTTTGTATACGAGACTATTTAAATTCTCTGATTCTTTTTACCCTTATTGAACATAACTAGCATTCATTTTCTTCTCATTGTGAATGAAGATAAGATTGAGTGGATCCCATCATGTACTAAGCACGAAATATAGTACAATGAACACAAAGAGGACTTGGAAGCCACAATCTACAAGTTTGCTATTCTGTGCTACATAAATAAAGTCTTCAAGAAATTATTTTGCAGATGAATTGTGTTAGAATCAAGTCTAAATGTCTAATTTTTATAGACCTGCAGTAGTTTTAGAATTGATATGAATAAACTAAATTAAGATTAGACAACGAGATCCAAAATTGTGTTGGATGTCCAAAATAGTGATGTTGCTCTTCTGGCAAAACCAATTGCATAAGGGACTAAGGCTATGGCTCAGATACTCATTGTGCAGGACATCAGGGAGGGTGTCACGGTCTTCCAATGTTGCATTAAGAAATAATATAAAGAGAACAAGAATTGAAACAATGATTATCCGTATAGAAATTTGTTTCTGATACCTTGAAAACCATCCACCATCAACAATTTCACTGCAAAGCAATTGTAGTTGAAACAGATGCAAAACCGTAAATTGAAATGGTGTGTGTGTGTGTATATATATATATATATATTCAAATAAAAAGTAACATAGCAGACCTACACATTTATGTTAGGTTTTTCATGTACGTAGAAGCTTTTGCTCACTTCTGAGAATCTTCTTACATCAAAATTGAGCATGATCTCATAACTTTGTGCTATTGTGTTCAACAACAACAACCAAGCTTTATCCCACTAGATGGGGTCGGTTTGTGCTATTGTGTTCAAGTAATATTATTGTTTGATCTTGAGCTGAACAATGAATTACTCCTATTTAGATGAGGAAGGGTCCGATTCCTGCCCCCCGTTGGTATATTTCTTTTGATGAATTGGACTCACTGTCATCGTAAGTTTATACTTAAAGTTACTATGGATGACAATGTTCTTGTGGTTGTTTGTCATTAAATCCAACTCCATCTTTTCAATGATTAGTTACATGAGGGGAAGACTGACTTTGGACAAGGTCAACATTGCTATCAATGAGATAGCTGTTCACGCAGAAACAAATTCTCATCTAATTTCATGCCCAAAGAAGAAGGTTCAAGCTGCTCACTACTTTTTAAAAAAAAAGAAAAAAATTTAATTGCCATTTGTTATACTGAAAGATGCTTATTGTTTCTTCTTCTCATGTAGCTAGCTGAAGACACTTGGGAGAAGGCCCTTGTAAGTACATTCATTTGGTTACCAAACAAATTTCTGTTTTCTTGTACATGCTGTAATACACAAATTGTAAAACCTCATGTTATGCTGTACATGTATGTGTATCTCCAATTTTACACAAGTCTGCTGGTCTTGGTGTCAAAATGCAGGAACTAAGAGATATAGTATCAGCTGATTCAGTAAAGGGCAAGCACTTTTTCCTTGAAACTGACATAAAAGGACCAGGACTGAAACTTGACAACACAGGAAAAGCAATTCTAACTGTAAGTCATCTATCATTGTTAGCAAGATGTATATTGTGCCTGTGAAGTGCTCCACAAATTTGGTACTTAGGTTTGTTGCCTTGGTTCTTATGGTCATACTTCCCTCCTTAATAATATCAGTATTGTTATTGGCTGTTCCACAAACTTAGGTATCAATTGTATTAGGCCGGTAGGATCAAAAATGGTGAGAAAATTTTAAAAGAAAAAATATGAAAAGTAAAATAAATTGTTCAATGTATGAGGCAAAAGATGTCAAATGATTTGATGATGGGAAGGACAGCCATCTCATTTGAAGGTCTTGTTGGCTCGGGCAATTGAGTTCATGGCTCTTATGGGAAGAACAACTATCTCATATTTCTACTTCATGATTAGAAAAATGCAACTTAGCATGGCAAAGTTTGGATATATTAGTGTCTTTTAATGACTTCTAAACAAAATGGAATGAATGGTAGCCTTATGATGCTTCTATCTACTTTAAGAGAAATATAAGATGCTCCTAGGCAAATACTCTTACAAGCAAAATGTCTCCCTTGTATGCCATATATAAGAATAAAATGGCCGCTTAATGCAAGAATACTTCACTTCTCTCAAGGAAAGTGGGATGAACTATCTATATATTATCCTATTTCCACATATCCCAAAGTCTTGAAACGACAATATAAAGAGTTTCAAGTTGGAAAATTCCTATTGAACTTTGTTGATTTATACGTTGCAACCTGTTCATAATTTCTTGCCAATGCAATTATGCATCCTTAGCCAATGCTCTAGCAAGTCGCCCCTCTTCTCCTTCTAAAGTTATCACTCATGATGCTGGATTAGCTCATGAGGGCTAGAAGAGCACATGGATTTATACGTTGCAACCTGTTCATAATTTCTTGCCAATGCAATTATGCATCCTTAGCCAATGCTCTAGCAAGTCGCTCCTCTTCTCCTTCTAAAGTTATCACTCATGATGCTGGATTAGCTCATGAGGGCTAGAAGAGCACATGGATCCACACATATTTTATTTATATCCTTTGTGTTCATTGCTGTTGCAGAAGTCATCCATTAGATCATTGTTTGAATTAGTTCAGAGGATAATCCCTCCAATGCTGCCTAGTGGGCTCCCATTGGAGCGTGGCTGGTTTCCAACCCTTCGTTATATTGCATCCCTTTAATGCCCTTTGAGATATAATTACCTCATGTACAAACATTGCTTGTCACCAACAACTGCATCCCATTCTCTCTTATTGGATAAGATCGCATCTTATCGTGCAGGGTTTGATGGGGCTTTGTAGTCTCGTCATTCTCCAAGTGGTGTGACACTAGTGTCGATGACTAAAACCTCACCAAAAGCCAAATTACAGGCTGGACCCTATTGTTACTGTTTTATCCATGGAACATTTTTCACCATCAAGCCACCTGATGAACTAGGACCGAATTGAGTTACACCCAATATATTCCAAAGACTAGTCGATGATAGATATTATTGCAGCTCCTATATATTTAGAAGGAAAGGAAAGACTGAATTTTCAACAACACTGTCACAGATCAATCCAAGCATGGTGGCGTACACATCCCAAAACTGATGATAGTCTTACTGCTTTCTATAACAGTGTCAATCTGTAGATAAGAAATGGAAATGTATAGTGTAGTCCTACATATTCAATTCAGCTTTATTTACATATTATTTGCACCTATTAAACCCAAAATCATTACCATGTAATTCCTCTCCACCAATCTTTGTGTAATGGCCTATCCTTTATATAAGAAATTTGACAAATCACTCCTTGTTATAGGCCAAAAGTTGTGAGTTGGATTTTGTCAGTTTCAACAAATTCTGTATAGCAATAGTTGGAGTTCTTGTGGATATGTGATTGCTAAACATGGTGTGCAGTGCTAATTTCTATTTTGTGGCCCACAGGTCCTTCGACATCTTGGCCGTATCGTTGAAACTCGTATCGGTCATCACCGCGTGTTTACCCTTCAAAAGCCTCAATAACATCCTTACTTTTCTTGAATGAGTTTAAATGAATGTCATCTGTGGGTTCTCAAAAGATTCTTTTAGCAAGAACACTCACGAGATTCTCTTTCGAAGGTTGGCCGATGGCTCGTAACTTGGTGTGTTGTTTTCGTATAAATGCACTTGTGCTCGGAAAAATTAGTAATTGTAAAGTGGATTTAAGTACTTTTTGTGCAATGTGTGCTAACTGTATTGATGTTAGAGCTTTAGGAAAATTTCCTTAGCTTTATTTTAATTTATGTTCCAATAATCTTATTTATAATCTAAAGGATCAGACATTACTAATTTACTGTGTGCCTACTGATGAAATATAAATAAAAGGGATTGAATAATGAGAAAATTTTGTCACGCATGTTGTGATATTTACTTACCTTGAAATTTTGAAGAAGGGGTTGTTAGGTCATATTGCCAATTGTAAGGATGACTACAACCTTACTTTTGATTATAGATGATTTAATAAAACTTTATTTTATATTTTGTGGATCAACCGAAATGGATTCTTGGAGTTTTTTTCCTCGTTTTTTAAATGAAATCTTCAACAAAATTCTATTTTCTTTTAAATTTTTTCTGTATACTTATATTTAATGCAAACTATGTTTTAAATATGAATGAGTTTTATGGAAGAGGTTTTACATGTTGCGAGGATAGCTCAGTTGGGAGAGCGTCCAACTGAAGATTTGAAGGATGTGTTCTATCCCGGCTCACTGCAAATTAAAATTTTTATATATAATTAATAAAATGGCCAATTATCGGGTTTTCCTAAATTTGCACATGGATAAATTTGAAAATACAAGCAGCTCCTTGTTTAACAACGTCCCAAATTTTCATCCCGCCCCCCTCATTATATTGGATCATTGCAGATAATGTAAAACAATACACAATATTCATACAAAATTCCCTCGCATAGCTGGCCAGAAACGAGGACAAGATCCACTCCATCCTCGTTCAACGAATCACGTCGCGTCTATCTTCGTGCAACTTGCAGACATATTCGCCGGTCCGTCTCCAACAATGACCAGACAGCTCAATCAGTGCTGCAATGCATAAACAATATAACGGCGAAACTGGACAAACAACAACTCAGTCCGGAGTCTGAAGATGAGCAAGGTCACGGGAGTACTACTATATACACATATATCTCACCATTATCAAGTTCATTTTCCCCACCATAATGCTCTTACCCCAGTGAGCAAAAATTAAGTACTTCCTGAGGGCAAATTGCATGTCAGGTCACAGTTTATAATTCACTGAAGTATTTATTTAAGCATGAGAGTGGTCACCGTGACTGAATTGATGGGAGTTAACGCAGCTATTTGTGAATTGTTACATGAAAACATGTGGACTGGCTAGCTAGGGCTTGACATTTTAACGGTAGGTAGCGAGTCTATCATGTTGATGAAAGATTCCAAACTAGGAATTGGTATCATCGATGATTCATCGTACACAATAATGTGATCGGTCTCCCAAAAGTTAATTTATCGATCCTTTAATCATAGCTACTTTAATTTCTGT
Source organism: Zingiber officinale (assembly GCF_018446385.1). Lineage (NCBI taxonomy): Eukaryota > Viridiplantae > Streptophyta > Magnoliopsida > Zingiberales > Zingiberaceae > Zingiber > Zingiber officinale. The sequence goes on from NC_055990.1 coordinate 107,136,297, forward strand.
CTAATCCTAATCCTAATCTTAATATATCCTAATTCTAATTCTAATCCTAATCCTTTAATCATCGTTAGCTAGCTAGCGTTGTTTCTTTTACCTATTGTTTATTCACTGCATAGTGCTCTTTGTTGTCTCATGATCCAGTAAATAGAGGGCACTGGACGTACCCCAGAGATTATCAATTTCCTTTTATCTTCTTTATGGAGTAACAGTTTGTCATTATGATATATATTTACCATCTACCCGAGTACTAAGCACCAAACGATCTGAGTCCTTACGTACGTACCCGAGTCCGGCCTAAGTGCCTAGCTAGCACTATATGCCCCTTTTGGTCTCGATCGGGCTAAACTCATCCTGACTCCTCAGTCACGGATTAAACCCTAACTCATTGTATTGGAATCATTCTTGTCTCTTACCACCGCACCCTACTCCTCCGCGGGGCAGGGCATCACCTAAATATCATGATGAAGAATATTAATAACCATGCATAAAACTCACCTCCTTCCTGCTAGCTAGTTTCATCTGCAGAATGCAACTCGCATTGGCCTGATGATGAATTAACAGAGCGCATCCCATGCATGATTTGCCTGCCAAAACCAATGCCACTGCAGCTCGATCGCCCACAGATTCATCGTCCCGATTACAATTAGACAGCCTTCCCTCTTCTTGTCAGTTTCTGCACAGCAGCTGTTCGAGTTCGTAATTTCTCTAGCTCCCCTTCAATTAATTTCCCCCCTCTATAAATACTCCATTCCTCACCCAAGGAATGCATCAGTAGCCATGGGCACCGGTGGCTCGGCATCGGGGTCGGCCTCGGCGGCGGGTCTCTTCCTAGCCCTCAACCTCCTCCTCTTCTTCACCTTGGCCGGCTCCTGCGGCACTTGCCCGCCGAAGACGAGTCCGAAGCCTTCGTTGGGAGGGAAGTGCCCCATAGACGCCCTCAAGATGGCGGCCTGCGCCAGCGTGCTCAACGGGCTCATCACCTTCGGCATCGGCGCGTTCCCGCAGCAGCCCTGCGACTGCTGCACGCTCATCGTGGGCCTGCTCGACCTCGAGGCCGCCGTCTGCCTCTGCACGGCTTTCAGGGCCAACATCCTCGGCGTCAACCTTAACGTCCCCATCAACCTCACCCTCCTCCTCAACTACTGCGGCAAGAAGGTCCCCTACGAGTTCCAGTGCCCTTGATCACCGACCGTACGTGCGCCTCCACTCGTGTGATCGATCCGCCATGTCCTTTTCCATCGAGCTATGTTCTATTTGGTTTTCTGCTGGATGATTTACTAGTGTGCTATGATTTCCCTGTATCTTCGACTAGCTAGTCTGGAGTGCCATCGTGTTTTTTCTTGATTTTTTTTTTATGTTTTACAATAAGGAATAAATTAAAAAAAATAATTAATCAGGTTGGATAATATCGAGTATAAGATGATCAATTCATCCCCACAAAAATTTTTCATCGATTACAGGATAAATCAGGAAGCGCTCGCAGCGGGCAGCCTATGACCCAATATCCTTTAGTTGCGTGTCTCATTTGGGAAAAAAACTCTTGTAAATTTGTCAGGATTCAAATCATGGGTACCTAGATAATAATCTGAATATCTTATCTAACAGAATTTAGAAGAAAAATTCCTATAAATACTGTTGGATGATTTACTAATGTGCATGCTATGATTTCCCTGTATCCTCGACTAGTCTGGAGTGCCATGGTGTTTTTTCTTGATTTTTTTTAATGTTTTATAATAAGGAATAAACTTAGTTAAAAATAAGGGTGGACAAACGCTTAATTTATTAAATTGAAATTGAATAAATTATTTTTTTTAATAAATAAAATTGATAAATAACCCGAATAAATAGAATAAACTTTCCTTGGATTTAATTTATCATTTTTAATTTGTTAAATATCTTTATTAAAGTATTATGAATTTTTGTTTTTATTTTAGTAATCCAAATAATAACCAAACCAAAAATAAAATTGGATTTATGTTCTTAACAACATAAAAAAAGTGAATTCAAACGTAGTTTTGTTTTTCAATATTAAAATAAATTCAGATTTATATGGGAACGCCAATATAGTCTTATTTTTTTAAAAGTTAATGGAAATGACTAGATTTGTTAGGCGAATCAAAATATTTGTAAATTCAATTCTTATGCTCTTAGAAATATAAATTTGGTCTTAGTTTATAAAAGGATCGTTGAAATTTTTAAATTAATATTTGATAAAAAAAAAAAGGCATCACTTTATATAGACATAAAGATAAAAAATTAAAATGATGCTTTTTATTTTTAATAGCTGCTAGGTGAAAAAAATACATCTCTTATTTATTAATATACCAATAAAATTATTTCAATTTTTTTTATCAATTTCATTAAAATTATTTTGGACAAAAATAAAATACATTCAACATTTAACTAATCACCAAATGAACATTCTTTTAATCCTAAAATAACTCTTACTTGAAGGGAAGGGAGCCGATTGGTATTGATTACTTAATCATCAGAATGATAATGAATTGGTATAGATTATTTAATCAGAATGATAATAAATTTGATTGGAAGGTGAATCATAATTAGAATCAATAATTGAATTGTTGGTGCTTTGTATAAATACTAGAATGTGTGTTGATGTGATTGATGTTATTGGTATAGGTCCTGGTGAGACCGATTAGAAGGGGAATGAATAGCCTTGCCAATTAGATTAATATTTTTTTTTACTTTCTTTCTTAGAAAAGACAAATACAAGTTAGTTGAACAAGAAATAATTAAACATAAGCTAAAATAAAGAAGAGATATATAACTTTTAGTTGGTTACAATCGAAGAGATTGTTAATCCAAGATAAATATCAGTTTACTAGAAGTTCTCCTTCGATGAAGCTAGAGTATGCCTTTTTACATACGATGACATTGGAGAATGAACGAATTGAAAGTACAGAGTTTGTAAACCAATGTTTTTTTTGAATGAAGAGGACTAGCTCACTGGTCGAAATATAGCCGTTGTTGATGTGGCAGGTTTCAGGCGCCTGGACTAGGTCCAAGTACCTCCACTATGGTGCATTATCCACTCCACAACGTCTCCACAATGGCTTCTTGATAAATCTCTTATCCATGCTCGGGCGCTAGGAATGTTGCTGACGTGGACTCAAATTCTATCCTCGCTGCAACGTCTCTGAAAGGGCGGTCCGGGTGCTTGGACTGGTTTGGGCGCCTAGAGTCCGAGCGCATGGACTTGGTCCAAGCGCTTGGACAAGTCAACTTTGTGTTGATTTGTGCGGTGGTTACTCTGGTCGCTTAGGTGATTCTCCGGCTATTTAGAGTTAAACTCATCCAAACCCAACTTCGGCCTTCTCCTCAAGCAAACTTCCCTCTCTGCTTCTCGTCTCTCGGAAGTGGCGTGCGCATCCTTCTCATCCGCCGATGTACTTTTTTTCATCTCTTCGTCCCTCAGATGTACCGAGTCTGTCAATTCACTTTCCGTACCATCATTCTCGCTTGCTGCGTCTTCCACTAAACTTTTTGTGTTCCTAAGTCCCTATACACTTAGACACAAGATATCAAATACACAGAGCTTAACTTAACCTAGTTAATCACATCAAAACCAATATGAGATACTTACAACTCCCTCTGTTTAATATGCAATAACCTAAGTTAAGTTTAGGTTAAATCAAACACTAAAATTAGTAATATTGTAATTAACTCCAATCAATTTGCAATTATAACAAGTAAAGAATTAAATCATTAAATCAATATCAATACCTCCTCCTAAATTTAATCCTAATTTTTTCCGCTTTTGATTACATTAAAAGGAAAAAAAACATGTTAGGGAAAAATAAAAAAATAGATAGCAAAATATTGAAAAAAAAATCAATAATCTTATATTTTTACCAAATTTTTAAAACAAAGTACTAATTTTATCAATTAATTCTCTAATTTGATAAAAATAAATTTAAAATTATTTTTATATTTCAAAAAATCTTGAAGATTTTTGTCAAAGTCAAAAAAAAAAAAATTTATATTAGGGTAAAAAATTTAACCTATAAAATATTTATAGTGTAACAATAATAAATGTTTTAATAAGATAACATTATTTTTAAAATTAATTATTAAAAATAGTTTTACAGTCCTAACAATCTTACTAATTTTTATCACCATCCAAAATACAACTGTAACTTCCTAAAAAAAAAAAAAATCAAGTTTTTAGAAATTAATTTCTAAAAAAATTTAAATTTTAAATTATATTTTTTGTTCACAAATTTATAAAATATCAGATAATTGTCTAAAAATTCTAAAATATTTTACCTAATATAAAACGTAACTAAGATCATATAAAAATTATGTTTTTGAAAAAATAATTTTTTAAAACATTTTTAATCATCAAAATTCATTTGCTGAAAGAAGAATTTTAAAAATAAATATAATGAAAAAAAATTTGAAAATATTTTTTGAGTAGATAATATGTTTATATTTGTGCAAACAAAAAATCAATATAAAATATTAAAAGAAGGTATATGAAATAACTAATTTGATGAATAGATTTAAAAACTAAAGCAATATTAAATTTGAAGCATGCATAAAAATTAAGATAAAGCATGATTTAGGAACCGAAAATAAGTTCCTACCTATTAGATTTATCAAAAAATTTTATGATATATATTTTCTTCCACTTTTATAATTTGACCTCTATGGTTTTGTAAATATCAATTAAATCTTTTTATAGTTTCTAAAAATTAGAATAACAAAATTTGAACATGCAAAATTTTTAAAACATTCTATTTGTTCTTTTAATTTTATAGTTCCATTTTTAACTTTATCAAAATTCTCTGTTAGACATGCTTTAGCTAAGATGATTTTCAAATTTACATTTTTTTTAAAATTTGATATTCTTAGTTTTAAACTTATACAATGATTTAGACATTAATGTTATACTTGAATATATCTGATCAGGAGGTAGAAGACATACCTCACTTACCAGATCTGATCTGAAGCTGGATTCTTCTTCTTCATTGTTGCTTTCTTTAGATGTAGCTCCTCTTTCATCGATGCTTTCCTCTCGGTAACTCGCCATTAGTGTCAGTCAGACATACTCCTCTAGTTCAGATTCTGATGATGACTCGTCCCATGTTGTCTTCAGATTCTTGTGCTTCAATTTGCTTGGCCCTTTGTTTTTCTCATCCCTTTTTAACTTCAGCCAGTCATCCTTGATGTGCCCTTCTTCTTGACAGTTGTAACATCTGACTTTTCTCTTTCCCAGAAGAAATTTCTTGGCCTGTGACTTGTTAAGTTTGTTGTATTTTAAAAACTTTGAAATTTTTTTTACCATCAATGCTGCTTTGTCTTCATTTAACGATGTGTCGGACTCTAGTTCATTTTTTCTAGCTTTCCGCACTAGATTATGATTTGACTTCTTTTCTTTCCATATACATGTACATATAGGTTCGTGTGATTTCAAAGTTAAAAATGGTTCTTTTAAATTACGTACTTCCAAATTCTTTGATATATAGTAGACATCTACTATTAATGTCCACTGTTGAGTTTTAAGGAAGGTGTTGAGAGCATATCGGATTGAGTCCCGATTCATTACCAGTTCTCTGAGGTTTGTCAGTCCGATGATAAGCTCCTTGATCTTTTTGTATAATTGAGCTACCATTTCTCCTTTTTGCATCCGGAGGTTTGTCAATTGATTTCTGAGCATGTCCCGTCTTGCCAGCTTAGCTGTCGATGCCCTTTTGTATAGATCTAGGAATTCCTTCTAGAGTTCCTTGGCGAAGTCGTAAGTGTCGATCCAATTGACTTCTTGCAGTGGTAGAACATTTAGTAGATGAAACTCTACCTTACCATTTGTCACAGAGTCGGATTGCTCCTTCTTGATTCAAAATATTCCTCTTTCTCGGCTCCTTGTTGATCTCTGGGTGTTACAAAATCATATTTAATCAGAAGTAATATATCAAACTATATTTTAAAGAATACCTCTATTTCCCTTTTTCAGACCGTGAAGTCCCCCTCGAACTTTAGTGGATGAATACTCGCTCCGACTATTTGTGCTTTTGACGACGGTTAGTCCTTTTGAAGCGTCTTCACTCTGATGTCAATTGTAGGTCCTGGTGAGGCCAGCTAAAGGAGGTTGCATAGCCCTACCAATCAGATTAATACTTTATTTTACTTTCTTTCTTAGAAAAAACAAACACAAGTAAGTTGAACAAGAAATAATTAAACATATATAAGCTAAAATAAAGAAGAGGCACAAAACTTTTACTTAATTATAATTGGAGATGTTGTTAATCCAAGAAAAAATTATCTCACTAGAAGTTCTCCTTTGATGAAGGCATAGTAGCCTCTTACAAACGATGACAACGTAAAATTACAAAGCAGAATGAAAGAATTGAAAGTACATAGTTCATAAACTAGTGTTTTTTAATGAAGAGGACCAAAGCTCCATATATAGCTTATTGGTCGAAATATAGTTGTTGATGACGTGGAGAGTTTTGGGTGCTTAAACTAGGTCCAGGTGCCTCCACTGTGGCGCTTATTCGCTTTGCAATGGCTCCACAATGGCTTCGTGATAAGTCTCTTATCCATGTTCGGGGCGCTTGGACCAGTTCGGACGCTTGAAATGTTGATGACGTCAACCCAAATTCTATCCTTGCTGCAACATCTTCGAAAGAGCACCTCTACTAGCCCAAGATGGTCTGGGCGCCTGAAGTCCGAGCGCCTGGAGTCCGGGTGTCTGGATAAGTTAACTTTGTGTTGACTTGTCAAGCTACTGCTCTAGTCACTTGAGTGATTCTCTAGCAATTTAGAGTTGAGCTCATCTGAACTCAACTTCGGTTTTCTTCTCGAGCAGACTTCCTTCCTAACTTCTCATCCCTCGAAAATGCTGCACACATCTTTCTTGTCTGCTGGTGTACTCTTCTGCAGCTCTTTGTCCCTCGGATGCACTAAGCCCATCGACTCACTTCCCATGCCATCTTTCTCGCTCATCGCATCTTTCACTCGACTTCCTATATTCCTAAGTCCTTGCACACTTAGACACAAAATATCAAATACGCAGAGTCTAACTTAACCTGGTTGATCATATTAAAATCAACGTAGGATCCTTACAACTTTATACCAATGAAAGTATGCAATGGGAATGAATCAAATTTCCAATTTTACCCTTGCCATTAAACAATACAAGAAAAGTTGTAATAGTCGCCACAATATGATCAACACAGTTCAAATAATGCACCTATGAAAAAAACTCGCGGGCAATTATATACATATTGTAGCTTTTAATAAAAATGAAAAAAAAAACATATCTTATTGTTTGTTTTTTATTTTTATTTTTTTTAAATAGATAAACAAGTAATAATTGTTTAAAAAAATTATCAAGCCATATATCTCAAGCATGTTAGCCATATTTCTCAAGCATATTAACCATATATCAATAGTACAAGTGAACACAACACATATCTCTAAAATAAACCATTATCAGTAATTAATCATTGTTTGAACACAACATTAGTTAACATACCAATTCTTCAACGGACTATAATTCTATTGAGTGTCTTACCCTAAACCAAAGATACACCGTCATCCTAAAAGTACAAAAAATAATCAATTAATTGAATGGTAGCTAGGTAGTGATTCAAAACCCGATCACTAAACAAGATAAGTTAAAGAAATGTTTTTAGAATTTTCAAAACAAGCATATTCAGAATCTATAATTACAAGCAATTGAGGACAAAATCTTCTACTTCAGATGGATTCAAACTAAACAATAAGTTAACTTTCAGAGTATCTTCACAAATTATTTGAGCAACCTTGTACTTGTTCTTTCCAACAAATCCATGCTTATCCAACATCTCAAGAAGTAATGGCATTTTAGAAGATTTACCCTAAACCTAAACTGACATAAACTCAAGGTGTGAGCTAACATTTTTCATAAAATCATCTGTTCGATCATTGAGTAATTTGAAGTCACAGTTAATATTTTGTACAGTTGCATTCCTTGCCTTCTTTGAAGCCTTTTCAACTCTGTCAATGTAATTTTTTTCTCCTTAGAGTGAGATGCTCTAGATGTAACAAATGATTGTTGATTTGACATTGAATCTATTGGTACCCCAGGATTGTTTTGATATGATCAAATAAGTTAGGTTAGGTTCTGTTATGTTTAATCCTGTGTCTAAGTGTGCAAGAACTTAGGAGTACAAGATATCGAGCAAAAGACCCAACTAGCGAGAATGACGGCACGGTAGAGAGCCGGCGGGCTTGGTGCCTCTGAGGGACGAAGTGTCGCGGAAGAGTATGCGGGCGGACGAGAAGAAAGCGCACAACGTTTTTGAGGGATGAGAAGGCAGGAGCGGAAGCTTGCTCGAGAAGGCCGGAAGTTGGATTCGGGTGAGCTCTATTCTGGATGAATTGGAGTGGAAGACCCGAACCGAGGCGAGTGAAACCAGAGTGGAAGGCCCAGACTAAAAAAGTCAACTTGGTTAACTTTCTTGGTCCGAGCACTCGGGATCAGATATCTGGATCGTATTTGATTATGATCCGTTATGAAGGGGATAAAATTTTATCCCAGGCACCTGGAACCCTTTCAGGCGCCCCAAGCAAGGCTATATAAGCAGTCTTGCTCCCAAAGCTAAATAACAATGAGAAATACAAAGAAACAACACTTGTGCGCTCTTAATTTTTTATTTATCTTCTTTTCTATGCGTTCATTACTATAAGAGGTTTCTTCATCTGAAGGAGATTTTTTAGTGCGCTTTTTCGCCTTAGATTAACAACCTCTCTGGTTGTAACCAAGTAATTCACCGTGCCTCTTTCTTTTAGTTTCTTTATTATTCTCTTATGCAAGTGTTATTCTAAGTTATAAGTCTAAGAAATGTTTATTTGTTTTGATTTTTACAGGGGCTATTCACCCCCCCTCTCTAGCCGGCCGCCAAGGGTCCTAACAAGTGGTATCAAAGCCAGGACGTTTTAGGAGGACTAACTGCCGAATGAAGCACACGAGATGGCCGGACCGAGCATATACCCACCGAAGTTCGAGGGGGAGTTCGCGAGCTGGAAAAAGAGAATGCAGGTATTCTTTAAAATCGATTTTGAATTACTTTTAATAATGAAGTTCAGTTTTGTAGCGCCTGAAGGAAAGGAAGAATACCAATGGATGAAGAAAGAGCAGGTCGACTACGTGGCAAACGGCAAAGCAGAGTTCCATCTATTGAGCGTCCTTCCGCCACAAGAAGTTAACCGGATCATCGCCTATAACTCAACAAAGGAGCTTTGGGAGAAGTTCCTCGAGCTACACGAAGGGACGTCTGAAGCCAAGCTCGTAAGATGAGATCTGCTAAGCAACCAGTTAAGTAACATCAAATTGGAAGCAGAAGACACCGTTACACATTTTCACTCGAGAATGAAGGAACTCATCACCAGCCTCATGAATCTCGGAGAAAAGGTAAGCAACCGAGATTCGCTAAGGTACGCGCTTAATGCATTTCCTAGATCTACTAAGTGGACATCATTAATAGATGCCTACTATATATCTAAAGATTTATAATCTGTAACCTTAGAAGAAATGTTTTCAACATTTGAAGTCCATGAAACGAGATGTGCAGATTTGAAGAAGGAGCCAAAGAACAACGTTGCCTTTAAGGCAAGGATGGATGAACGAGATTCAGAATCCTCTCTCGACGACGAAGAAATGATAATGATAGTAAGACAATTTAAAAAATTATTTAAATCTAAAAAATCTAACTATCTGTAGGGTAGAGAGAAAAGAACAATCAGATGCTACCATTGCAATGAAGAAGGACACGTAAAAAACAACTACCCTAAGTTAAAGATCAACGACAAGGACAAAAGAAAGAACAAGAAGCCTGCCCAATCTAATAAGTACAAGACACTAAAGGTGACATGGGACGAAACATCGTCCGAATCAGAAGTTGAAGCTATTGCTGGACTTGCGTTAATGACAAGTCATCAAGACGACGAAAATGAAGCAAGCTAGTCCAAAATGAGCATCGAGAGCATCGATGAAGGGGGAGCGACATCGGAAGAGAACAATAATTCAGGGGGAGCTACAGATAACAAGATTGACAAGGTAAGTTAGGTATGATCTCTTCCTCCCGATAAGTTATTTAAATTTGTTAAATTATTATCTAAAGACGGTTGCAAACTAGAAAATGAAAATAAAGAATTAAAGTTAATTCTAGCCAAATCTTGCCTATTAGAATATTTTAAAAAATTACAATTGGAAAATGATAAATTGAAGACACAAGTAGAAAACTTGAAAAATCATATATCTTTAACTGTTCAAACTCAAAATTTTAAAAGACTAAGCTGATATCTTAGATTTCACAAGAGTCAATTAGAAAAATTCCTAAAAATTATGTGCCCCCAAAATTTCTGATTAATCCTATATGAAGGAACCTATATTGGATTCCAAAAACTTGTATAAATTAAAAAGTTTAATTAGACTTAGGGCTTTTAGCAAGAAAATTAAATATTTGAATTTTCTTAAGAGACTTTGTCTAAAAAGTAGTTGTTGCTCTAATAACCAAGAAGGTCTAGTGCCTCACCACAGCCAGAAGCTAATTAATGAGATAAAATATTTAATTGACTAACTGATGAAGTATTTAAATGTAATTAAATAATACTTTAAATAGTTAATCAAATATTTTTTTCGGTGCTTTTAACTTAGACTTTTTTTTAAAAAAAAAGACTTGAAGTTTTTTTTTGGAAGTATCAACTTTACTTAACCAAAATTATTTCTACAAAATTAGTTTTTATAAATTTGTTTAACTTAGAAAATTGTTGATGTTACAATTTTTTTTGGTGATATCAAAAATATATTTTTACTTAGATTTTTTTTAAAAAAATTTATTGTAATTTTTTTTGCTATCAAAATTATTTTCAAAATTTTCAATAACTTGATAAGTTTTTCAAAATGTTAAAAATCAGATTTTTTTTTTTTAACTAAAAAACTTTCTAATTTTTTTTAAAAAGTTACCTTTAGATTTTGTTGGTACTTCATTTTTTATGTGATCAAAGGGGGAGAAGGGAAGATTAAGTCTAGGGGAAGGTAGTTTTAACTTTCTTAATTTTTGTACTTTAATTACAAATTTATTGCTTTTACTTTATATTAGTTTACCCTAACTTAACTTAGGTTGTTCACATCATAAAGGGGGAGATTGTTGGTACCCCAGGACTGTTTTGATGTGATAAAAAATGTTAGGTTAGGTCATGTTGTGTTTAATCCTGTGTCTAAGTGTGCAGAAATATAGGAGCACAGGATATCGAGCAAAAGACACAGCTAGCGATAAGGATACAAGGGAAAGAACCGACAGGGTCGGTGCGTCTGAGGGACGAGCTGCTGCGGAAGAGTATACAGGCGGACGAGAAGGAGGCGCGCAGCGTTTCCGAGGGGCGAGAAGCCAGGAGCGAAAGCTTGATTAAGAAGGTCGGAAGTTGGGTTCGGGTGAGCCCTATTCCGGATGGCCGAGATCACCCAAGCAAGAGGAACTGGAGCGGAAGACCTAGACCGAGGCGAGCGAAATAGGAACGAAAGGCCTGGACTGAACAAGTCAACTTGGTTGACTTTCTTGAGATTTTATTCGGATTGCATTTGACCGCGAACCGTTGTGAAGGGGATAAAATTTTATCCTCTCCAGGTGCCTGGAACCCTTCCAGGTGCCCGAGCAAGGCTATATAAGCAGCCTTGCTCCCAAAGCTAAATAACAACGAGAAAAACAAAGAAACAATACTTGTGCGCTCTTAGTTTTTTATTTAACTTCTTTTCTGTGCATTCATTACTGTAAGAGCCTTCTCTACTTGAAGGAGATTTTTTATTGCGCTTTTTCGTCTTAGATTAACAGTCTTCCCGGTTGTAACCAAGTAATTCGTTGTGTCTCTTACTTTTCAATTTTTTTATTATTCTCTTATGCAAGTGTTATTTTAAGTTATAAGTCTAAGAAAAGTTTATTTATTTTGATTTGTGCAGGGATTATTCACCCCCTTCTAATCGGTCGCTAATGATCCTAACAGAATCAACTTCTACTCCATTGTCAGTAGTTGTATTGACATCTATTATGGACAAATCAACATCAACATCAATATTTATTATGTTATGTGCAACCACCGTAGGATCTTTTGCAACAACGTCTATTGCTCTATCTTTATCATATATCATCTCTAACTCAACCAAAAAAAAAAAATAGTAAGAGAATGATATATTGAATAGGTCTTTAGCTTTGGAGTGACCTGTATAAAAAAAAAAAAAAAAAACAAAAAACACCTCTCGATAATTGAACAATGACAAATGAAACTATAACCCACAAACAACTTTAATTAATTTAAAAAAAAACAATATAACATTCAAAGGTATAATGAACCAATATCTACACAAAAATCGATGCTCAAGATTGAGGTATAGGAAATTAGGAATAAATACAAATGATATATAAACTAGCTCACACAATGTCAGGATGAAACAAGATAAGTAAATTAAGTGCACCTAATAAAAACATAATTGCTAAAATAACAAAACCAGCCCATGCAAACACTTGACAATCCAAAGTAACTAATGTCCTAAGAAGTGCTTTAATCAAAGTGAACAATATGAAGCCAAACCGAAGGCAACATGAGGAAAAAATAGCAAAAGAAGAAGAAAGTATAGAAGTGAATCATGCATTTGATATTCATCTAATACCGATTTATATACAAGACATAAGACACCAATTAAATTCTAGAATTCTAGGAACCAACAAAAAATAATGACTATTCTAGAAAACATGCAAAAGACATTACAAACTTAGGAAGAAGAAAAATATAGGAAAATGGTGAGCTATTAAAAGTTCACTTATCCCAAAAATCTTAATTGTCAACATTCCCCCTCAAGCTGGATCCAAAAGATTTTGAGATCCAAGCTTGCTTAAAAGCCATTGAAACTGAGCTGAAGGTAAAACCTTGGTAAATATATCAGCTAGTTGATCTTGACTGCGTATATAACAAGTTTTGATAAGCTTTGATTGAACTTGTTGTCGAATAAAATGACAATCAACTTCTATATGCTTCGTTATTTCATGAAACACCGGATTAGCAGCAATGTGCATTGCTGCTTGATTATCACAATAAAGAATCATAGGAGTAGCACAATGACATCCCAAGTCTGAAAGAAGACTTTTAAGCCACACAAATTCAGAAGCAGTAGATGCCATGGCTCGATATTCAGCTTCAGCACTAGATCGAGCAACAACTTGTTGTTTTTTGCTTTTCCAAGAAACTAAATTTCCCCCAACGGTTATACAGAAACCCGTAGTAGATTTTCTATCAAGGGAATTACCGGCCCAATCAGAATCGGTATAGTCTTCAATATTAGAGTGTCCATTTCTAGTCATAACAATTCCACGACCAATGGATCCCTTTAAGTATCGCAAAATTCTTTTTACCAGGTTCAAATGTTGATTAGCAGGAGCATGCATATATTGACTGACAATATTAACAACATATGATAAATCTGGTCGAGTGATTGTCAAGTAAATAAGCTTGCCAACAAGTTTCTGATAGTAAGTAGGATTTTCAAGAAGTTCACCTTCGCATAATGGTTTTAATCTGCTGTCAAGAGGAGTACGAGCAGGCTTGGACTCAATCATCTTGGCGTCCTTGAGTAGATCAAGAGCATACTTCCTTTGATTAAGGTAGAACCCTTTGCTGGAATTTGTCATTTCAATTCCAAGAAAGTATTTCAAAGAACCAAGATCTTTTATAGGAAATAACTGTTGAAGATGTTTTTTCAGTTCTTTGATAGACTCAACATTACTTCCTGTCACGATAAGGTCATCCACATATACTAGAACCATCAATTTTTCAGAATATCCAAGTTTAACAAATAGAGAAGAATCAGCATTGCTTTTTGAAAAACCAATCCTTTCAAGTGCATCACTCAATTTTGCATGCCAGGCTCTAGGACTTTGCTTAAGTCCATATATAGATTTGTGAAGTTTGCAAACCATGTTATCATCATTATGTTTTATGAACCCAGGAGGTAATTTCATAAAAACTTCTTCTTCAAGATCTCCGTGTAAAAAAGTATTTTTTACATCCATTTGAGATAGAGACCATCCATTGTTAATTGCAACTGACAATAAAACACGAACAGTTGTCATCTTTGCAACAGGAGCAAAGGTCTCTTTATAATCCACTCCATATTCCTGAGAAAAACCTTGAGCTACCAAACGAGCTTTATGTCTCTCAATTGAGCCATCTGAGTTAAATTTGGTTTTGTAGACCCAACGACATCCAATAGCCTTTTTTCCTTTAGGAAGAGGTACAATGCTCCAAGTAGAATTTTTAACAAGAGCATCCAATTCTTCTTGCATAGCATTCCTCCAAACATCATTGGAGTTGGCTTCTTGAAAAGATTGAGGATCTTGGATAGAAGAAATTTTAGAAAGAAAAGCAGAATGTGCAGAAGAGAAATTCTGATAAGACAAATACTGTAAAATACCGGAAAAATGAGGAATAATGATAAGGGAATTTTTCGGAATTTTTGGAAATTTTTCGGGAATTTTTCGGAGCTCGTATGGACGAGTTAACGGGGATGAAAACGGGGCCCGGAAAAGCCTGTTTAGGCTACCCATTTAAGTGAGGAAAAGTTATTTTCTTTTCCTTTTCTTTTCCGTTTTTCTTTTTATTTATTTCCTTCCCTCGAGCCGAAACCGTGCCCGACTTCTCCTTCTTCCCCCGCGTGCCCGACGCCCTCCTCCGAGCCCTAATCGCCGAGCGGTTTCTTCCTCTTCCTCTTCCTCCATTTCCTTCCCGAGCCGCCGCCACAGCCGACACCGCGCGAAGCAGTGCCGACCCCGCGCCGACGCCGCCCTTTCCCGCGTACAAGCCCTCGGCCAAGGAAACCCTAGCGCCGACAATCATCTTCCCTCTGCCCTAATTTTCCTTTGCGTGCCACTACCGAGGGTGAGGTTGCTACTCCCTTCTGTTCTCAGTTTCTCACCGCCATGTCTCTACTCGGATTGGTTTTGGACCAGAGCAAGGAGCACGGAGCCGAGGCCCTCTTTCCCCCTGCCTTATTGTTGACTGCCATTTTCCTTTGTGCCCTAGCATCGTCGATTTTTCCTCCGACCTTCCAGGCCGAAGATGCCGCGAGCCTAGCACCAATTTATCTCTCTGTTTATCGACAAGAACACACGGGTCCTGGCTTTGGGCAGCGCCACAGTACCAGTTTTCGGATATCGAATTCTTCTTTCTCTCATTGATCTGGATTGGAGGTAGGTTGTGATTCTGTTCTCAGATTCTATTGTGGAGGAATTGATAATTGTGTGGATTTGGTTTATATGGCAGATTAGGGATTTCAATCTGCTGCGGCTGATCTTGGTTCAGCTGAGGGTTTTAAGGAGGAAGCTGTTAAGGTTAGTTTAATCTAGATGTTGGGTTAATATGGATGTGTAACAGATTTCTTTAAGAGTTGGAATCTATGTAATTGGTTAGTTAGTGATCGTACTTTGATTAGGGGTTACCCTAAATAGGGTTGGGAATCTTATTTAGCTAGTTGCTATATATGTAATTAGCTAAATAAAATTATGTGATTGACACAGGACTTTGACGCGAGACGAGCATCTTGATGTCGAGTTTGGACCGGATACGATTCTTTCCATTTGGAGGCGGGTACTTTGACTTATGTCTTTTGATATGCGTGATAATATGTTTAACATATAACAATAATTGTGTTATCTGTTTGTTTCGGTTGGTCGCTACATGATTAGTTACATGTTTATTTGTTTATTTATGCTGCACTGCATGATATCTACCTGATCACATATGCTTTAGGTAGTGAACCAACCACATGCTATGATATGTTCTGGATCTAGGGTTTATTTGATACCCTATTTGATTGGTGTACCTTTTATTTGACACTTCTTCCAGTGGTACACACTTGTATCTAGTTATATGGACTATGCCATGTTTTTAGTGTCATGCATCATGATTGCATGCTGTGCGATTGTCGGCTCCACTTTGGTTGAGCCCGCCATGATTCATCTTACCACCGTGGATTAGTTGTATATCTGGAGTGTGGCGGTTCTTTGTTTAGCTCCGTTGGTGCGAGGACTCGGTAGTGGTGGCCGTGATCGATTCCTTCTGTTTGGCTCCGTTGGCATTTAGGGTAGCAGCGTGGCAGATTGTGGACTCTGTTTGGCTCCGTTGGTCGGGAGACTCGGTGGTGGCCGTGATTTTTCCTCCCGTCGTTGTGTCTTAGGGAGATGAGGCGTTGAGCTCCCCGTTTATGATTTGGGGCGGAGGGCGGAGTACTCAGCGGCATTAGTCCACTCGATCATCGGGAGCGATGATGTCAGTCTTGTGATCACCATCATTTATTCGTTTTATTGTTGTGATTCTTTGCACTTATATCTTTGCGTTTGTATGGATCGTTTGATTGACATGCATCTGAGGATTATGATTTCTTGATCGGCGACTGTTACCTTTGTACCTTGATCCGGTTAATACTGATTATCTCACGATTTTGTTTGATTGCATTTATTCCTTCGTATTGAGGTATCTGCGTGATTAGTGTTATCATTATTTGTTTTATTATGCATATCAGTTGTACCTGAGTGTTGGACTCACCCGCCTCCATTGTTGATATTTTCAGGTTGATGCTGACCCCCATCTGCACGTAGAGCTAGTTCTCTATTAGTTCGTTATTTGTTTTATTTTGGCCTTTTTCTATATCGGACTTTGTTTTAGTATTGTCTTTGGATTTTTCCTATGGATATTGTATGGAGTGATACCTTTTGATGGATTTTTGATATGATATTGGATTCCATTCTACTACGTGCCTGCCTGGACGGCTGCAGAGGTCAGTTCGTTGGCTTTGAGCTTTACGAGTGTAGTGGAGTAGGGTGGATTTGAGTCAGAGTCCTATTATTATTGAATATCTTTATAAACTGCGTGGTGTTTGTTTTTATTTTGTTATCATTCCAGCCGCTTGTGGTTGATGTATATGATATGTAGAAAGTTTCATATTGTCCTCCGTACAGGGGAGATCTTTTGAAATTTCTTGGACAGAGACTCCTCAGGGGCGTTGGTATCAGAGCAGGTATACGATACTTGCTGTGTGTTCTGGATTTTTACGATCTTTGTTTTCGTATTTTGCATAGTTGGTATAACTTGATACCAATTGATATGGTATCAGAGCGCCAAAGTTTGGCGATACTTGTTGGATTTTTGTATTTTGGATTTTCGAGATTTATCTGATACCAATTTATTGGTATCAGAGCAGGTTATGGATACCTGTTTTTGGTGTTCTGGATTTTTGGATGTCTATTTCGGTTTGTACGGATTTCTTCATTATGTATATGTTATGGACGTCCGTTTTGGATTTATATGGTTTCCAGTGTTTGTTTTTCTCGTACGGAATTCTGAGGTCATGTTGGGGACTGGACAGCGACGGAACATCTCCAGACGGCATATATGTATGATGTTTATTTTATGATAGTTTGACATGTATTAGCACTTTATCTTTAGTACTTGTCTGGTTGTTGTAGCCATATTTCATGTGATGGGTTAGCCATTGAGCATGGTCGACCTTAATAGAGATCAAGTATTATAGTCTCTGATGATTTTTCATATCATATCATCAGTAGTTTTAGTTTCTGTTACTACTCGTAGGAGATGGAGGCACATACCAGCCTCTGCTTTTGTTAGCTGGGTAGTGGATGATACCTACAGACTCCTGTTGACTTAGCCAGTAGAGTTTTTATACTCATACCTTTTGGATATTAGGGTACCCGATACGATGGGAATTGGTCATTGGGGGTTATCATGTTTGATCATTGTTGAGAATGATTTGAGGTTGAGGGATATTGTGAGATCAGGTATTGTGATATGTTCATTTCTAATGATTTATGAGGATAAATGTTATGTGGTTGTCTGATGACCAATTACTAGATATTTGTTTTGATGATCTATTTGTGGATAACTATTTTGATGATTTATATTTGGGATGTCGTTAATGGTGACATAATGAATGTCATGTATGATATTCACAGGTTTGATGATTATGGTGGGTGATCAGATTATAAATTTGGGTGCTGGAGAGTTTTACGGTTGAATGTGCCTATGAGATTTAAATAAACCTGGTTGGTTATGGATAGTTAACAGGATGATATAAAAAAAAATGATGATATATGCTTCCTCTGATATGGGACTATGTGGATAAATAATGATTGATGTTTTGAATGCTAACTTGCCCTCATGGGGAGTAAAGGTTTATTCATCTGATATAGTGTGGGCTGATGTTTTTGAGGATGAAGATGAGAGTGTCTTGATGTTCTTAAATTCTGACTTTTTCTTTTGGGTCGTACACATTTATACATATGATATTATGTGGTTGGATATACCTTAGTTGCTTGTGGAGGATTAAGGTATTCTTGATTAGTTAGTAGATGAATGATTTAGTTTTGTTGGTTGATCAGTAGAGGATTGCCATACTCTATTTTTAGAGGTTCGAACATTTAGGTTATTTGTGCTTAGTTATGTATCTAGAGCACATTTGAGTACATGTTTTGTACTGACGTGAAAATGACTGATTTAGCCATATATCAATATCGGCTTGGATAGGTTATAAAGGATCGATGTATCCTATTCCATGAAGATTTTGACCGTGGATTGTATATACCTGGTGGGTTAACTTAGAGGGTGTTTGGGATATGTGACCCCGCTGATGTAAGGAAGTGTAGAGCTAATTGCTTAACACTTATGGGATACAATTGTTACTAGTGTAACTGGGAGAGTACATTTGGATTTATGATGATAAAATTTTTCCCATTGGATATAGTCTTGGTAGTGTATGACATTGACTGACAATGTTATACCACGGTGTGTATATTTTTCTTGTCCGATACCAGTTCCTTTGAACCTAGAGCAGGGCTGTTACTGGATGATTAGACTGCTTTATTTTGGGTTGCCTTTGATTGATGTATTCATGCTTGATACATATGCATGAATTTTGTTTAGATATACCGGTAACTCATGAGTGTTGGTAGCATAAGGTTGGTCTTTTTGGTTGAGCTGGTATGCTGATTTTGCATGTCTATGTTGCATGTATATTATGATTTGTTATGTGTTGTGGGAGTCCTATGGTAGACTGTCCATTTGCAAGTAGTATATGTATCCATGTTCTGATATGGTTTGAAGGTTCCTTGTGGATCATAGATATGTAGTTCGGTGTATGTATCTGGATGTGTTATTGAAGATATCTTGTCAATTAAATCCGAGTTGTAGTATAAGTACATCGGTGGTGTTTTGATGGAGGCATTTTGTCGATTTAATCTGAGTTGTGATATGTACATATGTGTTTGGTGTGGTATCTGAGGTATTTTTTTGATTATGTTTGATTTGTGAGTGCACCTGGGTTTAGTATGCTTTATTGGAAGTATATGTTGGATATACTCTTGGCATAGGTGAAGATATGTCATGTGAGTGTGGTTTGAGGTGTATTGTTGATTTTACCTATGTTGATTTTGCACACGGGTTCGGTATGCATTGTTGGAGATATCACGATGATTTATACCTATGTTGTGAGTATGTTTGGTGTGTACTAATTGGAGGATTATGTCGATCATACATATGTTGTGTGAGC
Organism: Zingiber officinale; assembly: GCF_018446385.1. Taxonomy (NCBI): domain Eukaryota; kingdom Viridiplantae; phylum Streptophyta; class Magnoliopsida; order Zingiberales; family Zingiberaceae; genus Zingiber; species Zingiber officinale. The sequence continues at coordinate 107,155,906 of NC_055990.1, forward strand.
ACGTGTGCCAAGTATATATTGGTAGCAGCATGATGATTCTACTTATGCTGAATGCAGAATGTGGAGTGACTGCATTATGTCATTTGTTGAATTAACCCATCAACTAATTTTCCTATCAGTGGATGACCCACTAGGATGCTGATAGAGTTGATGATAAATTTGATTAGAGGTTGTTATATCCTAGGCTAACCACAGCGAATTGTGGTAGAGAGATCTTGTACAGTCTCTAGCTGGATAGTTAGGTGCCTTGGGGTACTTAGGTATTGTTTTGTGGTAGAGCGTTGCTCCCACATATCACGGATTGCTGGTAGCGGAGCATTGCTCCTATATTTATTGCAGATACATATTTCAGATTAATTGTGGTGGAGTGTTGCTCACACATATTGAGGATTTCTTGTGGTAGAGCGTTGCGCCCCATATGTGGTATTTTCTGTGATGGAGCGTTGCTCTCACACTAGAGGATCTATGCTTAGGTAATTTTTATCGTTGGTGATCATATTTCAGACTTATTGTCAGAGATTTTATGGATAGGAATGTCTGTGATACGGACATTATGTGTCTTGGTTTTTGCCATATATGCTTGATTACCTTAGATGTTTCGGGGACTCGATGATCCTGGTATGTCGAGGATGTTTGGATAGGTTTCCATTATCTTGGTGGACGATGTTGTGATCTATTACGGATCCGAGGTGAGTCACGTACACTACCTTTGCATAGATCTAGAGATGATTCGACGAGAACATCTATATGTGATTATCAGTAGTCGTTGGTTTGGATTGTCTTTTGTTATGATGTTTGGGACACACGGTCACTAGTAGGAGTGTCTGTGGTTCCTGAGAGATAGAGGTTATTCTGGTTGGGGCGGTAGAAATCGATATAGGAGATCCATGATCTTTTGTGACTCGCAGGATATTCTGAGACCTTCGTTGAGGTTTCTTCGCGTAGCTATCTACTTTCGCGTGACCGTGAAGGTGTGAAGTTTACTTGGACCGAGGATTGCACTTCCAGGAGCTGAGCGGAGATTAGTGTCGGCTCGATTTTTGGTTTTACCTTCGGAAGAGGGATTTGACCACTACACCAGCGTCTCTGGGTATGGGTCTTTGATACGAGGTAGCGGTTGAGTATTCTTATATGCTTCTCGATAGTTGAGGGAGCCTGAGAAGAAAATACTCAGTTCATGATCTGGAGTTGGCCGCTATTATTTTTGCCCTGAAGATTTGGCGGCATTACCTGTATGATATTACATTGAGATTCTCACTGATCATCGAATCTCAAATGTCTGTTTTACTTGGAAGGAACTTAATCTTCGACGGAGGAGATGGATGGAGTTCCTGAAGGATTATGGGTGTACCATTAGTTATCACCCGGAAAAAAAAAAAAACTAATGTGGTTGCCGATGCACTTAGCCAGAAGTCCAGAGGGACTTTAACTTGCTACGAGTTGTGGTTATAGACTTGATTCAGGGTTTCTCTGTGTTAGACCTTGAGGAGCAGGGACAGACCGAGCAGGGTAGTCTCATTACCATAATTTCTCAGTCGTCGATCAGGATGAGAATCCGAGAGGCCCAGTTGTTGGGACCTCATAGATCTCAGCGAGGCAGAGCGGTCCTTACTATCGGACAGAGGATGACAGAGGCATAAGACTGCTGGAAGTGTTATACTGACCGGAGTCGGAGACTCTTAGAGTTCTCCATTTACGACCATGTATTTTTGCGAGTTTCACTCACGAAAGGGGTGAAGAGATTGGCCTCAAAGGTAAGCTAGCTCTGCGATATGTTGGACCTTTCCAGATCTTGGAAAGGATTGGAGTGGTAGATTACTATCTGACACTACCACCGTCCCTGTCAGACGTGAATGACGTATTCCATGTGTTTGTGTCGAGGTATATACCTGACCCGACGCATGTGCTGACAGATATTTCAGTTTCCGTTCAGCCTGACGTTACTTATGAGTAGGTTTCGGTACGGATTTTGGATCGGAAAGAGTGTAAGTTGTGGAACAAGACTATCCGGCTGGTTAAAGTCGGATGACAGCATCATTCAGACGAGGAGGTTACTTGGGAGCTCGAGGATATTATTCGAGCCCGATATCCCCATCTTTTCACTTGAGGTATGTGATTTAGTTTACCGTTCAGCATTTATACTCTTTACCTGTTATTAGTACTTGCTGATGGTAGATAACGAAATTTGGGGACCAAATTTTTATTAGTGGGGGAGAATGTAAAATACCGGAAAAATGAGGAATAATGATAAGGGAATTTTTCGAAATTTTTGGAAATTTTTCGGGAATTTTTCGGAGCTCGTATGGACGAGTTAACGGGGATGAAAACGGGGCCCGGAAAAGCCTGTTTAGGCTACCCATTTAAGTGAGGAAAAGTTATTTTCTTTTCCTTTTCTTTTCCGTTTTTCTTTTTATTTATTTCCTTCCCTCGAGCCGAAACCGTGCCCGACTTCTCCTTCTTCCCCCGCGCGCCCGACGCCCTCCTCCGAGCCCTAATCGCCGAGCGGTTTCTTCCTCTTCCTCTTCCTCTTCCTCTTCCTCCATTTCCTTCCCGAGCCGCCGCCACAGCCGACACCGCGCGAAGCAGTGCCGACCCCGCGCCGACGCCGCCCTTTCCCGCGTACAAGCCCTCGGCCAAGGAAACCCTAGCGCCGACAATCATCTTCCCTCTGCCCTATCAGTTTCTCACCGCCATGTCTCTACTCGGATTGGTTTTGGACCAGAGCAAGGAGCACGGAGCCGAGGCCCTCTTTCCCCCTGCCTTATTGTTGACTGCCATTTTCCTTTGTGCCCTAGCATCGTCGATTTTTCCTCCGACCTTCCAGGCCGAAGATGCCGCGAGCCTAGCACCAATTTATCTCTCTGTTTATCGGCAAGAACACACGGGTCCTGGCTTTGGGCAGCGCCACAGTACCAGTTTTCGGATATCGAATTCTTCTTTCTCTCATTGATCTGGATTGGAGGTAGGTTGTGATTCTGTTCTCAGATTCTATTGTGGAGGAATTGATAATTGTGTGGATTTGGTTTATATGGCAGATTAGGGATTTCAATCTGCTGCGGCTGATCTTGGTTCAGCTGAGGGTTTTAAGGAGGAAGCTGTTAAGGTTAGTTTAATCTAGATGTTGGGTTAATATGGATGTGTAACAGATTTCTTTAAGAGTTGGAATCTATGTAATTGGTTAGTTAGTGATCGTACTTTGATTAGGGGTTACCCTAAATAGGGTTGGGAATCTTATTTAGCTAGTTGCTATATATGTAATTAGCTAAATAAAATTATGTGATTGACACAGGACTTTGACGCGAGACGAGCATCTTGATGTCGAGTTTGGACCGGATACGATTCTTTCCATTTGGAGGCGGGTACTTTGACTTATGTCTTTTGATATGCGTGATAATATGTTTAACATATAACAATAATTGTGTTATCTGTTTGTTTCGATTGGTCGCTACATGATTAGTTACATGTTTGTTTGTTTATTTATGCTGCACTGCATGATATCTACCTGATCACATATGCTTTAGGTAGTGAACCAACCACATGCTATGATATGTTCTGGATCTAGGGTTTATTTGATACCCTATTTGATTGGTGTACCTTTTATTTGACACTTCTTCCAGTGGTACACACTTGTATCTAGTTATATGGACTATGCCATGTTTTTAGTGTCATGCATCATGATTGCATGCTGTGCGATTGTCGGCTCCATTTTGGTTGAGCCCATCGCCAGTTACATGTACTGCACACACCACCCATGGATTAGTTGTATATCTGGCTGGAGTGTGGCGGTTCTGCTGTTTGGCTCCGTTAGTCAGGTGACTCAGCGTGGTAGCCGGCAGTCAGTTCTGCTCTGTTTGGCTCCGTTGGCATTTAGTGTAGCAGCGTGGTAGCCGGCAGATGGTGGACTCTGTTTGGCTCCGTTGGTCAGGAGACTCAGCGTGGTAGCCGTGATTTTTCCTCCCGTCGTTGTGTCTGGAGATGAGGCATTGAGCTCCCCGTTTATGATTTGGGGCGGAGGGCGGAGTACTCAAGCGGCGTTCAGTCCACTCGATCGGCTGGGCGGTGATGTCGAGTCTTGTGATCACCGTATCATTTATTTCGTTTATTGTTGTGATTCTGCACTTATATACTACGTTTGTATGGATCGTTTGATTGACATCATCTGAGGATTATGATTTCTTGATCCGGCGACTGTTACCTTTGTACCTTGATCCCGGTTAGTACAGTTATCTCCCGATTTTTCAATTGCATTTATTCCTTCTCGTATTCGGGAGACTGTACGCATGATTAGTGTTATATATTATTTATTTTATTATGCATATCAGTTGTACCTGCTGAGTGTTGGACTCACCCCGCCTCCATTGTTGATATTTTCAGGTTGAGGCTGTCCGGAGCAGTTCCAGTCGCTGACCCCCCATCTGCACGTAGAGCTAGTTCTCTATTAGTTCGTTATTTGTTTTATTTTGTCCTTTTTCTATATCAGACTTTGTTTTAGTATTGTCTTTGGATTTTTCCTATGGATATTGTATGGAGTGATACCTTTTGATGGATTTTTGATATGATATTGGATTCCATTCTACTACGTGCCTGCCTGGACGGCAGAAGAGGTGAGTTCGTTGGATTTGAGCTTTACGAGTGTAGTGGAGTAGGGTGGATTTCGAGTCAGAGTCCTATTGTTATTGATTACTATTATTAACTGCGTGGTTGTGACAGCCAGAGGCTGAATATCTTTATAAACTGCGTGGTGTTTGTTTTTATTTTTGTTATCATTCCAGCCGCCTGTGGCTGATGTATATGTGATATGTAGAAAGTTTCATATTGTCCGCCGTACAGGGGAGATGCTGCCGAAATTTCTTCGGACAGAGACTCCTCTGGGGCGTGACAAATACTTTGATATTGGATATCTTACAGAATAAGCAACAAAGTCTTCCATTCTCTTAGGTTTTTGACGATGACGATGAGGATTTCTTCGAGGCTCAACTTCTTGATTAATCGGAACAGAATGAACATCCTGTTCAGGTTCTTGATTTAGAGGAGCAACAGTATTCAAGATGTTATCAGATGCATTTAGTAAATCAGACTGATTTATTTCTGAAACAATGTTTTCAGTATTCAAGAAGGGAAATAAATCTGTAGTAATTTTCCTTTGATCGGAATAGGAAAAATATGGTCTGATTTCATCAAATCGAACATCTCTTGTGACAACTAACTTTCTGTAGCAAATGTCATAACATTTATATCCTTTCTGTGTATTTGAGTAACCAAGAAATACACACTTAACAGCCTTTGGGTCAAGTTTATCTCTAGAGTTGGCTGGAACATGAACAAAACATGTGCAACCAAATACCTTTAAATGAGAAATATTAGCCTTTTTATTCATCAAAACTTCAAGTGGACTTTTGAAGTTGAGTATTCGACTAGGAAGTCGATTAATCAGATACGTTGCTGTAAGAACTCCAAAAGACCAGAAGTGTTTAGGCACATTCATTTGAACCATGATGGCTCTAGTCTTTTCTAATAAATCTCTATTTTTCCGTTATGCAACTCCATTTTGCTGTGGTGTATAAACACAGCTAGTTTGATGTACAATGCCCTTACATGCTAAGAAATTAGTCATATTGTGGGAGGTGTATTCGGTGCCATTATCAGTTCTGAAGGTTTTGATTGTTGTAGAAAATTGATTAACAATCATAGCATGAAACTGTTTGAAAATTTCATAGACATCACTCTTAGATTTTAGTAAATAGACCCAAGTGACTTTAGAAACATCATCAATGAAAGTCACAAAATACTTGAAATTATCAATGGAGTCAAGAACAGGACCACATACATCAGAGTGTATTAATTCAAAAGGCTTAAGACTTTCTGTCATAGACAACTTAAAAGGAAGTTTAGATGACTTAGAAAGATGACAAGCTTCACAATCATGAGCTTCCAATGACAGATTGGGCAAAATCTTTGAAAAAATGAGACTAGAAGGATGAGCAAGACGCTGATGCCACAACATTTGCTGATGACGTTTCGGATTAACAAGAGCTTGAAGGCTTATAGAACCATTGTGATGAGGAGAAAAATAATACAGTCCTTGAAAGAAAAACCCTTCACCAATCATTTTCTTGGTGATACGATCCTGAAAAATAACCTTAGAAGGTGTGAATAAAACTTCACAATTAAAGACTTCAACCATTTTATGAACGGATAATAATTGGAAAGGAAAAGAAGGGACATAGAGCACTTCAGAATTTATGGATTCTGTCGTGAGTTTAATTTTTCCCTTTCCTTTAATTTGAACACTTTGACCATTAGCAATGGACACAAATGAAGACATGGGAATATAATCACATACGTTACTAAGATTGTTAGTTATGTGATCAGAAGCACCAGAATCAACCACCCATAAGTTTGAAGTTGAACTAATTTTCAAGGCAGTAGTAAAGGCAGATAAGATACCTTCTTTGCTCACAGAATTTGAAACGTTAGCATCAGCAAGAAAACTTGCAAATTTGCTTAAAAGTGCAGTTGGCTTATCTTGCCCTTGTTCAGCATCTGAAGAGGTATCTGTTTGTTGTTTGTTATGCAAAAAATTAGCAAATTCATTAAGCAAATTGACAGGATTAGAAGTAAAAGATTCCGCAGAATGAGACGCAACATTAGCTCTGTATTTGAACCTACGTCCTTGATCACTTCCCTTTTTATCCTTGTCAAATTTGATTTTTAATTCCGGATGAAGAATCCAACAACGATCAATAGTGTGTCCAATTCGTCTACAATGATCACACTTTAAATCTGCACGCTTACTTTTGAAGGGGGTTTTTTTCTCATTGAGAGTTAAGTAAGCGTGAGAATCAGAAGTACCAGACATATTAGACTTAGGCATAATTTTCCGGCGTACCTCTTCTCTCTGGATGGCAGCACAAACATTTTTCAAAGAAGGTAATTCTGTAGTCATTAGAATATGACTTCTGAATTCTTCATAATCTGAATCAAGACTCGCAAGAAGTTGGAATACCCTGTCTTCCTCAACACGCTTCTTGAGAATGACAGAGTCAGTGGTGTGAGGACGATAAACTTCTAGTTCGTTCCATAGATTTTTCAATTTACCAAGGACACCTACGAAGGACTTTCCATCCTGCTTGAAACTTGCAATCTCTTGTTGAATTTGAAAAATTCTAGCAGAATTGTTTTGATTTCCATACATATCTTTAACAGCGTCCCACAATTCCAGAGAAGAAAAAGAGTAGCTGAAAATTTCAGCAATATTTCGTTCCATAGAATTCAACAGCCAAGACATAACCATCTGATCCTTGGCTAGCCATGCTTCATATTCTGGTGCAGTTTCTTCAGGAACTGTCTCCTTGCCATTAATGAATCCAAGTTTTGATCGACCACCAAGAGCAATAGTGATAGCTCTAGACCAGGACAAATAGTTGTATTCGTTGAGTAATACTGAACACAGTTTGTGAGAAGTATTAGGCTCAACATCAAAGCTGTTAGAACCAGCAACCTCAGAAGAGGATGAAATAATTTCGTCAGTGCTCATGACGAATAAGAAAAATATCAGAAAGAAACTCCCTGCTCTGATACCATGAGGAAAAAATAGCAAAAGAAGAAGAAAGTATAGAAGTGAAACATGCATTTGATATTCATCTAATACCGATTTATATACAAGACATAAGACACCAATTAAATTCTAGAATTCTAGGAACCAACAAAAAATAATGACTATTCTAGAAAACATGCAAAAGACATTACTAACTTAGGAAGAAGAAAAATATAGGAAAATGGTGAGCTATTAAAAGTTCACTTATCCCAAAAATCTTAATTGTCAACACAACATAAGTTAGTTATACATACCTTAATCCATTCAAGATATCATGTTTCTTCACATACTATCTTTTTTTCGACATCATTTCAAATATAACCACTTTACTTTCACATTTCATTGATAGCATAAAATTTCTTCTTTAAGATTTTAATCTTGGAATCAATGTAAGTGACAAATTTTATTAAATTTGGCAGCATTTGAATCATAATTCTTCTTAACTCGGCCATGTAATTATTCTTGAAACTTTCATCGATTTTCCATAGAAAATCATTTGTCATATCCTGTAAATATTTTATTAATGCCCAACTTTCCTCTTCCAACTAAAAAAACTTTGTTTTTACCTCTTCCGCTTGTAACCTTCTTACCCATAGAGTCATCAAGATTACTCTCTATCCTACTTCATATCAAAGTCAAAGGAAGGGTAACTATTAAATGTAACAATATTAAATCACGTTTAAAGAAAGTTGATGATACATAAAACATTGACTACAGTTAGGACATAATGCATAACATTAGGCATCAAAGTTTTCACAAAGATGAATACAGAAGAAAAATAAAAAATAAACATCACACTAATTACAGTCATTCCATATCAAATAACTCCTTTTTCCAATTATTAAACATTTGGAATGTTGAATTATTTTTAAAAGTTGTCTATTAATAAGTTGGGACAATTATTTGTATGTACTCCATTTTCATTCTCATGATCATTTTTATCATCTTCATTATGTTCATCTTTATTAGTTGTACACTCTTGAGGATCATGCCTCATGAATTTACATACCAAGTTATGAAGCAAACAACAAACAATAATAATACGAACTTGGTTTTGCATTGGAAAAAATGAAGAGGAAGCTAGGATTTTCAACGTCTCTTCAACAATCCAAAACACCTCTCGATAGCATTTGTAACGACCCAATTTTCCCTATTTCAAGTTCTAAAAGTCCATAAAAATATTTGGAAATACTTTTAAAATATTCTAGAGATTTTTAGGAATTTTTAGAGTATTTTTACGTAATTTTTGGAGGTCGTTTAGTAGGGTTACAAAAAGAAAGAAGTTTTAAAAAAAAATGTTGAAGGTGAGATTCGAACCCACGACCTCGGGTCGGACTGACCCAAGCAAAACCGGTCCAACCAACTGAGCTACACGGTTTTGTTAACCTTATATGGTGAGAATTAAGTTTATAGCATAGTTAATGATTAGGGAATAAATTGGGAAAAAGTGCGCGGTTGAGGAATTGAAGCCGAGACCCCTTGCTTCGGTTAAAAGTCGATTGACCAGCTGTGCCAGCGATTTTTTGTTAATTAAGGAAAGAACGGATTATATTTAAGGTATAGTTCGGTTTAACCCTAGTATAAGAAAAGGAATTTAGGTTTCTTTTCGGAAAATCAAAAACTTCTCTCAAAAATCCCTTCTCTTCTCGGCTGCGTGACGGCGACAAACCCACAAGCGAAACCGCGGCGTCTCGTAGGGTTCCTTCCGGCGCCGGCGAAGCTGTCTTCCAGCCAACCTCATCCGTGGTGGTCATCCCGACAGAGAGGAGCCCAGGTGAGCTTCTCACCTGAAGTAGGAGTTGTTCCCGATTTCGCTTTTCGTCTTTGTATTCACGCTGAGTTGGTACCACCCTAGAGGAGTGGTTCCGAGCTTCGATTTGTTTTCATGGTTTTCGGATTTTTGGTTGTAGAAAAACATGATGTTAGGGATCTTGGAATAGATTTAAGATTTTGCTTGCTCTGTTGCTAATCTGTTGAAGCATGTTTAGAGTTTAGAACAACTTTTTCTTTAACTTCATATTTGCAAGCAAGAACAATTTTGTATAGGGCTGATAACAGTCATAGCCAATTACCTCAAGCCAAAGTGTGCAGTTACAGTACCTTTTAGTTACTGCCGTGCATGAATAGCTCTCATCTTAAGCCTACTGTTTAGATCTTGGGCAGCATTTTAGTTTTGATTTCTTCTTGTTGTTTTAATGAACATGAACAACCCTTATATTTAGCATTTCAGTTTGCTTGGATTTCCTTACTAGCTTGTCAAGCAGAGAAGAAAATTGTTTCCAGGTTCTAATCATAACCATGTGCTTAGTTGAAAATTAGTATTCCAGGAAATACCCTAGATTATTCAGATGATATGCTCATAGTATGCAAATTTTAGTGCTTTATTATTAGATATACATGAGCAGATTTTCTAGATTCCATTGCATGCCTGGTAGTTGAATTTGTTTTACTTTCACAGCATGCTTAAGTCCTCATTACTACTTGCTTAGTTGGGATATTTCACAGCTTGATCTTCTATAGCATTTCTAAACATTTCTTAAATTGCATGCTTAGCTTTACTTTCACAGTAGGTTTAAGATGATTTATTTCCCTTTGCCATTAGATGTGCACGGTGATACTTTCTAGTCTCTTTTTCTATTAGAATATCTTGAGCATGCAATTATTAGTTTCTTTGCTATTACATAAGCATGAGTTTCTGTCTTTAAGAACTATAAGCAAGAAAGACTAAGGTCTAGACTTGATTTCAATTCCAGAAGATTGAATATCAAAAGCGCACACAAGGTGTTTGCTTAAATGCCAAGTAAGGGCAAGTATAAAGAAGTTATAGTTAAAAAGAAAGTATTTTACTTTGTAATGGCATGTACCGGACACGAGGTCCAGGACACAAGGTCCATTGGGTGGGCTCCTAGATCGCCCCTAGGCACAAGATCGCCTAGAATTACCTTAGTAGTTTCGGGATTAGCTACCTCGACTCTTATTAAGGATGCACGCAAATTGGTACTATGCCGGGCCAAAAAGAAGTTTATTATTATTTTGAAGTATTAAAGTATAAGTTTTGAAACAAATGAAACAAGCTTCAAATATGTTTAGAATTAGAAAGTTTAGTTTCTTGTTGTTTGAAGCATTCAGTAGTAGTTTTATTTGTTTCTTGCTATTAGATTATTCAGCATGTTTAGTTTTATTTGCTTTCAGCATGCTGTTATAGTTTTATTCTTATGAGCATGATTAGCTATACATGTTTAGTATTTCAGTTAGCATGATTCCTTTGTTATATATGAGCATGAGTAGTTTTATATGTTAGCATTCAGTTTTAGCATGTTTTTATTTATATACATGCATATCGAGTTTTTGTGAGTAGATAGCGCTCACTAAGCTTTATGCTTATAGACTGCATTTCCTCCTACCGCAGATAAAGGGAAAGAAAAGATACAGTGAAGGAAGGTGACAAGGAGATGCAAGAGGAGTGTGTGATGTGTGGACTATGGAGGTCCTTTGGACTTAGCTAAGGAATTCATTTAGTTTAAGAATGTGATTAGTTTGATTTCTTATTAAGTTGATAAGGAAAGGATGCAGTAAGAAGTTATGTTTTCGGTTTTTCATTATCTGCATGATTTGAATTATTAAACTGCGTGGTTGTGGTTAGTTTTCATTTCTTATTAAACTGCGTGGTTGATTGAAATATATTTCCAGCCGCCTGTGGCTGAGTATATTATGCTTGTATTATGGAAAATGGTCACCGGTATAAGGGAGACTCTGCCGAAAATTTTCGGTAGGGTTTTCTTAGAGATTTTTAATAAACCGGTTAAGTAGAGTTAGTAGATAAGTAACGGTCACTCTTAGAGAGTAGTAGTAGTAGTAAGAAAGGTGGTCGTTACAGTTGGTATCAGAGCAGTGTTCCATTCTCCAGCATCACACACACATCAGCATCATCCTTGCCGTCTCCAATTAAGAAAGTATTTAAAAATCTTTCTTTATTCTGCTTTCCTTATTATTAACTGTAGTATAGAGTATTTGTTTTTAAGTGCTTAAGTAAGATAGAAGTTTGTTTCTCTTTTATTCATATACCTAAGTTTGGTTAGAAAGGATAAAGAATATATCAAGTCTTTCTTTCTTTGCATAATTAGATGTCAAGAAGAGGACGTCCCCGTACCGCTCGTACTGAGGACCAGGCTCAGGAGAACGAAGGGCCAGGAGCAACTGAACCAAATCTCTCTGAAGTTGTTGCTCAACTCCAGAGACAAGTAGCAGAGCAACAGCAAGTGATCGTCAATCTGATGGCGAATCAGCAGCCAGTCCCTCCCACTCCTCCAACCATTAATGTGGAGACTCTTGTGGTGACTGAGGTTCCACCAGCTGTCCTGGAAGTCCCCACAGCACCTAGAAGATAAGAAGCATATCTGATACAGTGGCTGAAACTGAAGCCAGAGAGTTTCTCAGGCACGACTGAGCCCTGGGATGCTTAGGCTTGGTTCAAGACACTGGAGAGCACCATGGAGCTTCTTGACTGGCCAGAAGTCGAGAAGGTCAAGTGTGCTTCATTTTGCCTATCTGGGGATGCTCGTATGTGGTGGGAGAGAGTTAAAAGCAAGAGAGCAGTCAATCAGATGAGCTGAGCTGACTTTGAAGCAGAGTTTTATGAAGAATTCTTCCGTTAGCGGATCACCAATAAGCATTATGAGGAGTTCATAGAATTCAGACAAGGTGACCGGTCAGTGGAAGAAGTAGTGAAGAAATTCAATAGGCTAGCTCGTTTATGCCCAGAGCTAGTAAGCATGGAGAAGGAACAAGTCAGACTGATGCTCAGGATGCTGAGGCCAGTGATAGCACTTAATGTGAGTAGTGGAGCTCATCAGCCTCAGACTGGCGAAGAGCTAGTCAGCAGAGCATTAGTTGCTGAGCACTATCTGGACAGCATCAGGGCACAACGAGCGCAACATAAGCCAGTCAAGATCGAAGACAAGACAGTTGGCAATCAGAAACCTCAAGCAAATAAGCAGAACTGGAAAGGCAAGGGTAACAAGAGAAAGCAGTAGAACTCAGGAGGTAACCAGAAGGGAGGACCAGCAAACAAGCAGACTAAGTTCCCTCCCTGTCCTAAATGTGGGAAAATACATCCAGGAGTCTGTCTTTTGGGTAAGACTGGATGTTATTCGTGTGGGCAGGAAGGACATATGGCTAGGGAGTGTTCTAACAAGCTCAATGCACCTCAGCCACAGCTGATACAATATGGAGGCAAACCTCAGCTACATTATATGCCTGCAACTCTGGAAGGACCTCAGATCAGTCAAGGAAGGTTGGAAGCCCCACTAGTTCCAGCCAATGCCAGAGTATTCTCCCTCACCAAAGAAGAAGCTGCTAGTGCCTCCACGATCGTAACAGGTCAAGTAGTTATTTTTCAGCATATAGCTATTGTACTATTTGATACTGGGGCGACCCATTCTTTTGTATCCATATCTTTTGCCAAAGAATTACAGGTACCTACAGAAAGCATGAATTCCAAGTTCCTGACAACCCTACCTTCTGGGGAAGTCATGGAATCTAGTCAGTGGTTTGATGCATGCAGTCGAATTCAGGCGTGAGCTATGTGTCATCGATAGTCCTCGCCATGCGAGTTTCGATATCATTTGGGTATGTATTTCCTTAGCAAGTCTGATTGCTTGATTGCCGAGAAGGAAAGTGATCTTTAGTCGAAGGTGAACCATCCTTTGAATTTACTGAGAGTGCGAAGAGGAAGACCGAAATTCCTCTCTTCCCTCCTGACTCACGGATGCTAGCTAAAGGGTGTCTTGGTTTTCTTCATTCATTGTGAGTGAAGAAGAAGAAAGACCTAGCGGGAGGAAGTTCGGGTGATGCATGAGTATCGGTATTCCCGGAAGAGCTACCTAGACTACCTCCCAGCAGAGAGTGGAGTTTGAGATTGAGCGGTTCACAGTGCGGTCTAATTTCAAAAGCTCCATCCGTATGTCTCCGTGAGCTAAAGAGTTACAAGAGCAACTTCAGGAGCTACTTGAAAAAGACTTCATCCGCCCTAGTCACTCACCTTGGGGAGCTCCTGTGTTGTTTGTCAAGAAGAAGGATGGATCTATGCGGATGTGCATAGATTATAGGGCTTTGAATCAAGTGACCATCAAGAACAAGTATCCACTGCCTAGAATCGATGACTTATTTGATCAGTTGAGAGGGGCAACAGTGTTCTCCAAGATAGACCTGCGCTCTGGGTACCATCAGTTGAAAGTGAAGGAAAAGGATATACCCAGAACGGCTTTCAGGACCAGATACGGACACTACGAGTTCGTAGTCATGCCTTTTGGTGTGACTAATGCACCTGCAATTTTCATGGACCTGATGAACAGAGTGTTCAGAGAATACCTTGACAAATTTGTCATTGTGTTCATCGACGACATTCTAATCTATTCAAGAACCCCAGAGGAGCATGACACGCACTTGAGAATAGTTCCGCAGACCCTTCAACAAAAGCAGCTCTATGCTAAATTCTCAAAGTGCGAATTCTGGTTGGAGCAGGTAGCGTTTCTAGGTCACATCGTTTCTAGAGAAGGCATACAAGTAGATCCAACCAAAGTAGAAGCGGTCAGCAATTGGAAGAGACCCAAGAATTCCAGGGAGATCAGAAGCTTCCTTGGTTTAGCTGGGTACTACAGGAAATTCGTGGAAGACTTTTCCAGAATAACCTCTCCACTTACAACCCTCACCAGAAAGAACAAGAAGTTTGAGTGGTCAGATAAATGTGAGCAGAGTTTCCAAGAGCTAAAGAAGAGACTGACCAGTGCTCCCATTCTGACAGTTCCAGAGAGTGACAAGAGTTTTGACATCTATAGTGATGCTTCCAAGATGGGCCTAGGAGCTGTACTCATGCAAGAAGGAAAAGTTATAGCTTATGCTTCCAGGCAACTCAAAGACTACGAGAAGAACTACCCCACTCATGATCTTGAGCTGGCAGCTGTGGTCTTTGCACTGAAACCCTGGTGACATTACCTGTATGGAGTCCAGTGCAGAATCTTCACATACCATCAGAGTCTTAAGTACTTCTTCACTCAGAAGGACTTAAACATGAGACAGTGTAGGTGGCTAGAGTTGGTCAAAGATTATGACTGTGAAATCCTCTACCATCCAGGCAAAGCTAATAAAGTGGCAGATGCACTAAGCAGAAAATCCAGTGCATCCCTGATGTCTTTGTCATCATTAGCCCTACCATTGCAGAAGGAGTTGTCAGATTTTGGTATGGAAATTATTTATGGGCAACTCTCTGCATTGACCTTAGATTCAACCCTACTTGAGGATATACAGAGAAAGCAAAGTGAAGATCCTGATATCCAAAAGATCAAACAAGGGATACAGGAAGAAGGAAATTCGGAGTTTCGAGTATCAGACAGTGGAATTCTTTATTAGGGGAGTCGCCTTTGTGTTCCCAATGATGAAGAGCTGAGAAAGAAAATTTTGGAAGAAGCTCATAGTACACCTTATTCCATGCATCCTGGTTCTACCAAGATGTATCAAGACGTGAAACAGAGATTCTGGTGGTCTGGACTCAAAAGAGATGTAGCTAAATATGTCAGAGGGTCAAAGCAGAACACCAGAGACCAGGAGGAGTTCTCCAGCCTCTTCCTATACCAGAGTGAAAGTGGGAAGACATATCCATGGACTTCATAATAGGTCTTCCAAGAACCACAAATGGATATGATGCGATATGGGTGATAGTGGACAGATTGACCAAGTCTGCTCATTTTCTAGCCATCAAGGTGTCCCACTCTATAGAGCAGTTGGCACAGTTGTATGTTAAAGAGGTGATCAGATTTCACGGAGTTCCTAAATCTATTGTTTCTGATAGAGATGAGCGCTTCACCTCTCACTTCTGGGAGTGTGTACAGACTGCACTAGGCACCAAACTCAAGTTCAGCACAGCCTTCCATCCTCAGACTGATGGACAGACAGAGCGAGTAAACCAGATTCTAGAAGATATGCTCAGAGCTTATGCACTAGATTTCAAAGGAAGTTGGTGCAAGTATCTATGCTTAGCTGAATTTGCCTACAACAATAGCTATCAGGCCACCATCAAGATGGCACCTTATGAGGCACTGTATGGCAGGAAGTGCAGATCACCCATTTGCTGGCAAGAAGCAGGTGAGAGAAAAGAAATGGAAGTAGAACTAGGCATTCAGACAGAACTGATAGATGAGACTACTCAGGCTATCCAGAAGATTAGACAGAGGATTGAGACTGCCCAGAGTAGACAGAAGAGTTATGCTGACACACGCCGTAGGCCACTTGAATTCCAAGTAGGGGATTCAGTCTTTCTCAAGGTCGCTTCTATGAAGGGAGTGATGAGATTTGGCAAGAAGGGCAAATTAAGTCCTCGTTATGTAGGACCTTACCTGATCACAGAAAGGATTAGGAAAGTAGCTTACAGGCTGGACTTACCACAAGACATGTCAGCAATACACAATGTGTTTCATGTCTCCATGCTAAAGAAGTGTCTCCATGACCCGAGCCAAGTGATTCAGCCTCAGTCAGTGCAGATCCAAGAGGATCTTAGTTATGAGAGCAGACCTACACAGATAGTGGACAGAGCAGTCAAGAGACTAAGAAATAAAGAAGTGCCACTAGTGAAGGTTATCTGGCAGAACCAGAAGCACGAGGAAGTCACTTGGGAGCGGGAGGACAGTATGAGACAGAAGTATCCAGAGCTATTCTAAGTTCGAGGACGAACTTTTTATAAGGTATGGGGAATTGTAACAACCCAATTTTCCCTATTTCAAGTTCTAAAAGTCCATAAAAATATTTGGAAATACTTTTAAAATATTCTAGAGATTTTTAGAAATTTTTAGAGTATTTTTACGTAATTTTTGGAGGTCGTTTAGTAGGGTTATAAAAAGAAAGAAGTTTTAAAAAAAAATATTGAAGGTGAGATTCGAACCCACGACCTCGGGTCGGACTGACCCAAGCAAAACTGATCCAACCAGATGAGCTACACGGTTTTGTTAACCTTATATGGTGAGAATTAAGTTTATAGCATAGTTAATGATTAGGGAATAAATTGGGAAAAAGTGCGCAGCTGAGGGATTGAAGCCGAGACCCCTTGCTTCGGTTAAAAGTCGATTGACCAGCTGTGCCGGCGAGTTTTTGTTAATTAAGGAAAGAACGGATTATATTTAAGGTATAGTTCGGTTTAACCCTAGTATAAGAAAAGGAATTTAGGTTTCTTTTCGGAAAATCAAAAACTTCTCTCAAAAATCCCTTCTCTTCTCGGCTGCGTGACGGTGACAAACCCACAAGCGAAACCGCGGCGTCTCGTAGGGTTCCTTCCGGCGCCGGCGAAGCTGTCTTCCAGCCAACCTCATCCGTGGTGGTCATCCCGACAGAGAGGAGCACGCGTGAGCACAAGAGGAAGCCGAGAACTTCATCTTTCCGAAGCCCTAGAGTTCGTCCCGATTGGTTGTAAGTCCAAGCAAATCACAGTGAGTTGCTACTCACCTGCAGTAGGAGTGGTTCCGAGCTTCGATTTGTTTTCATGGTTTTTGAATTTTTGGTTGTAGAAAAACATGATGTTAGGGATCTTGGAATAGATTTAAGATTTTGCTTGCTCTGTTGCTAATCTGTTGAAGCATGTTTAGAGTTTAGAACAACTTTTTCTTTAACTTCATATTTGCAAGCAGGAACAATTTTGTATAGGGCCGATAACAGTCATAGCCAATTACCTCAAGCCAAAGTGTGCAGTTCCAGTACCTTTTAGTTACTGCCGTGCATGAATAGCTCTCATCTTAAGCCTACTGTTTAGATCTTGGGTAGCATTTTAGTTTTGATTTCTTCTTGTTGTTTTAATGAACATGAACAACCCTTATATTTAGCATTTCAGTTTGCTTGGATTTCCTTACTAGCTTGTCAAGCAGAGAACAGAATTGTTTCTAGGTTCTAATCATAACCATATGCTTAGTTGAAAATTAGTATTCCAGGAAATACCCTAGATTATTCAGATGATATGCTCATAGTATGCAAATTTCAGTGCTTTATTATTAGATATACATGAGCAGATTTTCTAGATTCCATTGCATGCCTGGTAGTTGAATTTGTTTTACTTTCACAGCATGCTTAAGTCCTCATTACTACTTGCTTAGTTGGGATATTTCACAGCTTGATCTTCTATAGTATTTCTAAGCATTTCTTAAATTGCATGCTTAGCTTTACTTTCACAGCAGGTTTAAGATGATTTATTTCCCTTTGCCATTAGATGTGCACGGTGATACTTTCTAGTCTCTTTTTCTATTAGAATATCTTGAGCATGCAATTATTAGTTTCTTTGCTATTACATAAGCATGAGTTTCTGTCTTTAAGAACTATAAGCAAGAAAGACTAAGGTCTAGACTTGATTTCAATTCCAGAAGATTGAATATCAAAAGCGCACACAAGGTGTTTGCTTAAATGCCAAGTAAGGGCAAGTATAAAGAAGTTATAGTTAAAAAGAAAGTATTTTACTTTGTAATGACATGTACTGGACACGAGGTCTAGGACACAAGGTCCATTGGGTGGGCTCCTAGATCGCCCCTAGGCACAAGATCGCCTAGAATTACCTTAGTAGTTTCGGGATTAGCTACCTCGACTCTTATTAAGGATGCGCGCAAATTGGTACTATGCCGGACCCAAAAGAAGTTTATTATTCTTTGAAGTATTAAAGTATAAGTTTTGAAACAAATGAAACAAGCTTCAAATATGTTTAGAATTAGAAAGTTTAGTTTCTTGTTGTTTGAAGCATTCAGTAGTAGTTTTATTTGTTTCTTGCTATTAGATTATTCAGCATGTTTAGTTTTATTTGCTTTCAGCATGCTGTTATAGTTTTATTCTTATGAGCATGATTAGCTATACATGTTTAGTATTTCAGTTAGCATGATTCCTTTGCTATATATGAGCATGAGTAGTTTTATATGTTAGCATTCAGTTTTAGAATGTTTTTATTTATATACATGCATATCGAGTTTTTGTGAGTAGATAGCGCTCACTAAGCTTTATGCTTATAGACTGCATTTCCTCCTACTGCAGATAAAGGGAAAGAAAAGATACAGTGAAGGAAGGCGACAAGGAGATGCAAGAGGAGTGTGTGATGTGTGGACTATGGAGGTCCTTGGGACTTAGCTAAGGAATTCATTTAGTTTAAGAATGTGATTAGTTTGATTTCTTATTAAGTTGATAAGGAAAGGATGTAGTAAGAAGTTATGTTTTCGATTTTTCATTATCTGCATGATTTGAATTATTAAACTGCGTGGTAGTGGTTAGTTTTCATTTCTTATTAAACTGCGTGGTTGATTGAAATATATTTCCAGCCGCCTGTGGCTGAATATATTATGCTTGTATTATGGAAAATGGTCATCGGTACAGGGGAGACTCTGCCGAAATTTTTCGGTAGGGTTTTCCTAAAGATTTTTAATAAACCGGTTAAGTAGAGTTAGTAGATAAGTAACGGTCACTCTTAGAGAGTAGTAGTAGTAGTAAGGGTGGTCGTTACAACATTTCTTGCTCTAGAGTACTTCATGTTAAAATATTCTTTGGCTATCTCAGGTCGGTGACCATCAAACTCATTAAGAGGATACCTATGCCTGTGATAAGGTGCTAGAAATCCATCTGAATTGCAATATCTAGCATCTACCAAATAGTAACAACCTATACCAAGGAAAATAAAGTAAATGCAAGTATTCCATAAAAAGGAAAAAAAATAAACTTGAAAGTTTAAAACAATTAAAATTTACCTTGGGGGACTTTAAGGTCAGATGGTCTACTGATGGCATCATAAAGAACTTGACCATCTTGAGTAGGACCTTCCTAACCAAGTGACACATATATAATTGCATATTTAGGCAACACACTCCCAACATGTTTGTAGCAATCCCCCCTTTCTTATGTGATAAGGTTGTTTTTCTTCTTTTAGAGGTGTCGCTGGGATAAAAGTATCGTCTAAAGCACCTAAACAACCCTATAATATTCATAGAGTTGAATGAAGAATATTTTAAAAGATGAACTAGAGGTGATTAAAAAAATGTTACCTTAAATGGTTTCTTCTTTAGGAGGTGTCGCTTATTTTTGTAGCTTTTAAACCCCCCAAAGTCTCATACCATATTACACAATATCATAAAGTGATGCTTTACCACCACCCTAATGACAACTTAAACTAATCTCAACTAAGAGGTCTCGGGTTCAAATCCTAGCCCGGACCATTTATGAATATATTTTTGTCCCCAAGGCGTAGCACAGCTGGGGGCACATAGTTTCGTGGCCGAAAGGTCCAGGGTTCGATCCTCGGGGTGTCATTGCCTGGGGTTAGCGTCCCAACTATGCGCTTTCAGCTGTGTACCTGCATTTACTTCCCTCCATATCCGTGGGATCGGCTTTAGGGGGGTCGCTGATGTGGCGGCTCCACATTTTTATAAATGTTCTTCTATCCATTCAAAGTTCACTAACATATATTTCGTCTCTCTTTTGTAAGACTAAATATCCATTTCACACATGCAATCCGTTTGTCTTCCTTACTTTTTATTTGGCAAATCTTACTTCAATGATAGATAAGTATTGCAATTTGATAAAGTATGAGAATCAAATAAACCAAGAGAATTCCATACATATTCCACAAAGTGCACATTAATCTACATCTTCTATTGTTAAAAGGAGTAGGGTAGAGCCTATTAAGGCCCAGTATGGGCAGCTACCCACACTGGCCTAGACAATAAATTTTATTAATATAATTTTTAGGCTCAAATAAAAAAAGAAATGCAATAGAGTTAAACAAAAAAAAACACACCCTTCTTTTTCCCCTCTCCCTCTCCGCGACCTCTCTGCACTTGCCGACCCTCTGCAGACTCTTCTCACATGGAACTTGCAGGGCCATAGCAAGAGCAAGCAAGCCCTTGTCACACTCTGCAGCAAGCTAAACGCGCAAAGCCAAAGGTAATCCTAATCCCTAGGTCTCTAAACTTTTTTTTTTTTGTTCAAATGGCAACGTCGGTCGACATTAACATTTAACAAAGTGGCCTCTACCCCATTAGGCAGCAATGCTGCTGCTCAACGCTAGCGAAGCGACCGCTGCCCCGTTAGGCAGCGATGTTGCCACTCATGAGGCAGTTGTGTAATTGCAAAGTTGCAAACTTGCACAATCGCATCATTGCTTAGTGGGGCAGCAACTGCTGCCTTGTGCAGCGCATCGTTGTTGGGGAGCAGCGGTCGTATCATGCCAGTGACAATGCAACTTCTAGCCTTCCACTGCTCATCATTTCCGCAATTATAGTTTTAACATCATCCTCATCATTAATTCTTATGTTTGACTCATCAACATGTTAATTAATCTAATTTATATTTATCTCATGTTTTTTTTTTGCTTATTTTCATTAGGAAATCATTTTATCGGCAATGTAGAGAGTTTTTAAAAGAAAATATTTAGAAATAAAAGAACAAAACATTAGAGAGGTAAGAGTTGAAGAATTTGATTTTTCACAACTACCGGTAGATCCTGGACTAAGAACTCCAATTTGTTATTATAATGCTAACATTAGGGATCAAGTTCGAAGGATATATTTATAAAAGGGTCCATGCCAACCTTTAGGATATGAATTCTCAAAATAAAAATTTAGAATAAATCAATTTAGACGGTTCAATTCTTCCTAGTTTAAGAAATTTGGTGATTGGTTGGAATATAGTATAGAAAAAGATGTTGTGTATTGTTTGTATTGCTATCTCTTCAAGACAACTAAGGGAAAGCAAGCAAGAGGAGAAATTTTTGTTAGTGAAGGCATTACAAATTAGAAGAGTAAAGATAGGTTAAATATTTATGTTGGTCATCATGATAGTGAACATCATAAAGCTCGAATGAATTGTGAAGTTTTAATGAATCAAGATGATCACATTCAATCAATTTTACACAAACAGTCAAAGCAAATGCAGAATGATTATTGTATCTATCTCAATGCTTCAATTGATTATATTAGAGTTTTGTTGCGATAAGGGAATTCATTTCGAGATCATGATGAAACTAAAGGTCCTCTTAATCCAGGAAATTTTCTTATTCAACTAGAGTTTTTAGGTGCTCATAAGAAAGAGATTAATGATGTGATATTGAAAAATACTCATAAAAATTATAAGTTAACATCACCTGATATTCAGAAAAATATAGTAAGTGCTTGTGTGACTGAAACAATTAATATAATTATCAAAGATATTGATGATTCATTGTCTTCTATTTTAGTTGATGAATCTCATGATATGACATCAAAAGAGCAAATGTCAGTTATTTTGGTTATGTGGATAGTAGTGGGCATGTAAAAATGAGCATTTTATCGAAATTGAGCATGTTATTAGTACTACAACACTCACACTTAAAGTTGTCATTGATAAAATGTTCTCTAAATATAATTTGAGCATATCTAAGTTGAGAGGATAGGGTTTTGAAGACGCATGTAATATGCAGGGTAAATTCAATGGTCTAAAAGCACTTATTTTAAAGGAGAACCCATGTGCATTTTACATTCATTGTTTTGCCCATCAACTTCAACTAGCTCTTATAGTCGTGCCTAATAAAAATCTTCTGATTTCTAATTTCTTTTGTGTCATTGGTGATATGGTAAATATTGTTGGATCATCCTGTAAACGATCTGATCTTGTCAAGGAGAAACATTTAGATTTTATTATTGAGGTATTGGAAAGAGATGAAATTTCAAGTGGTCGGGGACTTAATCAAGAAATTATCCTTCAAGATGCTGGGGATACACGTTGGGGGTCACATTATAATTCTTTGATCAGCTTGATTTTAATGTTCTCTGCTATCAATGATGTGCTTAAATGATTTCAGAAGATAATTCCAGTTCTCCTGATTAAAAAATTGAGAAATTTAATTTATTGGAGTCAATACTTTCATTTAATTTTGCATTCAATCTTTACTTGATAAAACATGTCTTAGGGATTTTGAGTGAATTGTCGATGACATTGAAGAAAAAAGATTAGGATATTCTGAATGCAATGAATTTAGTACAAGTATGCAGGCACCGACTCCAAAGAATGAGACATGATGGGTGGGATTTACTTTTAGAAAAGGTTTAACATTACATTGATGTTCTTAAAATGGATGATATGTTTACACGTTGGGCTTCACATGGTCATCCCCATCGTAACCCACTAGAAGTGACAAATTTGCATCACTATCGTGTTGATTTATTCTATAGTATTATTGATATGCAACTTCAAGAGTTAAATGATTATTTCATAGAGGCAAGTATGGAGTTACTTCTTTGTATAGCTTGCTTGTGTCCACAAAATGCATTTTCATCTTTCGACAAGAAAAAATTGATATAACTAGCTGAGTTTTATCCACAAGATTTCTCAAGATTTGATCTCCTCGTACTTGATGATCAACTTAAACTTACATATGTGTTCTACCAAAATATTTCATGAATTGAAAGACCTTGGTGATCTTTTAGAGAAGTTAGTTATGTCAAAGAAAAATTTGGTGTACCCGTTAAATTATAAGCTTTGACATTGACATTAATTCTATCGGTTGCGATTGTGACTGTAGAGAGAGTGTTTTCTATCATGAAAATTGTTAAAGATAGGTTGTGCAATCAAATGAGTGATAATTGGATGAATGATAGTGTAGAGAAAGATATATTTCTGACAGTTGATAATGAAACTATTGTACAAAGGTTCAAAATATGATGACTAAAAAAGAACAAATTGTAACATAATTATTTTGTGATGTTTTATGATCATAAAATTTTATATGTTTTTTTATAAATTATATTATATTATATTGTTGGTTGCCTACACTGAATCAATATTCTACCTCCGCCCTTGAAAAGGAGGTCGTGTCATCTTATCAATATCACATAAATAGAATTTAAATCACGTAGCAGGCAATAGAGGAAAAAAATACAAAACACATAATCAGAAAATATCCAACACATCACCAGCCACCATAAATCAGAACACACGCACCCAAAAAAAAGAAAGAAGAAAAAAAGACCAACATCCCTTAGAATGCTGAAAAAAGGGGAAAGAATGGGGATCCAACGCACGTTGTCTAGAACAATAAAACTAATCAACAAACTCCATCTTTAGATATAAAACATTCTATAAAAAGAGAACTCACATGAGCAAGTATAAAATTCACAAGCAACTCACCAAATACCTTCAAATAGGGAGACTTCCTAGCAGGCCATCGATTGTGAGGATTTCTACTATGTTGTAGATCTTCAACAATTATCCTTTAGAGATAACAATCTGATGGAGATGAAGGATTTTGGTAGAAGTGAGTAGTAAAAAAAATATGGCACTAATTGAGTCGAAGAGGCGAATGACTCTAGGTAGAAGCAGTCGAACAAAGTGAGGTAACAATTTTGGACAGAAGTAGTCGAAGGAGGTAAATGATTTTAGGGCAGAAGCAGTCGAAGAGGGAACAATTTTAGGGTAGAAGCAGTCGAAGGAGGTGATGATTTTAGGGCAGGAACAATCGAGGGTAATGGATTGAGAAGGATTTTTCTATCAAAAAATGACAACTTCAATTATGGAGGGTAATGAGTTTTGCGATTAACGGGGCGAGAGTTGATGAGGTCACATCTATCACATGCACAAATCAAATTAATAATTTGTAATCAATCGAAATCCCTTAACCTACACTAAGGTAGTATAGTAGAGGGCTCAGGTCGTCTCTCTCATGGAACTAATGACAAGTTTGTTTTCAGATGAAAGTGAACAAGGGGTTGTTTTGGGATTTTTTTTTTCTAAACCTAATGCAATAAATTAAATCCTAACTAACCAACCACGATGAACCCATAGCACAGTGTTACATTATTCTATGAATAACACCATCAACATGTACAAATGAAATTAACAAACAATCCTAGCTAACTATCAAATATTATCTTGCACTGTATTGTCACACTACGACACAAGAATTACCATCAATAGACAAAAAACTAAAACATGTGAAATTGCAAAGACAGTAATTAAGCAAATGTAATTGAAATAAACAAACATGAAAATGAATTAAATCCTAAATAACCAATCCAATTCCCTAATTAAACATGAGAAGTGTTCTGCTTATCACTAACGGAACCACAAAGGAAGAAAACTACTATCACTCAGAATCCTCCTGACTTCGGTGGACGATGATGCCGCTAGTTAGAGATACAATCAATGTTGGTGGAAGCGCAACTTCCTTGAAGCAAACCACTCCGAGCAACTTCCTCGAAGCAAACCACTCCGAGGAAATCTGCTGGATGCAAAGGAATCAGAAGTGTTGTCCAGAAGACCTCAACCCTAGATTCAATCTTGATCGAACCATGCTAGCTAAGCCAAGATTGGATTGAGTCAGAAGTGAACTACACTGTGGGTTCCTTATCGGAGACAGAAGTGGACCACTGGAGCTAATAAATTGTCATCGTTGCTTGCACAAACCACGCTGGAAGGCTACCCTAATCTACTCCACGGTTGGACTGTGGAAGAGTGAAGTTGTCACTGAGGAGAGGGAATAGGGAACACCACTATAGTGGAAGACCCCTGCCTGTGCAAAGCACGCCTGCAAGGATGTCCAACTGGAGTGATGATGGAGGTGAGCTGCACTGGCCACCCACCGGAATGCCACTACTACTTTCTTCATCGCATCCGACAGGGGGCCCGATTGGGATGTGCAAGGGATGAGAAGAAGAGCCTCGTCGGAGAAACCACTCTGGCTCTGAATGATGATCGTCATAGTTGCAAATCTGTCGGAACCTGCCACTGTCGACTTTGTCATCTTCAATCAGGAGAAGAGGAAAGTGTTGAGGATCGGTGGCCGGCTAGAAGGGGGTTGAATAGCTTGGTCACCCCACGTTGATTGCTTCTCTACAAATCGTTAGTTACGTAACGAAATAAAACTAAAACAAAGAAAGCAATCAAACTTTAACTCCTTTCTTTTTATGTGGTTCGGAGATTGCTTACTGCTACTCCACCGCTTGTCCTTGAGGTGGAAGAACCCACAATCCTTTGGTGGATTAGTCTTCGATAATCTCTGGCTACAGCTTACTCCTTATTGGTGGAGTACAACCTCTCACAAAGCACTCTTCTTTTTTTACAAGATGGAGATGAAGAGTAGGAAGAAGAGTGCGGCTTGGAAGCTTTGAGCAATGACTTAGGAGTTTTACAATGACAATCAGTAGTCTCCTTTATACCCCAAAGCTCCCTTTAAATAAGAGGAGAGAGTCGAACACAAAGTCAACTCATCTCGACACTAGTCGACTTATGTAGCCGTTGGACACAGCCACCGACTCTCCTCAGAATCCAAGATTCTGCCAATGACCTTATACCAATCGATTGACGTCAACACCAGCTGACTGGTCTTTGCAAATGCAGTAGTTATCAATTAAAACAATTAACGTTTCATGTTTGCATATGAACCATAAGGGTAGAAGAAATAACAGAATGGTGACAAATGCATTCAAATTCATCGTGCTACATTATTTGTAAGTGGCAAGACATACATATTGACATTCAAGTCGATCGCCAACCTTTAATTGTCACTTTAACTTTATAAGTTAAGTAATTATCTTTCTTGTTAGAAATGATCTGGTTTGTTTATTTATTTTTATGTAGGAAAAGAAGATTTGATGAGGAAGAAAGTGTTGGTACTCCAAGGTAGTTTTAATATGATCAAACAAGTTAAGTTAGGTCCTGTTGTATTTAATTTCGTGTCTAAGTGTGCAGGAACTTAGGAGCACAGGAAGTCGAGCGAAAGACGCAGCTAGCGAGAAGGTCAGCACGGGAGAGAGCCAACGGGCTCGGTGCGTCTGAGGGACGAGGTGCTGCGGAAGAGTACATCGGCTGATGAGAAGGGAGCATGAGGTGTTTCTGAGGGACGAGAAGCCGGAGCGAAAAATTGCTCGAGGAGTAAAAGACGCAACTGTATGAAGGACAAAAAGCTGTGGAAGAGTACGTTGGTGGATAAGAAGGAAGCAAGAAGCGATTTTGAGGGACGAGAAGCCGGAGCGAAAGTTTACTCGAGAAGGCCGGAAGTTGGGTTCAGGTGAGCCCTATTCCGGATGACCGAAATCACCCAAGCGAGTGGAACCGGAGTAGGAGACCAGGATCAAAAATCAGCAAAAGCTGATTTCTAGTGCTCTGGGCGCCCGGACCCATTCCGGGCGCCTAGAACCCAGTTTTCATTGAAAGTTGACGTGGCATGTACCGTTGCGTCGGGGATAGAATTCTATCCCATTACAGGCGCCCTAAGTAGGGCTATATAAACAGTCCTGCTCCCAGAAGCTAACAAGAACAAGAATTACAGAGTAGCAATACTTGTGCTTGAGTTTGTTTGATTTTAGCTTTGTTTTGTGAGATTTCAATGCTGTAAGAGGCTTCTCCGCCTAGAGGAGATTTTTAGTGCACTTTTTAATCTGCCTTGGATTAACAACTTCCCCAATTGTGACCAAGTAAATATATTGAGCATCGTCTTTTTAGTTTATTATTATTTCTATGTTTATGCAAGTGTTTTAATTAAGTTATAAGTCTGAGAAATATTTTTTTTGTTTTGTTTTTGTGCAGGGGCTATTCACCCCCCTCTAGCCGGCCACCAAGGGTCCTAACAAGTGGTATCAGAGCGAGGACGCTTCAGGAGGACTAACCGTCGAACGAAGCACACGAGATGACCGAACCAAGCATCTACCCACTAAAGTTCAAGGGAGAGTTCACGAGCTGAAAAATGAGAATGGAGGTATTTTTCAAAACCGACTTCGATTTATTATTAATAATGTAATTTGGTTTTGAAGCACCCGAGGGCAAGGAAAAGTATCAATGGACGAAGAAGGAACAAGCCAACTTCATGGCAAACGACAAAGCAGAGTTTTATCTGTTGAGCGTCCTACCGCCACAATAAGTCAACTGGATTGGAGCTTACGAGTCTGCCAAGGAACTCTGGGAAAAATTCCTGGAACTTCACGAAGGAACCTCGGAGGCGAAACTTACGAGACGGAACTTACTTCGCAACCAGATCAGCAACCTTCGATTAGAAGAAGATGAAACTATAGCACATCTTCACTCGAGGACCAATGAGCTCATCACCGGACTTTCGAATCTCGGAGAAAAGGTAAGCAACTGAGATTCGCTAAGGTACGCTCTTAATACATTCCCTAGAAATACAAAATGGGCATTGATCCGGTGGTAAGAGCCCGGGACCCCCTGACGAGGGGTCAACGCCACGTGGAGGTCAAAGAGGCAGGTGGTCCGTCGAAGAAGGGTGAGCCGACTAGACGCATGAGAAGAGGGCGGGCCGATCGGTCTGCCCGTAAACGTCTGATAGTAAAAGACGCCCTGACAGGAGTCGGGGTTCCGACGCTCAATGAAATAGTAAATAATGACCGAGCGGAAGGCCTAAGAGAAGGCAGGACATAATGGGCACGCAGGCCGACCGGCGCAGGGAATTAAGGCCGTCCGGACGACGCTCTTCGCGTCGGCCGGCCGGCCGGACGTCCTGGCCGGGCGGTGGGTGAAGGATAGGAGCATCTTCTGACAGCCGTCAAGTCCTATGGCTAGGCCATACTCTAAGTCTGACAACAAGATGTTCTGTTGTCCCATCGAAGACGTGATCGGACTATAGCAGTATGGTGTCAGGTAAGCTTTCTGACAAATACATACCGAGGCATGGGATGTGGACACGTACGTGCCTCGGTAGGCGTGTAAAGGCTCTTTTACCGCTCTATATAAAGAGCCGCAGACTTCGCCGGAGGTACGCATTCTACAAGCTTTGGAGCCACTTTCTTTACCACTTGTTTGCCTGACTTGAGCGTCGGAGGGTCGCCGCCGGGAACCCCTTCCCGGCCCGACTTCTGTGCAGGGTCGCCGGAGCTTTGTACGACCAGTAGAAGACCCACATCAGCAACCGGAGAGCGCCACGTGCCCAGCGTCTGTTGAGTCAGCCGTTCGGACAGGATCAATTTGGCGCCGTCTGTGGGAACGCTCCTGCATCCGATCGGCAGCAATGGACGAGGCTGGACGACAACACATGGTGACGCTCTCGAACGAGGAACTCGACGCTCTGATCGAGATAAGGGTCGCCAAGCTCGTGGAGCAAAAACAGAAAGCCACAGCCGAACGGCCGGAGCAGCAAGCAACCTCATCGTCTGGTGGTCGAGCGGAAGCACCACCAGCCCCCGTTGCATTTCATCGAGCCCTATTCCGCACCCCTGAAGCCGTACCAGCTCATAGAGATAGGGGATCTTCTTCAGATGAAATGCCTAGACGGGATGACAGAAAGGGGAAAGCCCCCCGAGCGGACGCATCACCCGAGAAGATTAATCGCCAATTTTCAGAGGCTATTCTGCAAGATCCTCTGCCGAAGCATTATGTGCCTCCGACGATCGGCGAGTATAATGGGACAACTGACCCAGATGATCATCTGGGTAAGTTCGATAACACAGCCACTCTCCATCAATACACAGATGGAGTAAAGTGCCGAGTTTTTCTTACCACTCTCTCGTGATCGGCTCAACGGTGGTTCCGGAGGCTGCCGGACGGATCCATTACAAGCTTCAAGGACTTCCGAACGGCCTTCCTCCATCATTTTGCAAGCAGTCGGCGCTATCAAAAAACGAGCGTGAGCCTGTTCGCCATCAAGCAAGAAGCCCGTGAATCACTTCGAGCTTACATCCAGCGGTTCAACCAAGTGGCGATGGACATTCCAACGGCCACCTCGGAAACCATGATGAATGTCTTCACACAAGGCCTAGTGGATGGGGATTTCTTCCGATCGCTCATCCGAAAGCTGCTCCGAGACTATGATCACATGCTACACCGGGCGAACGAATACATCAACGTGGAAGAAGCGCAAGCGGCAAGGAAAAAGG
The DNA here is from genome assembly GCF_018446385.1 of Zingiber officinale. NCBI lineage: Eukaryota > Viridiplantae > Streptophyta > Magnoliopsida > Zingiberales > Zingiberaceae > Zingiber > Zingiber officinale. The sequence continues at coordinate 107,185,360 of NC_055990.1, forward strand.
AAACTCCAGCCGAGCGGGGTCCTCCAGCCGAGCGGGGTCCTCCAGCCGAGTGGGAACAGCACGCCGCTCATCAGCCGCCTAGAGGACCAAGGGCCGAGGCAATCCGATCCCCCCACGCCAGGTCTCATGTGCAAGAGGTAGCTGCCGCCCGACCCAAGCCAAAGAAGAGATGGACCCCGATGTTCTGCTCCTTCCACCGGACGGATACGCACAATACAAGGGATTGCCGAAGTCTTCCCTTCGTGACTCATCCTGTGGCCCAGAATACTGGACGACGGTCTCCCTTAGTCGACAGGCGACAGAGAAATCATGAAGCCGATCGGACGTGAGCTGGTAGGCCACAGCAACAAACTCCCGATCGGCGTCGTTCTCCAAGGCAGGAGAATCGCCGAGCATCCAGAGAACGGTCTCGACCATTCGCTCGGGAGGAGGAAAATAGAAGCAATACTTCCCGAGGCGAGATCAACGTTATTGCTGGCGGGCCGACCGGAGGAGACTCCAATCGAGCCAGAAAGGCGAGCGTCCGGCAGCTCCAGATTCATGCGGTCGGCTGTAGCCAAGAACTAGCAGAAGGACCCGAAATTAGTTTCGGGCCCAGGGACTTGGAAGGAGTGGAAGTACCCCACGACGATGCTCTGCTCATCAAAGCGGTAATAGCAAATTATACTATTCACCGCGTATTTGTTGACACAGGGAGCTCAGTCAACATCATATTCAAGAAGGCGTTCGATCAGTTGCAAATTGATCGAGCCGAGTTGTTACCCATGACAACTCCGCTTTATGGGTTCACTGGTAACGAAGTTCAGCCGGTCGGACAGATTCGGCTGGCTACCTCGCTGGGAGAAGAGCCGCTCAGGAGGACAAGAACCACAAACTTCGTGGTGGTCGACTCTCCCTCTTCCTACAATGTCATTTTGGGACGACCGGCGCTCAGCGAATTCCGATCGGTCGTCTCAACCTTCCATCAGAAGATCAAGTTCCCTGTGGACGACAAAGTGGGAGAGGTACGGGGAGATCAGCTGGCAGCTCGGCGATGCTACATCGAGATGGTCCGAGCAGAAGCCAATTCCGCTCGGAAGGCGCCCCGGATCGAGGTAAACGCCATCACCGAAAAGCCACCCTCTTTAATTTATGAAGAAAAGGAGGAAGTGCAAATTCACCCAACCCGATCGGAGGCCACGACCTTTATTGCGTCCGATCTGGAGAAGAAGTAGAAAGAGGAGCTGATCCAATGCCTCCGAAGAAATCATGATGTCTTCGTCTGGTCAACACATGAGCTGCCCAGAATTTTGCCAAGCATAGCGCAGCACGAGTTGCATGTCCGACCGGACGCACGGCCAGTAAAGCAAAGAAAAAGGAACTTCAGCGCCGAGCAGAATTCCATCATCCGAGCGGAGGTGGAAAAACTTCTGGAGGGCAATTCCCGAGCTGGTTGGCTAACGTAGTATTAGTCTCAAGCCGTGCAACAAGTGGAGAGTGTGCATAGACTTTCGGATCTCAACAAAGCTTGCCCAAAGATTTTTATCCTCCGCCGGATAGGTCACCGGTGGACTCTACGGTAAATTAATCAGATGCTCGACGCCTACCGGGCTATCACCAAGTGCCGCCGCCTGAAGATCAAGAAAAGTCAGCCAGTGACAGCACATATTGCTATAATGTGATGCCGCTCGGATTAAAGAATGCCACATACAGCTTGATGAATAAAGTATTCAGAGAGCAGATCGGGCGGAATCTAGAAGTTTATGTGGACGACATTCTCATTAAATCCTCCGCGGCCGATCTCTTCAAGGATATGGAAGAAACCTTCCGAACGCTGCGCAAATATGGAGTCAAGCTAAATCCCCAGAAGTGCCTGTTCGGAGCAAAAGGAGGGCGCTTTCTGGGGTACATAGTGACCGAGCGGGGAATCGAAGCAAATCCCAGCAAGGTGAAAGCTCTACAAGATATGCCGCCTCCAAGAATTACAAGGGAAGTGCAGCGTTTGACCGCCCGGTTCATCTCCAAAACCGCCGACAGGAGCCTTCCTTTTGTCAAGATCTTACGCAAAGCTACAAAATTTTACTGGGACGAAGAATGCGACCGGGCGTTCGAAGATTTGAAGGCATTTCTGAACTCTCTCCCGATATTAGCCAAGCCGACTGCGGGTGAGCCACTTCATATGTACTTGTCTTCAACCGAGCATGCAATCGGCTCAGCTTTAGTGAGGTTAAGCGGAGAAGAGCCTGTGTATTTCCTTAGTCACATTTTAAAAGATGCTGAATCTCGCTACACTGGGCTCGAAAAGATAGCTTTCGCTCTGGTTCTGGCCGCTCGGCGCCTTCGTCCATACTTCCTGGCGCATACGATCATTGTTAAAACTAATAGCCCGCTCGGGCGTGTCCTACTAAATCCAGAGGCATCCGGACGGCTCATCAAATGGACGACGGAGTTAAGTGAATTTGATATCCAATACCAGCCCCGCTCGGCGATCAAAGCGCAATCCTTGGCCGATTTTGTAACTGAGGTGCAAAGGCCGGAGCCGGAAGCTATGTGGATGGGTCGTCCACTCGGCTCGGAAGCGGGATTGGAATATTGTTACTCTCCCCTCAAGAAGAGAAGATGCACTTATCCGTCCGGCTGGATTATAAAGCTACCAACAATGAAGCAGAGTATGAGGCCCTCATAGCCGGCTTGCAGGCAGCTCGGACTCGCAGTTGGCCGCTCAGCAGCTCTCTGGTACCTTCGAAATCAATAGTGCTCGGCTCAAGCTCTACGCTGAAGCCTTCGAGAAGCTCAAAGCTGATTTTAGAGAAGTTATTGTCCAGAAGATACCCAGAGCAGAAAATCAAGCAGCCGATGAGTTAGCCAGACTCGCGAGCTCAATAACGCCGGTCGCCATTCAGCAATCAATTGAAAAAGTACTGTTGGTGGCGCACGTCGACCGGATGGAAGGCCTCACATTTCCAAGCGACTGGCGGACACCCATCATAGAGTTCCTCCGCTCGGGAGCCACACCGTCCGACCGGAACGAAGCCCAGCTGTTAAGAAGGAGGGCCGGTCGGTTCACACTCATCGGCGATCAGCTTTACAAAAAGGCTTTCTCTCGCCCGCTGTTGAAATGCGTGAGCTCGGAAGACTCGGCTTACATCCTCCAAGAAGTACATCAAGGATCGTGCGGAGGGCATCCGGGCGGACGATCGTTGGCCAAGAATGTCACGCCCCCAGAAGAGTCCCTGTCCGAGAAAATTTCGGCAGCATCTCCCCTGTACGGCGGACAATCAAAAATTTTCTACAAGCACTAAATACTCAGCCACAGGCGGCTGGAATAATAACAGTAAATAAAATCAATCACCACGCAGTTTATATATGTATTCAGCCTCTGGCTGTCACAACCACGCAGTTAATAAAATAAACAACATAGTAATACTCTGACTCGAAATCAACCCTACTCAACTACACTCGTAAAGCCCAAATCCGATTTTTCTTACCTCTTCTGCCGTCCAGGCAGGCATGTAGTAGAGTAATCCAAATCATACTAAAAGTCCATCCAACGGAAAGATTCCATACAATATCCATATGTAAGTCCAAAACAAAACTAAAATAAAGTCTGATAGCGAAAAGCTAAAATGAAACAACTCAAAAAAAACCAGCAGCGGAGTAGCACTACGTGCAGTGGGGACTAGCGACTGGAACTCCCTCCCACAAAGATCAACCCGAAAATAACAACAATGGAGCGGGGTGAGTCCAACACTCAAAGTACAGTTGATATGCAAAGTAAAGAAACAACACCTAGCACTAATCATCTCCTGATAAGAAAGATAAGAATGCATCCGAAATAAACAGAGAATCAGTACTAACCAGTCCCGAGTATAAGGTCAAACAATTCAGAGGATATAGGAATCAGATGCATGTCAAACATAGGTATCCAACAATATGCAGCATATAAATGCAGCAAACACAAACACAAGCAATAAATGCATCATGCATATGATGCCAATGATGCGTCCTGGTCACCCCTGACGATCATCTCATACAAAAGTGAGGCCGAGTGGGTAGGGCTGTGACAACCGTGCACTCTGTCGTCACTACTCCTGATGAGTGACCGAGTGGACGGGATGCTGTCGGAGTACACCTATCCTCCTACCCCAAATCATAGATGGGGGAGCGCAATGCTCTCAACTCCCGGTACTCAAAGACGGGGAGGAATCCCTGCCGGATAACACGTTGTGTCACACTACCCATGAGCGGACCAACGGTGCCTAACAGAGTCCCTGCTGCAACACACTCAGCCTGAATCGACCACTAACCCATGAGTGGTGGTGTGTGCAGATCCATGTAACTGGCGATGTGCTCAACAATAATGGAGCGGACTATCGAACAGCATGCAATCATGCAAATGGTGCATGACACTAACCACAAGAATATCCTGACCTAATCCACATATATATAAAAATGCATCAAAGGTCAACGAATCCAAAACAATCCAAAGGTATACAGAAGGTATAAAACCTAGGTCCTAAACATGGTCAAGCATGGCATATCACTACCCCTATAAGCATGTATAAACAGGTAAAATATACCTGAGATGCAAAACCAATCAATCAATCAAGCATGTAAGATTTGGGTAGTGATTAACCGAAACAGATAAGAAACACAATTAATACAACATGTTAATTTAATTACTAAGCATATCAAATGACATAAGTCAAAAGTACCCGCCTCCAAAAATAGAAAGGTCCAATCTGGTCCGAATACGACGTCGAGATGCTCGTCTCGCGTCAAAGTCCTGAAATACCAATACACAGATATTTTATTTAGCTAAAAATTCAAATGAATTGCTAAATAAAATTCCCAACACAACTTAGGACAAAACCCTAAGTCATAATCATTAACCTACCTAATTAAACACAAATAATTTAGTTACTCAACCTGTATCAAATAACTAAATCAGACTCTTAATTCAATTAGGAAACCCTAATTATGATTAACCTTAATTGATCATCAATTAACTTGTCCACATAAAAACCTAGATCTAATTACCCATTCATCTAAAACATGATGAATCATATATTCCATTTTAAATTTAATTCAAACATAACCCTAATTCAAATCTACACATGATCATCCTTTATAAAAATGAAATAGCATCTAGACTCACCCAAATCCGGATGGTCTGCCGGTGATCCACAGCAGTAGCCCTGACTGGAGCGAGGTTGGAGCTGTGGATTTCCAAAACAATATACCCTAAATAACATCGATACATCAACAGCTAAACATTAGATCCAATACTAATGCATAACCATTATACCAACCACTTACCCCCAATCGACCCTTTTCTTCCGACTGGAACAGAGGAAGAACTCGGCGCTACCTGCTCCTGTCTGAAACCAAACCCAAACACTCATTTGTAGCCTCACAGCCCATGAAATTGCTGAACATAAAACTCAGGTGAAGTCACTAACCTGAGTAGCCGGAGATGGGCAGATCAGTTCGAGGGCACAGACGAACTCGACCGCCGGCGCTAGGGCATAGGCGACAACAGTGCTGGTTCAAGTTGAGAGACGGCAGTGGCGCCGAATACAAACTAGGGCAGATGACACGGAGGGAAAAGAGCACTCGGCAATGTGGCTCGGCTCGAGGAGGAGTCGGCCGGAGAACTAGGGTTGAGGACAACACTGCTCCGGTCTAGATAGGCAGCGGCGTCGGCAGGCTCGGCTAGGGCACGCGGCGGCAAATCGGAAGAAGGACCGAGATCTGGTGGCCGACGGTGGCGAATCGGCCAAGAAGAACACGACGTCGACACTGTCGTGCAGCGCCGGGTGGCTAGGGCAGAGATGTCGGTGTGGAGAAGGGCAGCGTCGCTAGAGATGAGGGAAGATGGAAACCGCCGTGTGTGTAGTTAGGGCACGACGTCGGGCGGGGGAAGAAGTGTGGCTCGGGTGCGCGAGGGAGAGGGAAAAAGGAACGGCGAAAAACAGGAAAAAGAAAAAGGAAAAAGGGAAAAGAAATTAAAACTTTTCCTCATTAAAACAGGGTAGCCTAAACAGGCTTTTCCGGACCCTGTTTTTATTCCCGTAAACTCGTCTATATGAGCTCCGAAAAATTTCCGAAAAATTTCTAAAAATTCCGAAAAATTTCCTTATTAATATTCGCCTATTTCCGGTATTTTACATTCTCCCCCACTAATAAAAATTTGGTCCCCAAATTTCGTTATCTACCATCAGCAAGTACTAACAACAGATATTGAGTATAAATGCTGAACGGTAAATAAATCACATACCTCAAGTGAAAAGATGGGGATATCGAGCTCGGATAGTGTCCTCGAGCTCCCAAGTAGCCTCCTCGTCCGAATGATGCTGCCATCCTACTTTAACCAGCCGGATGGTCTTGTTCCAAGAATCCTTCTGGTCGAGAATCCATCGGAACCTCCTCATAGGTAATGTCAGTCAATCGAACCGGATATCCGCCAAGACATGCGCGGGTTGGGCACGTTTCTCCTCAAGATCGATACGTGGAATACATCGTGAAAGCCCGACAAGGGACGGTGGTAGTGCCAGCTGGTAAGCTACCGCTCCGATCCTCTCCAAGATCTCGAAAGGGCCAATATACCGTGGAGCTAGCTTACCTCTTAGGCCAAATCTCTTCACCCCTTTCATGGGTGAAACTCACAGAAATACATGGTCGCCAACAGAGAACTCTAGTGGTCTGCGTCTCCGATCAACATAACTCTTCTGGTGATCCTGTGCCTCTGACATCCTCCGTCTGATAGTACGGACCAACTCTACATCCTGCTGAACTCTATGAGGTCCCAACAACTGGGCCTCTCCAACCTCATCCCAGAGGACGGGTGTCCGACAAGGTCTACCATACAACGCCTCAAACGGTGCCATCTGGATAGTAGAATGAAAGCTATTGTTGTAGGTAAACTCTACTAACGGCAGATGGTCCTCCCAACTGCCTCCAAAATCCATAACACACGACCTCAGCAGATCCTCTAAAGTCTGAATGGTCCGCTCTGACTGTCCATCTGTTTGTGGATGGAAGGTTGTACTGAAACGGAGCTGTGTACCCAAGGCCTGCTGCAGACTCTGCCAGAAACGAGACGTAAACCGTGGATCTCTATCCGAAATGATACTCAACGGAACACCATGTAGCCTGATAATCTCTCGACAATACAAATCTGCTAATCGATCCAGGGGATCAGTCCTCCGAATCGCTAAGAAGTGCGCTGATTTGGTTAATCGATCAACGATTACCCAAATCGCGTCATGGCCTCGTCGTGTCCTCGGCAACCCTACCACAAAGTCCATGGTAATGTGATCCCACTTCCACTCAGGAATAGGAATCCGCTGAAGTAATCCTGCAGGTCTCTGGTGCTCAGCCTTCACCTGCTGACAAACAAGACATCTAGCTACGAAATCCGCGATGTCTTTCTTCATACCGTTCCACCAATAGGAATGTCTCAAGTCTCGATACATACGGGTCCCGCCTGGATGGATCGCAAATCGAGAACGATGTGCCTCAAGTAGCTCTGTAAGACCGAATGAGACCGAGGCGCATAATCGCCTAAGAATATAATACCTCCTCGTCTCGTAAACTCCTGCCAAGCTATCTCGATCGCCAATAAACCGCAAATGCCGATCATCGGCTGTGCCTCTCGGATCCTCGCTCCGATCGACGATCGAGCAACCATGGTAACCGTAATACCCCGCCCGCTTGGCCTGCCTCAAGATCTAACTCGAAACTCGAATCAAGTCCGAAGTCCGGTGGCAAGCCAAAGTCCCTCCGGACTTCCTGCTGAGTGTATCGCAACCACATTAGCTTTCCCGGTGGTAGCTAATGGTACAATCGTAGTCCTTCAGAACTCCATCCATCTCCTCCGTCGGAGATTAAGCTCCTTCCGAGTGAAAATGTATTTGAGACTCTTATGATCGGTGAGAATCTCAAATGTGATACCGTATAAATGATGACGCCAAAGCTTAGAGCAAAGATGATGGCGACTAACTCCAAATCATGAACTGGTAGTTCTTCTCATGCTCCTTCAACCGACGAGAAGCATAAGAGACTACTCTGCCGTGCTGCATCGTAACAGCCCTAAAGAGACGCGTCGGTGTAAAGTACAAATCCATCCTCTCCGGAAGGTAAAACCAAAACCGGAGCCGACACTAATCTCCGCCTCAGCTCGCTCCTCTGACCATATGAACTTCACGCCCTTCCGTGTCAGTGGCATAGCAATACGCGAGAAGCCCTCGACAAAAGCGTCGGTAATATTCGCCAATCCCGAAAATCGCGGATCTCCGAATCGACTACCGCTTCCAACCGTGACCTCGATCTTCCGAGGATCAATCAAATACCGCTAGAAACCACGTGTCCTAAAACCAACCGAGGATAACCGAATGCACACTTCAACTCGCAGACAAATTGCCGTCAAGAATCTCCAAGATCGTAAGATGTCGTATGCTCCTCCTCGGAACGAGAGTAGACCAATATGTCATCAATGAAAATGATAACAAACTGATCTAGATACTCCAAAAAGATGCGGTTCATCAAGTCCATAAACACCGCTGGAGCATTGGTAAGCCCAAATGGCATTACCAAAAACTCATAATGACCGTATCTGGTACGGAAAGCTGTCTTCTGAATATCTGAGTCTCTGACCCTCAGCTGATGATATCCGGATCGCAGATCAATCTTAGAATACACTGATGTACCTCTGAGCTGATCAAACAAATCCTCAATCCGTGGTAATGGATATTTATTTCTGACGGTCACTGCATTCAGCTGCCTGTAGTCAATACACACCCTCATCGTACCATCCTTTTTCTTGACAAACAGAACTGGAGAACCCCATGGTGAAACACTAGGGCGAATAAATCCCCTGTCTAAAAGCTCCTGGAGTTGAACCTTCAGCTCGTTCAACTCTTTTGGTGTCATACGATACGGAGCTGATGTCGGTGAGGTTCCTAATCACCAATAGCGAACTCCACCGCCTTCTAGGAGGCAACCTCGGGAAATACATCCGGTATTCTTGACAACAGAACGCCGGAGTCGAACTACTACCGCCCTCGATCGATCAACGACAACAAAACCATGACTGAGACAAGCAGTCATACCGAATCGCCGAAATAATCGAGATGTCGTCGTCTCTAATGCCAGTGAAACTCCACGAGGGTTGGTTCGGAGGCCGGAAGGTGACCACCCTCGTCTGGCAATCAACGGTAGCATGATACACTTGTTAGAGTGTATACTAAAAGCCAAGCTTTTGGTATAAACATTTATCTAGAAATAAGAATCACATTGGTCAAATGTCTACATTTATGATAAATGTAGTTGTTCAATTAAGTTATATTGTAGATAACATGGTGTGTGGTGTCACACACAGAGGATCATGTTATCGGTACCTTATAAATTATAAACAGTAGCTCACGACCATAATGGAAAGGAACAAACCATTGGAAGGTCGTAGTGTAATTAGGTATTAGTTTATCTTAACTATATAATTACACTAGTACACTTAGAGTGTATTGAGTAGGACCATTAGAGGTCGTTTCTTTTATACTGACTTTATAAAGAAACAAAGACCTCAGTTATTATGGAAGTGTGTGCTCTTAATCCTAATATAATAACAAGAACATATATTTGATATTTATTTCTTTAATTTATCAATGGGTGAGATTTAGTTCAATAAATCAATAAGCCCGATAAGTTGGGAAATGATATCACTTATAGTGTGTGTTGTTGATTATAGAAGGAAACTGTGTCCTAGAGATACTAGGTTGATAATGTCCTCAAGAGGAGCTCATAAGGATTGTCATGTTAAACCCCGCAGTGGACTTAGTCCGAAATGATAATAAGGTTGAGTGGTACTACTCTAGGACTTAGATATTAATTAAATGAGTTGACAGTAACTCACTTAATTAGTGGACATTCGATATCTTAAACACGGAGACTAACACACTCATAATAAGAAGGAGCCCAAAATGTAATTTGGGATCGGTGCGAGTTCAATGATAGTTCTCTAGTGGAATGAATTATCATTGATAAAATTGTAGTGTGTGTCTGCCAACACGGATGCTTAATTTTATCGGGAGACCAAAACCAATTTCTCCTCTCGGTCCCTATCGTAGCCTCTTATTTATAGAGTTCTATACCCACCCATACTCACGTTCTATACCCACCCATACCCACCTTCTATACCCACCCAATAGGGGCCGGCCAAGCTAGCTTGGGAACAAGCTAGGGCCGGCCTAGGTATGAATTTGGGTGGCCGGCCCTAGCTTGAATCCAAGCTAGTGGGGGCCGACCAAATTAAATTAAAAAGGAGTTTTAATTTTAATTTTTATTATGTGGAAGAAATAATTTATTAAAGAGAATTTAAATTAAAATATCTCTCTTATAAAAGATCTACAAAAGATTAAAGAAAGAGATTAGATCTCTTTCCTTATTTGTAGATTGGAGAGATGTTTTATTTTCTCTTTAAAATTATTCACATGTTAATAAAATTAAAATTATAGAAATTTCCTTTTATTAACCATGAAGAGATTTTAAAGAGAAATTTTATTTTTTAAAATTTCCGGAAACAAATTAGGAAGTTTTAATTGTTGATTAAAACTTGTCTAATTTTTTCCTTCATTGATGTGGCCGGCCATTGGTTTTAATTTGGGAAATTTTATTTTATTTTTCTCAATAAAATCATGTCAAGGAGATTGAGGAAATTTTATTGTAATTAAATTTCCTAATTTGCCTAGGCCAAGGAATATAAAAGAAGGGGTGAGGGTGCCTTCATGAGATACAACATCTATTATTTCTCTCCCTCTTTTGTTCCTTGGTGTGGCCGGCCAACCTCTCCCTCTCTTCCTCTTGTGGTGGCCGAACCCTTCTCTTTCCTTGGAGCTCTTGTGGTGGCCGGATACTACTCGGAGAAGAAGAAGAAGAAGGAGAGAAAGCTAGCATCTCTTGGAGTTTGGTTAGTGTTTTGATTTTCTTCCTTGGTGAAGCTTTTCCTTTGTGGCCAAACCTAGCTAGGAGGAGAAGAAGGTGGTTGGTGGTTTCTCATCTCGGAAGATCGTTGCCCACACAACGTCCGAGGTTAGAAGAGGAATACGGTAGAAGATCAAGAGGTTTTTCTACAAGGTATAACTAGTAATTTTTCTTTCCGCATTATGCTAGTTATTTATGGAAATAATACCAAATACAAGAGGCTTACGTTCTAGAATTTCGAATATGTTTTTCGATATTGTGTTCTTTTATTTTTTCTTTTCCTTGTGATTTGATTGTTCTCTTTGGTTAACCTAAAGTTATTTTAGGAAATTAAATATTAGCTTTCTATAAAAGGTTTTGTCTAGTCGGTGGTGGTTGCTCCCATATCCAAGAAGGTCATGTGCCTCGCCACGTCAGTACTGGGAACCAATTATGGAAATTAATATTTAATGGAATTAATAACTTAAGGAGACTTGGGTCGAACGTGTTAAGTTCCGCAGGAGATCCAAGTCAAAACCTAAAAGAACAAATAGATTAAGTTTTGGATCAAACGTGTTAAGTTCCGCAGGCGATCCAAAATTTAATTTAAAAGAACACATGGTAGCTAGGAAAAGGTTCAGACCTTTGTACAAAATTTTTGTACAGTGGAACCTATAGGTTTTCCGAGTAGCAACCAACAACACTGACAGCCAATCCATGCCAAGAATGACATCAAACTCGACCATCTCCAATACTAGAAGATCTACCGTAAGTATCATGTTGCCAAAGTCTAACGGGCAACCTCTGATCTCCTGGGTGACGTCTAAAGTATCACCGCATCGGTAGGGAGACAATAATCGTCGCAACCTAACAAAGAGGGTAATCTACCAATCTCCGCATAAAGGTACGGATATAAAAGAGTGCTAACTACCAAGATCAATCAAAATATCGCAGAATGCATAAATGGAAATCGCTCGCGAAAACGGATCCGGCCACCGAGCATCCTCTCCGTAATAGCATGAACACGACTACCTCGCGAGGAGGAGGTGGTACGCCGCCACACAGTCCGGGCGTAAGCTCGCCATCGAGGCGCCGCTGACTATGTGCTGATAAGACCGAGAGGATGGTGATGAACATCGGTACTGGCCGGACCGAGTCTGAGCATCGCTTCGAGTGATAATAAGGTCCCGAGCAAAACTCGGGTGCACCGAGTACTCCCGCCCAAGCATGCCAAATGCCGCCGGAGGGAGCTACCTCGCCGACGCAGAAGATTGGGCCGCCTCGATATGCCTCGATCGACTAGACTCCCCTCCGACCGACCTCCGAAGTCGTAGGCCGAGCCTTCACCGACAATCTCGGCTCAGGCCGCGCTTGCAATAAAAGCAAACCGACCGTCCCTGCAGAGCAAGCGGTGAGGTGATCTCGGATCCACATCTCAAACAATGAGTATCACCGAAGGTGGTCACGGCTCACGAGAAACCGGAACGCCCAAGAAGACCGCCCCGATTTCGAGGCTTCACGTGACGCCCGTAAGTACCTCGACCGACTGTCGGACTACTCGAGGTCGCCTGCCGCCGTCTCGCTGGACCGCCTCAAGTCTCGACCAGATGCTTTTTCCTCGTCCGGATATGCTCGTCACGAAGCTAACTCTATCATCAAAGCTCGATTCAATGCATCGAGTAAGATGAAATCCCTAATCCGGCAAGCAGTATATGCAGATAACCATCCAATCCTCGAGCAAACCGTGATCATGCGAGTTCTCCTCCGCAACTAACTCGACAAAACCGAGCCAACCGAGGAATTCTCAGATATACTCCATCGAAGTTATTCCGCCTCGACTCATAAAATCTTTCTACGAGACATCCGATAGACAAGGAAAGAAACGGCTCAAAAGCCTCTCTCGAACTCGGGTCCATGTGACGCGCCCACCAATAATAGAATGAGTAACCCACCTGCATTAGCTTCATCCCGTAAATGGTAAGCACCATCTGCTTTCTCCCACTCGGAGCAAGCCATAGAAGAAAGTCTGCTCCATAGTCTCTATCCATGACAGAGCCATACTGGATCGAGATCTCCGCGGAAAAGAGTGAAACGAGTCTTCATCGACTCACCAAGGCCGAATCCTAGCTCGTAGCGACAATATCAATGAGTCACTGGCTGACTACCAGAACTCGCGAAACACTGAGTCGATACTACAGTGATACCGCTGAATATACCAAGGAGGAACTCCTGTCATGTATATACCGAGCATATGCCGCTTGGTACCGCCTGGGACAAAAGTGGTGGCAACCGGAGGTACGATAGGTAATGGTACCGGATATGGTGCAACCGCCATCAGAGGCACTGGGGCAAAAGCATCGTGCCTGCACACCGAGGTCCAAGTGGTGGTGGCAATCAATACGCCGTAGGGTCACACAAGGTATGTCGCACACCAATGGTACCTCACGGTATCAGAAATGTGGTAGGCGGGATACCGCTTGTGGCCAAAGTAGGTATCTCTACAGAGCTATCGGATTGAGAGCCCGATGCTCCTCCGCATCCCGAGTCCGTCCCCGATCGACAGTCACTAATAGTGGGCATCTCGGCATATCCAGAGATCCTGTGGTCCTCGCACGTGGTCAACCAGCACCACGCCTCGCAGAATACGAGTAGATCGCCTCATATCTGTTAAATTAAATTACGGATATCAATACCAATATAACCAACATAAAATAACAACATACCTATTGTCATTCTGAGATGTTCCGTCAGCCTCCCAATTGACCTCAAAATTCAACGAGAATATCGGAATCCAAATAAACCAAACGAAAACCAAACATAACCATATCGAAAATCTGAACCGCCTACTTGACTCAAACCGGCTAACCCAAATATCCAATACCAACAATGTATCCGATAACTCAGAACACCAAAAGGTGTATCATATTCGCCCGATACCAAATAAATTGTATCGATAACCCAAAATCCAAAATACGAAACAAAAGATCGTAAAACCTGCTCCGATACCACTAAATTGTCACGCCCCAAGAGTCCTCGTCCGAGAAAATTTTAGAAGATCTCCAGACGCGACAATCAAAAATTTTCACAAGCACTAAATACCACCATGGTGTATCGGAATAATAACAAGAATAAAATCAATCACCACGCAGTTTATATATGTATTCACCTCGGGTCACAACCACGCAGTTAATAAAATAAACAACATAGTAATACTCTGACTCGAAATCAACCCTACTCAACTACACTCGTAAAGCCCAAATCCGATTTTTCTTACCTCTTCTGCCGTCAGGCAGGCATGTAGTAGAGTAAATCCAAATCATACTAAAAGTCCATCCAACGGAAAGATTCCATACAATATCCATATGTAAGTCCAAAACAAAACTAAAATAAAGTCCGATAGCGAAAAGCTAAAATGAAACAACTCAAAAACCAACAGTGGAGTAGCACTACGTGCAGTGGGGACTAGCGACTGGAACTCCCTCCTGACAGATCAACCTGAAAATAACAACAATGGAGGCGGGTGAGTCTAACACTCAGCAGGTACAATTGATATGCAAAGTAAAGAAACAACACCTAGCACTAATCATGCGTACAGTCTCCGATAAGAAAGATAAGAATGCATCGAAATAAACAGGAGAATCTGTACTAACCAGGTCCTAAGTATAAGGTCAAACATCGAGGGATATAGGAATCCTGTATGCATGTCAAACATAGGTATCCAAACAATATGCAGATATAAATGCAGCAAACACAAACAATAAATGCATCATGCATATGATGCCAATGATGCGTCCTGGTCACCCCTGACGCCAGTCGATCATCTCATACAAAAGTGAGGCCGAGTGGGTAGGGCTGTGACAACCGTGCACTCTGTCGTCACTACTCCTGATGAGTGACCGAGTGGACGGGATGCTGTCGGAGTACACCTATCCTCCTACCCCAAATCATAGATGGGGGAGCGCAATGCTCTCAACTCCCGGTACTCAAAGACGGGGAGGAATCCCTGCCGGATAACACGTTGTGTCACACTACCCATGAGCGGACCAACGGTGCCTAACAGAGTCCCTGCTGCAACACACTCAGCCTGAATCGACCACTAACCCATGAGTGGTGGTGTGTGCAGATCCATGTAACTGGCGATGTGCTCAACAATAATGGAGCGGACTATGCACAGCATGCAATCATGCAAATGGTGCATGGCACTAACCACAAGAATATCCTGACCTAATCCACATATATATAAAAATGCATCAAAGGTCAACGAATCCAAAACAATCCAAAGGTATACAGAAGGTATAAAACCTAGGTCCTGAACATGGTGAAACATGGTATATCACTACCCCTATAAGCATGTATAAACAGGTAAAATATACCTGAGATGCAAAACCAATCAATCAATCAAGCATGTAAGATTTGGGTAGTGATTAACCGAAACAGATAAGAAACACAATTAATACAACATGTTAATTTAATTACTAAGCATATCAAATGACATAAGTCAAAAGTACCCGCCTCCAAAAATAGAAAGGTCCAATCTGGTCCGAATACGACGTCGAGATGCTCGTCTCGCGTCAAAGTCCTGAAATACCAATACACAGATATTTTATTTAGCTAAAAATTCAAATGAATTGCTAAATAAAATTCCCAACACAACTTAGGACAAAACCCTAAGTCATAATCATTAACCTACCTAATTAAACACAAATAATTTAGTTACTCAACCTGTATCAAATAACTAAATCAGACTCTTAATTCAATTAGGAAACCCTAATTATGATTAACCTTAATTGATCATCAATTAACTTGTCCACATAAAAACCTAGATCTAATTACCCATTCATCTAAAACATGATGAATCATATATTCCATTTTAAATTTAATTCAAACATAACCCTAATTCAAATCTACACATGATCATCCTTTATAAAAATGAAATAGCATCTAGACTCACCCAAATCCGGATGGTCTGCCGGTGATCCACAGCAGTAGCCCTGACTGGAGCGAGGTTGGAGCTGTGGATTTCCAAAACAATATACCCTAAATAACATCGATACATCAACAGCTAAACATTAGATCCAATACTAATGCATAACCATTATACCAACCACTTACCCCCAATCGACCCTTTTCTTCCGACTGGAACAGAGGAAGAACTCGGCGCTACCTGCTCCTGTCTGAAACCAAACCCAAACACTCATTTGTAGCCTCACAGCCCATGAAATTGCTGAACATAAAACTCAGGTGAAGTCACTAACCTGAGTAGCCGGAGATGGGCAGATCGGTTCGAGGGCACAGACGAACTCGACCGCCGGCGCTAGGGCACAGGCGACAACAGTGCTGGTTCAAGTTGAGAGACGGCAGTGGCGCCGAATACAAACTAGGGCAGATGACACGGAGGGAAAAGAGCACTCGGCAATGTGGCTCGGCTCGAGGAGGAGTCGGCCGGAGAACTAGGGTTGAGGACAACACTGCTCCGGTCTAGATAGGCAGCGGCGTCGGCAGGCTCGGCTAGGGCACGCGGCGGCAAATCGGAAGAAGGACCGAGATCTGGTGGCCGACGGTGGCGAATCGACCAAGAAGAACACGGCGTCGACACTGTCGTGCAGCGCCGGGTGGCTAGGGCAGAGATGTCGGTGTGGAGAAGGGCAGCGCCGCTAGAGATGAGGGAAGAAGGAAACCGCCGTGTGTGTAGTTAGGGCACGACGTCGGGCGGGGGAAGAAGTGTGGCTCGGGTGCGCGAGGGAGAGGGAAAAAGGAACGGCGAAAAACAGGAAAAAGAAAAAGGAAAAAGGGAAAAGAAATTAAAACTTTTCCTCATTAAAACAGGGTAGCCTAAACAGGCTTTTCCGGACCCTGTTTTTATTCCTGTAAACTCGTCTATACGAGCTCCGAAAAATTTCCGAAAAATTTCTAAAAATTCCGAAAAATTTCCTTATTAATATTCGCCTATTTCCGGTATTTTACAAAGAAGATCCTCTTGGCCGGGTACTTTTGGCCGACTTTACAAGGAGACGCCGCTCGGACAGTTTCGACGTGCCTCTCATGTCAGAAGTACCATAACTTCAACCACCGACCGGCAGAGGAAATGAAGGCATCAACAGTTTCATGTCCGTTCGATCAATGGGGAATGGATATTGTCGGTCCATATCTGATGGCGACCGGGCAGAGGAAATTTTTACTGGTGGCAGTCGATTATTTTTCCAAATGGTTGGAAGCCGAGTCGCTAGCCAAGATCACCGAACAGATGGTCAAAAAATTTATCTGGCAACACATCATCTGTCGGTTCGGCATCCCTCGCCGATTGGTTTCCGACAATGGGCGGCAATTCACAGGGAAGATGCTGGAGGAGTGGTGCAAAAGCTATGGCATCGAGCAACACTTCACGTCCGTGGCTTATCCCCAGAGTAACGGTCAAGCTGAAGTAGCCAATCGGGAAATTCTTCGTATTCTGCGCGCTCGGCTCGACCATTTGGGAGGAAGTTGGCCGGATGAAGTGCCGGGCGTCTTATGGGCCATCCGAACGACGCCGAAGGAAGGGACGGGCGTCACGCCGTTCCATTTGGTGTATGGCGGCGAGGCGGTCATTCCGGTCGAAGTTGGCGTGGAGTCCGTCCGGATCCAGAGTTATGATGATGGCAACGTCGAACTGAGGAACATGGATCTGGATTTGGTCGACGAGGAGCGAGCCAAGGCGTCCGTCCGACTGATGGCGTACCGGCAACGGATGAAGCAAAATTACAACCGTCGTGTAATCCCCAGATCATTCCAGGTCGGCGATCTTGTTTGGAAGAAAGTCAAGTCGGTCGGCGACGTCGGCAAACTGGAGGCACCGTGGGCGGGCCCCTTCAAGGTTATTGAAAAGCTCCGCTCGAGCGCATATTATTTGGAGGATGAAGACGGGCAGCAGCTGGATCGACCGTGGAGTGCAAATCATCTCCAGCCTTATCGAGCGGGGTGAAAGGTGCACGAATGTAAATCATTTTTGTATATGTTAGTTGCCCAGGTCCTTGTAATGCTGGAAACAAAATTAATTCAAAGGATGGCCGAGGGTTCCGCCGATCGGCAGTGTCGAAGTTAGCCGGGAAGACCGTCGAGCTCCGACGTTAAATATCGAGAGACGAGCCGGCGTCTATAAACGTCCGAGCGAAAGACCGTCGAGCTCCGACGTTAAATATCGAGAGACGAGCCGGCGTCTATAAACGTCCGAGCGGAAGACCGTCGAGCTCCGACGTTAAATATCGAGAGACGAGCCGGCGTCTATAAACGTCCGAGCGGAAGACCGTCGAGCTCCGACGTTAAATATCGAGAGACGAGCCGGCGTCTATAAACGTCCGAGCGGAAGACCGTCGAGCTCCGACGTTAAATATCGAGAGACGAGCCGGCGTCTATAAACGTCCGAGCGGAAGACCGTCGAGCTCCGACGTTAAATATCGAGAGACGAGCCGGCGTCTATAAACGTCCGAGCGGAAGACCGTCGAGCTCCGACGTTAAATATCGAGAGACGAGCCGGCGTCTATAAACGTCCGAGCGGATAACCATTCACATGATACGATCAACGATAGCTTGGTCGTTAATACCAACATACGGCTGAGCGGCTCGCTTATCAAATATGTACGGAAAACCCCTTTGGGGGTAAGGTACGAAGTAAAAGTTGGTCAGTAGAAGTTAAAGATATTAGCGTGTAAATGCCGAGCGGCTGCTCAGTCGCATGATAAAAGACATTAAAGACAATCAACTTGTCTGGTAGAGCGTGGTGCTGCGCGGAAGAGTTTTGAAGAACACTTCAGTCGTGACGAGAGAAAAATTTCTTGCCAAAACAGAAGTTGAAGGAACAGAAAAGATTATCTATTATGCACTGGGTGAACCAAAAAAGTTACTACAAAAATAAGTTGGGCCGAACGGCTGGAATACAAAAAAGTTCATAAAAAGAAAAAACGCTTATCACGCGTCAAAGTCAAAAAGAGTGTCTGGGATGGCGCCCATCACGGTCGCGAGGTCCTCGGGGGGGATGGCCAGCTCGGCGGGCAGGTGGCCCTTGGTCTTCAGGTAATCCACCGCCGCCTTGATCGCTTCTTCGAAAGTGAGGGATATCTTGTCGGTAAACTTCTCTCCGAAATCTTCCGAGCGGAGATACGCCTTCCTCACTTCGTCAGAACGGGCCGACTCCCCCTCTTGATATTCTTTGAGCATGGAGATCCTTCAAGTCTCCATCAAATCTTTGGAGATCGGCCGAGCGGCTCTCCTTCTCGGTAGCCAGCAGAGCATCCAGATCCTTGATGCGTTGCTCCAGCCCTCGGATCTCCACCTTCATTCGGTCCATATCATCGATGGCCTGGCGCTTCCGGGTGGTCGCCGTCTTGATCTCCTTATCTCGTTGCTTGATCATCGCCTCAAGCCGAACGACCTTGCTCGCCAGATCGGAAGCCCTTTTCCGTTCGGCTTCCAGTGATTTTTTGGCCTTCTCCAGAGCGGCCGTCGATTGTTGGTTGTCCCCGGCGGCTTTAAGTTTTCTCAGTTCATCCTCCAGCTCGGCCAACCGATTGCTAATGGCAATCTGCTCCACCCAGTTCTACGAGCAAAGGTGAATAGGTTAACAACTTAATTCAATTACACGAATAAAGAAGAAGAGCATACCCCGGTGGCCTGTTGGAGGTTGCTATCGCCGAGCTGCCCGGGAGTCATCGCTTTTATGCGGCGCCGAGCGTCCTCCCAAGCTTTTGCAAGAGGGCCCGTCAAGGTGATCTGCTGCTCGGGGACCACTGGCCGATCAGCAGCAGCCATGTATGCCTCTGAGGGGAGGCGCAGAACGGTCTTAATTAAATTCGAGCCGCTCGGCTCGCTCTGAGAGGCATCGGCCTTACCGGTGGACGAGGAGGGAAGCTCGCCCAAACGCCTGATACGGCGCAGAGTTCTAGAAGGGCTGGATGGCGGCACCTCAGAGCTAGCCCTCGGAGAGCCATGTGGGCCTGAGTGCTCGAGGAAACCGTCCCCGACAATACCGAGTAATCCGCCCGCCGGGCCGTGGTTCATCAAGTGGAGGGAGGCACGCAGATTCCTGGCCGCGTCGGCGCTCCGAGTGACTAACGGAACATCGCCGGCTAAACGGCCTCCACCCTCGGCTTGTAGAAGGATCCGGCCGCCCACGCCTCCTCTTGAGAGGTAGTAGCCGCTAAGGCTTGTGGGCATCCCGAGTCCCTCGCCTAACTCACGGCCGGAGCTACCGACCAAGGCCCCGCTCGGCGACCTCCTTGTTCGTCACCGCCTCAATCTGAGTGGCTTTCAATTTGAGCTTTTCGGTTGCCTTGGTGCGCCACATGACTTCAGCTGCAGAAGCAAAAAATAAAATCAGTTAGAACAAAACAAACGGGAAGATAAGGGAACTTACTCATGCTGCAGGGCAGATCGGCTGTGGTAGAGGACAAGCCGAATATGTGCATTACTCCCGGGAGGAGTAGCTTGTCAATATGATAGCGCTGACCAACTAGCCGTTCGGCTGCATGAAGGTAGGCCGCATCGCCTCTAAATTTGCCGAGCTCCGGTTGCGTCGGCATCGCCGTCTGCCACTTGGTACGAAAAGTTGGTCGCTCGGGAAAACGTATATAGAAAAAGTGCTCATTCCAATATTTGTTGGAGCTCGACATGCTATCGAAGAGGCCGAAACCTATCCTAGATTGAAAAACAAAAGTACCCCACTCGGCCTGCTTGGGATAGTAGAAGTAGTGGAAAATTTTTGGGTCTAAGGGGATGCCGTTCAGTTTGAACAAAACTATCACTCCGCTCAGCAGCCTAATAGAGTTGGGAACTACCTGGCCGAGCGGAATACGAAAATAATTGTAAACTTGTAAGAAAAACTGGTGGGGTGGAAAACGCAGTCCGGCCAGAAATTGATCTCGGAAGAAAAGAACGGTGCCGGGCGGCGGTTCATGAGGCCGATCGGCTGGTGTGGCTAACACTATTTGGTGGTCGGTCGGCAGGTCATAGGTGCGAGTGAGGCGCAAGGCGTCCTCCTCGTCGAACCGGCTTTCCATGGTCGAATACCAAAGACCCGGAGCACCGCCGGTCGACTGCGAAGTACTAGTTATGATCGAAAGACAAGAATGCGGGACAAAAGGGGAAGGTTCAAGCAAGGAATGGATGGAAACCGACTGAAGGAGACGATTAACAGAAAGAAGAAAACGTTGGGAGCGAGAAAAAGGGTCTTACGAGCAAGGAAGATGGTCTGAAGAAGCTGTAGGGTCGCCGGAAAGCCGAAACGCAGGGTCGCCGGCGAAAGGAGGAGCAGCGGGATGTCTGGAAACGAGGAGGTCGAAATGCGGCGAAGAACAGGGGTCGGGAGCTTTATATGGGCGGCCGCCATCAATTTCCACCGTTCGATTCAGGTCACCGATATCAAGGTCGTCATCGAGCCGTTCATTTTAAACGGCGGCTGTCCCATCGAAAGTGACGCCACCGCCATACGCTGACAAACGTACGATCGCCACGTGTCAGCGGGATACTGGCCGCATTTAATGAGCTCCCCTTACCGTGCGCAGCGCACGTGATGGATAGTAGGGGAGAGCATCGGACATGGATTCTAAGAAAACACAAGGCACGGACAAGATACCGCCGAACGGACGAGCATCCTTATGCCTGCCCGAGCGGCCCAATGCAGCGATCATTGCTCAGTCAGATCGGCAGTCCAGTCAATCAGACTTCGCCTCCTTCGACTAGACTCGAGGGGAAGGCAAGTGATCCGGTGGTAAGAGCCCGGGACCCCCTAATGAGGGGTCAATGCCACGTGGAGGTCAAAGAGGCAGGTGGTCCGTCGAAGAAGGGTGAGCCGACTAGACGCATGAGAAGAGGGCGGGCCGATCGGTCTACCCGTAAACGTCTGATAGTAAAAGACGCCCTGACAGGAGTCGGGGTTCCGACGCTCAATGAAACAGTAAATAATGACCGAGCGGAAGACCTAAGAGAAGGCAGGACATAATGGGCATGCCGGCCGACCGGCGCAGGGAATTAAGGCCGTCCGGACGACGCTCTTCGCGTCGGCCGGCCGGACGGACGTCCTGGCGGGGCAGTGGGTGAAGGATAGGAGCATCTTCTGACAGCCGTCAAGTCCTATGGCTAGGCCATACTCTAAGTCTGACAACAAGGTGTTCTGTTGTCCCATCGAAGACGTGATCGGACTGTAGCAGTATGGTGTCAGGTAAGCTTTCTGACAAATACATACCGAGGCATGGGCTGCGGACACGTACGTGCCTCGGTAGGCGTGTAAAGGCTCTTTCACCGCTCTATATAAAGAGCCGCAGACTTCGCTGGAGGTACGCATTCTACAAGCTTTGGGGCCACTTTCTTTACCACTTGCTTGCCTGACTTGAGCGTCGGAGGGTCGCCGCCGAGAACCCCTTCCCGGCCCAACTTCTGTGCAGGGTCGCCAGAGCTTTGTACGACCAGTAGAAGACCCACATCAACAACCGGAGAGCGTCACGTGCCCAGCGTCTGTTGAGTCAGCCGTTCGGACAGGATCAGGCATCATTAGTAGATGTCTACTATATCTCTAAGGATTTAGATTATGTTACCTTAGAAGAGTTATTTTTAACTTTTGAAATCCATGAAACAAGATGTGTAGATTCGAAGGAGCTGAAGCACAACGTTGCCTTTAAGGCAAAGATGGACGAACAAGATTCAGAATCCTCTCTCGATGACTATGAAACGACAATGATGGTAAGGCGATTTAAAAAATTGCTTAAATATGGAAAATCTAATAATTTGAAGGGTAGACAACAAAGAAGAATAAGATGCTACCATTCTGATGAAAAAGGGAACGTAAAAGACAACTGCCCTAAATTGAAGAACAAACATAGGGACAAGAATAAGAAGCATGCCCAATCTAACTAGTACAAGACGCTAAAGGCTACGTGGGGCGAAACATCGTCCGAATCAGAGATTGAGGAGCCTATGTGGGATGAAACATCGTCCGAATCAGAGATTGAAGCTTTCTCCGGACTTGCGTTAATGGTAAGCCATCAAGAAAATAAATATGAAGCAAGCTCGTCCGAAATGAGCATCGAGAGTATCGATGAAGGGGGAGCTACATCGTACGAAAGCAGCAGTTCAAGGGAAGCTACATCGGATGAAAGCAGCAGTTCAGGGGGAGTTATGGATGATGAGATCGACAAGGTAAGTTAGGTACGATCTCAGCCTCCCAATAAATTATTCAAGTTTGTTAAATTATTGTCAAAGGATTTCTGTAAGCTAGAAAGACAAAACCAAGAGTTAAAATTAATTCTAGTTAAATCTTATCTATTAGAAGAATTTGATAAAATAAAATTAGAAAATGATAATTTGCAAACAGAAATAGCATATTTGAAAAATCGTGCATGTTTGTTTAATAAAAATAATAAAAGATATAATAATTTGAGCTAGTATGTTCAATACCACAAAGGACAAATTAAGAAAATTTCAAAGAAATACATACCTAAAATTTTTTTAATTAATCTAGTAGGCAGGAACCTATATTGAGTTTCAAAATCTTATTTAAATTAAAATTTAATTAGACTTAGGGCTTTCAGAGAGTAGATTAAATGTTTAATTTTCTTAAGAAGTTTTATCTAGAAAGTGGTTGTTATTCCAATAACTAAGAAGGCCTAGTGTCTCGTCACAGTTTGAAAGTCAATTAATGAAATTTAAATAATTTTAATATAAAAATATTTTATACATGCAATTTTAATTAAAGTGAAATCAACAAAAGGATGTATTTAGAATTGTAAAATTTTAAATTGACACACTTAATTTTTCAATTTTCTAAAGAGTACATTAATTTTTATTTTATTCTTCTTATCAATCAGTCTGATAGAAATATTAAATATTAAAAAATAGTATTTACGATGCTAATTTTTAAAAATTAACGGTACTATTTTATTATTGATTTTTAAAAATCATTATCACTTTGGTATTGCATAGATTCTAATATCTATACCACAATCATGTTGATATTGGTATTTGAATATAATTCTATAGTAGTTGGTCTGGCTTCTGTATTGGTTAATTATAATATTTTAATTTATCTTTTTATAGATGACATTGGATTTATGAGTATCTAGGATGACTGATTTTTAATTAGAGGAATAAAATAAAAAATAAATATTTTTTTTTTTTGTTAAATTTAAAAGTTAGCGTTTTTTTTTTTTTTTTTTTTTTTTTTTTTAAGAAGTCTAAACTTTTAGCACGTATAGGACTTTGGTTGACTGAAGTGAAATAATTGATTTTTAATACAACTTGTTTTTACCACGTTCCAATAGAGAGTATTTTAAGGGGGCGTTTGGTTTAGGGTAATAGGAGTGGGGAATGGGAATGAGAATCATTGATTCCCATTGTTAATGTTTGGATTATAGGAATAGGAATACAAATAAGGGAATGAATCCTTGAAATTAGGTAATGACTCATTCCCATGTACCTCCCCTTCAATGAGTCATTACCCTATTTTCATCAATCAAAATATTCCCTTATTCCAAAAATACCCTTGACTTAAAACTAAAATTTTCTCCATTAATATCAAATATCAAAATATATTTATTTATTTTTTCTTTCATATCACTTATCTCTCCTTATTCTCTCTCATTATATTTTCCCTCTCATCATAGCTTCTCTCTCATCATTTTATCACACACTTTCTCTCTCCTTAATCTCTCCTATCACACACTCTCTTTCCTCTTTTTTTTTCTCATTACACTTTCTCTCTCATCATACTTTCTCTCTCCTCACTCTCTTCCATCGCACTCTCTTCCTTCTTTTGTTCCTCATCACACTTTCTCTCTCATCATACTTTCTCTCTCCTCAATCTCTCTTTTCTCTTTTTTCTCATCACACTTTCTCTCTCATCATACTTTCTCTCTCCTCTCTCTCTTCCATCGCACTCTCTTCCTTCTTTTGTTCCTCATCACACTTTCTCTCTCATCACACTTTCTCTCTCCTCAATCTCTCTTATCACACTTACTCCTTTTTTCCTCAACACACTTTCTCTCTCATCATACTTTCTCTCTCCTCAATATCTCCCATCATATTCAATGTTCTTTTTTCTCTCACCATACTTTCTCTCTTCTCAATCTCTCTCATCACACTCTCTCTCCTTATTTTTTCTCACTATATTTTCTCTCTCTTCATCCTCTCCTATCATACTTTCTCTCACATCATATTTTCTCTCATCATGCTCTCTCCAATCACACTCTCTTTTTTCATTTTCTCTCATCACACTTTCTCTCTCTTCATGTTTTCTTATCACACTTTCTCTCTCATAATACTTTCTCTCTCATCATTCTCTTTCATCATATTTTTCTCTCACATTCATCTTTCTCTCACATTTAATTTTTTCTCTTATTTTCCTTTAAGGGTAAAAAAGGAAACTTTGATTTATTCCGATAGAAGATATACAACTAACCAAACATTACTTTTAAGAGTGATATCCATGCTCATACCCATTCCCATTCCACAATACAATGATTCTCATTCCCATTCCTATTCTTAGGAAAGAACCAAACGCCCCCTAAATATCTTTTGACTTTTTGTTTTTTGGTTTTTGAAGATTTACTGATTTTTTACCAATTATTTTCTGTAAAAATTTGTCCTTATTTTCGTTTTGGTATTTTACCACCTTCTTTCTCATGTCACGAGGTCGCCAAATTTCAACAACGGTCATTTTTCAAACTAATAAAAAAACATATATAGCCACGTGGCCACATGTTGATGTTCCACCCAACGAATCCGGAATCTTCACCTCATTCTGTGTATCTTTCGAGTCACGGTTCAGGCAGCACCACGCGAGATACCTTCCCCTTCACAGAACTTTAATACTTCTGGTGTGCTGAATCGAGAGGAAGAGTAATCCGTATCGTGAATGGAACAGCCAATCAGGAGCTTCCCCTCCCCGGAGCTCGTCTTCAATTCAGTTACTTCGTCTCTACCAAATCCAGTAAAATTAACCCGGTCCGACCGGAAAAAAATAAAAAGAAAAGTTACTGGAAAAAGACGTGTGACCGGCTCCTCATTACTCTTCCCCACTCACCAAAAAGTGACCTCTCCTCTCTGATCCCCCTTAGCTTCTACTCCTCGCTCCGCCTCCATTACCCCGATTTTGTCCCCTTACTTCTCCAGTTGCAGTCGGGAGCCATGGACGCGTCTGGATCGAGCTCAGGAGCTCCGCCGGGGAGGGGGAAGAGAGCCAGCCCTTGGGTACCCCGGATCGACCCCTTCTTCCCCAGGACGGATCACAACCCCCAGGAGCTCAAGTCCTGGGCCAGGCGCACCGGCTTCAAACCCCATCTTTCGGGCGACACCGCCAGCGTCTTAAGCGACCAGGACTATGCTGACGAGCCGCAGGCCCCCGCGAGGTTGAATTTGGAGAACGGGATTCGCCGAGGGGGCAATGGGATACCCAGGAAGCCTGAGATCGAGCCGGTGGTGGGTCGGGGGAGGAATGGAGCGGAGGACGGGGGTGTCGAGATCGGCCCCACGGCTCCGAGGGCTGAGAAGGAAAAGAGGAAAGTTGGGATCGAGCCGGGGGGAGTCGGGATTATGGATGAGAAAAGGGAGGCTGGACATGAGCCTCTTTTGAGAGTTAAGAGTGACGGGTCGGTGCGTAATGGACTCAGTAATGGCTCTGCTCCAGTGTTTCCCGTAAAGCCCGACAAAGATTCAAAGGAGGAAGCAGAAAAAGATGAAAAGGGAGTGGAAATCGACTTCTTTTCTGACGATCAGGAGTCTGAGGGTCCATCCGGCCACAAGCCGCCATCAGATTTTCAATCTGCTCTTACCGACAGCCCTGGCGTTAGTAAGTCCATTTTTTTTTTCCAAATTGACACTCAAATAGCTCTGGTCTTAGTTGGATCCCCAGCACACCTGGTTCGCACGCATGGGCAATCTTTGGGCACCTGCTTCTGTCTAAAAGTTGGATGAGACCACCTCTATACAGCACGAAGCTACTTTTCTTGACCTCTTTATGCAATTTCTAATGCTTATCAATATCTCAGCAGTTTCTATAAAGAAAACTGGATTCATGGCACTTACTTTTTCTACATCAAATATGAAATACGAACTAGTTGGGTTCTTAAATATGAGGAATGAATAGAAAGTTCTTTTCTGAATTAACCATGTGTTTTCTCTTTGTGACATTTCACATTTTCCTTGTGTTTCTTGTTTTATTAAAATTAGTTGAAATCCAAAGATCTTTTAAAAAATAAAAATTAAAAGCTATTAAACTTGCACATTTGATAGTCTTAAAAATTTATTGCTAGTTGTCTGAACAAGTCGAACGAGTTATTATCTTGTTTAACATTTCTTGATTACATTTCTAGGGCATATGAATTTTTAACTGGATCTTCTGCTATATTATACAAATTTCAGCTTGTGCACAACTAACCATTGTATCGATCTGTTTGCAGTGCTCCTGATATTTTATGGAATACAACATTACTTATCCCTGGCTGGTTCACTTGTGTTCATCCCTTTGATCATGGTACCAGTCATGGGAGGTACTGATGTAAGTCAATTTATTGTGTTTCTCACATTCGAGCACAAAGTTAGCGGATGCAATTAGAATTGATAATTTACACTGGCAGGAGGAGACAGCTGCTGTCATTTCTACAATGCTACTAGTTTCTGGCGTTACAACAATAATGCATTCTTATTTTGGTAGTAGGCTTCCACTTGTCCAGGGAAGCTCTTTTGTATATCTGGCTCCTGCCTTAGTAATCATTAATTCAGAGGAGTATAGAAATCTTAGTGAAAATGTACGTTTCTGCCTCCTTTCATTTGTTCTGTTAATTGTCTTTATTATCATCCACTAGTGATTTGTAGCAAATTCTATCAAGATTGAGTTCAATTTTAAATTCCAAACCTTTTTGTTTCTTTTACCAGTTGTCTATTCACTATAGTTTCTCCTGGAAGGAAATCTTTGAGAAAGGATGGTTGTTAGGTATAACTAATTATCATTATGAAATATTAAATGTATAATTGCCAAATATTAATACGTAACTGAGACCTTCTCAATGCAAAACTTTTAGAGTTGCTCATATGTCTAATCACTCTTTAGCATAACATAACGCATCATGAATTTGAGAGCATCGTAATGAAAAATGTTCTTCCATTATTCTAGATTGTTAACCTTCTCATGGTAACATGTGGATCTACTTTTATCAATAGTTATGTAGATATTTATCAAAATGGTAGTCACTCAAGCTTCAGTTCATTGGTTGGGCTGGTAGATCAATTGCTTATATTACATGTCAATTTGGGCTTGACCCAACTAAGCTCACTCACTATTATAACAACAACAACCAAGCCTTATTCCATTAAGTAGGGTTGACTATATGAATCTTTTTACGCCATTGAGCTCTATCTCCTACTATATCATCATCTATACTTAAATAAATTTTATTTTATTTTTTTGTTGCTAACCATATTTTTTTTCTTCCTCTTCCTCGTTTGATATGCGTGTTTGTCATAGTTTCACATCGCCTAACTTGAGCATTTATTGGTCATCTAAGTCATGTTCGTATCATCTTAAATGTGTCTTTCAGAGTTTTCCCTCAATAGATGCAACTTCGACTTTTTCTCTAATAATCTCATTTCTTATTCTGCTCATCCTCGTATGTCCACATATCCACCTTAACATCCTCATTTCTACAACTCTTATCTTCTACTTATGCGCTCGAGTCATAACCTAATATTCAGTTCCATATAATATAGCAGGTCTACTGTGGTTTTGTAGAACTTTTCTTTAAGTTTTAGAGGTACTTTACACTTACATAAAACACCCGACGCTTTCCTCTATTTCAACCATCCTGCTTGTATTCTATGTAAGATATCTCTCTCAATCTCTCTATCGTTTTGCAAAAATGATCTTAAATATCTAAAGTTCTCGGTTCCGGGCAACTCGTCATCTTTTTACTTAACAATTGTCTCATTACATCTAATATTGCTAAACTTAAATTATATATATTCTGTCTTTATTCTACTAAGTCTAAAATCTTTCCCTTCTAGTGTTTCCTGCCAAAATTCTAGTTTAGCATTTACTCCTTCACGTGTTTCATCTACCAAACCAATATCATTTGCAAACAACATACACCAGCGTACTGTGTCTTGAATGTGTGTAGTTTATCCATAATTAGTGTAAAAAGATAAGGACTTAGAGTTAATCCTTGATATAACCCTATCTTTATTGGAAATGCTTCAGTTACTCCGCCTGAAGTCTTTACTCTGATCGTTATATCCTCGTACATATCCTTAATTAGTTCAATATATGTTACACTAACACTTCTATTTTCTGTTAGGACCAAAAGAATTTAGATATCTCTATAATAGTATGATATTGTCCACTTTAGACTTAAGCCCTCATAGTTTTGTTTTTTGGGTTTTATCCAAAAAATCTTATACCAATAGAGATATCTTTCTCTTATAAGTTTATGATCCTTTCTATGTGTTTTCAATGTGAGAATCTGTTTGTAACCATTGCAACCCAACAATCCCCCAAAGGACCGCCCCCTCAAGCCTATCTGTTTGATGTCATCTGATTTAGTTCAACTGACCTACTAGGACTTCTTTGCCCCTCGGTTCACCCGACTTATTAGGACTTTCTTGCCTCTCAGTCCAACCGACTTACTAGGTTTTCCTTACCTAGCCGCAACTAGGATTTCCCTACCTGGTATTTGGTCGTCTTGATCTAGACATGGGAGCCCCCACTTCCTTCGTTAGAGGTCAATATTCCACCCACATGCTTTAATTAGACCATAACTCCCGTGTACAGTCAACGATTAGTCCTGCAGTCCGGGCTTTAATACCACTTAACGTTTTCGTTTTTCAATTATGAGTTAAAATAAATGCAACAGAAAAGAGAAAGAACAAAGAACAAAGAATAAACGCTAACATGAGTATTTTTACATGGTTCGGAACCTTCAACGACTCCTACTCTAAGGCTCACACTCATTGAGTGCTTTCGTTGGACAATCACTATTAGTTTGAAAAAAGGATTACAAAATTTGAGTACACTAACGGTAAAATAAATGTTACCGATAAGAAAGAAGTATAAACACAATTGCTTGATTGTCGGTTGTCAAAGCAGCCTTTCGGTGTTGTAGAGCCTTCTCAGAGCAGTGCGCAAGAACGAAAGCCGGAACGAATGTTGTCTTGGAGATGTTGGTCGAAGTCCTTTTTATAGGCCTTCTCTAGCGCTTGGACCATCCCTGGGCACCTCCAACAAGGCCTGGGACTTCACTGATTTATCCTCCTCCAAGCGTCTGGATCGCAGATGTGGTGGATCTTATCCACCTCCGAGCGCTTGGACTCTGACATGTACCAACGTATGTCTACCACCTCAGTTGGTCGCCTGCGTGGTTCAACCCCTTCCCAGGCGCTTGGACCCTTCTTTCTAACTTTTTGATCTCCTGCATCATAAGGTTAGCATAACAAGCAATAACATGAAAATAATAGTAATAAAATATTTGATAGTCTCTAGACTATCTGATCCTAACTTTGAGTTTCGCTGAAATCCTAAGTCGGACCGACGCGTTCCTTTAACTGGGAACACATCCTCACTGGATCTCTCCTATAATCGCTTACCTTTATTTATCATTTGTGGACTTCCTTGATGTTAGGTCCCTTGATCTACTAGGACTTCTTGCCAGATCTGAATCAATCTGGACTTCAACCATTTGTCAACCCAACTAGACTTCCTCCTGCCAGATCTTAACCAATCTGAACTTCGTGCCAACTGTCAACCTAGTTGGACTTCAGCCTAGAATTTCTATTCTCTAAACCGATCAAGTTCATATCCTGCATACTTTGTAGATATATTAGACAACATAACATCTAACTTTAATTCATTTGTCATTTATCAAAATCTGAGTTTGATTATTAGTGCTAATTACACCAACAATCTCTCCCTTTTTATGTAATGACAACAAAGTTAGAAAAATAAGTAAAAAAAATAATATATGCAAAAAAATGATAAGTTATATTTTTATGTTGATTTTTCTATCTATCTAACCCTTCCTTCCCTTTTGGAATTCATTAAAATCACATAAAACCAATGTGTAATAACTGGGTAGAAAAGAAGTAGCAAAATACAATAAGCATAATATCAATTTATAACAAAGTGTAGCAAAAATACACATCTAGAAGCAATACACATAAAGTATGAGCAAATTGCATTTAAGATGATCTACTGAGAAGATGATGTTGGATCGAGAAGCGCTAGAGGGGGGGTGAATAGCGCTCGTGGCTACTTCGTTCGATTCGTAAAACAACGAGTAACGCAGCGGAAATAAGAAACAAACACAGAAGACCCAAGTGGTTTTACTTGGTTCGGAGCCTTGGGCGACTCCTACTCCAAGTCCCACGCTCGTTGAGCGTTTACTTTGGGCAATCACTAAAATATCGTAAATGAGTACAAGTAGGAATAAGTACAACTGAAATTGAAACAATACCGATAACAGAATAATAGTAAATGAAGCTTCGGGTCGTCGGGGACTGTAACAACACTCTAGGGTCGACTCTTGAGTAGCAAATAGTTGAAGAATAACTTGACAATTGTGTTTCTTGAAGTGCTGCTCGAGTCTGCTTAAATAAGCTGTTGGAGGCGCCTCCAAGCATGTTTGGGGCACCTCAAACATGAAACTCTATCCCTCTTCCTGTGCTGCGATAAGCTCCGCTGCCTGCTGCTTATCCCTGCCTGGAGGCGCCTCCATCAATCCTTTGAGGCGCCTCAAACCTGTCCAAGACGCCTTAGACTCCATTTGAGGCGCCTCACTTCGCAGCCAGCTAACCCCTTTGCACCCGAGGCGCCTCCAAGCTCCATGGAGGCGCCTCGGACACTGTTCATCCGAGGGAAAACCTTATTCTTTTGTACCTGCAAGACATGTTAGTCCCAAAACACAAACATATCCTGCAAAACAAAGTTAATACAGATAAATATATTAAATGAAGTGTTCGACAGTCCCCAGACTGTCCGGTTCTGACTTCGAATTTCCGACCGGAAACCCTAGGTCGAACCGACGCCTACTATTCCCTCTTCCGGGGAACGCGTCCTCACCTACTCCCCTCAGGAGAGATTAACTGATGTCAGTTCGGTCTTCCAGACCGACTGGACTTTCCACCTAGGGTTACCACTCCCTAGAACCTAAGGTTACCCCCCTTAGGATTTTCCTCCACCTAGGGTTACCACCCCCTAGGACCTAAGGTTGCCGCCCCTTAGGGTTTTCCTCCACCTAGGGTTACCACCCCTAGGACCTAAGGTTGCCGGCCCTTAGGGTTTTCCTTCACCTAGGGTTACCACCCCCTAGCACCTAAGGTTACCGCCCCTTAGGTTTTTCACCCTGCCTAACCCCAGTTAGGACTTTCCTGAAATCTTATTTAAGCACATTAGATAACAAGGAATCTTAACTTTGAATCACTTTGCCATTATCAAAACTTAGGTTCGATTGTCGGATGCTTTCTGCACCAACAGATGATGGAGGATGATCCGAGTGCCGGAACATAATATATCCATCAGCTCGAGATGGCGAGTCCTCTCCTCCTCTCGAAGACTGAATACCTCTTGTCGAAGACTCGTCACAAATTCCTCAAGTCTGGTAACTTTGTCATCAGGAGTAGGAGGGGTTGAAGGTGGAGGCAGCTTAAGAAAATCAGCAATGATATTAGGCATGTCTGCCTCCTCTAAAGCTGGATTATAGGGTCAGGCTGATGCTGAGCCTCTCTCCTCCATGATAGGACTCCATGATCATATACATAAACACTAGCTAATGACAGTTCCTAGCACCTATTATGTCAAACTCATTTGGGACTTTGACATCATTAGTGGCGACATCAAAACCTAATGATGCTAAGTAGGAGGTCAAAACATGGCAATTAGGCATATGTATCCATCGGCTAATGCTAATACTAGCTGAGTAAATGATGGTATGAAATATATCCAGACCGATGTCTATTTCTACCCTCTGACATAATGCATAAAGAAGGAATGAGTGAAATGAGCACATCATGACTACATCTCGGGTAGTCAGAGGCAGAATACACATGACTAGGACCCTATAGAGGACATAGCCCTGGATTCTAAGGGTGACAGACCTAAACTAAGTAACATTGGGTACGCGCTATCCCCTAAAAAAAAATACAAATATATCGTATCTAAAGTAACATGAGATTAAGAATCACCAAAAGGTAAATCCCTAGGGGTAGCACAGAAAAGGACATGCAGAGGATCATAATCCTAAGTGGTCTCTAATGATCGTAGGAGATAGTGTAATGTCTGTGCCTGCTACCCTGGTAGTGTATGTAAGATCATTGACTTCAACTAAATTGTTGTATAGATGAAAACCTAATCCTAGGTTCCTCTATAGGAAACCTAGGGTCAGTACTTGGAGTTTGAGAGGGTTACAAAATCAACACAATTGGTGGTTGTAGGGTTCTTTTATTTTCTTTCTTTTTAAGCCTAGTTCGGTTTTGAGCTTTTCGATCTAGTTCAAATTGGTGTAATCACCTCTTTTGAACAGGTTTTCTCGTTAAAAAATACTCTGAATTGGAGCAACACCAATCGATTTTTTTTATTATCATCTCCCACACTACTAATCCAAGACCTAGTGTGGGAAAATCCCAAGACTAGGTCTTGGATTAGTAGTGTGGGAGATGATAATAAAAAAAAAAAGAAATTTGATTGGGTTGCACCAATTCAGAGTATTTTGCAATGAGAAAACATGTCCAAAAGAGGTGATTGCACCAATTTGAACTAGATCGAAAAGCTCAAAACCGAACGAGACTTAAAAAGAAAGAAAATAAAAGAAACCCCTACTTAATTGGTGGTTGTACAAATTGTGTTAATTTTGTAACCCTCTCAAACTCCTAGTACTGACTCTAGGTTTTCTACAGAGGAACTTAGGATTAGGTTTTCATCCATCTCCTATATTTCTTTGCATTCTAGATATCTTGATAGGAGTTTCTTCACACGGTCGTTCATTCCTTGTGTCGAACTATAGGTTGCAAAATTTAGTTTATTGTTCTAGTTTGGTAAACATTGACTTATATGCTTAACTATACAACAATTTAGTTAAAGTCAATGATCTTACATACACTACCACGGTAGCAGGTACAGATATTACATTATCTCCAACGATCATTAGAGACCACTTAGGATTACAACCCTCTGCATGTCTTTTTCTGTGCTACTCCTTAAGGATCTACTTTTAGTGATCCTTATTCTCATATTACTCTAGATACGATATATTCATATTTTTTGGGGGACAGTGCGTACCCACTATTACTCAGTTCAAGTCTGTCACCCTTAGAATCTAGGACTATGTCCTCTATAGGGTCTTAGTCATGTGTATTCTGACTACCCGAGATGTAGTCATGATGTGTCCATTTCACTCATTCCTTCTTTATGCATTATGTCAGAAGCTAGACATAGACATCAATCTGTATATATTCCATACCATCATTGTTGGTTAATCCTAGGAAAACGTACCGGTTTCACTGTACAAATTTTTTTTGTACAAGTGTCGAACCTTTCCTTAAATAACCTATTGTGTTCTTTAGAAGTTAAATAAGGAATCGCAGACGGAACTTAACATCATTGATTCCAAATTTAATTTATCTGTTCTTAATGGTTTAGATTTGAATCGCAAGCGGAACTTAACACTATTGATTCAAATCTACTTAAGTTATTAATTTCATAAATATTAATTTCCAAAATTGGCTTCTAGGACTGCATGGCGAAGCACATGACCTTCTTGGATATGAGAGCAACCACCACCGCCTAGACAAAACCTTTTAAGAAAAGCTAATATTTATTTCCTTAAATAACTCTAGGTTAATAATAAAGAACAATCGAATCACAAATTCGAAAAAGAAGAAAACACAAACTTGAAAAACTATTTCGAAAACTCTAGAATCATATGCCTCTTGTGTTTGGTATTTCCAAAAATAACAATACAAAGAAAACTAGTATAATGCGGAAAACAATTACTAGTTATACCTTTCTTTGTAAGCAAAAATAACCTCTTGATCTTCTACCGTATTCCTCTTCTAACCTCGGACGTTGTGTGGGCAACGATCTTCCGAGACGAGAACCACCAAGCACCTTCTTCTTCCTTCTAGGTTTCGGCCACCACAATTCTCCAAGAGAAGTAGAGGTTCGGCCACCACCACCAAGCTTCAAGGGATGCAAGAAACAAAACCTCCTTTCTCTCCTTCTTCTCCTAGCTAGAACCGGCCACCATCAAGAGCACCAAGAGGGGTTGCCGTCGGCCACAAGAAGAAGAGAAGAGGGAGAAGCTAGGGCCGGCCACCAAGGAGGAAAAGAGAGAAGAAGAATAATAGAGTCGTTCACCATGAAGGCACCTCTACCCCTTCTTTTATAATCCTTGGTCTTGGCAAATAAGGAAATTTAAATTAAAAACTTCCTTAATTCTTTTGCCATGAAAAGGAAAATTTATTTAATTAAAAATAATTTTCTCTTCTCAATATACATGGTCGGCCACTTATTTCCCCAAAACAAGGAGAGTTTTAATTAAAACAAAAATTAAAACTTCCTAATTTGTCTCCGGAAATTTATAAAAAATTTCTCCAATAATTTTTCCCTTCATGGTGGATTATAAAAAGGAAATTTTATAAATTAAAATCATTCTTTTAAACATGTGGATAAAAAGAAAGTTATCTCTAAAAATTAAAATCTCTTTTAATCTACAAATAAGGAAAGATATCAAATCTTTTCTTAATCTTTTGTAGAAACTTATAAAAGAGAATATTTAATTTTTAAACTCTCTTTTAAATCATGAACATGGTTAAAAAGGAAAGTTTTCTCAAAATTAAAATCTAACTTTCAATCTACAAATAAGGAAAGATTTCAAATCTTTTCTTAATCTTTTGTAGAAAGCTATAAAAGGAAAGATTTAAATTTTAAACTTTCTTTTAAAACCATGATATCCACATAAGAAATAATTTTAACAAAAAACCTTTTAATATGATGTGGTCGGCCACCTAAGCTTAGGCTCCAAGCTATTGGTCGGCTACCTTAAGGCTCAACCTTTAGGCTTGGCCGGCCTTAAGCTTGAGCTTCAAGCTCGACCCCTATCAAGGTGGGTATGTGGTGGGTATAAATCTACATATGCAAGAGGTTACGATAGAACCGAGAGGAGGAATTGGTTTGGTCCGATGAAATTAAGCTTCCCGTGTTCGCCAACACACAACTTAATTCCATCAATAATTCATTCCACTAAAGAACTATTATGAACTACCGCACCAATCCCAAATTACATTTGGGCTCCTTCTTATTATGAGTGTGTTAGTCCGTGTTTAAGATAATGAATGTCCACTACTTAAATGTGTTACTGACAACTCACTTAATTAATATCTTAGTCCAAGAGTAGTACCACTCAACCTTATCGTCATGTCGGACTAAGTCCACCTGCAGGGTTTAACATGACAATCCTTATGAGCTCCTCTTGGGGACATTATCAACCTAGATCACTAGGACACAGTTTCCTTCTATAATCAACAACACACACTATAAGTGATATCATTTCCCAACTTATCGGGCTTATTGATTTATCGAACTAAATCTCACCCATTGATAAATTAAAGAAATAAATATCAAATATATGTGCTTGTTATTATATTAGGATTAAGAGCACACACTTTCATAATAACTAAGGTCTAGTTCTTTTATCAAGTCAGTATAAAAAGAACTTACCTAAAATGGTCCTACTCAATACACTTAGAGTGTACTAGTGTAATTTATTAGTCAAGATAAACTAATACCTAATTACATTACGACTATTCCAATGGTTTGTTCCTTTCCATCTTAGTCGTGAGCAACTGTTTATAATTTATAAAGCACTGATAACATGATCTTCTGTGTGTGACACCACACACCATGTTATCTACAATATAAATTAATTGAACAACTACATTTATCATAAATGTAGATATTTAACAAATGTGATTCTTATTTCTAGATAAATGTTTATACCAAAAGCTAGGCTTTTAGTATACACTCTAACAATCATTTACTCAACTAGTATTAGCACTAGCCGACGGATACCCATATTTTGACCTCCTAGTTAGCATCATTAGATTTTGATGTCGCCACTGGTGATGTCAAAGTCCTAAATGAGTTTGACCTGCCATTAGCTGATGTTCATATAGATGATCATAGAGGAGAGAGGTCCAACATCAACCTGACCCCGTAGTCCAGCCTTAGCCTGACCTAGCTCCAGCAGAGGAGGCAGACATTCCTAATATCATTACTGATTTTCTTGAGTTGTCTCGTCATCTGGCCCCTCCTACTCTAGACGACAGAGTTACAAATTTGAGGAGTCTGTGATGAGTCTTCGACAGGAGGCATCCTGTCTTCGAGAGGAGAGGACTCGCTATCTCGAGCTGATGGATATGTTACATTCATGGTACTCGGGCCATCCTCCATCATCTTCTCAGTAGATCATCTTAGATGTATTTTGCTCGTATCTTATGTGTATTGCTTTTGGATGTGTATTTTTGCTACACTTGACTGTTGTTATGAACTGATATTATGTTTATTGTATTTTGATACTTCTTTTCTGCCCTGTTGTTACACATTGGTTTTATGTGATTTTGATAATTGCCAAAGGGGAGGGAAGGGTTAGATAGATAGAAAAATCAACATAAAAACACAATCTAGGCGCCGAGAGTTGGTCCAGGCGCTCGGGAAGGAGCCGAACCACACAGGCGACTAGCTGAGGTGATAGACTCTGATACGTCGGTACACGTCAGGGTCCAAGCGCTCGGAGGTGGATAAACTTTCAGAGATAGAGTTTCGCCGAGGAGCCACTATATCAGCGATTAAGGCTCCCGGGGGTGGTCCAGGCGCTTGGAGGAGAATAAGTCAGCGAAGTCCTAGGCCTTGTTGGAGGCGCTCGGGGTGGTCTAGGCGCCCGGAGATGGCCTATAAAAAGGACTTCGACTAGCAGCTCTAGGACAACATTCGCTCCGACTTTCGTTCTTATGCGCTACTTCGAGAAGGCTCCGACGACACCAAAAGACTGCTCCGACAATCGATGATCAAGCAATTGTGTTTATACTCATTTCTTGTCGGTAATATTTATTTTATAGTTCGTGTACTCAAATTCTGTAGCCCTATTTTCAAACCAATTGTTAGGACCCATGAATCAAGGAGCTGATGGTAGACTTTATGATTCTTGATTTTACAGTTCTTGATTCTTGTCGTCTTTATGTGTATTGCTTCTGGATGTGTATTTTTGCTACATTTGACTTTTGTTATGAACTGATATTATGCTTATTGTATTTTGCTACTTCTTTTCTGCCTTGTTGTTACACATTGATTTTATGTGATTTTGATGAATGCCAAAGGGGGAGGGAAGGGTTAGAGAGAAAGAAAAATCAACATAAAAACATAATATAATTTTAATCCATTTGTCA
Organism: Zingiber officinale; assembly: GCF_018446385.1. Taxonomy (NCBI): domain Eukaryota; kingdom Viridiplantae; phylum Streptophyta; class Magnoliopsida; order Zingiberales; family Zingiberaceae; genus Zingiber; species Zingiber officinale. The sequence continues at coordinate 107,223,739 of NC_055990.1, forward strand.
TTTATCAAAACATGAGTTTGACCATTAGTTCCAACTGCACCAATATTTTTTAAAATTCTCCATATAATTTCTCTTGGGATTCTATCATAAGTTTTTTCTAAGTCAATGAATACCATGTGTAGATTTTATTTTTGCTCCTAATATTTTTCAATTAATTGTCTAAGAAGATGCATACCTTCTATTGTCGACATTCCAGACATGAACCTAAATTGATTTTAGGTCACCAGTCTCTTTTCTTAATCTCTTTTCTATTACTTTTTCCCAAAGTAATAATATATTAACATAGGTCAAATGAGCTAATAACATATTTGTTGGAGCAATCTAGGACCCTAGGTTTGATGTTTGGGCAAAAGTTTAAGTTAGGTTTATTAATTATATTTGATATGCATTGTGAGTGTGCAGGATACATGTACAATAAGGAAAAGTCCAAGTGTGATCTTGGCAAAGGTAAAAGTCCAAGTGGAATCTTGGCGATGTAAGTCCAAGCATGCAGTCTTGGCAACGTAAGTCCAAGTGTGATTTGGAAATGGTTGAAGTCCCAGAGGTGAGGAGCCTCTTAACAAAGAAAGACCCGACAACAAGGATAAGGCCGAAGGAAGCTCCAAAAGGTAAGGCGTGAAGGATGGGGAAGCTTCGAGGGATGCGAGGCTGATGGAGGAGACTAGAAGGCTAGGTTTAGGTTGGTCGGGCGAGGATAAGTGCTGGGTGAATGTACTCGGGGGTCAAATCTTAGGGTTAGGGTTTGACCAATTGACTGGGGCAGGACACAAAATGTTTCTGTGCTCGCTAATTGTGAAAATAGTCGTTTGGTACTGTAGCAGTCAACCGTTACTGTACTGTAGTAGTCAACTGATACACTGTATCAGTTGGCCTGTAACAGTCAAATTCCACTTGGGACCAGTTGATTGGTGTCTTTACTAGTCGATTGGTGGGGAGAAACACAACTAGGTGTTTCCTCCCAAGCTTTATTTAATAGAGCTCGGGGTGCTTGGCAAAGGTTGACGAAGTTAGTGGTGGTTAACCCTAATTAAGGTCTCCAAGTGCTCAAGTGATCTAGTGTGGTCTTGTGCTAGTTGTGGTGAGGTTTCTCCACCCACAAGGAGCTACGTGAGCTAGCCAGAGTTTGCCAAGAATTGATGCACCGACGGATTGAGGTTTCATCCACCTTATGGACACGCTGTGGAGTAAGAGCCCTAATCTCCGAACGTGTATTGGTTTGCTTTCTTGTTTATTGTTTTCTAGAGTTAGCTTTCCTTTTGTTTGTTAGTATTTTTATTTCCGCTGGGACTAACAATTGTAGGAAGCTATTCACTCCCTTCTAGTGAACGTCAAAGTCCCAACAAGTGGTATCTCTTTGTTGGACTAATCGCCAAAGGAGTAACCGCTAAAGAGGAAGATGGAGTCGGAGGGACCTCTCGGATGGGACATCCGGATCCCACCTCCATATGAGCGCGAAGACTTCGGCTATTAGAAGTCGCGCTTGGAGACGTGGTTCCAAATGGATTAGAACCGTTGGATGACATTAGAGGAGTCATTCAAGACTTCAATCGACAAGAAGGGAAAACGTCTCCGACCTCGATATCGGACCAAGGAGCAAAGAGAGCAATAGGAGGTGGACAAAGAGGTAACTAGAATAGTAATTAATTTATTACCTCCTAATGTGGTATTGAATATAGGTGAGTACAAGATTACTGATGAGCTTTGGAGTAAGGTGATTGAGCTCCATGAAGATACTACACAACTTCAAGGAGTGGAGGAACCCAAGGAGAAGGGTTCATTGGTTCAAGGGAAGGACCAATTAGATGTTGACACGTGCTCAATATCCGAGGAGGAGAAGGAAGATGAGGAGGTATCACCCACATCTTCAAGGGAGGAAGAAGTGGAACTGTCCACATCTTCAAGGGATGAGGAAGAAGAGAAATCCGAGGAAGAGGAGATCTTGGAAGCTCAACCCTCCACCTCAACTACCAAGAAGAGCAAAAAGAACCACATCAAATGCTTTGAGTGTGGTAAGATGGGGCACTACAAGAGTAGGTATCCTTCACTCAAAAAGGTAAAGGAGATAATCCCTAAATCTGGTAAAGTTGCTTTAAGAACTAACATGGATTGTAAGGATGGAGTCAAGGAGAAGAAGCACATTAGGTGTTTCACATGTGGTGAGTGGAGACACTACCACACGAAATGCCCAAGGAGAAGAGAGCTCAAGAAATTGGCGCACTTGAAGAAATGGGAAAAGAAGAGGAGTTCAAATCAGGTAGGATTTTCAAAGGTAAAAGGGAAGGTAATCCCTATTTTGAAGTTTAATCCAAGATCAAATTCCTTCATGCTTGTTAGGAATATTGAAAATTATGTACCCATGCACATGCATAATTATGGATTTAGGTATAATAATATGAATAGGGGTTAACACGGTAGATAACCCTAGGAAATCATACACTAAGGTTAAACTTAAAAAGAAACAACCTACCTTGCCTAAGGAGAGGAAGGTGGTTGAAAACCTAAGTATCAATCCCAAGAAAGGGAGACATATGCCTAGGAAGGATAGGTCTAGGGATGTCCAAGGTGGACATGTTGATTCTAGGGTTAGAACCCTAGAATTGGAAAATCAAGCCTTGAAGGCAAGACTTGAGGAAATGGAGAAAGTCCTAGATAGGTTTATTATTGGACCTTGAATACTTGATATATGTTTGGCGGGTCAAAAACCTAAAAATATCAAATTGGGTCCCTCCAAGACTAAAAAGAGGTCAAGTGCTAGGGTGACACATGACAATGACAATGGAAAAGTGACCAAGGGAAAGAGAGTGTCATCCAAAGCCAATGTGAATAAATATGCTCGGGTTGCATTATTGTAGCATTCGTGTAGCAGTCAACTGGTACACTGTATCGGTTGATTGGTATCGAGCCATTGGTTTATAACGGTCAAATTCCATTTAGGACCAGTCGACTGATGTCTTTATCAGTTGATTGGTGGCGGGAGACACGGCTAGGTGTTTTCTCCCAAACTCTATTTAATAGAGCTCGGGGTGCTTGGCAAAGGTTGACGAAGTTAGTGGTGGTTAACCCTAATTAGAGTGTCCAAGTGCACAAGTGATCTAGTGTGGTCTTGTGATAGTTGTGGTGAGGTTTCTCTACTCACAAGGAGCTACGCGAGCTAGCCGAAGTTTGCCGGGGATTGATTCATCGACGGATTGAGATTTCGTCCACCTTGCGGACACGCCGTGGAGTAGGAGCCCTAATCTCCGAATCACGTTAAACGAATGTGTATTGATTTGCTTTCAGAGTTAGCTTTCCTTTTGTTTGTTAGTATTTTTGTTTCCGCTGCGACTAACAATTGTAGAAAACTATTCATCCCCCTCTAGCGGGCGTTAAGGTCCCAACAATATTTACTAAAAAAAATATAGTTTCTTGATTCACTTTCTTGTTCTATCAATTTATAGCACAATTTCGTCATTAATGTTTGATGCATTTGATATACATTAAAAGTTCCCAAGCTTTTCTGAGAAAACTGATAATAAGTTTATGGTCCTAGAAACAACTCTTATTGAATTATTGATACATAGGACAAGTAGAAATAGCTAAATATCTATGAAATCAGACCAAAAGAGGATGTACATTAAAAAAGAACAACTGTCAAGCTGTGAAGAGACACAAAGTGATAATTTTTTGGTCATATTAACAACTCTCATTGACCCATGGCCATAAATAAGTTCTCCTTGTCAGAATTTTATGCACATCCAGTAGTTGCAATGCATATTTTCAATAACATGTGACATTGAAATTTACGCTATTGATACTTTCAATAAGATGTCATATTACCAATTACTTTCAGTGCATGGTATTACAAAGTATAATCCATAAAAAAAAAAAGACAAACTGATAGACAATATCTTTTTCAATTACAATTTTCATTGCTGTTCTAGTTCCTCTCAAGATTGGTGCTAGGAATCTTGAAATTTTTTTTCCATACAAATAGATTGCAGTCTTTTTATTTAACCAGTTTTCATTTAATCTGATTCAAATCATATTGTTTAATATGGTATTTGGTAGATTACTTGGTTCAATCAAGGCAGTAGTTAATGGTTTGGTCCTCAATAAGAAAAAGTATGCCCATTTTTTTTTTGTTAAAATGTAGGAAGTTAGTTTTCTTGTTGAATGTCGCATTTTATCTCTTTTATTGTTTGATTATCAAATGCAGAAATTTAAGCATATAATGAGGGAATTGCAAGGAGCTATAGTCGTTGGCTCAGTTTTTCAGACTGTTTTGGGTTATAGTGGCCTCATGTCACTTCTTATAAGGTATTATAATTTTTATTTCATGTATATTGTTTCTATTAACATTAGAGTTGGAGCATTCATGACGGGTTGACCTGAACCAAATGACATAAATAAGAAAAAGAATAATGTTATTCTTGACACCGGAAAGTATCGAAGAAATAGGAGGGAATACAAGGCAAACTCTCAACTCACACTCGACCGAATCCACTGAAGAGTTTAGAGGGTAATCAGAAGATCATTCTTCAAAAGCTTAAAAGCTCACAATATTTTTATCATCCAAAAAAAGCTCCTTCAACAATACAAATGATAACATTTTATAGGGGAAATTTGGAGCACTTGCCAAGATGAATCAAACTATTTTAAATGACCCTTAGAGTTCCTAAGACCTCCTTAAGTGATTTATATTTTCTAGGACTCGAGAATAGAGTTTGCCCAAAACAAAGCATGCAATGGCATTAAAGAAGGCTCGTCACCCGAGCAATTGGATTGTCCCAAGTAGAATTTTTGGCGTCAGTCTCCCTCGGTTGGAAAAGATTCGTCCTCGAATCAAAAGGAGGTTCATCACCAATATAAGGAGAGAGGTCAGCAACATTGAAGGTTGTAGAAACACCATACTTGCTCGGCAAATCAATTTCATAAGCATTATTGCCAATCTTCTTTAAGATCCTGAAAGGGCCATCAGCTCTAGGTTGTAACTTTCCATGTTGATCACGTGGGAAACGTTCCTTTCTTAAGTGAATCCATACCAATTCTCCTTCCTTGAAACTTACTTGCTTTCTGTGTTTGTTCGCATTTTTCTGATACTTCTCATTTTGTTTAATAATTTCTTGCCGAACTTCTCATGCAACTTTTTGATGGACTGTGCATACTCTTCTCCATGTCCACTTAGAAGACGAGAGGCTGGAATGGGGGCCAAATCCAATGGAGTGAGAGGATTAATTCCATATACAACCTCGAAGGGATTTCATCTGAGAGACCGATTATAAGCAAACTCGGCTTGAGCTAAAATTGCATCCCATTGGCGGGGATTTTTATCAACCAAACTTCTAAGAAGATTTCCCAAGCTCCGGTTCACTACTTCCGTTTGTCCGTCTGTTTGGGAATGGTGAGAGGAACTGAATTGGAGTTGTGTTCCCAATTTTCGCCATAAGGTGCGACAAAAATGACTCATAAATTTAGGATCCTGGTCAGAAATGATGGTTTTGGGAATTCCATATAGTCTTACAATTTCTTTGAAATAAAGATCAGCTACATGTGTAGCATCCAACGTTTTGGTGCAAGAAATGAAATGAGCCATTTTAGAGAACCTATCAACTACCACCATAACTGAATCTTTGTTCCTTTAAGTGTGTGGTAATCCAATCACAAAATCCATGCTTAAATCTTCCCAAGGACTTGTTGGTACGGCTAGGGGAGTGTACAAGCCCGTATTCTATCCATGACTCTTGGCAATATCACAAATTCGACACTTGTCAATATGTGTTTTGATATCCCGGTCCATGCGTGGCCAATAAAAATTCTCTTGAATGTGTGTAAGAGTTTTGTCGCTACCAAAATGTTCCACCAACCCTCCATTATGAGCTTCACTGAGGATGGCAAGTCGTAGCGAACAATCAGGAATACATAGATATTTTTCTTTGAAGAGAAATCCATCGTGAATCAAGAAGAGTTTGAATGGAGCTTTTATTCACTCTTCCCAAATATGACCAAAATAGGGATCATTTTTGTAGAGATCTTTGACTACCTCAAATTCAATTACCTTTAGTTGTAAAGTAGACAAGAGAGTATGTCGTCTGCTAAGAGCATCCGCCACCCGATTAAGAGCACCAGATTTGTGCTTGATAAGGAAGTTGAAGGCGTGTAGAAACTCAACCCATTTAGCATGATGAGGTTTCAATTTGTGTTGAGTATTCAAATACTTCAAGGCTTCGTGATCCGAGAAAAAGACAAATTCCTATGGGAGGAGATAATGTTGCCAATGATCCAAGGTTCGGACAATGGCAAAGAATTCCTTTTCATAGGTAGAATAATTGTGGCGAGAATGATTCAACATTTCACTAAAGAAAGCAATGGGTCTCCCATTTTGACTAAGGACACCGCCGATTCCCACATTTGAAGCATCACAGTCTATTTCAAAAACTCGGTCAAATTCTGGTGGTTGCAATATTGGAGCTTCTGTAACCCTTCTTTTAAGAAGTTCAAAGCTTTGTTGTGCCTCGTTCGTCCACTTGAAATTGCCACCCTTCAAACATTCAGTTATAGGCGCCATGATGGTGCTGAAATTTTTAATGAACCTGCAATAAAAAGATGTCAGACCATGGAAACTTCGAATCTCATGCAGGGATTTAGGCGTCGGCCAACTCATAATAGCTTCAATCTTATTCTTGTCCATTTTGATGCCATTAGAGGAAATAATATAGCCTAAAAAAATCAGGCTATTAGTAAAAAAATGACACTTCTTCAAGTTGGCATATAACTTTTGCTCCCGTAGTAATTCAAAAACCTGTCGAAGATGTTCCAAATGTTCTTTCGGGCTAGAGTTGTACACAAGAATATCATCAAAGTAGACAACAACAAACTGCCTAATGAATGGTTTAAAGATATGATTCATAAGCCGCATAAACGTAGAGGGAACATTAGAAAGACCGAATGACATTACCAACCATTCATAAAGACCGTCCCTTGTTTTGAATGTCGATTTCCATTCATCTCCCGGTCTCATACGAATTTGATGATAGCCACTTCGAAGATCAATTTTAGAGCCGACCTTAAACCCATGAAGCTGGTCGAGAAGATCATCAAGGCGAGGAATAGGAAAACGATATTTGATAGTGATCTTATTGACCGCTCTACTATCAATGCACATTCGCCATGAACCATCTTTCTTTGGTACAAGAAGGGTTGGGACATCGCAGGGGCTCTTGCTTTCTCGGATAAGACCTTTAACCAAAAGGTCCTCAACTTGTCTTTGTAACTCTTTATACTCGTTGGGGTTCATTCTATAGGCTGCCTTGTTTGGAATTGAAGCGTCGGGGACTAAATCAATGCAATGTTGAATATTTCGCATGGGAGGAAGTCCGGATGGAATTTCGGCTGGTACTACATCTTGAAATTCTTGGAGAAGAGGTTGCACTTGGGAAGGGACAGCGTGCCCATCTTCATTTTCTTCCAAGACTACCAATGCAAAGGCCCCACCGGATTCACACATAGCACTTTCCACTTGGGACTTGGAGACTAAATTATTTCCACCCCTTTTAAAGGGTTTGGAATAGTGTTTGTCTTGGCCGGCCCTAGAATAATCTTCTCGCCATTCTTGACAAAACTATAAATATTTTTGAAGTCATCATGATGAGTTTTCCTATCAAATTGCCACGGTCGACCAAGAAGCAAATGACAAGCATCCATTGGAATAACATCACACCAAACTTCATCTTGATACTTATTGCCAATAGAAAATTGAATAAGACATCTTTGAGTTACCTTTACGAAGCCATGATAATTTATAAGGCTGAGGATGGTCTTCGGTCTTTAACTTCAACTTGTCGACCATTGTAGTAGCCCCGACATTTTTGCAACTTCCTCCATCAATAATGACATCACACACTTTATCATGAGAAGTCCATGATAATATCACATCTCATCATGAGATTCTTAAATTCAGCGATGTACTCTTTTACGGACAAATCTTTTTGTTTGAAATTATGGTATTTGAGAAACATATCTTGACGATAATTATTTGGTAAGAATTTTCTGCGCAATACCTTTTTCATCTTGTCCCATGTTGTAATCTTTTGTTTGCCATCACGAGCTCGCTACTTCTTTAAATGCTCCCACCAAATAGATGCATATTTCTTCAACTTGATAGCAACAACTTTTACCTTGCGATCTTATGAAATTTCTTGAAACTCAAAGATCCTCTCAACAGAGGTAAGCCAATCTATGAACTCATTCAGATCATGTCGTCCATCAAATTCTGGAATATCAACTTTAAAAGATTTCTTACGATCAGTGTTCCTTTGATATCTTTGACCTCGTGCTGCATCATCATTGTAATCGTCGCCTCCATTACCATGAAATGGGTTATAACCCATCTCATGCATTGTAGAATTAGCCTCCGAACCATGACCCTCAGCATCATGATCCACAGGTTCGCCCCGGGCGAGGCGCTGCTCAAGTTGTTGCACTTGTCTCCGTAATTCATCCAACTCGATGTCACGAAGGTTTCTTTGACGAACTGCAGGATCATCACCATTTGGCCTTTGTCTTCTCCAACTAGCCATGGTGAACTTGGCTCTGATACCATTTGTCACCGGAAAGTATCGGAGAAATAGGAGGGAACACAAGGCGAACTCTCAACTCACACTCGACGGAATTCATCGAAGAGTTTAGAGGGTAATCAGAAGATCATTCTTCAAAAGCTTAAAAGCTCACAATATTTTTATCATCCAAAAAAAGCTCCTTCAACAATACAATACAAATGATAACATTTTATAGGGGAAACTTGGAGCACTTGCCAAGATGAATCAAACTATTTTAAATGACCCTTAGAGTTCCTAAGACCTCGTTAAGTGATTCATATTTTCTAGGACTCAAGAATAGAGTTTGCCCCAAAAAAACATGCAGTGGCATTAAAGAAGGCTCGTCACCCGAGCAATTGGATTGTCCCAAGTAGAATTTTTGGCGTCAATTCTACTGAGGAATATTTTTGAAGGATGAAATAATAAAATGCTTTAAAAAAAATCTACCATAATGGTAGATGCTTTGGCTCCTTTATCACCAAATATAAATGTCGAGTAACAGAAGTACGACAATAGCATACTTCTTGACTTATCGGTGCTACTGTTTCCTTATAATTCTGCAGGTTAATAAATCCAGTCGTAGTTGCTCCAACTGTGGCTGCAGTAGGATTGGCATATTTCAGTTTTGCATTTCCTCAAGCTGGAAATTGTGTGGAGATCAGCATTCCTTTGATTTTATTGATTCTTATTTTTACACTGGTAAGAACTATGAAGCACTTCCTGGTAATTCTGTAGAATGTTCCTTTGTTTAGCAGTTTGCCCCCTGCAATGATTAAGCATCCTTTTAGCATTCTTTTACTAAAGTAGATGATATTTCTATAGAATGAATGTTCATGAATGTCTTGTCTTTCTGATGTAATGGCAGTACCTCAGAAGACTATCCTTATTTGGGAACCGTTTATTCTTAATTTATGCGGTATCACCTTTTTCCTCATCTTTTGTTTTAGTTTGCTTTAGTATATCTTTACAACACCTAATACAGAAGCCTGGTTTCTTCCTCTTTTATTAGGTTCCACTTAGTGTCGTCATTGTATGGACATATGCATTCTTTCTGACAGCAGGAGGAGCTTACAACTACAAGGGTTGCAATTCAAATGTACCAAGTTCAAACATATTAACAGATGGATGTAGAAAACATGCAACTATTATGAAGCATTGTCGAACTGATGTTTCTAGTGCATGGCGAACTGCTGCTTGGGTCAGGGTTCCTTATCCATCCCAGTGGGGCTCTCCCACTTTCCATTTCAAGACGTCATTTATCATGGTCATTGCATCACTGGTTGCATCAGTTGACTCGGTAAGTGGTTTTCATGTTAATTACCCTAGGAAAAGTTAATTGTTGATGGAGGACACACTTTTCTCGTCATTTAGGTTCAAATCTGTTGATTATCCAAACTTGAACATGTGAATTTTTTTGCATTTGTCTAGAGACATTCAACAATAATTAATACATGGATGCTTATGCCACCAAAGAAATATGCTGCTTATCTATTTTTGACTCGAGATCGCTTCCCATTTATTTGTAGGGGACCTGATTAATGGGTGTCTATCAATGGTTTAGTATTCTTGTTTTTATGATCCCATTTTATTAGTTGAACCCGAACTGACTAGCTTATATGCTTGCTTAAAAATCATGCAGCAACTTCTAAAATTAAAATCAGAATTGCCCTAGATAGTTCAAGGATAAATGGCCAAGTTCGACTTGAGTCTTGAATCTTATGATGTGAATTCCTTTTTTACTCATGAATTTTTATGAAAAAGTAATCCAAGTTCTGTTTTCATTGTTCTAAGAAATACATATTTTTAATCTATTGCATTCTTAACGAATATGCATTCTGATTTAATTATTAATAGTTCATTCTATAATTGTTAAAATCATAAAAATGTTCATATATATGAAATAATTTGTTTTTTACTCATAAATAGCACATATTTCTATAACCAATGTGCTATTTAATTTTTCTTATTTGTTATTTCATCCAGATTGGTTCATACCATGCTACATCATTATTAGTCAACTTAAAGCCTCCCACTCCTGGAATTGTCAGCAGAGGAATAGGCATGGAAGGGTTGACAAGTATTCTAGCGGGACTCTGGGGAACTGGAACTGGATCAGTGACACTGACTCAGAATATACACACTCTTGATATAACTAGAATGGCATCCAGAAAGGCTCTGCAACTTGGAGCAGCACTATTGATTCTATTTTCATTTGTAGGTAAGGTAGCTTTCTGTGCAAAAATCAAATATAGTCTAATGAAAGTATTCTCAGTTTCCTCTCTATATTAATAATTAAAGCTTAAATAACTGTTCTTGTCCCATCTATTTTGTCTCAACTTTATGATTCTTATCTCTTATTAAACTCTATGCAAGGATATATTACCAATAATTATTCCAGCACAATGGCATTAAATCTGCAAGCATACTAGAACCATGCTAGTATTCCTTGCCAATACACTGATTTTTCGCTCCCTCCTTTGACAGGAAAAGTTGGTGCTCTCCTGGCTTCTATTCCACTTGCCTTGGCTGCTTCTGTTTTATGCTTTACATGGGCTTTGATAGTTGCACTAGGCCTTTCTACTTTGCAGTATACACAAACAAGAAGTTCAAGGAATATAATTATTGTTGGATTCACGTTATTTATCTCTCTAACCATCCCTGCATATTTTCAACAATATGAACCCAATTCCATTCTCATTTTACCAAGTTATCTATTGCCTTACGGAGCAGCATCAAGTGGTCCAGTCCATACAAACAGTGAGGGGGTAAGTTTAACATCGTTTTTGGTTGTTGATACCCTACTAAGCCTTTCTTATGAGATCGCAATTATCGAAATAGTGGTACTGAGTATTTCACATTGAATTGTGGCATTTAAGTTGTTAAATATTTCAGTTTATATGAATGGGGATATTTTAGCGGACAACTGTTTTTATGGATCTTTTTCAAAATATACTCTTTTTCAAAACATTTGCGATTTTTCCCCCAATTCTATCATAAGTGATTGTATTTCTAACGCCCGCCCACCGTACTTCCTTTGCTACATTACTTGTATGACTACATTTAATTGACTTTTGGAGTTTAATAGCATGTTGTAACCAACAGTTACTTGGTCTAATGGAACACGAAACTAGATTCAGAAGATTTCTGACCAAAAGTCAAATATCCAAATCCTTGTATAAAAGCACTGTTGAGAGGGATTTAGCCTTCTTCTTTTCTCGAATAAATATGGTGTGGGGATATCTAATGGTCAAGACCAAAAATGAAAATAATAATACTAAGACGCGGTAAAGGAATGAAAGAATATTTCTTTTTCCTCAAAGCACAAAATCTGGGTTTCTAATTATTGAGAATTCTTTCAACCCTAGAATCGGCATTATTTTCTTTTCAGAGTTGGTGCCAAACAAGCTTTCAGATATAGCATTTACTTCTATTCAAGTAGATCAATTGCTTGATCATATGATAAGCACTACGAATTTGGTTTTTCATTCTGTTTTGATTGGGAGTTTTCCTAGTGCCAATTGGATAAAATAGGAGCAGGGAAATTTATCATAAGTAGTCAGTACGCCATTTTATGCTTTAGTTTCATCTCTAAGGGGTTTCCTAATTTTTGCAGTTCAATTTTGCTCTAAATGCTCTTTTATCTCTTAACATGGTGGTTGCACTATTTGTGGCATTTATACTCGACAACACGGTTCCTGGTAGCAAGCAGGAAAGAGGGATATACATATGGTCCGATAGAAGTACACTAGACTTTGATTCGGCTTCTCTGGAACCCTATTCTTTGCCAGCAAAAGTTAGACCCTTGTTCTGGTGGGCTAAATGGGTTGGCTAGCCACCTGATATTTGAGAAGTTTCATCAGCCTTGCAAGTGCAGCCATTGTCAGCTCCTGTGGCATCTCATTACTCTGAGATCATCTTCTTGCATAATGAGATTATATTTATTTCGTTCCTCTCTATACGCACAAGCTAAGGGTGGACACCGATTTCTGTTATCGTAAGATTAGCCTGTTTGAACAGCAAGGTTCCACTACAGTTGTAAATGAAGGTAAAGACAGGAGGTAATTTGACAACTTGTATTGGTTGTATCTACCTATAGCGTAGTTATATATTCATTTTCTATATACAATAACGTGCTTTTCCCATTTGTTCCTTGTTTTTCCAAAAGGAAACTACCAACTAACTAATTAAACAACCATAAAAAAAAAATGACCACCTTAAGCTTAGAAGAAGCACACGTATTACTTGTCTATAATTTTCTTTTTCTTCGTATTTGAAAATTCTAACCAAGCTTTATTATTTTTGAATGACTATTTTCCAATATCTACAATGTCTATTTCCCCCTTGATATTAACGTGCATATGACGTTTACATGTAGCATATGATGGTAAAAGGTGAATACGCTCGTCCTCAGTGTCTCCGTCAATCTGTCTCATAGTCAACACGGAGGAGGTAAATTACGGGCGGCTATTAGCCTTTGGAATAGTGACTAGCACATCTCGGCTTTGTTGAGATTTGAACCTCAGATTTCATGATGATAACACCTCATGCGCTAGTCACTAGACCCATCTGAAGGGATTTACATGTAGCATATGCATTTAGGCTTGGTGTGATGATAAACAAAATGATGTATTTCTCAAACAATGATGATTTAATTTTCAAGCAATGCAAATAAATGCTATGACTTTTGAACCATTCGTGGTGTTAAGCCGTTCCTCGTGGTTTATTCATGCTTTCTAGATTTATTCAGTGGTCAATGAGAAAATTTTGTGACATCGGGTCAACTATTTTTAGGTGAACAAAAAGTAAAATTATCTAGACACTCAGGTTTTACATGGAATGATAATTCATTTCCTCGGCCATGGTGTGATGGTAAGTAGTAGAGTTTATTTTTCAAACAATCAGAGTTGTTCAACTTCCACACATGGCACATCTATGTAGGGGTGTAATCGAGCCAAGCTGAACTCTTGAATGTTTGAGCTTGGCTCGTTTATAATCGAACCGAGCTCGAGCTTTATTTAACGAATATATTCATGACTCATAAGCTTATTCGAACTTTTATCGAACCTAAATGAGCTTAATAAATATAAATCACAAATTTAAGTATTCATTAAAAACTAAATTATATATTTAGATAAAACTATAATATTATTATTAAAATTTATAATTTTATTCTAATAAATAACTTTAGTATATTTGTCTATATTTTTCACAAGTATAGTGTAAAATTTATAAATTCAATATGAAAACTATTATTTTTTTATTTTAAAATTACTTAATGAGCTTAACGAATGTGTTCACGAACTAACGAGCTGAATATTGCGAAGCTTGAGTTTGATTTGTTTATCTTAACAAGACTTATTAAACGAGCTCAAACGAGCTTTTATCGAATCAAGCTTCGAATAGCTCGCGAGCGGCTTGGTTCATTTACATCCCTACATCTACGGTTGGAGTGCCATATTAGAAGTTATTACACTTTCTAAATTTATTTAGTGGGTAGAATGTAAGGATTGAACCGTCTATTTGAAGATTAGTTAGATTCTAAAATTTGGATACTTGGTATAAAAAATACAATGATAATTCATTCATTGATAATTCTACTTATAGGTTGCGTTTGGTAAGGGTGATATGATTAGGATTATGTTTTCAAAAAGTTATTAATATATTGTTTGGTAGAGTTGATTAGGAGTAGGATTAGAGTTGATTAGGAGTGAGATTCACAATCCCTAAGTATGGGGAGTGATTAATAATCCCACTCCCAATCCTATCTTAATCAACCCAATTCTAATCCTATCATCCCTATCAAACGGAGCCATAGGGTATGGTGTGGGATTAGTTAGATTCTAAAGTTAGGATACTTGGTATAAAAAATACAATGATAATTCATTCATTGATAATTCTACTTATAGGGTATGGTGTGGTGGTAAAAAGTAAGATGCTTTTTAAAAATAATGATGATTCGATTTTTATTCATTGAATATTTATGATGACGACAAAAGATATAATGTCGGCTCTTACAATCCATTTTTAAGCTTTATGCAGGCTGGTAAATATATTAATCACGGTGGTAAAAAGTGAATACGTTCGTTCTCCGTCAATCCGTTCCAAGGTTAACACGGAATAGGTAAATCACGGGCGACTATTAGCTTTTGGAATAATAAATAGCACATAAGGGAGACATTTATCTCGACTTTATGAAGATTTGAACATCAGATCTCATGATGATAACATCTCATGTGCTATTCACTATACTTGTCCCGAGTAGACGATAAATATATTATTTGTGAGGTTGAGATGGATTTCTGAGTTTATTTGGTGCGGGCCGGACCTAGAATTAGACTTATCGGAATGATAATTCATTGGGGCAGCCACCTAAAAATTTAGAAGAAATGAAACATGTTTGACTGATGCAATTGACTCTGCGTACGACTAGTACAAACCAAGTAAACATCTGAGACTTTTCTGCAAACTGAAAATAATTCAAAAAGGAGAGGGATTAGGTTCCAATTGACCTAGCCATCACAGCTGAATCGTCATGGCAAGAGAAAATTTAATGGGTTTCTTCATAAGTTTCAACGTTGTTTTGTAAGCCTAAACGTGGCACTTTAGCCCTGACTCTATATACATTTTAGTCCGTCCTATCGATGGAATAGTCAAAGTTTTTTTTAATATTAACATTAAAAAAAGAAAAAAAAATCTCTTTTGATAATTGCACAAAATTTGTGTTTCAGTTTTTCACCCCCACCTAACGCTTTTGCTTCTTCAATCTGAGCTTTTGTGGTTGAAAAATCTGAGCATCTTCAGGCTTTCAATTCAGAGAAAAACAGAGGACCCCCTCGTTGATTTCCTTCCTTAAAAGCCCTCCGCAAACTCCTCCCTGAGCAACAATCCACTGCTAGCGATGAGGCAAGCTCGAGGATTGCCCTTCTCTGCTCTCTTCCTTCTCCTCCTCCTCTTCCCTTGGACCCATTTTGCTGCAGCTCAAGAAGTCGGTAGGCTTTCTCTCTCTCTCTCTCTCTCTCTCTCTCTCTCTCTCCTGCGCTTCAGCGTGACCTCTGTTTTTTTGGCGCAGAGGACGAGAGCGAGTTCAGCTACCTGGCGGGCAGCCCGAATGGCCCCGAACACTGGGGAGAGATACGGCATGAATGGGCTCTGTGCAACAACGGAGACATGCAGTCTCCCATCGACCTCCTGCACGAGAGGGTCCGCGTCTCCCCTGCCCTGGGCAGAATCCGGAGGAGCTACAGGGCGTCCAACGCCACGCTGAGGAACCGCGGCCACGACATCATGGTACGTAACCGATTCACATCTCCTCCACTCGATCGCCCTTCCCTGCAAAATCTCTCACCTTAATTAATTCGACTGCTGCTGCAGCTGCAATGGGAGGGAGGAGCCGGAACGATCCGCATCAATGGCACCCATTACGAGCTTCGACAGTGTCATTGGCACTCCCCGTCCGAGCACACCATCGACGGAAAGAGGTCCTCCTCCTCCTCCTCCACCTCTCTGAACTCGATCGCATTTGTTTATTTCTTGATCGACCAAACTGATGGCTGAGGCGTGCAGGTTCGCGATGGAGCTGCATCTGGTGCATGTGTCAGCGGACCAGCGTGTAGCTGTAATCGGCATCCTGTACACAATTGGGCGGCCCGACACATTCCTCGCTGAGGTTTGAGAATCGATGTGATAATAATTAAACCTAGCTAGATCATATCGTGCATCAGCGATCGAGACTGATGATCTTTTCTGTTGTCATGTCGTCGCAGCTGATGGAGGAGATTCAGGAAGTGGCGGATGGAAGAGAAGAGAAGAAAGCAGTAGGGTTGGTGGATCCACGGCACATCAAAGTAGGAAGCAGGAAGTACTACAGGTACATGGGCTCGCTGACAACTCCACCCTGCGATCAGGGCGTCGCTTGGACCATCAGCGAGAAGGTAATTAACGCACGCGCGCATGCTCCGCGAACTAAATTATAAAATGCTTCGATCGAGTTTCAGGCTGCTGATCGTGAATTTTGTGTGAGGTTTCAGATCAGAACTGTGTCGAGGGAGCAAATGGGGTTGCTGAGAGAGGCTGTGCACGATGTGAGTTCAGTGATCTTAGCTTGTTTAATTCGATTTAATTTGAAATTAAATATAATTAAAGAGAGAAAAATGGTTAGATTGCAGAAGGTTTTATTTGTTTGTTTGTTTGTTTGTTTGTTTTACAGGATGCAGAGGCGAACGCAAGGCCAGTTCAGGCGATTAATGGCCGAGAGGTCCAGTTTTACAGTCCTTGGCATCGTAAAGACGTCGAAGTGGTTCGTCCGTAGTCCGTAGAGGAGGAGGAGAGCCTTTTGGTTTCGGTGGTTGTGATTTGATTTGTTGTTATGCATGTATCATGTATGGCGCGGACGCGGTTATTGATATTTTACTGATCAGAAAATAAATGCCATTGCCCTATTTAATGACTATTTGTGGATCTCAACAAACTTTCACTCATAAAAATAAAAATAAATATAATTGCCTCTCCCGAACATAATTTAAATATGTACTACTCGAACACGTTGTTGGGAATATAATATAATATATATGAAAAAGATCATGATAACAGATATCTTCGTATGTCTTCGTGCGAATGAGATTTTTTTTTTAAGTACAGCTTAAAAAGTAAAATTAGGAGCGCTTAATCCAAAATAGATAATAATAATAATAATAATAAGATGTGTGAATTTTTTAAATTCTAATACGTGAGAGTCATGATTTAAATGAGTCATATGAATATAATAGTAGTCTTTAATCAAGGAGATAGGATTTTCAGATAAGTGGATTCTAAGCTAAAACTTTAAATAGACTAAGGGTGACTAAATATTTGTCAGAAATTCTGGAAATGTGAATTCTCGATGATGAAAAAAAAAGCCCAGATCAATAATGATTGAGTGTTTGAGGGGAGGTTTGGAACAGACTATGAGTGATATTTAAAAAGAGATCTGAACCATGAGCCACATGCTTCTTCATTTGAGAAGAAGATCGTTAGGAATACAATAAAAAAACTCACATCAGAAATATATAAAATTACCATGAGTTTAAAAGAAGGAAGAAATATTTTAGGTAGAGTATAAAAATAAATATACGAGGGCTTATGTTTAAATTTGATAATATCATATTATTATAAAAATAAGAAATATTAATATTTTTTAATTTTTTTTATTCTTTTATTATTTAATAAAAAATTGATTCAATGGATTTAACCATTTTTCTAAATGATTTAATCGAAATAATTAATTTATGTTTTAAAAAATAAACTTATCGGGACAAGCTGCATACGGAGCTTTGGTCATGGCCTAGAGTAGAGTCTTGTATATGTGAGCTTGAGACGTCGAGACGACGACTAAGGTTGCCTAGCTCACTAAAAGTACCGAGAAAGATCATGTGGTTGCCGAGCTTAATTTCTAAAGGTTGAGAAGGGTCCTTGGGCCACCGAGCACTCTAGAAGCTGAGATAGGTACCTACAAAAAAAAAAAAATGACACTGTTTTTTTTAAAAAAAATTTTGGACTAATTCGTCTACGTACAACCAATAATTAAATTCCTAAAATTTGATAAAAATGGGAGGAGAATCTTGAATTGTTCAACTAAGAAAAGTCATAATATATTTTTTTCTCACTTTTTTCTCATTAATTAGTCTCATTTTTTTCTCATTTGTCTAACTCTTTGCTCGTCTACTCCTTTTCAAAAGAAACTGATGTCGAGTTTCCAAGTCTTGGCGAAAAGGAAGGTAACAACTTTTCTCATCTGTTGACAATTGATGCAAAAATTGATGAAAAATGAAGCAAATCGATGTCGCATCTAGGTTAATCTAGGTCGGGCCTGGTTCAGTTTGATGGCCGATTTCGAGCAAGGCTTCTCGACCTACAAGTTGTGTATAGAAATAACTTGCACTATAACAGTAAACAAAATATCCTATAAAATAATGTCATCTTAGATATTTCTCACATTCCTGATCAATACTAACTTCTTTCAATTTAGGGATATAACAATAGTATTAAATATCATAAAACAATCATGTTTCAAAGAATTTAAAATAAATCCCAATTGAGATTCAGCCGAATTAGAGTTCATTGATATTATTATTTAAAAAAAAAAATTTAAAAAATTCTACTACTAATTTACTAAATTAGTTATTTCATATATATATATATATATATATATATATTAGTCCGTCCGTCCTACCTATCAATGGAATAGTCAAAGTTTTTTTTAATATTAACATTAAAAAAAAGGAAAAAAAATCTTTTACATAGTTCCACAAAATATATATATATATATATATATATATAAAATATTGTTAGATTCTTGAGACCGAGTACAAGGCAATGCTCGACACATGTTTGGATCTATATATGTCAAGCAACAAACAAGAAATTAAAACTAAATCATCTCGATATGGGTTTGATAGTAAAATATAATAAAAATAGGAATGGAAATGAAACTCACTTACTTAGATGGGTTTGGTTGATTTCCATAAATCTAGAAATCATTTCTAAATTGTCATTCCCAAACCCACAATCCAAACACAATCTTTTACTATCATTTCATTCATTCATTCCCAAACCATCAACCAAACACCCCCTAAATTTTAAAATTGGTTTCCTAATTTGAGTAGATAAATCTTGATTTATTAAAATCATATTTATAATATATTTTTATTTTCAAAATGGAATTATAACATATAAATTTATGTCATGCTCATACCATATTATATGACATGTAGATGCATTAATTATGACATGATTAGATTTTACCATGCGTGTGATGTGATTAGATCTTACCATATGTGTGATGTGTATGTCATGTGTGTGATATGTCATGTCATCATTTATGTCATGCATGTAATGTGTCATGCCATCATTTATGTCATGTGTGTAATGTCATGTAGATAGAATATTTATATGATGTAGATGAGACCGAATCTCTTACACAATATTAAAACCTACACCTTCCGTCATTATAGTAAGAACCAGAGTTTAAGTTTTTATTTGAGTTGTTGTCTAAAGTCAAGTTCAAACTTGAAATTAAATATGTTCAAACCATAGAGATGCAATCTCATGATTAACGGGTCGGTTTTAAACTTGAAGTGTTGATTTGTTATGCCAAAGCCATGATCAATGTGGATAGAGGTGAAGTTGGGTGATATGCATTTGATGTATACTTGTTAATATGTTAACAACCCGATGTTTATGCGAAGATTAATCAGTTGCTAGCATAATGTGATAGTTGCATATAAGTGATATGTAATCGGTAAACTTGTTACCTATCGCTATAGCTAAGAATGACTTGTTGGCCAAAGTCAAGGTTATTCTTATCTATAGTGGATATCAACCCACTTGGAGAAAACCTACCATCTCCTGAATTTAAAAATAAGGGTATTTGAATTTGATAAATAAGCGAATTTTTATGTAAATTGTTTACATAAATAATATCATTTCTCTCATACATTCTCGTTTTTGTATTTCTAGGTTAATCATTTAATTATGACTTCTATTAATCTACGTTCAATTTTGGACTCGAATAAACTGACTGGGCTGAACTTCTTAGACTGGTTTTAAAATTTGAAAATTGTTCTCAAAGCTAAGAAACTAGTTTATGTCCTTGATCAATCTCTTCTCACAAGTCTTGATGTCGATGCAACTGTAGACCAATTGTTGGCCCTTCATAAACATAAGGATGATTTTGTACTTGCAAGTTATATCATGCTAGCTGTTATGACTCCTGAACTATAGAAACAACATGAGCATTTAGATGCTTATGATATTGTCTATCATCTTCATGAGTTATTTGATGAGCAAGCTAGATCCGAAAAGTTTGAGGTCTCTAAGCTTCTCTTTTGCTCAAAGATGCAGGAGGGTTCGTCTGCGGTATAATATGTACTAAAGATGAACGACTACATAGAACGTTTAGCATCACTCGATTTTACAATGGATCATGAGTTAAATATTGACTTAATTCTACATAGTTTGCCGAAAAGTCATTCATAATTTGTAATAACTATTGGATGAACAATTTAAAATTGATCATTCTTGAGATAATTAATATGCTCAAGACTATAGAGTCTTCTTTTAAAAGTAAATAGAAAGTTGTGATATTAGTAGACTCCTCCAAAAAAAGGTTCTAAAAGGAAACTAAAACATCAAGCTAAAGGGGAAAGCAAAAAAGGCCAAGATAGTAGAACCGACATAAAAGGGCTCATGCCATCATTGTGGTAAGATGGTGTAACGCCCGAAAATTCTCAAACATGCATTAGAATTATTCTATGATTTTTCTGGAATTTTAGATATTTTTCCGAAATTTTCCGAGTAGCGGAAGTAGCAAAAATAATTAGAACCGCAAAATAGCTTAGGCGGGAATCGAACCCGAGACCTATGGTTTGCGGATAATGTTAGAAACCAGTGAACCCAGCAGGGCCGTGCTGAAAGAAAGGAGAACCAAATATATTTATATTAGAGTTGGGTTCATTAAACCACTTAATATAAATAGGAAACTTAAAGAGGGTTTGGTTTATTTTAGATTTTGGTTTGGCAAAATCCCTCTCCACCGAAGCCCTCACGCCAACTCTTCTCCCCTTCCTCCTTCTTTCGGCGCCACACCAAGGAAACCCTAGGGTTCCTTCCCTAGGGCCCCAAGGATATTCTCCGGCGGCGATTTTAGCAAGAGGACGTTCCCTTCGCGAGTAGAGCACGTGGACGCGAGTAAACCGTCGAAAGGGTCATCTCCACCGGAATTTCAGCGACTAGAACCGTAAGGAAATTAGCGTACGAGGTAAGAAACCCCTCACCTTCTGTATAATAGCTTCCGATTGAGTTTTTATGCTTTAGTTAGGATGTATGCAGATTTTTTATCGACATCTAGGGTGTATTTAACTCTCTTCGCAGATTAGGGATTTAGTTGAGCACCTCTAGATGGGCCGGACACGTTTTCCCTCTTCAGATAGGAGGTTAGACGTTGTCGGGTGCCTAGAGGTGGTCTCCCTAATAGAGAGGAGAGCTAGGGCACACTAAGTGTTCGATAAAATAGCTAGTTTAGTAAAAATGCACCATATGCATCTTTAACAGCTCAGTTAGATACATTAGGAGTATCTATCCAGTATTCTCAGTTTATTACAGCTTATATGGATCAGATATCCAATGGGTGGGCTCCCACAGTCGCCTCTGGGTTTAGATAATCTAGCTCTAAGTTCAGATAACCTAGAAACAATAGAATAAGCAAGTATTAGTTATTTCAGTATTTTATTTTCAGTGGCACTGTACTGGATCAGATATCCATTGGGTTGGACTCCCACAGTCGTCCCTAGGTTTAGATAACCTAGTTAACCCTACTAAATTCGGGACTTGCAAACCCGGGTCTAGTTAGGGATGCGCGCATAGCAAGTACAGTTGCCGGGCCCAAACTATTTTCACTTATTACGATATTAGCTTTCAAACTCTTAATCTAATCCAGTGATTATAGTTTAAGATCAGTTTTAGCGCAGTTCAGTTTCAGTTCAGTATCATGCTCCAGTTTAGTTTTTCTCTGTGAATATGCATGATAACTTTATGTGCAGTTGTTATACATGTTTTTATGTTCAGGTTTAGATATGTCATGATTGTATGCTTATATGCCATGCCATGCTAGTTTATTCAGTATATCCAGCATATGTTTTAAACAGCATGATTTAAAATCATATTTGCATCGTTGCATGTTTTTGTGAGGTAGATGGTTTCTTACTAAGCTTTAAGCTTACAGATACTATTTTCCTTATACTGCAGATACAGGTAAAAGGAAAATGGACTAGCAGAGGAAGCTGGAGGGCAATGCAAAGATGGTGTGTGTGGCAGGAACTGGAATAAAAGACCCTATGGGGATCTAGCGTTTACTTTAGCACTTTGCAATTTATTAGTTCTAGTTTTCATGTTTTATACACTCTTAAACCTTAGCAAGTTTAAACAATTAGAACTTTTAGAAATTTATACTTCCATGCACTTTAAGTTGTTAAAATGGGTTTTAGTGAGTAAAATGCCATGAACCAGTTTAGAATTGTTACTACATGTTATTAGAATAGTCTATTATGCATTAGGTAGTTGTTGTATGAGGTTTTGGCACGAAGCAGTGCTGGAATCAGAGTTTCTGATTCGAAATCAGAAACTCCTGATCGGTCCGCAGACCGATCAGAGCCGGTTCGTGTCACTGATCGGTCAGCTGACTGATCCAGGCGCGAACAGAGAGTTGGCGTCGTTTATGGATCGGTCGACCGACCGATCCAGCGGCGAACAGTGGGTTCAGAAACTCACTAATCGGTCTGCCGACCGATCAGTGAGCCACCGGATCGGTCTACAGACCGATCAGTGTACCCCTGGATCGGTCGGGAGACCGATC
This sequence comes from Zingiber officinale, assembly GCF_018446385.1. Lineage (NCBI taxonomy): Eukaryota > Viridiplantae > Streptophyta > Magnoliopsida > Zingiberales > Zingiberaceae > Zingiber > Zingiber officinale. The sequence continues at coordinate 107,246,698 of NC_055990.1, forward strand.
CAGCAGCATACAGAAGCGATGCAGCTTCTGGATCGGTCAGCTGACCGATCCAGGGTGTTCATCCGTGCCAGTAGCAGCCTGGATCGATCCGTGGATCGATCCAACGGAACGCAATCGATCCAATTCAGTTTGGATCGATTGGGAAGCTCAGTTTCGACCAAGAAACTCAGTAGATCAACTTCTAGTCCATGGGGGATGTAGGATACACTTTGTGTTCCTCAGATTACATCCTTTAGCACATGCAGAACCAAGAATAGTCATCAATTAGTAGAAAAATTTAAATTAGATCAGCTTTCCGTACAGTCAGTACAGTACAACTGTAGCGATTCCCCTTACAGCCTAGTAGTTAGAAGGCGGGTCGTTACAGATGGGACACTGACGAATAAACTATAAGATCTATCTTGAGTCCATGAAGAAGAATAAGGCATCCAATACCCCACCCTCTTCAGGTATTTTTATTATTGATTATTATGCTATTTTCTCAGATACTTGGATATTGGATACTGGGCATGACTCACATATATGTAATGACATACAGGGGCTAAGGAATAGAAGAAGACTCATCAAGGGAGAAACAAGTCGATGAGTTGGGAATGGAGCAAAGGTTGTTGTAGTCACCATCAGAACATACTTGTTACAGCTTCCTTGTGGACTTGTCTTAGAACTAGATTATTGTTATTTTGTTCCCGCATTAATAAAGAGCATTGTTTCTATTTCTTGCTTAAATAAAAAAAGTTTTCATTTGACTTTTAGTAACAATTGTTGTTATATAACGTTGAATGATGTTCTTTATGGCACCGAAACTTTATACAATGACATCTACGCGTTAGATACATCTAGTGACACATTCAATATAGATACGAGCAATAAACGCGCCTGATTAGATAAGCAATTAACCTCTTACTCGTGGCATTGTCGCCTTGGCCTTATAAGCAAGAAATGCATGTTCAAATTACAAAAGATTACAGTTCTCGAATCATTTAAATTAGATACATTTGATATATGCGATTCATGTTTAAAAGGCAAGATGACAAAGTTACCTTTTTCTGGAAAGGGTGAACGAGTTAATGAGTTACTTGGGCTCATACATACTAATGTATGTGGACCAATGCCAACTCATGCACTAGGAGGTTATAGCTACTTCATCACTTTCATTGATGATCACTCTCGTTATGAGTATGTGTATTTAATGAAACATAAATCTGAATTCTTTGAAAAGATTAGAGAATTCAGAAATGAAGTAGAGAAACAACTTGGTAAAAATATTAAGATACTTTAATTCAATCGAGGTGGTGAGTATTTAAGCCAAGAGTTTCAAGATTATATAAGGGACAATAGTATAGTGTCTTAATGGACTCCCCCATATACACCATAACATAATGGTGTATTGGAAGGATGTAATTGAACCTTGTTGAACATAGTTAGGTGAATGATGGATCGTGCAAATCTTTCCAAAACCTTTTAGGGTTATGCACTCATGACTGTTGTTTACTTGCTAAACAAAGTTCCACGAAGGCAATCTCAACTACTCCATATGAGGTATGGACTAGTAAGAAACTCCTCATATCTTATTTAAAGATATGGGGATGTCCTGCTTATGTGAAGAGGACTATATCAGACAAGTTAAACGCTAAGTCTGATAAGTGTTTATTTATTGGATACCCTAATGAAACTAAAGGTTACCAATTCTATCACCCCTTAGAACAAAAAATATTTGTTTCAAGGCATGCTACCTTCCCAGAGAAGGAATTTCTCTTACAAGAAGCAAGTGGGAGTATAGTTGAACTTGATGAAGTTCAAGAGACTTCAATAAACACTAACAAGATGCCTAGTCAAGAACCATAACTAATTATGACACAACCTCCTCGTAGATCAGGTAGGACACACAATATTCCTCAGAGATATGGATCTCTTGTAAGAGAATCGAATGACGTGTTATTCATTGAGGATGAGGAACCTGCTAATTACAAAGAGGCTCTGAATAGTTCAGAAAAGGATAGGTAGCTTACAACCATGAAGTCAGAAATGAATTCCATGTATGAAAACCAAGTTTGGAATTTGGTGAACCCACCTGAGGGCATTACGCCTATAGGGTGCAAGTGGGTTTTCAAGAAGAAAATTGACATGGATGGTAATGTAATTACCTACAAGGTAAGGTTGGTAGCGAAAGACTATCGTTAAAGGCAAGACATTGACTATGACGAAACTTTCTCACCAGTAGCCATACTTAAATTCATTCGGATACTCCTGACCATATCAGTTCATCATGATTATGAGATATGGCAAATGGATGTGAAAATAGCTTTTCTTAATGGAAATATGCTCGAGGGCGTGTATATGATACAGCCTGAAGATTTCACATCTATTAACAAAAATAAAATATGCAAGCTTCAACAGTCCATTTACAGACTAAAGCAAGCATCCAAGAGTTGGAATATCCATTTTGATGAGGCAATTAAAGAATTTAATTTCTCATAAAATCCAGATGATCCTTATGTGTATCAAAAGGTTAGTGGGAGTGTGATCGTATTCTTGATATTATATGTTGATGATATATTACTTATAGGAAATGACATGCTAGTTTACAGTCATTAAAGTTTGGTTGTCCAAAATATTCTCCATGAAAGACATAGGAGAAGTATTACATCCTTGGGATGAAAATCTATAGAGATAGATCGAAAATGTTGCTTGGTCTTTCACAGTCGACATATATAGACAGAGTGCTAAAATGGTTTAGCATGTCTGAATCCAAGAAAAATTTCATACCTATGAGGCATGGAATTCACCTTTCAAAGTCTATGTGTCCATGCACAGAAGACAAGAGGATTTGCATGGATAGGATACCTTATGCGTCCATAAATAGGATATATCATGTATGTTATGTTATGTACAAGGTCTGATGTATCGTATTCTTTGAGAGTTACGAGTAGATACCAGTCTGATCCAAGAATGGATCACTAGACGACTATCAAGATGATCCTTAAGTACTTAAGAAGAACTAAGGATATGTTCTTAGTATATAGAGATGGTGATATGATCATACGCGGATATACAGATGCAAGTTTCTAGACGGACAAGGATGATGCCAAGTCTCAGTCTGGATTTATATTCATATTAAATGGAGGTTTAGTTAGTTAGAAAAATTCTAAGCAAGACACTATTGTAGATTCTACCTATGAGGCAGAATACATTGCAGCTTCAGAAGCAGCAAAGAAAGCAGTTTGGATCAAGGAGTTCGTTGCTGAACTTGGAGTAGTTTCGTTCGTTATTGAAGCATTATCTGTTTACTGCAATAGCACCGGAGCTATTGCACAAGCAAAGGAACCTAGGTTTCATTAGTGATCAAAACACATGCTTCGCCGCTATTATTTGATCAGGGAGATCATTAGTAGGAAAGAAATACAACTCAAAAAAATTCCCACCGAAAGAAACCTAGCGGATTCTTTGACAATGACTCTACCACAAAGCAAGTTTGAGAGTGACGTCCATGCTTATGATTTAGGACAGTGTGGCGATTGGTATTACGCCAAGTGGGAATGTTAGATTTTGAGGGATGTCCAAAGGTAATCGTCTTACGATTTTTACTAAACATAGATTCACTATTTGAGTGCATATTATATGTTTGATTATCTTAAACTCATTTACTGAATGTCCGCAATATAATTCATAGCATGAGAGAAATTGTGATTGATCACAACTAGTGATTATCTCTACATATGCAATTATAAACATATTGAAATTTCCCTAGTTATTGAATTGATGCATTTAGACATCATCAATTCTATAAGACTAGCATGGGTTATATTCCTTGGTTTGCCAAGCAATTATTTTCTCATTGGCTGGAGACATTTGGATATCGAGAGTTAAACGTGGATACTAGTTATAGTAACTAGTATATTGGAGTGACTCGCTGTAAGATTTTATATGATTATCTATATATATGGATATGTCTGTGAAGCTCTTACTATAGCTTGAGTGCAAGTTACCTTCAACTTGAGGTATACAAGTCATCTTGGTCATAGAGACTTATACTTTGACATCTTAAGTAAGCACCTTATTGAGGTGTGGACCCGGGATGATTGGGTATAAGTCGAAATACCCGAAGATATTTGGATAGCCCACAGAGAATTCACCGCTTCTTATGAGGAGACGTATACCCTATGGCTACTCATTAGGATTATTACTCAAAGTCTTTGGCCAAAGAATCACATGTTAAGAGTGAAAGACTCTTAGACACATGTACAAGTAATTTGAATCTGTAGAACGAGGAAGTATTATTTGGGCTAGGTATAATATAGTCAGTCTAGTGGGGACAGACACATAGACCATGTCTTGAACCAAGTGGATATAAGACGAGTGAAAGGAACAAGACACGACTCACTGTAGCTACTGAAGGGTTTATAATTAGTTCTAAGATCAACTGTGATTTTTTAGCTAATTGGGAATCATGATGTACTACTAGGTGTCACTCATGATCGTTCTATAATTAAATAATTAATTATGTATGACCAAGATAAATCGGGAACCTATTGGGCCACACGCACTAATGAGTCTCTAAATGATGTAAAATAAGTTAAAAAAATATGATTCTTAGATCAAGAGATAAATGTTTGGTTGGACCATACATAAGATAAATATGGAAATATTTGTCATGATGGAAGCACGGATATGCTACATCTCTTATGGTAGAGTTGAACCATTTAATAATCATGAATTAGACATGAACTAACTTGATTTAGTTGTAAACCAAACCAAGGAGTTAATGGGATAATTTTTGGTAAAGGGAAAATGGGTTGGATTTGAGCTTTCTAATCCAACTCATTAAAGAGGATTATATATGTAATACCCACTAAGTTTGTAAGATAAATATATGAATGTAGGATTTTGCCTTAGAAAAATAATTGGAAGTGAGTTGAACCAAAAAGGAAATAAAAAGAAATAAAAATAGGGAGAGGTCAAGGATTGAACCTTGAACCTCTTATATTATATTTCATAGAATTAATGGGTAATAACCAGTTGGGATAGGAATAATATGTTGATAGCAAAGGAGGGAAACTTATGATAAAGATGAGAGTAAAAGCTAGCCAAAAGGAAACAAGAAAAGAGCAAGAGAAAGGCAACTTGCCTTCCTCCCTTCCTCTCCCTCTTCCTCTTTGATTTTGCCGAAATGTTTAAAGAGGAATTAAGGGGATTCATTCCCCCTTATTTCACCATGAATGATGAGGATAAATAAATAAATAAAAATAAAAATAAAATAGAAAAAAAAAGGCTAAGGGAGAAGGAAAGCAAAAACTAAGTTTGCTACCTCTTCCCCCTTAACATAAAAGAGAATATGTAAAGGGAAAATTCTATTTTCTCTCATTTTTCTCATTCTCTCCTCTCCCTCACCGAAACCTCAGTTCCCCTCTCCTCCATTTTCGGCCCCAAGCCAAGGTTTTCTCCTAAGAAAACCTAAGATACAAGGAGGACTTAGCAAGGGAATCAAGGGAAAGGAACTAGAAGAAGAGGCTACTTCTTCTTCACCATACCTTAGATCCACAAGCGAAAAGGATGTAAGCTTTCCCCTCACCTGTGGTACAAGGCTTTTATGTGCTTTTCGGATTTTAAGAAGATTTTAAAACCTAGAAACAAGTTTGAGAAAATTCGGCCAAGAAGAGCTTTCAAAATCTAATGGTGTTTAAACTAGTCTTCACTACATGATGGATTTTTCTATGCTATGTAAAGGGGTTCTTCTTCATACTTTTATACCTATATGATGCTTGATCAGAGGAGTACTGAACCCTAGAATTTCGGCCAAAAATATTCTTAAGAGGCTAGGAAAAATCTATTGTTTTACCCAACTAGTACAAGGTTCTCCCTATGAAATATTAAGGATCATGTATTAGTTTTCCTTCCTTAGAAGATATTTGAAACTAAGAGAAAACCCACTCATATGATTCGGTCAAGAAAGGGTTTAGGGTTAGGAAGACCTTGAAATTTAAATAACCATGCTCATGTGATATAATACAAAGATCTTAAAGGATTTGTATGCTTGAATATTGCTAGAATTTCATGAACTCCTTCTTAGGGTTTTTCGGCCATGATGAGATGGATGGTTTAGAAAAGCTTAAACAAAATTTTAATATGCTCAAGACCTCTGTGCTATTTAGATATGAAAGTTGGTTAATGCCCTCATGCTTAATTAGGGTGTAGAAAAATTAGTTGCATGACATATAACATGTATGACCACAAGGGGTCCTAGCTTATTCATGAACCAATTTGTATACATGTTTCTTAGTAACTTTTGCCATGAAACTTACTTAGGTTTTTCATGCTTTAGGCCACTTAAAAACCTAGCTAAGGAATGGTAGGTTTCGGTCACGAGAAAAAAATAAGAGAAAAAGAGGAAAAGAAACCTAGAAAGCCTAAGACACAATTCATATGTATACTCATTATGCTTGTCCTTATACATGCTATGAAACTTGTATAAATTCTTATGCTTTTAGGCTATTTGAAGCAAGTTCATATTCTGTGAGTTTCGGCCAAGTAGGGTTTAAAAGACCTAGAGGCCTTAGAAATGAAACCAAATGTGTTAAAAGTACTTATTATGAAAATAGGATAATGTGTTGATTGTTTCACATGCTTGTATAATTTTTTCATGACCTAAATGAACCCTTGAATGCTTCGGTCATGAAGGAATAGATGCCCTAGAAACCCTAGGACTTAAATTAAATATGCTCATGTCACTCTACATGAAATATGATAAGTAGAAAGCTAAGGTTCAATTGCTACATGTTGTTTTATGACCTAAAATGATGCTAGGGTATGTTTCGGCCATAACTATTGTATGATGCCTTGTATGAATTTATACATAATGTTAGTCCAAGTTCACATGCTTGTATGCTTGTTTGAAGCCCTAATGAGAACTTGTTAAATTTCGGCCATGACATATGTTAAGGGCTTGAAGAACTTAGGAAATAATTCAAATGTGTCAAATGTGTTTACCTTGTTCCTTGGTAAAAAATGTTATAAATATGATTTAAAGTTGTCCATGCTTTTATGTCATATGGAACCTTGTTTTACACCTTAAGGTTTCGGCCATATGAAATTAGGGACTTGAGGAACTTAGAAACTAAGTTAATCATGTTTATAATGCTTCCTGTGAAAATATTATGATGATAATTTAGGTGCCACATGCTTGGATGTTGTGTTTAACCTAAATTGAGCCCTAAAGGGTTTCGGCCACAAGGGTTTAGGAAGCTTAAAACCAAGATAAGTATGATATCATGTTTCCTATGATAGGATAATCACAAGATACACCCTTATGCTTAATATGTATGCTTGTGATTTATGACTTATGATATGATATGCATGCTTTTATGATATGATGTGCTTTGTGCTAAAAATATGCATGCTTATGTTATGATATGTGGTTAAATTATGCATGCTTTAATGCTATGTTGAGTGCTTAAAATATGCATGCTTTTATGATAAGCTATGTGGATAAAATATGCATGCTTTTATGATAAGCTATGTGGATAAAATATACATGCTTGATGATATGCTTTATGCTTAAGATATGCATGTTTTTATGATCTATGCCTAAGTGATGCATATTGTTATGACATGATGTATGCCTAAGTGATGCATACCTTTATGATATGATGTATGCCTGAGTGATGCATACCTTTATGACATGATGTATGCCTAAGTGATGCATACCTTTATGATATGATGTATGCCTAAGTGATGCATACCTTTATGATATGATGTATGCCTAAGTGATGCATACTTTTATGACATGATGTATTCCTAAGTGATGCATACTTTTATGATGTGTGCCTAAGTGATGCATGCTTTCATGATACATGATATGTATGACATGTACTTTACTTTATGTGTGAGTGGCTTGTACCAAGGGTGGGCTCCATAAGCGCCCCGGGGACTAAGGACCTCGTTAGGGATGGGCTCCTAAGTGCCCCTAGGACTAAGGGCCTAGTATGTTTGCCTCGTAGGGTTCAAGACTTGCTACCTTGGACCTACAAGGTTGCGCGCAATATGTAAGTGGTACATAGCCAGGATCCCCCTTATGTTGAGATTATTTTCAAGTATATATGTAAAAGAAAATGGTTTTAAAGATCATGAGACATACACATATTTTTCGGATACATGTTTTCCAAAATCATATTGCATACACCTTATGATTATGCTATGTTTCATGTTATGCTCTTGATTATGATATGCCATGATAAGGTATGATTATGTTATGTTCATGCTATACCTTATAGACATGTTCGGCCATGGAATTGTTGATGCTTGATATATAGATTTCGGCCATAGATATGATGATGCCTTGATGTACATGTTTCGCCCATGGAATGATGCTTTGATATACATGGTTCGGTCATGCTTTGATATACCATAATACTTGTTTGTTATGCCATGTCTAGCTATGTTTTATGCAATGCACTATGTATATGTTTCGGCCATGGTGATGCTTGATATGCTATGACTAGTTGTGATTATATTATGATGCATGATATGCTTGAATAGAATGCTATGTTATGCCATGATTAGTTGAGATTATGACTTGTTGATGCATTCTTGATTATGTGCTGATTGTTGGTTTTAGTGAGTAGGAAAGGAACTTACTGAGCCATGAGTGCTCATAGCTTACTTTCCTTGTATCACAGATAAAGGAAAAAGATGGATGAGTTAGAGGAGCAGCAGGAGGGGCAATGAAGATGTGTGTGGCAGTGGCTAGGCAACCAAATAAATAAGAACCTGCTTAAAGTTTCTTTAAAGAACTATGCATTGGTATTTTATGACTTGTGATACCTAAACATATGTGGCTTGACATTATGATTCTAGTAGATTTGATGTTATGATTTTGATGCCATGTGATAGTATAGTTCAAAAGAAATTTAAAAGAAAAGTTTTATTAAAACTATGAAAATTATTTTAAGTCTTCCGCTATTTTAAAAAAAGAAAAATTTATACGTAGAGTATCGTAGCCCCGTCCCTTAGGGTAGCAGGGAGGGCGAGCGTTACAATATATAGATGCAATTAGGAGAGAATTAGACACAAGTTTTATTATTTGGTTGATTGGATTTTGGAAACCCAATCCTCCTCTCCCTCTCCTCTCTCTCCCGCCACCAACAAGAGGGTGCTCCCTCTTGTTGTCGTGACCACCATAAGGGAGAAAAACTCTCCCTTGTGTGCTTCTCTTCTTCTTCCTCTTGATCTCTCTTCTTCTCTCATGGCTAGTAACTTCCGAAGGAGAAGCTTGTACTCAAAGAGTTGTCTTAAGGAGCTCAGCGTGGATACAAAGGCGAGGTTCGACAATGTCACTACGGTTGATGCTCTTCTTATTACAGGTCATTCGTAAGGTATACCTAGTGTAAATTTACTTTTCATAAAATTTTAATTATACGATCATGTTTGGCATGTTGTATCCTTGTATGTGCATGATGTGTGTGATGTAATAATTAAGAATTAATATCATTTTATTTCTCACTGCGCATGTTTATGAAATATGTTCTAGCATACACTCGTATTGGACATATCCCAACACAAACCCTTCCTTTAGAGCAACCCATTGCTCTATTACCACCATCAAAAAATTCTTGATCCTTGATTTTCAAATATCGAAGCTCATCAATGTGAATAGTGGAGACATCCTTGTGTCATATCCGAGTCCATCTCAGAAATTCATCTTGAAGTTGAGTTTGATGATGAAGTCTTTGACTTTCTTGACTTTAGGCTTCAACTTCTTCTTCTTCCTCTAGCTCTTCGCCCTTTCCGGTGATAAGTCCGGTGAAGAGCGGTCTTGCTCTGATATCACTTGTTGGAACTCTTCGGAGCTAGAGGGGGGGGGGATAGCTCATCTCGCTCGCTTCGTTGATGGTGTTGCAGCAGATAAACTAGAAGCAATGCTCCCCAAGTTAACACAATGATTTACTTAGCATTTGTAAGTACCCTGTAGAGATTTTGATGTGATCAACCAAGTCAAGTTAGGTTTTGTTGTCTTTTAAAACCTTGTGTTTAAGTGTGCAGGGACTTAGGAGCATAGGAAGTTGAGCGAAAGATATAGCTAGCGAGAAGGATGGCACCGAAGAGAGTTGACAGGCTTGGTGCATCTGAGGGATGAGATATTGCAGAAGAGTACGCTGGCGAATGAGAAGGAAGTGTATGGAGCTTCTGAGGGATGAGAAGATAGAGCGGAAGATTGCTTGAGAAGGCAAGAAAATGGGTTCAGGTGAGCCCTATTTCGGATGGACAAAATCACCCAAGTGAACAGAGCCAGAACGGGAGAAACTAGACAGTTAGGCACCTGGAACCCTTCCAGACGCCTAGATTAGTGCTATAAATACAATCATAATTTCAGTAGTTGAACAACAACACTTGTAAATGAATTCTCTATCTGTTCTATTACTTTTGTAACCTGTCAACATTATAAAGAGGCTACTCCGTCAAAAGGAGATTTTAGTGAGTTCATTTGTTTAGGATTAGCAATCCTCTTATTACAAACTTAGTAAACTCTCCTGCCTCTGTTTTTAATTTATGCATTTACTTTTTGTTATTATACAAGTGTTTGCCTAACTTAGTCCGAAGATTGAGAAAGAGTATTTGTGTCTTTTCAGGGTTATTCATCCCCTTTAGCCGCTCGCCTGGGGACCAACAATTGATATTAGAACGAGGACGCTTTAGAAGGACTAATCGCTAACTGAAGCTGAGAAATCAATGACCAAACCAAGCCTTGTCCTGCCAAAGTTCGAGGTGGAGTTCACGCATTAGAAACACCGAATGGAGGTATTCCTAAAAACCAACTTTGAAATTCTTTTAATAATTAAGTATGGTTTTGTAGTTCTCAAAGATCAGAAAGGTGTAGAGAAAGAAGAGTACCTCTGGACGAAGAAGGAGCAAAGCGATTTCGTAGCCAATAGTAGAGCAGAATATCATTTATTAAGTGTATTATCATCTCAAGAAGTAAATCTCATTAGAAGCTACACATTGACAAAAGATCTCTGGGAGAAGTTCCTGGAACTCCACGAAAAAACATCCGAAGTGAAGCTTACACGATGGGGCATTCTTTGGAGGAAGCTAACGAACATCAGTCTGGAAAAAGATGAGAAGGTAGCCCAACTACACACGAAGATCAAGAAACTAATCACCAGACTGGTCAACCTCAGCGAAATGGTAACCAACTAGGATTTGGTATGCTACAGACCCAACGCTTTTCCTAGAACTCTAGAATGGACTTCGATCAGAGACGCCTACTACATCTTGAAGGACTTGGAGGTAAGTATCCTAGAGGAACTTTTTTCGACTTTGGAATTACATGAAACTCAATGTGCAAGTACAAGAAAAGAGTCAAGCCAGAATCTAGCACTAAAAGCCACCAAAAAGGATGATCCTAAGTCAAACTCATATCTGAAAGGAGACCAAGAAGCTTATATGATAAAGAAATTTAAAAAGTTTTTCAAATCTAACAAATTTAAAGAAATACATAACAGAAAAAAATTCAAGAAATAGAAGAAAGGTTCGATGCTACCAGTATAAAAAAAAGGGCACATAAAGGAGGACTGCCTAGAGCTTAAAAAGGAAAAAAAGCAAAGGCCTTAAGCAAAACAAGCACAAGAATCTCAAGACCACTTAGGACGAAAGCTCATCATCTGAATCAGAAAAAGAAGCATGCGTCGGACTAGCACTAATAGCTAGTCACAAAGAACCAAGTACCTCAGAAGCCAGCATCGATGAAGGAGGAGCAACATCAGATGAATGCAATGAAGCAGGGGAAGAATCAAACTTCATATCAGATATGGTAGTGAGCTATACCTCTTACTTCCTGATCAATTGTATTTCGGTATTAAATCAATGGCTAAATCAATGTGTAAATTAAAAACAAAAAAAAATTAATAAAGAAAAATTTAGAAATAAAAAGAATCTTGACAAAATCTTGCTTAATAGAGGATCTTGAAAAATTGAAAACTGAAAATACTAATTTAAAGGAACAAATAAAAAATTTTAAAAATTTTGCATGCTTAAATTTTAGATATTATCAAGGACTAAATTGGTATTATAAATTTTACAAGGATCAAATCAGAAAAGTAACAAAAACAAATATTCCTAGAAAATACTTGATCAATCTAGTAGGAAGAAACCTATATTGAGTTTCAAAGTCATGCTTAGTTTAATCTGTGCATATTTTTAATTTTAATTTGATTTAATATTTGCCTTTTAATTGCCTAATGTGCTAAAATAATTTTTTTCATACAATTTCTGTTAAAAATTAATTAGGTATTAATTTTTATGAAAAAGAGGATTTTATTTTCTATCTATAGAAAAAATTTTACATTTTTTTTACTGTTGCATTATTTTTAAGATTTTTTAAAATATTATAATTTTCAATTTAAAAATATTTTGTAGAATTATTTTATGAAATTTATTTTTCAATAAAAACTTATAATATTCTCTGCCCAACAAAATATTTTTGAAATTTTTTTGACTAATATTTAATTTTCTATGAAATATTTATCCAAATCTTAATTTTTAATATTTAAAATTCTCAAACATTTAATTTTTGAAAATTTATTTTTTTGCAAGAATACTTACTCTATTACACTCTCAGATAATTTCTCAAGATTTTTCGAACCTCAAATCTATTTTTAAGTATTTTAAAGAAAAATTCATTTTTTTTGTAGTAAATAATTTATTAATGCTTAAATAGACTTTATTTTCTCATGAAAATTTTATTACTACTTTGGATATGTCTACTTAACATTTATAAAAATTTTATAATTTTTTTTAAAATAATAAAATTTCAAATTATTTTTGTTGAAAATTACTTTTTAATCACAAACATTAGAATTTTGAGAATAAATTCTAAATTTTTTTCCCTTAAGTATTAGTCACTATTCATATATTCCTTGGATTTTAATTTCAATTTAATTTAGCAAAATTCCTATATTTAATGTGATCAAAGGAGAAGAGTTACAAATTAAATTTAAGGGAGAGGTACATTTTTCAAATATTGCATATCTAATGTTTTAAATTTAATTTGATGTCTTGTTTTACCTTAACTTAACTTAGGTTGATCCACATCAAAAAGGGAGAAAATGTAAGTACCCCATGGAGGTTTTGATGTGATCAACCAAGTCAAGTTAGGTCCTGTTGTCTTTTGATACCTTGTGTCTAAGTGTGCAGGGACTTAGGAGTATAGGAAGTCGAGCAAAAAACATAGGTAGCGAGAAGGGCGGCACAGGAGAGAGTCGACGGGCTCGGTGCGTCCGAGGGATGAGGTGCTACAAAAGAGTACACTGAAGGACGAGAAGGAAGCGAGCGAAACTTTTGAGGGACAAGAAGCCAGAGTGGAAGACTGCTTGAGAAGGTCGGAAAATGGGTTCGGGTGAACCCTATTCCAGATGACCAAAATCACCCAAGCGAGCGGAGCCCGAATGGGAGAAACTGGACAGTCAACAGGCTGTTGACTGTCCAGCCTGGTCAAGGCGCTCGGACCCTCAAGGCAGCCAGGGTGCCCCGGGCTTGTGCCCTGGTTGAGGGCTGGTTCAGTCTGGTCTGGGCGCTCGAACCTGGTCTAAGCGCCCAGATTACAAAACTTATCTTTAGTCGAGCTATCACGATCTATTGCATCGTGGATAAAATTTTATCTACCCCAAGGCGCCCTGAACCCTTCTAGGCACCCGGATCAGTGATATAAATTTAGCCATGATTTCAGTAGTTGAACAACAATACTTGTAAACAAATTCTCTTTCTATTCTACTACTTTTGTGAGCTGTAATGTTGTAAAGAGGTTACTTCACCCAAAGGAGATTTTATTGAGCTTCATTTGTCTAGGATTAGCAATCCTATGATTGCAAACATAGTAAACTCTCTTGCCTCTATTTTTAATTTATGTATTTACTTTTTATTATTATACAAATGTTTGCCTAACTTAGTCCGAAGATCAAAAAATGGTATTCATGTCTTTTCAAGACTATTTACCCCCTTTAGCCGACTGCCAGGGGACCAACAGTATCCATCTCAAGATGAGGTGACTAATCCAAGGATCCAACCTTCTCTCACACATCCACTATCAAAACACTCCTTTTCGAAAACACTTTAGAGGTGGAGAAACCTCGTATAAGTTCTCAATACAATAAGAAGAAAATGAGAAGCTAAGCAAATGAAATATTACAAGATTTACAACAATGAAATCCTAGTTTGCTCTCTTCTTATTTGGAAATGCCTCTTAATGCTTGGAAATGTAGCAGCACTTTTCTCCAAAAACTTTCAAGAACCGACAGTGAGAATCAGAGAAGAAGATTTGAGAGCCTTATTTGTTTAAACTCGTCATCACCTTTATATTTGTGTTTTAGGGCTCCCAATCGATTGAGCCTGCTCCCAATCAATTGCCATGTTAGATCCCAACGATCACAACCGTCCAAAGCTCGCAACCTGTATAACGACAAGCATTCCAATCGATTGACCAATCGATTGGGGAGGCTTCAATCGATCAACTGATAGATTCAATGCGTCTCTGTGCTTTCGCAGAAGACCTAGAATCGATATACCAATCGATTCCAGCTGCCTCACAATATTTGAGATAAAGCCTTCCCCAATCAATAGCCTAATCGATTGGCGTGTCCTAATCGATTAGCTGATCGATTAGAAAATCCTTTATGTGTTTGCGATAAGCTCCCAATCGATTGACCGATCGATTAGGCTTCAGGCCAATCGTTTGCCTAGTCCTTTCTCACAAAACATAAGTCTAGGGTTTCAATCCCAACATTTGGTCAACTGTAACATGTTGGGACTCCCTTATGCCTAACATTTGATCAACCTTGACCTATTGGGGCTTTGTCACCAAGTGTCCGGTTAATCCTTTGACCCACTTGGACTTTCCTCCTCATTCCAAATGTCTAGTCAACCTTGACCCACTTAGACTTACCGTCTCATGCCATAACCCACTTGAACTTTCAAACACCAGATATTCCATCATCCTTGACCCACCTGAATTTCCATATATCTGGCTTCACTCACTTGGGCTTTTCACCACATGTCTACCAGGATTTCCCTCTGCCTAGCTTCACTCACTAGGGCTTTTCCCAATCTGTCTGGCTTCACTCACCAGGACTTTCCTCTACCTAGCTTCACTCACTAGGACTTTTCTACACCAAGTGTTCAATCAACACTGGCCCATTTGGATTTTCTTATTCTTCTAATTTCCCATTGGTCTTGCCGTTGCCTAACCTCCAATTAGAACTTCTTAGTCAAGTATTCGGTCAACCTTGACCTACTTGACTCTTCTGGTCAACCTTTGTCCATTAATCTTCCATATGGACAATTGTACCTACAATCTCCATATATTGTCAAATATCTAAACTCAAACATCAAGACTCAAGTTTAAGTCAACTTAAGCTTAGTCAACTTGGTCAATCTTAACATAGGAGAAATTGCATCAATAGAGAAGATCTAATGTGCCCTTCTAAAGCGAAGACCTGAGGTGCCCTGCTGAAGAAAAGACCTGAGGTGCCTCAGTTGATTGGAGGTACCTCAAGTGAATAGAAGCCAAAGCACCTTAGATCAACTGAGGCACCCCCGATGAGCTAGAGACTATTAGCAAAGAGATAAGCAGTCGAATCCATGTCAGTCAAATTGAGGTGCCTCAATTGGAACTGAGACTCCTTAAATGAACTGAGGCCCCTTCATTTAGCCAAATCAACAAAACATTGACAAACTTCATCCGATTGGAGGGGCTCCCAGTCAACTGAGGTGCCTCTTGCCATGTTAGCAAAATAGTCACTTTGACTGTTGAGCTATAAATACCACTCTAGAGCTAGTTGTAAAATTACACTATTGGTCTCAATGAGGCTGGCTAGATTTCTAAGTATGTAAAATAGAAAGTATATCTTCATAAAAATTAATTTTCAAAGATTAACTTTTTGAGAATTTTTAATATTAAAAATTGATATTTTGATAAAACAAATCATAGAAAATTTATTAACAGTCAAAAATTTTTAAATTTTTTCTACTAATAAGTATCAAAATCCTTTTTTATAGAAAAATTAAGATCTAATTAATTTTGAATAAAAAGGATATGAAACAATTTATTTGAAAGAGTTGGATAATTTTAAGCATACAATGAAAATATTAAAAGAAATTAAAATTATAACATGCATAAAGATTTAACCTGAGCATGATTTTAGAACCAAATATAGGTTCCTACCTACTGAATTAATCAGATTTTTTTAAAAAAATGTACTTTCTTATCACTTTTTTGATTTTACCCTTATAGAATTTATAATACCAATTTAGCTCTTGATAATTCCTTAAATTAGAAGTAGCAAAATTTGAACATGCAGAATTTTTCAAATTTTCTATGTATTCTTTTAATTTTGCATTTTCAGTTTTAACTTTATCAAATTCTTCTAGTGGACATGCTTTAGCTAAAATTATTTTCAAATTCATATTTTTCTTTTTCAAATTTGTATTCTTAGTTTTAAGCTTACATAAAGATTTGGACACAGACTTTATTCCTAAATATAGTTGATTAGGAGGTAAGAGACATACCTCCCTTACCATGTCGGATCAAAGTGGATTCTCCCTCTACATCGCTGCATTCATTTAATGTGGCTCCCCTTCATCAATGATAGCTTTCGAATTGCTTGGTTCTTCATGACTAGCCATTAGTGCTAGTCCAACATAAGCTTCTATCTCAGATTCGGATGAAGAACATCCATTCCAAGTGGCTTTGAGATTCTTGTGCTTGGTTCACCTTGGCCCTTTGTCTTTCTTCTTCTTAAGCTCTAGGCAATCATCTTTTATGTGTCCTTCTTTTTGATAAATGTAGCATCAAACCTTTCTTTTGCTTCTTAGATTTTTCCTGGTCTGTATCTGTTTAAACTTGTTAGATTTTTTTTTAAAAAAAAAATTAAACTTGCTTACCATATACGCTTCTTAGTCTCCATCAAGATTTGAGTCTAACTCGGATTAAGACCCGGTTGGTCACCGTTTTGTCAAGATTGATCAATCCGGTGATCAACTGCTTAACCTTCGCATGTAGTTGAGATCAACTGCTTAACCTTCACATGTAGTTGAGCTACCATCTCACTTTTTTCCATACGGAGGTTTGTCAGTTGATTGGGAAGAATGTCCTATCATGCAAGCTTTACCTTGGATATGCCTTCATAGAGATCCAAGAATTTTTCCCAGAGTTCTTTAGTTGAGGAGTAGCTTTCGATGCGGTTGACTTCTTAAGGTGGTAATACGCTTAGCAAGTGATATTCCACTCGACTGTTGGCTATGAAGTCGTTTTGCTCCTTCTTCATCCATAAGTATTCTTCTTTCTCCTCTCTTTGTTGATCCTTGGGAACTACAAAATCATACTTGATTATTAAAAGCATTTCAAAATCAGTTTTTAGAAATACCTCCATTTGGCGTTTCCAGTGTGTGAACTTTCCCTCGAACTTTGGCGGATTAATGTTTGGTCCGGCCATTGATTTCTTTCCTGTGGTGGGCGGTTAGTCTTTTTGAGGTGTCCTTGCTCTGATACCACTTGTTAGTTCTGGTACGGCCAACAAGAGCGGGTGAATTGCTTGAAATGGCAAAAAATACCCTTTCTAAAACTTTTGACTTTGATTAAAACAAACACTTTAATAAATGAAACTAAATTGCATAAAAAAGTATGAGAAAAAAAAAGATTTACTTGGTTTGCAACCAGGAGGTTGCTAATCCAAGGCAAGTGAAGCTCAATTAGTTGACTCCTTCTTTGGCACGAGTCGGAGGTGGAGAAGCCTTGTATAGAACGTTGAACACGCAGAACTTTGAAGAACATAATAGAAAACTCTAATACAGAAAGTGTTGTCTTCGAATGAAGAAGACTAGGATTCTATTTATAATCCACCGATTGAAACTAGCTGTTTGTTGACATGGCATCTCTAGGCGTTTGGACCCTCTCTGAGCGCCCTAGTGAGGTAAATTTTATCTCCAAGCAACGACTTCGAGATTGAATTTTTCCATGTCCGGGTGCATTAACCATTGCTGATGTAGACTCGAAGGTGATACATAGCAACGACACTACAACGAGGTGCTTGTTAGACGCTTTGGTGGTCCGGACACTCGGATCGTCTGGTTGCCTGGACCAATTGGTCCGAGATCCCGGATCAGTCAGTCATGCATTGACGGTCCGATGCCTTCTTCAATCGCTGACTTCTTCTCTAGTCGCTTGGGTAATCCTTTGACCTTCCGGAGTTGAGCTCACTAGAACCCAACTCCGGCCTTCTACTCGAGCAGTCTTTCCCTCCGACTTCTTGTCCCTCAGAAACACCGCACACTTTTTTCTCGTCTGTCAACGTACTCTTTCACAACATCTCATCCCTCGGATGCACCGAGCCCGTCGACTCCCTTCCCGTGCCATTCTTCTCGCTAGTTGCATCTTCTGCACAACTTCTTGTGTTTCTAAGCTCCTACACACTTAGACAGAATAATTAAATATATCAAGACCTAACTTAACTTGATTGAACATATCAAAACTAATCCGGAGTACTTACACACACTCGTACTACAACTTCTGTGTTTCTTTCTAGAGTTCAATTATTGTAAGGAGCTTCTTCACCTCTGACCTTTGTTGAAGGAGTTTTCTTGGTGCACTCTTACTGTCTTCGATTAACAACTACTTAGATTATAATCAAGTAAATTATGAGTCTCTTTTCATTTTATGTTATTTATTTTTAAATTAATTAAGTGTGTCCTTACTAGTTAGAAAGCAAGAGATTTTGAATTTTAAACTGAAGGTTATTCACCACCCTCTAGCTGGTCTATCCGATCCAACAACAACCACCGCCATTGAACTAGGTGAAGAGGAACTCAATGCATTGTCTACCAATTGCTTTCTATACAATCTGTTACTATCTCGAAAGAGCTCCTCAATGTTCCCAGAAGCATTAGGACCCTAAACAAATCGAATCGAACCGAACTTTGGAAAATTTTTAATATTCGAATCCGAGCTCGAATTTGAATAGAGATATTCGAAACTCGATTTAAAGTTCGAACTGTTATTTTTGATGGCTCGAGTTTGATTCGATAGAAAGCTCGAGTTCGAGTTTGATTCAAAACTTTCGAACTCGTGCTTGAGTTTTTTCGAGCCATTGATAGATCATGGCTCAAAATGAAAAGGCTCGGTTTGAAGCTTGGTTCGGCTCGAAATACACAATTTTATATAAATATAAATATAGTTATATCATTCTAAATGCTACATCCAATTAACAATAAAATTGAATTTAAATGATTAAGTCCATAAACAATAACTTAAACAATAAATGTCACACCCATCAACATGGAAAATAAGTTATTCATCCCACAAAATCAACAAATTACAAAATCACTTGATCCAACTCTTTTTAGTTAGACTCCAGCACCAAACTCCTGCAATCAAATAAAGTAACTAGCTTTATGTTAAAAATAGTATTCATACATAATATTGAAATTATAAATGTATAAGTATTTGCATTTCTAAAATTAATAGATATACAAGAATGCTAAGATAGGTATTATAATTGTTTACCTTCTAAAAAATCTTTTCTTTAAGTCTTCCAATCCGGTATTTGAATAAAATAAATACAAGTTTTCTATGATTAAAATGAACAATAAATATTAAAAAATAAAATCATGATGTTAACTTTAATAAATAAATATGTTAACTCTATCATCAAATGTTGTTTTTCAGCCTGCATTCAATAGAAATAAATAAATTATTTAACAATATAAAATCTACGACAATTTACCAAAGGACGCATGTAAAGATCTGAATTTACCAAAAGACATACGCTAATTTAGTATTTACCAAAGAGTGCACTTTTTTAAGTGTATTTTCTATTTTACCCTCCTGATAATTTAACTTTTTCTACCATTTTTCTTTTCTTCACTATATTTCTCTCTCTTTTTTTTATCGACGGAACATAGGAATAACTTTAGTCAATTTTTTAACATTTTAATACATATGAAAAAGTAAAAATAAACAATGAATAGCATATTTGAACTTCTTGCAATTTTAGAAATCCACTGGAACTAAAATGAGTGTAATCGGAGCTCTCTAGGTCGATCAGTGGGTTTCGTTCAAAACCCACCTATGGACCTAGAGAGCTCCGATTGCATCCATTTCAGTTTTTATGGATTTCTAAAATTGCAAGGAGTTCAAATATGGTGTCCATTATTTATTTTAGCTTTTCATAGACGTTAACATGTAAAATCAAAGAATTGGTAAAAAAGCCCACGTTGGGCCTGATATGGAATCATATCAGGCCCAACGTGGGCCTGATATCATTCCATATCAGGCCCAACGTGGATTTTTTTTGTCGATTATTTGATTTTACATGTTAACATCTATGAAAAACCAAAATAAATAATGGACATCATATTTGAACTTCTTGCAATTTTAGAAATTCATAGAAATTGAAATGGGTGCAATCGGAGCCTCTAGGTCCATCAGTAGATTTTGACGGAAACCCACTGATCAACCTAGAGAGCTCCAATTACACTCATTTTAGTTCCAGTGGATTTCTAAAATTGCAAGGAGTTTAAATATGGTGTACATTATTTTTTTCGGATTTTAATAGATATTAATATATAAAGTCAAAGAATCATCAAAAAAAAAACTCACGTTGGGCCTGATATGAAATCATATAAGGCCTAACGTGGGCCTGATATGAAATCATATCAGGCCCATCATGGACTACTGGTATTGGAAGTAATTTCTGGAAATGTTCCATATTCTGAAGAACATACCCAACTTCTTAATATGGTGAGTTGAGACAACACTAATTGTATCTTGTATCTTTGTTCTTCTTTTTGATATTTTTTTTCTCATAATTTCTTTAACCTTTTCAGAAGTTTTAGTGGAAATCTCATCATTTTGGATGGTTAGATATGCACAGTTGTGTAAGGTGTCAACTTTTCTATAATGACAGGTTGCAGAGTCCCTTAGTGGCAATGACACTGCTAGTTCTTTGATTCAATCCACTTTGAAATTGCACAAAGATGGGGACCTAGATATCCTTTGTAAGGTAATCCAACATTGCATCAATCCTTATCCAAGCAAGAGGACAAGTATGAAGGAAGTCACTTCCATATTACGGGAGGTGATTTCAATTTCACCTGAAGCAGCTTCTCCAAGACTTTCTCCCCTTTGGTGGGTTGAACTTGAGATCCTGTCAGTTGAAGCGAGTTGATCTGAAATCTGTAACATGCTCCAAAGATGAATCCTTTTGTCCACTTATTCACCAGCCTTATGATACATTCATAGTCCTTTGCAGTAGGTAGTTGAATGTGCATATATATACTTAAGGAGATGCATCGTCCGACATTTTTTTAGCCATTACTTATGGTTGTGAACAAGGGGAGTTCTTCTGCAATCTGCTAGTTTTGTGAGAAACTAAGATGTGTCAAAGTCCATCTCATAAGAACTAAAATATGTATAATCTTCATTGGGCCTGATATGATTTCATATCAGGCCCAACGTGGGCCTGATATGAAATCATATCAAACCCAAGGTGAATTTTTTTGACGATTCTTTGACTTTATATATTAATATCTATTAAAAGCCAAAATAAATAATGTACATCATATTTGAACTCCTTGCAATTTTAGAAATCTACTGAAACTAAAATGAGTGTAATCGGAGCTCTTTAGGTCGATCAGTGGATTTCGATTAAAACCCACTGATGGACCTAGAGAACTCCGATTGCACCCATTTCAGTTTCTATGAATTTCTAAAATTTCAAGGAGTTCAAATATGGTGTCCATTATTTATTTTGACTTTTCACAGATGTTAACATGTAAAATCAAAGAATCGGCAAAAAAATCAGCAAAAAAGCCCACGTTGGGCTTGATATAAGTCTATATCAAGCCCAACGTGGGCTTTTTTGCCGATTCTTTGATTTTACATGTTAACATCTATGAAAAGCCAAAATAAATAATGGACACCATATTTGAACTCCTTGAAATTTTATAAATTCATAGAAACTGAAATGGATGCAATCGGAGTTCTCTAGGTCCATCAGTGGGTTTTGACCGAAACCCACTGATTGACCTAGAGAGCTCCGATTACACTCATTTTAGTTCCACTGGATTTCTAAAATTGCAAGCAGTTCAAATATGTCATTCATTGTTTATTTTTTACTTTTTAAAATGTATTAAAATGTTATTAAAAAATTGACTAATGTTATTCATATGTTCTGTCGATAAAAAAAGAGAAGAGAGAGAAATCATATCAGATCCAAGATGAATTTTTTTGACGATTCTTTGACTTTATATATTAATATCTATTAAAAGTCGAAATAAATAATGTAAACCATATTTTAACTCCTTGCAATTTTAGAAATCTACTGAAACTAAAATGAGTGTAATCGGAGCTCTCTAGGTCGATTAGTGGGTTTCGGTCAAAATCAACCGAGGGACCAGAGAGCTCCAATTGCACCCATTTCAGTTTCTATGGATTTCTAAAATTATAAGGAGTTCAAATATAGTATCCATTATTTATTTTGGCTTTTCATAGACATTAACATACAAAATCAAAGAATCGGCAAAAAATCCCACGTTGGGCCTGATATGGACAGTCCATATCAGGCCCAACGTAGGCTTTTTTGCCAATTCTTTGATTTTACATGTTAACGTCTATTAAAAGCCAAAATAAATAATGGACACCATATTTGTACTTCTTATAATTTTAGAAATCCATAGAAAATGAAATAGGTGCAATCGGAGCTCTCTAGGTCCATTAGTGAGTTTTGATCGAAACCCACTAATCAACCTAGAGAGCTCCGATTACACTAATTTTAGTTCCAGTGGATTTCTAAAATTGTAAGAAGTTCAAATATGATATTCATTGTTTATTTTTGATTTTTCAAATGTATTAAAATGTTATTAAAAAATTGACTAATGTTATTCATATGTTCTGTCGATACAAAAAAGAGAAGAGAGAGAAGAGAGAAAAATATAGTGAAAAAAAGAAAAGCGGAAGAAAAAGTCAAATTGTCAGGAGGGTATAATAGGAAATGCACTTAAAAAAATGTGTTCTTTCGTAAATACTAAAGTAGCGTACGCCTTTTGGTAAATTCAGATTTTTACATGCGCCCTTTGGTAAATTACCGTAAAATCTAATGTACTTAATTTTTTCTTTACCTTTGTTGTCTTTGTCAGTCTATATCGTTTTTGGTATCAATCATCTCCACACATCAATATTTCCATAGTAGTGAGAGTTAAAGAATCCCGATACTTAACAATAACATGACTTCCCGTACTAAAGGTACTGAAGCAATTGTGGTGACATGTATGGTTAAAACTTCTTTTGCTAAAGTTGATATAGTATTCGAAATTTATATGTATTCAACTTCCACCAACTCCAAACATCAAATTCTTCATCTGGATCATACCAATGACATCCTTCCTCCAAATAAATATCCAACTCAGATTTTTCAGGATCTACCATTTCAATCTCTCTTAAATAAGAAGAAAACTCAATCCATCCTGAAGATGAATTGGTACTATCTTCGGTACTTCGACTAAACTAGTTGCTACCTTGAGATTCCGAACTACTTCTTGATTCTTGCATGTTTGCAATGGCAGTATGTTAAGACCCTTGGCTAAGGATCGTGTAATGGGACAGTTTATCGGTTGGTCGGCAGGATCAACCTTCATTTTCTTGGTTTTATGACCATGATAGCCTATGATGGTAAGGGGGATTTGAGGCTCGAAGAAATTAGAGAACCTCTCGATCTATGGATTTAATTTCTTTTTTTTTGTAAAACCCAATGATAATCTTTCTTGCATTATTTCAACCATTTAAATACAACTAGGACGTTCCTTCTTGACGAAGGAAGAAGACAACTAAAAATAAAAAGATACTAGACTTAATTCTACTTAAAATAAAAGATACTTGACTCAAATAAAATCAATTACTATAAATTATTATAGCTGAATCAATTCTCTTGATTTGCACCATCCTTTCTAAATTTGCTTCTCTTGATTTGCATCATCCTTTCTAAATTTGCTTGTCTTGATTTGCACCATCCTTTCTAAATTTACTTCTCTTGATTTGCACCATCCTTTTCTAAATCTGCCATGTGTGTATCTCTTATATTTGATGGGCTCCAGATTTTCTTTTGTTGTATGGGCTCGATCCATAACATTACTCCCTCTCGGAGAAATGGGTTTGTCCGCAAACACGAATGATGGGTAACGTTCCATGATAATCACTGCATCTTCCCATGAAGCCTCGACAGGAGATAAACCCTCCCAATGAATTAGAATTTGGGAGCGTCCACGATGTGAGCGATAGTCGAGATTGCTAGAGGAGAAGGAATGTAATCTTCCTGATGTATGGGAGGAAGAGTGAGGAATCTAGGGATGCTGCCATGATATTTTTTTTTTAAAGAGGACACATGAAAAACTGGGTGGAGCTTGGCGTGGTTTGGCAATTGGAGTTTGCAAGCGACATTACCCACACGGTCAATGATTTTAAAAGGCCCATAAAAGTGAGGAGACAGTTTTGAATGGTTCTTGGATGCTAAACTTACTTGACGATAAGGCTGAAGCTTTAACAACACCATATCTCCTATCTCAAATCGTACCTCCCGATGGGATGAATCATATTGAAGTTTCATGTGATTTTTGCCAGCAAGAAGGTTTCCTCGTACATTCTTCAGAAGTTGTTCCCGAGTTTGTAACTCCTGATCTACTGATTCAATATGAGAAGTACCAGCCAAATATGATAATAGGCGTGGAGGCGATTGCCCATACATGACCTCGAACGGGGTGGCCTTGAGGGACGTGTTATAACCGGTATTATAACAAAATTCTCCCCAAAGATCCAATATACCCATTTCTTTGAAAATTCTCCCGTAAAGCAACGCAAATACATCTTAATAATCTTGTTCACAGCTTCGGTCTGGCCATCCGATTGGGGATGGTAAGCAGACGAGAAACAAAGTTGCACCCCACTAAGGCGAAATAGCTCCTTCCAGAAAGAATTAGTGAAGGTTGCATCACAGTCGCTGACGATGGTTTCTGGAAGACCGTGAAGCTTAAAAATGTTATCAAAGAAAACTCGAGCCACCTTCACAGTTGTGTATGAGTGTGATGAATGGATGAAATGGGCATACTTAGAGAAGCGATCCACAACAACAAACAATACAGTTTTACCCTGAGATAGAGGCAACCCATCAATAAAATCTATGGAAATGTCCGACCACACTTGGTGAGGAATAGGCAAGGGTTGTAGTAATCCTGTGGGCTTCAAATGCTCTACTTTATTGTGTTGGCAGATTGGACATTCACGCACAAACATGTGAACCTGCTGTTTCATCCCGGGCCAATAGAAATCTCGTGTAATTCGATATATGTCTTCTGATATCCTTCGTGAAACTCATTATGTATCATGGTTATTATTTAAGAAGTGAGAAGAGATGTAGGAAGGAGATTGATTCTGCCTTTGAAGAATAAAAGCCCTTCCTTGTACTCCATTCAACCTTCACCTCGCTATGACACTTGAATAAGGTGTTGAATTTTCGAGGAAGTAGAGTATTCAGATTATATGTCCTTTGTTAAATTTAATTTAGGCATGGAGATAGTGGTCAACTGTCCATTATTGTTGTCACGACGTGAAAGTGCATCTGCTGCCACATTGTTTCAGCCTGCTCGATATTCGATGAGAAAATCAAAACCCAGCAACTTACTAATCCAGTGTTGTTGAGGCAAGTTGGTAATCCGTTGTTCCAATAAAAATTTTAGACTGTAATGGTCAGTTCAAACCAGGAACTTGTGTCCCCAAAGATAAGCACGCCAATGACGTATAGCTTTGGCCAATCCGATGAGTTCTTTCTCATAAGCAGGGAGCTTCTTATATCGTTGGGCCAAGGGACGGTTAAAAACAGCAATGGGGCGGCCTTCTTGTTGCAGAATTGCACCAATCCCTATATCTAAGGCATCACAATCCACCACAAATGGCTTTAAGAAATCGGGCGAAGCAAGTACTGGTGTGGAATTAAGGGTGATCCTTAGCTTTTGGAATGCCAATTCTGCCGCCTCATTCCATTCAAAAGAGTTCCTTCGCAAGAGGCTAGTTAGAGGGGACGCCAACACTCCATATCCTTGGACAAATTT
Source organism: Zingiber officinale (assembly GCF_018446385.1). Lineage (NCBI taxonomy): Eukaryota > Viridiplantae > Streptophyta > Magnoliopsida > Zingiberales > Zingiberaceae > Zingiber > Zingiber officinale. Next base: position 107,272,834 of record NC_055990.1, read on the forward strand.
ACGATAATACCTCGTAAGCCCCAGAAAACCATGAAGGGCACGAAGAGTAGTGGGTTGTGGCCAATGGAGAACTGCTTCAATTTTGCCATTATCGACGGCCACCCCTGAACAATAAATGATGTGACCAAGATAGGCAATTTCCGTCCGAGCAAATAAACACTTAGAATTTTTTAGAAAGAGGTGTTGTTGTTGTAATATCCCAAAAATGAGCTGCAAATGGTGGAGATGTTCCTCCTAAGAAGCACTGTAAACCAGTATATCATCAAAGAAAACTAGTACAAATTTTCTCAGAAAATCACCAAAGATATTATTCATAAGAGCTTGAAAAGTTGAGGGGGCGTTGGTGAGCCCGAATGGCATTACTACGAACTCAAAATGGTCATGGTGAGTGCGAAAAGTCGTCATGAAAATGTTGTCCGGTTCCATTCGGATTTGGTGATATCCGGATCTGAGGTCCAACTTAGTAAAATAAAAGGATCCATGTAATTCCTCAATCAATTCATCGATCATAAGGATAGGAAACTTATCTTTAATTGTCTTTTCATTGAGAGCCCTATAATCCACGCAAAAGCGCCATGTATCGTCTGCTTTTTTTACTAGTAAAACTGGCGAAGAGAAAGGAGATGTGCTTTGTCTAATCAGGCCCTTAGCAATCATGTCATTGCATTGACGCTTGATTTCATCTTTTCATGCATGGGGGTATCTATAAGAACGCACCACGATCGGGTTGATACCTTGTTCAAGTAAAATTTTGTGGCAGCACTTACGAAAAGGTGGAAGGCCGTTGGATTTCTCAAAAATTGCAGCATACTTTTCCAGAATATGTCGTAGTTGTTTTTCATGAACTTTTGGAAGGGTAGTTGTTGCGAGAGAGGCACTTCTGCTGTTAGAGTAGCACCTGATCCTTGTAAATAAATGGTGTTGCCGGTATGTTGAAAGCTCATGCGCATCTGGGAGAAATCCCAAAAGATGGGACCAAGGGTGTGAAGCCAGTTGACTCCCAACACTGCTCCAATGCCCCCCAATGGTAGAATAAAGAATTCTACATTAAATTTGTGATCACCCAAATAGATTAATACATTACGGCAAACCCGAAGGCATTGTAGTCATCGCCTATTAGCTATTGCCACCCAGAGCGCAAGACTTTTGTCAATAGATAAGCCTAAGATTGATGCAAGTGCTGAATTTAAAAAGCAATGAGTACTTCCCGAGTTGATAAGGACTAGCAAGGGGGTGTGGTTAATTCGTCCTTGAATCTGCATGGTTTGAGGAGCACGGGTGCCACTAATCGCATTGAGGGAAATTTCAACATCTTCAACATGGTTCTGTTCATCATAATCTTCTAATCCCTCAAGTCAAAAAAGACGTTTGCATCAGTGACCGGGAATGTAAAGTTCGTCGCAATTAAAACAAAGGCCCTTGCCACGCCGTTCTTCCATTTCCGTTCGATTTAATCATTTGATAAATGGTTGCTTCGGTGGCAGGATGGGGGTGCGTCGCGGTGTGACCATTGATTCAGATCATTTGAAGCGACGTTCATAAAGACGAGCAAAACTCATAGCCGAAGTGAGATCTTCTGGGTGATGTATCTCGACTTCCACAGCAATGTGATCTTGGAGGCCACTAATGAATATTTGCACTTCTTGTTCTAAGGTTAAGGAACTCGCTCGTGCCGCCAATTGTTCGAACTTTCGCTGGTAGTCTTCCACGGATCCTGATTGTTGAAGTTTTACAAGATGTGTGCACAACATCTTAAAACGTGCAGAACAATTGGTTCCCATATATGATAATGCAACTTTGAGCATGACATATATGGAATTTCATCTTGTTTTACAATCATCAATCAATTTTTTGTCAGATAAATTTAAATACTGCGTAATCTCAACAAACTTAAGGAGACTAACATTTGTTCGCCTTATAAAATCACACTTTTCCAAACAATATCAATAATATCCTTGATTTCATTCAGGTCATCTTAAGCTATGAGATTCAAGATGTGTGCACAATATCTAACATGAAACAATTTTCCTCCACAAATAATATTATTCTTTATCCTTGAAAGATCATTCAACAAATTTCTTATTGCAACATCATTAACACTGGCATTATCAACTGAAACGGTATATACCTTATTCTCAATTCCCTAGTCTCTTGTACACTTTAGAACGACATTAGATATTTGAGGGCCACCCCGAGGAGGAGGAATATTAAAAAAACTAAGAAGACATTTATTTAATTTCCAATTTGAATCAATCCAATGGGCATTGACCACCATATATTCAATTTTTGGGTTCTTTGACTTCCACAAATTAGTAGTTAGATGAATATTTCTTGTTGTTTTCAACAAACTAGCCAATCTTTTTTTCTCTGACTCATATATCATAAAGTAATTTTTTTTCTTATAGTTGCTCATGATATACTAGTCCATTCAGACATTCCACACCTACCAAACATACTGGTTATGCATCAAAATCCATGTAGTAGTAGCGTCTTTCATTTGCTCCATACAAAATTTTCCATTGTGAAATGGTGGAAAACTTGTAGGATCTACCCCTAGAGGCCCAAAACTAAGTTGTTGTAGTCTTAGTTTGTTTTCATACTTCTTCTTAGCCTCTAAATATTTACCACAATGAGATAAATGATGCTTCAAGTGTGTTGTAGTCCCTGTTTTTATTTTTACTAAAAGCAAATGACAATGTTTGCACTCATACTTGGAATCACCATTTGAATCAATAATTTCTGTCATTTCTGTCCATACTCTAGACTTCTTTTGTCTCTTGCGTTTATGAAAAGGATTATCATCATTCTCCACATGCAAGTTTGTGTAACTATCCCATGATAATTTTGATATGATCAACCAAACCAGAGTTATGTCTTGTTATCTTTTTAATGCCTTGTATCTAAGTGTACAAGAACTTAGGAACACGAGAAATCGAGCGAAAGATGTAGCTAATGAAAAGGATGGCATGAGAGAGAGTCAATGAGCTCTGTACGTCCGAGGGACGAGACGCTACAAAAGAGTACATCGACAGATGAGAAGAAAACGTGCGATATTTTCGAGGGACGAGAAGCCGGAACGAAAGGTTGCTCTTAAAGATCAGAAAATAAGTTCAAGCGAGTCCTATTCCAGATGGTCAAAATCACCCAAGCGAATGGAGCTGGAGCGAAAAACTCAGATGGAAAGTCAACATCGAGTTGACTGGAGTCTGGGCGCTTGGAGCCATTCTGAGCGCCCGATCCGGGCGCTCAGATTAACTTGATCTAGCCTTGGCGAGGCACCCTTGTACGAAGATGATCTAAGCGCCCAGAATTATTCCAAGTGTCCGGACCAGAGATTTTATCAAGGTCCGTTGTGATGCGATCTATTGCAACATGGATAAAATTTTATCCATGACCAGACGCTTGGAATTCTTCTAGGTGCTCGGATCAGGACTATAAATACAGTCCTGATTTTAGTAACTAAACACAACACTTAAAAATAATCTTCTTTCTATTTATTTTTGTAATCGAGCGCTTTAAATGTCGTATGAGATTTCTCTATTAGAAGGAGATTTGATAGTGAGCTTTCAACGTCTTGGACTAGTAATCCCCTGATTGCAAACCAAGTAAAGGATCTACCTCTTCTTTCATTTTTTAATTAATTTCTTTTTGTACAAGTGTTTTAATCAAGCTATAAGATCAAGAAAGGTGTTTTGGATTTTTATTGTGTAAAACAATTCACACCCTTCTTGCCGACCGCAAGGGACGAACAAGTGGTATTAGAGCCCAACCACTTCAGAAGGATTAACCGTCGACTAAAGCACGGAAGACAATGGTCAGATCGAGCATCTACCCATCGAAATTTGAGTGTAAGTTCGCAAACTACAAAAAGAAGATGGAAATATTCTTCAAAATGGATTTTTGAATTATTAATTATTATGAAGTATAATTTTGTAGCACAAAAGGACAAAGAAGAATATCAATGGATGAAAAAGGAGCAAGTCGACTTCATGGTAAACAACAAGGCAAAATTCTATCTGTCGAATGTTTTACTACCACAAGAATTCAATCGGATCTAAGCCTACTAGTCAGCCAAAGACCTCTAGAAAAAATTTCTGAAAATCCATGAAAGAACCTCGGAGGCAAAACTCACTAAACGAGATCTACTCTGAAACTAGATCAACAACTTCCGGTTAGAAGGAGAAATTGTTGCAAACTTTCACTGAAGGATCAAAAACTCATCACCGGACTCACAAATCTCGGAGAAAAAATAACCAACTAAGATTCACTAAAATACGCACTTAACACATTTCATACAACTTCTGAATGGACAACCCTAGTAGATGCAAATTTCATCTTTAGGCACTTAGAGGTAAGCTGTCACGCCTCAAGTAGTCCCTGCCAGAAGAAATTTTGACATTTCTCATGTACAGGTGACAATCTGAAGCATTACTATATACAAAAGATACTTCTGCCACACACAGCTGGAATATATACACAACCACACAATTTACAACATCAACCCACTCATTGGAACAAAATAAACACAACCACGCAGTTATATATATATTTTACAGCTCACTCGGCTGTACTAAAAACCAACACAACGGAAAAACGATAAAGCAAAACCATACAAACTAAAAACAACAACTACAAATTTCATCTTTAGGCATTTAGAGGTAAGCTGTCACGCCCCAGGTAGTCCCTGCCAGAAAAAATTTTGACATCTCTCATGTACGGGTGACAATCTGAAGCATTACTATATACAAAATATACTTCTACCACACACAGCTGGAATATATACACAACCACACAATTTACATCATCAACCCACTCGTTGGAACAAAATAAACACAACCACACAGTTATATATATATTTTACAGCCCACTCGGCTGTACTAAAAACCAACACAGCGGAAAAACGATAAAGCAAAACCATACAAACTAAAAATAACAACTGCTAGTCGGCTAGGCTTTACACAACAACCACAACAACACAAAACACAATAACAACACTAAATACCAAATACACGAAAAGCGTAAACGAAACTCGAAACGATCTTCGGATGTGACGTGGGAACCGGCAGACAGGATACTCCAAGCGACTCCACATACCTCTACCTGATATCTGAAAAAAATATATATCAACGGGGTGAGTCCAAGAACTCAGCGGATATAGATAAACAAGCATAATAAGTTATAACTAACAGTAATAATTATGCGATACAATTTCCTGAACAAAAGTAGGAAATACAGACTGAAAAGGGCTAAAGAAACTATATTCACCAGAACCTCCTATCCAGAATACGAGGGTCGTCAGACCAGATACAATATGTCACCTGTATGCATGTCAAGCATATGCAACCACCAAAATGCAGCAAACAATATGTAGCAATCACAAGCAATAAATGCAATCATGCAAAATGATGCAAAATAACATGTATCACCCTTGTCACCAGTCAGTCATCTCATACACGATGGTGAGGCCAAGTGGGTAGGGCTATGACAACTGTACACTCTGCCATCACTGCTCCTGAGTGACCGAGTGGACAGGATGCTGTCAGGGTACACTTATCCTCCTACCCTAAACAGAGTGTGGGAGCGCAATACTCTCATCTCCCTGAAACAGCCCAGAGGAGGGATCCTTGACGTGCTATCACGCTACGACACACTCCCCATGAGTGAACCAGCGGAGCACTAACAGAGTAAACTGCACACACACTGCCTGATATACCACTAACCCATGAGCGGTTGTGTGTGCAGATCATGTAACTGGCGATGCGCTCAACAATAATGAAACCGACAATCACTCAGCATGCAATCGTGCAAAATAGTGCATGACACTAAACATATAGATACAAACAGTATACACCTCCATATAACATGCACCATAAAAGAAATAAATCACATAATGATCCAGGTAACCTAAATCCAGGTACACAAATCAGATATATCAAATAATTAGACTATTACACAGTAGGACAATGTATGTCACTATTCCTATGAACAGGAGTAAACATGGCAGCAAACAAGAGAATATAACCATGAATGCACAACAAACAAGAATATAGGCAAACTACAAGAACCAAATAGTGACATACCTAAGCAGATGCAAACATAATCATTACTACTAGAAATAAATTATTATGCATATCTAAAATGACTATATCAAGAAGATAAGTCAGAAGTACCCGCCTCAATAGAAGATTGTATCCAGAAATCCTTCGTCGAGACGCCCGTTTCGAATCAAAGTCATTCACATATGAATTAAACAGCTAAAACTAATCCTTCAAACCCATTTAAGGCAACTCCAATCACTGATTAACCATCAATTAATGATTTAGATCTTACTAATACAACTCACCACCTAAACTAGAGTTAAGTCAATTTCACTCTAATTACTCCATCACCTTCATTAGATTAGATTTAATCCTTCAATAAAACACATCATTCCACATCTGATAATTAATTAACCCTAATTAATGATTAACCTCAATTAATTCCCTTCTTCCTTCACATCCATCATTAATCCTTTTCTAATTCATTCTCCTCATTAGATTAGATTTAGACATTCATCATCTCTAATCCAAAAATCGAATTCCTCATGAATCAACTACCCTTAATTCATCTAAGTATCGACTAAACCCATTTCATAATCTGTCACAACAATAATCGATTAACCTCACCATCCATTGCTAACCTATATGCTAATCCAAACCGCATCAGATTAACCAATTCCAAATCTAATACCCATCCAAATAAATCCATTATATCAACTTCCACACATGATAGGAAAAATAAGCGAACTAATCATACCTATTCCGAATGCATCGCTGTTGGCTTATAGCAGAAGAACTTGCTGTCGAAAGTAGTAGCCAACCTGTTGCTCGTGGCCGAAGCAAGGATTAGGCAATGCCAGCGACGAATCAAGGAGAAGAATGATAGCTGCCAACCTTGGGTAGATGCGACGTTAGCTGCTGGATTGTGGCGTCAAGTAGCCGGCGTTGGGGCAGGGATGGCAGAGGAAGGAGGTGACGTCTAGGTCAATCCCATGGCAGGGTGAAGGACACACTGAGCCGGCGGTGAAGTTCTGGTGACCGGCGACGACGACGATGAATCGGGTAAAAATAGAATCGGTGATGGGAACTTGGGCACGGAACGAAGATGGGGCGAGCAGTAGCGGCCGCGGGCTGGCCGCATCTGGCTGCAAGCTAGCTTCGTCCGGCCAGCCGAGGTGGCGACGAGGCGACAGTGAACGGCGACCGGCAATGGTGACGGGATGGCAACGTCGGCCATAAACATGGAAGAAGAGGAAATCTCGAGGAAGAGAGAAGAGGATTCGACGGAGGAAGAGGAGAGGAATCGGAGGCGGCGTTGAGACGAGGAGGAGAATAAGGTTTTCGGGCGGCGTCGCTAGAGAAGGGACGGGGGAAGGAAAACGGCGAGGAAGAAGATTAGGGCTCGGGGAGAAATAGGGAGAAGAAAAGGAATTAAAGGAAAATAAAGTAATAAAGGAAAAAGAAACTTAGGTTAAATTTAATCAAACCCTAAGTTATTTTCTTATCAACTCCTACCTTAAATTCTAAATAGACTTTTCCCATGTTTATCAATTTATCCCCGCAAATTATCTTATAAGAACTCAGAAAAATCTTCAGAAAATTTTTAAAAATTCCTAAATATTCCGTTAACGTTATTTGCATATTAAATCTTATTAATTATTTATATTTATTATTATTTGTTACGTATTTTACATTCTACTTCACTAATAAGAGCATCCACATCAATTACCCTAAATTTAACTTTTACCTTAAATTTTACATTTTACATTAAAAAACCATCCGCATCAGCTACCCTACCCATTCCCTAAATATACATTTCATGAATAGTAATTCTTTAAATTTAGGGAATGGATTCCATTCCCTAAACATTAAAATACTATTTCTCTCTCCTCCCTTTAATAATAAAAAATTTCTCTCTCCTTCATCTCTTCTTCATCTAATAATAAAGAATATGGAGGAAAGAGAAAAAAAGAGAAAAAATAATAAAAAAATAAATATATGATAAATTATAGGGAAGCTGATGTATTATATAGTAAAAAATGGATATCTAAATTTAATAAAGTAGTTCTTTTACCTTAAATTTTAGATTTTGTATGAGGATACTGATGTAGATGCTCTAACAATTTGTTCTCCAAATTTATTACTCAATTCGCCAACATCATCAAAGGATAATAACTACCCGCACGGGCGGACCCAGAGGGGGGCGGCATCGGCGGTCGACCCCCCTTGTCAGCGATGGAATCCCTAGTATTATAATATTTCATTAATAGAGATAGAGGATACTGTCCCTTGTTCCGTGTAAATCACCCCACTATGCTTGAATTTCTGGATCCGCCACTGAGTCTACCCGGCAGACCCATATACTACTACATTCTAATATCATAAACAAATCTCTAACTATGAGGGAACTACAACATGAACCACTTCAAAGTAGATCGTGATAATTATGTGGATTATGAGTTCACTATGCTTCTGCTACTACATTCTAATATCTGAATCAACGGAAACAATCTTACTAATGTATGATGCTCTGCCTTCTCTTGTTGACATACTCTCTGATGCTCTACCTTCTTTTGCTGACCTACTAGACAGAGTTGAACTTAAGTTCAAATTGCGACAGTAACCAGTGTCATAAATATGGTGTTCTTGAATGGCTGGTGATAAGTAAGACATATCAGGATTTGATTATGCCAGAAATGAAACTTAAACAAGCATAAAATCCAAGCTTCTAATTTTACTATCTCCTAATAGGTCAAGACCTTGCCATTCACATCATAAAATCCCACAATACCAGGCTACTTGGTTTCAAAGATACATTCCAAGCTTCTAATTTTAATTTCTCCTAATAGTCTGGCAAAAGAAAATTATTCTCCACTAGAAACACTACGGTCAACTAGCTTATAAGAGAACGTATCTACTAACATCTTTCAGTCCAGAATGTCAAAACATATAAATGAGGAAAACCCAACTAACATTGTCTGAGTTATTACTTTGAATTGTCTTCGAATTCAAGAAGCTGAAATGATGAGATGCAAAATGCATAAACTGACACTATATAAGGGACTTGTTATTCTTATGATAGAATGAACTGCTGATCTGATAACATACCAAGGCCAGTGAAAACATCATCAAACACTAGACCGAGCAATGATCACGTTTGGATTTAAAGATGGCTGATTGACTTACAGAAAAGACTTATAGAACAATATGACATGGAAAGACAAGCATGGGCAAGAAAACAGATCCAATTACAGTTATGAAGAAACAGATCATTCATAAATTAAGTATCATAAGATGAGGAGCATCGGGGTAAAAGAAGGAACATATCACGATACTCAACTAACCGAATCAGAGACTAGAGTGTAGAAGGAACAACAGGTGTGGTGTGCATATGATTGTGCCCAGAGCCATGCTATCTGGGGTAGGGTTAGATTTTTACTGAGTCTTTGCCCTTGCCCGAGTCCCATAAGATTGTGCCCTCATCCAGCCACTGTAAGCTGACTTTAGTGTTGCGGTCATCAACCCTTCGCAGTTTCAAAAGGAGTGGTCAATTATACCACTCTGATAGCAAAAGTCAGGGAGGCGTTCATATGTCAGCAAAACAATGGTATCCTCCCCCAACTTGCGACCCAATTTTCTCGAGTATGTCTTTGCTTTAAAAGGCCAAAGGCACGTTATGGCAATGCACCCAAAAGGAACGCTCATCGAACTTCACTAACCTTGGTTCTACCAATCCTAGAGGCTCCTTGATCACGATTAGATCATTAAACAAATTCCAGTACTCGCTTCCTGCCCATTGAAGAGAAGAAATACATAACAAATGTGTTCTCTCCCACTACATCAATCTCCACCTTCTTCTTGGGTTGCATGATCCGGAGAATTTGCATACGGAATGCTTTCCTGTTAACAGCTTTTAGTGAGAGAGCCCTTTGGATACGAGACAACTGTTAGTTAGAGCCCTAGAGCCAATCATTTGATGATTGTATTATGGATTTATTGTATCATATTCTTATATAAATAAAGACATTTGTTTTGGGTTATTATACTTACTTGTATTGGTGTCAAATAAACTAAGTATAATAGCGTCCTTAAGTAGAGGGTTCTTACCTATATCAATCGGTTAGTTGAACCGATAGTGAGATGATATAGGGAACACTACTCTTAATCATTCATAGTCGAGTATTAACATTCAAGGACAATGTTAATGCAATAAGACTAGTATATAGGTCAACTCGATGACTTGATCTCACAAGTCATGGATATAGAGATATCAAGTTGACACATGGGTATGCATTAGAGAATGTATACTGAATGACCCACCATGAGAAAAGTATCATGGATCATTATATGAGTGTCATATACTTTCTCATGTAGCTATTAGTATGACTACTAGTCCTTGGACCTGAAGTCACCATGGATCCCTACATAAGGAGTTATATACTTTGCTTTCGTCAAACGTCACCCGTAACTGGGTGGACTATAAAGACGATTACTAGATATATAACGAATTATGCAGATGGATGTGAGTGATGTAGATGGGATCTATCCCTCTTATATGACGGGAGCGACATCGATATTCTTGATAGAGTGAGACCACGAAGTGCATGACCATGCCCAAATGAGTCAATATGAGATATTGAGCTCATTTGATTTAGTGAGTCTACTTGGAGATCAAGATTTAGATTGGTCAGAGGATGACACGGTCTATGCCTCACATTGATCAATCTAGATGTCTAGGATAGAAGGACACTTGTCATATATTGTGAGGAGTCACAATTAGTAGTCAAAAGGTGATGTTGAATCTCAACATTCTTGTAACTTGGGTAGTAATGATGTGTTGCTAGATACCACTCATTATTTATGTTCCTAAATGGGTTTAGGGGCATTGCAAATGTTACAAGAACCTATAGGGTCACACACTAAGGACAATTAGATGGAGATTAGGTTCATATGATGAACCAAGAGGATTAGATTTATGTGATGAATCAAATTGGATTAAGAGTAATCCTAATTGGGCTAATTGAGTTGGACTCAAGTTGATTCATGTGTTCAATGAGTATAATTTAAATTATGACTTATTGAATCAATTTAATTAAATGAATTAGATTCATTATATTAAATTGGCTTGAATTAGATGGTTGGATTAGATCAACCATGAGAGAGATTAAGTCAAGTTTGACTTGACTTAAGAGGAAGAAGAAGAGTCAAGTTTGACTTGACTATTTGCCACCTAATTTGTGAGTTGACATTAGGAGGACTAATAATGATGTGCTACATCATCATAGTGAGCACATGTGTGTGCCACATCATGGAGGTTACAAACCCCATTTCCATTTAATGTGGCCCGCCACATTAATTGTAAAGGAGTTACAATTGTGGCCGACCACTCAAAATGAAAGGGAATGAATTTTTCATTCAATTGTATTCATTCCATCTTCTTCCTCCTTGAGCTCTTGCTTCTCTCCCTCTCATCCTACCTTGGTCGAACCCTACTAAGGTGCTAGCACACTTTAGTTTGGTTTTCTCCCTCTTTTATTCATGTGGATACGTGTAGAGGATTATCTACTTTGACAATCTTGAGATCCGACACCTTGGACGAGCGGGATTCGCGAAGGGCGCACATCAAGGGTAAAAGGCTCTTCTCCTAGTGTAGATCTAGGCTTTAGTAAACTCGTACTCATATTTTTGTTTTATTTTACTTTGTACGGATCCGGTGGCTTGGGGTTTCGGGGTTTCCGCGACGCGAAAAAGCGGTTTTCGCGGCCCGAAAATCCTAACAGTGGTATCAAAGCCACGTGCGAAGTCTTGTATGAGTTTAGTTTGCATTTTTATGAAAATTGTAGGTTCTGTGATTTTCTGTAAATTTAGTTTTTTTATGGTTTTTATGAGTAATTTTCTCGTAGAAGCGAAGCACAAGTGTTTAGACACTTGTAGGCTTCGACTACCGAGAAGATTTTTCCAAAACGACAAGGTTTCGCCCCAAATCCTTTTGGAACAGTGGACTAAGGCGCTGTAGGATCGCTAAGGAACACTCGCGATGGTTAGATCGCGGGTAGGGGGCGCTGCCCCTGGCCCCGCAAGGGGATTCGTTCCGCGATTGCGCCCGAAAACCGCTAAACGGGACCACCGGGAATTTTTGCTCATAAAAATTGTAAAAAATAGTATTAAAATTACAGAAAATTATGGAAATTACATAATTTAGAATTATGTATAATTTGTGATGATCATGACCCAAAAGACCCAATTTGATTGGAATATTTGTGTTGTAATTCATAATACGACCTGCGTGTCGTCATGTGATGTGCGTGTTGTATATTTGATTCGCGACCTACGCATCGTGTCTTTCTCAATTTTATATTCTTGTTGTAAATTAGTTTAGACTCGAATGTAACTCGAGTTTCAAAAATTGTAATGTACAAAATTGGAGCGGTGGAAGGTCCACTCGAGACGGAGTTACGAGGAGGGCGCGAACAACACAAGGTGGTCAAAGGGAGGATCTTGAGAAGCTGTTGACCTTAGGTTGACCATCCGATCTTCTCATTGGCTTGAGAAGATCGTAGTAGGGTCATGACTAATCACAAATAATTTAATTAATTGCTTGAGTGTATGTGATGCATAATTAGTAATTAATTAGTGTCTAATGATTACATTAGATCTAAATCGTGTACAAGATGCACCCTCTCGATTAGATTAGATCTCAATCGCGTCAACTCAAATGCCTACCATGCCGTGATACCTATCACTACCTCGATCACATGTGTTGTTGAATATGCCAAAGCAGAGCAACACATATTATCTTGGTAGGGTACGGAGGGACAATCTTGGTCCTGCCTATCAACGCATGGGTGAGTACAACTCAATTAGATTGAGTAACTAGTTAACTCAATTGGATCGAGTTTAACTATAGGCATTTTCCAATGGTTGGTAGACAGGTCAAAATGACATTTATATTAATTATTGGGCGTATTAGCCAAAGCTAACTCAAGTCTTAATATACATGTGGATCTTATCCTATAAACAAGAGTTGCATAGAGATGTAATTGGTAAATCGTTACCTACTGATCATACTAAATCTTGGGCGTATTAGCCAAAGCTAACTCAAGGTGTAGTATGATGTGGATCTTGTCCCACATGAATTATAGAATTCAGTGGGAGCATCATTTAGTTAAAGGCCTAATTAAATGATTTAAAAGAATATGATATTTATTTTCTACATTTTTCTGTTGTAGATAACCATGACGTCGAATACGAACTCTTTCTCCCTGCGTTCTGTCCTTGAGAAGGACAAGCTCAACGGAGCAAATTTCCTGGACTGGTACAGGAACTTGAGAATAGTTCTCACTTAGGAACGTAAACTGTACGTTCTGGAACAACCCATTCTGGAGGCTCCTCCTGCCACTACCACGCGAGCTGACCGAGATGCTTACAAGAAGCATCAAGATGACGCATTAGATGTGTCCTGTCTGATGCTCGTGACAATGAACTCTGAGCTTCAGAAGCAACATGAGTTGATGGGAGCTTACGATATGGTTGAACATCTTCGTCAACTATATCAGGGACAAGCTAGGCACGAGAGATTCGAGATCTCAAAGGCACTATTTCAGTGCAAGATGTTAGATGGGGCTCCCGTAGGCCCATATGTACTCAAAATGATTGGGTACATAGAAAACCTACAGAGGTTGCGATTCCTGTTTGGCCAAGAGCTGGCCACTGACCTGATCTTGCAATCCTTGTCGGATAGCTATAGTCAATTCGTTCTAAACTACAACATGAACGAAATTGACAAGCCACTGCCCGAGCTGCTGAGCTGAACCTTAAGAAGGTTAAGCCCCACTCTGTTATGATGGTTCAGAAACACAAGGGCAAGGGCAAGCCCAAAGGCAAAGGAAAGTCCCAAGCCAAGGGCAAAGGCAAGGCACTAAAGCCTAAAGGAGGGGTCGCCAAGGATGCTACCTGCTTCCACTGCGATCAGACCGGGCACTAGAAGAGGAACTGCAAGGTGTACTTGGAAGATCTTAAGAAGAAGCGAAGTGAGACTTCCACTTCAGGTATATATGTTATAGAAGTCAATATATCTATTTCTTCATCGTGGGTATTAGATACCGGATGTGCTTCTCATATTTGTACTAATGTGCAGGCGCTGAGAAATAGCAGGGCATTGGCAAAGGGCGAGGTGGACATACGCGTAGGCAATGGAGCACGGGTTGCTGCTGTTGCTGTAGGGACTTATTTTCTATCTCTACCCTCTGGGCTTGTACTAGAGTTGGATGATTGTTGTTATGTGTCTGCTTTAACTAAGAACATAATTTCAGTTTTTTGTTTGGACAAGAAAGGTTTCTCTTTTATAATAAAGGACAAATGTTGTTCAGTTTATTTAAAAGATATGTTCTATTTTAGTGCACCTTTAATGAACGGACTCTACATTCTAGACCTTGAAAGCCCTATCTATAACATAAATGCCAAGAGGTTCAAGTCAAATGACATGAACCAAATCTATCTCTGGCACTGTCACTTAGGTCATATAAATGACAAGCGCTTATCCCAGCTCCATAAGGATGGTTTGCTGGACTCATTTGATTTTGAATCTTATGAGACGTGCGAGTCATGCCTACTAGGCAAGATGACCAAGACTCCCTTTAGTGGGCATAGTGAGAGAGTGACTGACTTGTTAGGTCTTATACATAGTGATGTATGTGACCCTTTCAATATCGCTGCTAGAGGCGATTATAAGTACTTCATCACATTTACTGATGACTTCAGTAGATATGGTTATGTGTACTTGATGACACATAAGTCTGAATCCTTTAAAAAGTTCAAAGAATTCAAGAATAAAGTACAGAACCAGCTTGGCAAGAGTATTAAGATACTTCGATCAGATCGAGGTGGAGAATACCTTAGCCATGAGTTTCGTGACTATCTAACTGAGTGTGGGATTCTATCCCAACTCACTCCTCCTGGAACACCACAATGGAATGGTGTATCCGAAAAGAGGAATCATACCCTATTAGATATGGTACGATCTATGATGAGTCACACAGATCTTCCGACATTCCTTTGGGCTATGCTCTAGACACGGTAGCTTTTATACTCAACCGAGTTCCATCCAAGGCCGTGATAAAGACACCATATAGGATATGGACTGGGAGAGATGCCCAGGTGTCTTTTATGAGGATTTGGGGTTGTGAGGCTTACGTTAGATGTCAAGTCTCAGACAAATTATGACCCAAATCCGACAAGTGCTACTTTATTGGATATCCCAAGGAAACTAAGAGATATTACTTCTACATTCCCAGTCAGCACAAGGTAGTTGTGGCAAAGACTGGGGTCTTTCTAGAAAGGGACTTTGTTTCTAGAAAGACTAGTGGGAGTACGTTCGATCTTGAAGAAGTTCAAGATGCAGACCATAGCACTGAGGCCTCGATGGAAGTTGAACTGGAACCACAAAGTATTGTGGATGATGTTGTTCCACAAAGAGTTGAGGAACAACAACCAGTTCAAGTAGACATACCTCTTCGCAGGTCTGATAGGGTACGTCGTCAGCCTGAGAGATACTCATTTCTCTTGTCTGACCATGATGACGTTGTGCTCATAGAGGATGAGCCTACCACCTATCAGGAAGTTGTGATGAGACCAGATTCCGAGAAATGGCTAGAGGCCATGAGATCCGAAATGGAATCCATGTACACCAACCAAGTATGGACTTTGGTTGATCCACCTTAAGGGATAAAACCCATTGGGTGTAAGTGGGTCTTTAAGAGAAAGACTGGCATGGATGAACTTATCTATAAGGGTTGCTTGGTAGCTAAAGGTTTCAAGCAGATTCATGGTATTGACTATAATAAAACCTTTTCTCCAGTAGCGATGTTTAAGTCCATTCGAATCATGCTTGCTATTGCAGCATACCATGATTATGAGATATGACAGATGGATGTAAAAATCGCGTTTCTGAATGGAAACCTACTCCAGGATGTGTACATGACACAACCGGAGGGTTTTGTAGATCTACAACATACTAGCAGAGTATGCAAGCTGCATAGGTCCATTTATAGACTAAAGCAAGCTTCTCGGAGCTGGAATATTCGATTCGATGATGTAATCAAACAGTTTGGTTTCATCAAGAATGAAGATGAACCTTATGTCTACAAGAAGGTTGTAGGGGATATAGTTGTCTTCCTCATATTGTATGTTCATCAGAGGCAGCAAAGAAGGCAGTTTGGATCCGCAAGTTCATCACTGAACTTGGGGTGGTTCCTAGCATCGCTGACCCCATTGAGCTCTATTGTGACAACAATGGCGCTATAGCACAGGCGAAGGAATCTCTCTCAAACCAGCGGACCAAACACATACTACATCGCTTCCATCTCATTCGAGAGATTATCGAGAGAGGAGATGTGAAAATTTACAGAGTACTTACAGAAGCTAACATCGCAGATCCCTTGACCAAGGCTTTGGCACAGAGGAAGCATGATGGTCACACTAGGTCATTGGGGCTTAGAGCCTACACTGATTGGCACTAGTGCTAGTGGGAGATTGTTAGTTAGAGCCCTAGAGCCAATCATTTGATGATTGTATTATGGACTTGTTGTATCATATTTTTATATAAATAAAGGCATTTGTTTTGAGTTATTATACTTACTTTTATTGTTGCCAAATAAATTAAGTATAATATCGTCCTTGAGCAGAGGGTTCTTACCTATATCAATCGGTTAGTTGAACCGATAGTGAGATGATATAGGGAATACTACTCTTAATCATTCCTAGTCGAGTATTAACATTCAGGGACAATGTTAATGCAATAAGACTAGCATGTAGGTCAACTCGATGACTTGATCTCACAAGTCATGGATATAGAGATATCAAGTTGACACATGGGTATGCATTGGAGAATGTATACTGAATGACCCGTCATGAGAAAGTATCATGGATCATTATATGAGTGTCATATACTTTCTCATGTAGCTATTAATATGACTACTAGTCCTTGGACCTGAAGTCACCATGGATCCCTACATAAGGAGTTATGTACTTTGCTTTCGTCAAACGTCACCCGTAACTGGGTGGACTATAAAGACGATTACTGGATATATAACGAATTATGCAGATGGATGTGAGTGATGTTGATGAGATCTATCCCTCTTATATGACGGGAGCGACATCGATATTCTTGATAGAGTGAGACCACGAAGTGCATGACCATGCCCAAATGAGTCAATATGAGATATTGAGCTCATTTGATTTAGTGAGTCTACTTGGAGATCAAGATTTAGATTGGTCAGAGGATGACACGGTATATGCCTCACATTAATAAATCTAGATGTCTAGAATAGAAGGACACTTGTCATATATTGTGAGGAGTCACAATTAATAGTCACAAGGTGATGTTGGATTTCAACATTCTTATAACTTGGGTAGT
The DNA here is from genome assembly GCF_018446385.1 of Zingiber officinale. NCBI lineage: Eukaryota > Viridiplantae > Streptophyta > Magnoliopsida > Zingiberales > Zingiberaceae > Zingiber > Zingiber officinale. The sequence continues at coordinate 107,290,285 of NC_055990.1, forward strand.
AATGATGTGTTGCTAGATACCGCTCATTACTTATGCTCCTAAATGGGTTTAGGGGCATTGCCAACGTTACAAGAACCTATAGGGCCATACACTAAGGATAATTAGATGGAGATTAGGTTCATATGATGAACCAAGAGGATTAGATTCATGTGATGAATCAAATTGGATTAAGAGTAATCCTAATTGGGCTAATTGAGTTGAACTCAAGTTGATTCATGTGTTCAATGAGTCTAATTTAAATTATGACTCATTGAATCAATTTAATTAAATGAATTAGATTCATTATATTAAATTGGCTTGAATTAGATGGTTGGATTAGATCAACCATGAGAGAGATTAAGTCAAGTTTGACTTGACTTGAGAGAAAGAGGAAGAGTCAAGTTTGACTTGACTATTTGCCACCTCATTTGTGAGTTGGCATTAGGAGGACTAATGATGATGTGCCACTTCATCATAGTGAGCACATGTGTGTGCCACATCATGGAGGTTACAAACCCTATTTCCATTTAATGTGGATGGCCACATTAATTGTAAAGGAGTTACAATTGTGGCCGGCCACTCAAAATGAAAGGGAATGAATTTTTCATTCAATTGTATTCATTCCATCTTCTTCCTCCTTGAGCTCTTGCTTCTCTCCCTCTCATCCTACCTTGGCCGAACTCTACTAAGGTGCTAGCACACTTTAGTTTGGTTTTCTCCCTCTTTTGTTCGTGTGGATACGTGTAGAGGATTGTCTACTTTGACAATTTTGAGATCCGACACCTTGGACGAGCGGGATTCGCGAAGGGTGCACATCAAGGGTAAAAGGCTCTTCTCCTAGTGTAGATCTAGGCTTTAGTAAACTCGTACTCGTATTTTTGTTTTATTTTACTTCGCATGGATCCAGTGGCTTGGGGTTTCGGGGTTTCCGTGATGCGAAAAAGTGGTTTTCGCGGTCCGAAAAACTCAACAACAACGAGCCACTCGTTGACCTCTTATCAATTCTTCGGGTTGTATGGTAATTTTCTAATCATCCTTGTTGTTAATCTAGATCTCTGCCACTTGTTTAGCAATCTCTTCCACATTCATTCCTGGAACAATCATATCAAACCAAAGGTATGTTGGACACAAACAATCTAATGTCGGAGATTGATGGGTATTAGTTAAATTTAAGCTACACTTAATTAAATTCAACTTACAGTCGAAATGACCTGAGCGGATAATCTCAGGCTGCCAACAGGGGCTGGTTTCTGTAAAGTGCAGAGCGAAAGACCAGATCTGCAGAGCAGAAGACCAGGTCAGCAGAGCGGAAGACCAGGTCAGCAGAGCGGAACACCAGGTCAGCAAAGCGGAAGACCAAGTCAGCAGAGCAGAAGACCAGCAGAGCAGAAGACCAGATCAGTAGAGCGAAAGACCAGGTCAGCAGAGCAGAAGACCAGGTCAGTAGAGCGGAAGACCATGGTCAGCAGAGCAGAAGATCAGGGCAGGTCTGCAGAGCGGCAGACCAGAGCAGCAGTGCAGAAGACCAGAGCAGCAGGGCAGATCTACAGAGCGCCAGACCAGAGCAGCAGATCAGAGAGGCGGCACAGGTCTGCAAAGCGGAAGACCAGAGCGGCAGCGCATGTCTGCAGAGCGGAAGACCAGAGAGGCAGAGCGGCAGCTTAAGTCTGCAGGGCGGAACGACAGGGCTGTTCCAAATGGAGAGCCCTTGCACAAGCAGCAAAAAGTTTTACGTGGCAAAAAGTTAGTTGTTCCACTTGAGCGAATTTTGCCCAGACCGGTCCGGCATTCGTGTGCACAGGTCTCGCTCACATACGAGTCAACTTGGTTCAATGCAAACCCGAGCCCTAAATTTGCACTCCCCTTGCGCACCCACGTTTGTGAGAAAGTCATTCTCCATGCATTTGTTCACAACCTCAATGTATGTAAATCAATATAAAGCAACAAAAATGTCTTGAAACTTCCAATGTAGGACTAAAGTCTCATTCACAATGGAGTCTCTTTCATATTTCATTTCTTCTCCATTCACTTATTCGACCTTCGTCAATCAGGCGAAGAACCTACAGAACGTAGGCGACTCTCTCACTGTCCGAGGAAACACTAAGAGAGAAAATTTATTATTTTTTTAAACTTTTATTCCATCACAAGTAGTTCCCTCAGTAATTTTATTTAGAGGGTGTAAATGAACCAAATCGTTTATATTCCTATTTGAATATCAATTCGATAAAAATTCTTTTAACGAGACTCGTTAAGATAAATGATAATTTATAGATTTGACATCCGTTCTACTTATGAAAACTATAAATAAATATATATTCAATTTATTTATTAGAATAAAATTATAAATTTTAATAAAAATATTATAATTTTTTTAAATATATAATTTAATTTTTAATAAATATTTAAATTTATAATTTATATTTATTAACTTAGTTTAGATTCGATAAAAAATTAAATAAACTCATAAATCATAAATATATTTATTACATCAACCTTTTTTCTTTATTTAATCCAACACATCTTAAAATATAATTCGACAACATTTATAATAATAGCACTTTTATATATATATATATATATATATATATATATATATATATATATATATATATATATATATATATATATATATATATATATATATATTTGACTTGTATCATAAATTTATTTTAATTAAAATTTGTGTAGCAGTTTTAGACCATGAGAGAAGTGAGCCTCAGGCTGATCCATCTCGGTCTTCGTCGCCACCAGTCCAATCTCCACTCCGTCACTCTCGTCTCTGCTCTTCGCCACAAAATGGTGCCAATCCACGTGATTGACGGCATGTCCACCTTCAACGGCCTTCCCCACCTGAAGTCCACATCGTAGACTTTGAACCCCAGTGACCCAACAACGACCAGCGCCCTCTGCATCGCGATCGCGCGACACTTCTCCAACCACTTGTCGGCGTCCCTTAGTGGCTCTACCTTGAACTACTCAATGCCTTCACTGGCGATTCGAATTGCCACCACCACTCCATCTTCTCCCGCAAGGTCGCCAGCCTTCGCCTCGTAGAAAATGGTGATAATGCAGTTGTCGAAGTACTCTGCCGGAAGCGTCGGCTGTAGTCGTCCCCTGCAATTTCCGGCGAACACTAAGTGCACGATGCTCTCCGCGCTCGGCGCTCGCGCCTTGATGTAGGAAACCCACGCGTAAGCGTACGTCGCCACGATCTCGGAGCAGTGGAAAGAAGCGTTTTTCGCTTTGGAGGAGATCATCGCCTTCAGCTTCCTGAGGTCGTCAGCAGTGATGGCCATCGTGCCGATGACCGCGTCCGGATGAGCGAATTGGACCATCATGGATTCGTCGTTTCGTGCGTCGATTGCAAGGCCGAATAACTTGGAGTAGGCATCATTCAGATCTAGAAATGAGCTCCGATCGAAGGAGGGCGGGGCCGGCGATGTCTTTTCGAGCCCGAAAGCTCAACGAGCCCACGACGACAAGAACCGCGTGGAACTCGAGCCGTCGCAGGACAAGTGGTGCACGGCGACGGCCAAGGCCAAGCCTCTGTTCGGGAACAGAGTTACCTGCAGGGCCATCACCGGACGTTGGTCGTCGTCTGTGGGCTCCGGAATCTGGGGAGCCAATGGTCGTACCCCGGTGTACTGTCGCGGGTGGTATCCAGAAAGGTCGTCGAAGTCGCCGTCGTGCTCGGCAACCACAAAGGGGACGCAGTCTCCCTCGGCGTAGTGGAGCTCATACTGACTCTGGCTGCCAGGTGCGAGGCGGACCTTTCCTGCGAGGGGGTAGAAATCGCGGAGAGTGAGTGAAAGGGCGGACTTGAGGGTGGGGAAGACGGACTCCATGAAGTGGGAGGCGGAGTGGGGGAAACGGTAGAAGAAGACACGTTGCACCGGGCGGCCGTAGAGCCACGCGATGTCGAAGAAGGTGAAGGGAAGGGAAGATTCCGGCACCGATCCCGGCGGAGGACCAACTCGAGCGGCCTCGAGGACTCTGAGCTCCGATGGTGGCGACGTCATCTCGAGGATAGAACAGTAGTGTAATCAGTTTTTTAAAGGCAGGATGACTTTTTTTTTATAATGAAACTTCTTAATTAAATTATAAAAAATAAAAGTAGTTTGTTGAGAAATATAAAAAATTGAATGTGCTCTTTATAAAAATTCTAAAATAGAAGGATAAAAATGATAGAAATTCTATTTCCCTTTTTTTCCATATTGTTTTTTGTATTTTTCAAATAAAAAAAAAGAGAATAATCTTTTTGTTTTTTTGGCATATTTGACTGGAGGAGTGTTGGATAATGACTTAAATTTATCACTTCCAACAAATTAAATTGCAATTTTTTAATTACAATATAAATAATTAATAAATGAAGTTTTAATTCGAATATGGAAATTTAATCTGCTCTGATCATATAATCAACCATATTTGGAGATATTTTTATTTTATTTAAATAAAATTTATTAGAAGGTAAAATTAATACTTTAATAAAAAAACGAATCTGGGGAGTTGTGGATTATTTTGGGTGGTTGATGTAGAAAAATTAGATAAAGACGGATAATGACACAATAAATAAAAAATCAACATCATCCATAAGATTTTTCATTGAAAGTTCCAGTAAAATGATTTAGACATTAAATATCTAATCGGAGTTAATTCATCAGAAATGATATTATCGATTGAATTTAAGATTAGTTGATAATCACTGATAAAATCATATTTCCATCGATAGTATTTACTATAAAATTTATTTTTCATAGTAAAATACATCAACGGAATATTATTTCCTTCAGTAATAACAAATTAAATTATCGACATAAATAAATTTGTCATCAATAATTACAAATAATATTATCGTCGATAATTTCATTTACTATTACCAATACAAACAGTATCTCTGTCAATTAAAAATCAAAAGTTTATCGACGGAAATAGTGTTTCCGTACAAAAGTTTTGATATGTATCGACAAAATATCGATTTCATCGGTAATATAAAAAAATTCTAAGAACTATTTAAATTAAGAATTTACCTTGTTTACAATTTCCATATATACAAAAAAACTATCATAGACGAAGAAATTTCATATATTTACATTTATACAATCACATTTCATATAATCCACGTATAAAAATACATTTCATACATCTTAACAATTCATACATGCATTTTTTATAATTCATAATATCACAAATACATACAAACAAACAAAATCTAACACTACAAGAAAATTAAGATTTTACAACACTTAAAAGACAACGCTTTTTTTAAAAAACGTTGTCTTTTTTTTTTGACAATATTTTTAGTGAAAAATATTGTCTGTCTCTGCATTTTCTTACTAATAGATAACGTTTTTTTAAAAACCGTTGTCTATTAATAATTTTTTAGGATCAAAGACAACGCTTTTTCAAAAGCATTATCTTTTAACATTTTTATAATGTCTACAACAACGATTTTTAAAAAAACGTTGTTTATTGTCAAGTTCTCATCTAAATCTGGGATGATATGAACCGTTGGATCAAGTAAGAGTAGAAAAACCCTAGGTTTCACTCGTCGCCCTTCTAAAAGAGCTCAAGGATCACCAACGCTTTGAGAAGGTCATAGACTCCCGTGCCGCCTTGGTCGACTACGTGCAGGAGCAGTTGCGGCGGAAGCAACTGGCGTAAATCCAGGAGCGGATCTTAGAGGAGATACGACAGCTGATGAAGCACAAGCTCACCCAAGGCTTCGTCTATGGCATCGTCCCCTACCGCAGCAAGCCCATGAGCGGCGCCTCCAACGACCTCCGTTCCTGGTGGAAGGAGATGGTCCGCTTCGATCGGAGCATCCCCGCCGCCATCAGCAAGTACCAGTCGGAGATGTGCCCTGACTTCATCGGCAGCGTGATCACCGCCGACTTCTCTGTCCCCGCCGCGCTGTAGCAGTTGCGGGACACCACATTGGGCTCGCTCCTCTCCACCCTGATGCCCTACTGCGACCCACTGCAGCGCCAGTTCCCACTCGACAAGGGTCAACAGTCGTCGTGGTGGCCAACCATGAAGGAGAAGTGGTGGCCCGAGATGGGGATGCCCAAGGATGTTAGTCTGCCGCCAAGGAGATCGAGATTATCCACGCCGTCATGAGGCATAAGCTCAAGAAGTGCTTCGAGGACGACAATCAACTACAATAGCACTCATCCGACTTGGAGGTCAATGCCCATCCCCTACCCTTCCCTGTCAGATTTCTTACACCCATGAAATCCAACTCCACGACAAATGTGGATATCTAATTCGACATGCTCTATCCTCTAGAGTAACGGTTGGATCGAGAAGCACTAGAGGGGGGTGAATAGCGCTCGTGGCTTTCACTAGTTTCAGAATCGGAAAACAATCGAATAACGTAGCGGAAATAATAAAAACAAGCAACACACAAACACAAGCTGTTTACTTGGTTCGGAGCCTGTGACGACTCCTACTCCAAGGCCCACGCTCGTTGAGCGTTTACGTTGGGCAAAAACTATAATCTCAAAGAGTATTACAAACTAAATACAATTATGAACTATAATAAACTTTATACCGACAACAACAAAATCGAAACTGAAGCTCCGGATCGTCGGAATGTCGCTACAGCACTTCGGAAGCAATTCTTGAGCAGAACATAGGAGAAGGAAAGATTTTAATTGATGTCCTCAGTCACTGCTCGAGATGTCCTTTTATTGGACGTTTAAGGCACCTCCAATGCTAGCCCAAGGCGCCTCAAACCCAATTCTTATCCCGGATAGAACGCTGAGATGAGCTTCGGATCGTTGCCTCTTATCCGCCTGGAGGCGCCTTCAACGCCACTCCAAGGCGTCTCCAAGCAGTGGTCCAAGGCGCCTCCAAGTCCCATGGAGGCGCCTCCAGCTCCACTTCGCAGCCAGCTTCCGCCTTGTACCTGAGGCGCCTTCAAGCTCCATGGAGGCGCCTCGGGTACTGTTCATCCGAGGTGTAAGTTGCTCCTTTGTTCCTGCAAAATGTGTTAGTCCCAAACACATACCCTGCAAGACAAAGTTAGTACATAATAGACATAGTAAATAAAATATTGACAGTCTCCGGACTGTTCGGGTTTGACTTCGAATTTCCAACCGGAAACCCTAGGTTGACTCGACACCTACTGTTCCCTCTGCGGGGAACGCGTCCTCACCTACTCCACTCAGGAGAGTTATCTGATGCCAGCATGATCCTCCAAATCGACTGGACTTTTCACCTAGGGTTATCACCCCCTATGACCTAGGGTTACCGCCCCCTAGGGTTTTTCTCCACCTAGGGTTATCACCTCCTATGACCTAAGGTTACCCCCCCTTAGGATTTCCCTCCACCTAAGGTTACCACCCCCTAAGACCTAAGGTTACCACCCCTTAGGATTTTCCTTCACCTAGGGTTACCACCCCCTAAGGGTTTCCTCCACCTAGGGTTACCACCCCTAGGGTTTTCACCTTGCCTAACCGCAACTAGAACTTTTGCCTAAGAACACTTAGGACTTTCCTGCAAGCTCAATCAAGCACATTAGATAACAAATAATCTTAACTTTGAATCCTTTTACCATTATCAAACTTTGGGTTCGATCGTCGGATGCTTTCCGCACTAACAATCTCCCCCTTTTTGATTATGACAACCGAAATTCAAAGTTAAGTAAAAAGAAAAGACAGTGATAGCACAAGTATGAATTTAGCATAAATATATAAAGTATAAGCATAAATTTAGCACACACATAAATAAGCACATATAAAGCTCCCCCTAAATAGAAGCTTACAAAAGCTCCCCCTTAATAAAAGCTTTCACATTGTCTTAAAATTTTTATTTGAATTTCCTTATACTCTCCCCCTTTACCATATATCAAAATAAAAAGAGAGCAAAAAGAAAGTGAGAGATAAATGGCCTTAGCTAAAAAACTTTTTAATACTTAGCTTAAATTTTGAAGCAATACTTTGGTAAATTTTGAAAAACACTTAGCTCAATTTGAAATGGTTTAGAAAATGCTTAGCTCAATTTATACAAAAATTAGCTAAACTTAAGCTTTTGAAACTAATTGCTATTTGAAAAATGAGCTAATAAAACGATTTTGACAAACACTTAAAGGTATAAATACTTAACCCTTTTTTTTAAAATTTATTGATAAAAGTTTTGCTTAAATACTTAACTTTAAAAGGATTTTCATAAAAGTTTAACTTAAGTACTTAGCTTTGAGAGATAGTTTCTTGCAAGAAAAACTTAGTAAAAGATTTGGATAATTTTAGTGCTTAGTTTTGAAAAATGATTAACTAAAAATTCAAGCTTTTAAAAATAATGTTAATTCAATATTAAGCTTAATATCATATCTATTTTAAAGCTGAGTTAAAAAATAATTTTTAATTTTAAGTCAAGTCAAAAATAATTTTTAAAACCAAGTTAAAAATAATTTTTATTTTAAAGAAAAACTAACTTGAGAGAAAAAAAAATTCACTCCCCCTTGATTAATACCTTAATAAAATCTTAGTGTCCTATAGTCCAAGCATGTATTTCAAAAGAATAAAGTTTATTATATTCCTAATTTTCCATCTCACTCATTCTAGGTTATTAAGCATGTTCAGCTTATGAGTAAGTGTGAGATGGAGTTGTCTTTATTTTAATTGATATTTAAAATAAGTTTAAGTTTGAATTTCAAATGAATGAACATTTAGAATTTTGAAAAATATGTTAAAAATTAATACTTTGATTGAAATTAATTAGCCTTTAAAAATTAATTATGATTTGAACCTTAATAATTAAAGAATTAAATAAGATTTTTTAAATGATATAGAATTAAATAAGATTTATGATTTTAAAATTAATTATAGAATTAAAATGATTTTTAAATGATTTACAAATGATTTTTAAATGATTTTCAAATGTTGTTTTTAAATGATTTTCAAATAATTTTGAAATTGATTTTAAAAAAATTTTAAAAAAATTTGAAATTGATTTTAAAAGATTTTTTAAATAATTTTGAAATTGATTTAAAAAGATTTTTTAAATAATTTTGAAATTGATTTAAAAGATTCTTAAATAATTTTGTAATTGATTTTAAAAGATTTTTAAATAATTTTGAAAAAGATTTTTCAATAATTTTGAAATTTATTTTAAGATATTTTTTAAATAATTTTGAAATTGATTTTAAAATATTTTTAAATAATTTTGAAAAATATTTTTCAATAATTTTGATATTGATTTTAAAAGATTTTTAAATAATTTCTAAATAAGTTTTTTTTGAAAGAAATATGATTTTTAAATAAGTTTTTTGAAAGATTTTTAAAATGATTTTTAAATAAGTTTTTAAAATATTTTTAAAATGATTTTAAATAAGTTTTTAAAAGATTTTTAAATAAGTTTTTTGAAAGATTTAAAATGATTTTTAAATAAGTTTTTTTGAAAGATTTTTAAAATGATTTTTAAATAATTTTTTAAAATATTTTTAAAATGATTTTTAAATAAGTTTTTTAAAATATTTAATATGATTTTTAAATAAGTTTTTTGAAATATTTTAAAAATGTTTTTTAAATAATTTTTCAAGTAATTTTTAAATGATTTTCAAAGGATTTTTTAAAATAATTTTTAAAAATAAGTTTTAAAATAATATTTAAATAAGTTTTTAAAATAATTTTAAATAAGTTTTAAAAAAAATTTAAAATAAGTTTTTAAAAGAATTTTAAAATAAGTTTTTAAAATAATTTTAAAATAAGTTTTTAAAAGAATTTGAAAATAAGTTTTTAAAATAATTTGAAAATAAGTTTTTAAAGAATTTGATTTTGAATTATTAATTTAATTTAATTTAATTTTGAATTATTAATTTAATTTAATTTGATTTTGATCCTTAGTCATCTCACCCGATCTAAATATTAAATCAGGGAATCCTATAATTTTGTGAGATGAATTGAGTTTAATTTAACTTTGTGTTAGATTTGGGTTTAGCTTTGGGCTCAACAAATAGGCATTCTCTGGATAAACTTCTGGGCTATGGTGAGTCACTTGAACATCATTAAAGTAATCATGCCTTCGAGGTTTTCCAAATAGTCCTATCCACTGAACTTAATACAAAACCTTGGTCTAACTGGTTAGGATCCATAAAGGGTAGCTTCGGTTAGTTCCACTTAGCCAAATGCACCAGGTCGAAGTCATATCTTCCTAGACATGCATAGATTAAATTTCCCTAACGTACTATCATCCAAAATTTCACCAGTACCATAAGTCAAATTAAACTTGTTCCCTTTCTAATTAGTTCTAATTACCCTGCTGGGTAAGTTAGTTTTGGAGGTGCCAACTATTCTGGAGCCTCCCCATATATTGTTGATAATTTTATTTAAATTTATAAATTAGATTTGAGTTATATTTAAATTAAGTTTAGTAAATAAAAGGTACTTGATTATAGTTTGGTTTGTAGTGTTTAAATTTTACTTTAGACTTATAACCCAACTCTAGATTTTGTTGATTAGTTAAATTATTAATAATCTTTTCTAACTTATCTATTTTATCTTTTAAGATATTACTTTGTTTCTCTAATTTTCTTAACGTTAATTTCTTATGTTTATTAAATAATTTTAAGTTATTCTTATTTAGATTTGAATTAACTCTATTTATTGTATTGTTAGCATGCATATCCAATTTTGAAGAAAAATCTATACTAGAGTAAGCAAGATTATTTAGAGTACCGACATGTGTTGAAAAGATTGGATTTTCATATAATGTAAATTTATTTACCTTGATTTCTCTCCTTGGATTATTGGCTCTTCTTTCTGGGCATTGTCTTTTGCAGTGACCCATTCGTTTGCACTTAGAGCATTCAATGTGCTTCTTCCATTTCCTGATCGTTTTCTCCTTCTCCTCCAATTGAGCTGACCAAATCTTATGAGTAGGGCACTCATTTCTATAGTGCCCTCTCTCCCTACACTTAAAACAAGTTATGTGAAATTTAAAATTTGAATTTATAATTTTACCTTTAGGATCCATGATAGGATTCTCCCCCTTGACTGCTGTCATTTCAACTTCTGACTCAGATTAAGATATCTCGTTTTTGGCCATTAGTGTTATGAAATCGGTATGCTCTGATTCTTCTGAGTCTGGTTCGGAGGTTGACTCTGGGGATTCAAATTCAGATTCGGACTCAGGTTTTATTTGATCTTCTGGCTCTGAAGGGATCTCATGAAGCTTGAGCAATTTCTCCCAAAGCTCCTTAGCATTGTTGAACTTTCCAACTCGATCAAGATCTGAATTTGTTAGTCCGCATAGGATAATACAAGTTGCTTTTGCATTTGCCTCGAATGTCCTTATTGTTTGTGCATCCCACTTGTCACACGTGATGGGTACACCTTCTTCAGTGGGGAGAATAAATCCAATATGGACTATGGTCCATATTTCCGCTTCGGTCTTCAGTTGGTGCTCCACCTGATCTTTCCAGTATCTGGAATTCTCGTCGGACAGAAGTGGTAGGCATGTGGAGTTGTATCCATCTTCGTAGGCCATTAAGAAGGAATCTCGCAAAATAAAAATAATAAAACTTGTTCTTGGATTATTAGTGCAGGAAAGAGATAGAAATAGGAAGTCATGAATTTTGAGAAAAAATAATAAAATATTATAAAAAAATAAGAAAGCGACGAAAAAATGCTCGAACGGTAGTTGTACCAATTCAGAGCAATCCCGCTCTGATATCAATTGTTGGATCGAGAAGCACTAGAGGGGGTGAATAGCGCTTGTGGCTTTCACTCGTTTCGGAATCGGAAAACAATCGAATACCACAGCAGAAATAATAAAAACAAGCAACACACAAACACAAGTTGTTTACTTGGTTCGGAGCCTGTGACGACTCCTACTCCAAGGCCCACGCTCGTTGAGTGTTTACGTTGGGCAACAACTATAATCTCAAAGAGTATTACAAACTAAATACAATTATGAACTGTAATAAACTTTATACCGATAACAACAAAATCAAAACTGAAGCTCTGGATCGTCGGAATGTCGCTACAGCACTTCGGAAGCAATTCTTGAGCAGAACACAGGAGAAGGAAAGCTTTTAATTGATGTCCTCGGTCACTGCTCGAGATGTCCTTTTATTGGACGTTTAAGGCACCTCCAATGCTAGCCCAAGGCGCCTCAAACCCAATTCTTATCTCGGATAGAACGCTGAGATGAGCTTCGGATCATTGCCTCTTATCCGCCTGGAGGCGCCTTCAACGCCACTCCAAGGCGCCTCCAAGCAGTGGTCTAAGGCGCGCCTCCAAGTCCCATGGAGGCGCCTCCAGCTCCATTTCGCAGCCAGCTTCCGCCTTGTACCTGAGGCGCCTTCAAGCTCCATGGAGGCGCCTCGGGTACTGTTCATCCGAGGTGTAAGTTGATCCTTTGTTCTTACAAAATGTGTTAGTCCCAAACACATACCCTGCAAGGCAAAGTTAGTACATAATAGACATAGTAAATAAAATATTGGCAGTCTCCGGACTGTCCAGGTCTGACTTTGGATTTTCAACCGGAAATCCTAGGTTGACCCGACGCCTACTGTTCCCTCTGCGAGGAACGCGTCCTTACCTACTCCACTCAGGAGAGTTACCTGATGTCAGCACGATCTTCCAGATCAACTGGACTTTTCACCTAGGGTTACCACCCCTTAGGACCTAGGGTTACCGCCCCCCTAGGGTTTTTCTCCACCTAGGGTTACCACCCCATAGGACCTAAGGTTACCCCCCCCCCCCTCCCTTAGGATTTCCCTCCACCTAGGGTTACCATCGCCTAGGACCTAAGATTACTGCCCCTTAGGATTTTCCTTCACCTAGGGTTACCACCCCCTAGGACCTAGGGTTACCACCCCCTAGGACCTAGGGTTACCACCCCCTAAGGTTTTCACCTTGCTTAACTGCAGCTAGGATTTTTGCCTAAGAACACTTAGGACTTTCCTGCAAGCTCAATCAAGCATATTAGATAACAAATAATCTTAACTTTGAATCCCTTTGTCATTATTAAAACTTGGGTTTGATCGTTGGATGCTTCCCGCACCAACAATAACGTCGACTGACTACAATACTAACGTCAATCTGTTCCAGAGGAGTTTGAGCTTATAGCAGCACTGTCAGGTCCAATTGCAGCCGCCCAGTTCTTGTGTTCTGGTGGAGAAGAAAGCTGACCTTAATGACTCTGAATTGGCAAGGTGCCAAGTTCAATGAAAGCATACCTGTAAGTGTTTTTCTGTCTTTCATTTCTGTATCATTTGTTGTATTCAAGTTGGTAGCAGTCATTGTAATAAAATTTACAGTTGAGTGAACAAGAATATCTCATTGTTTGGATGAGGATAGCTGCCTTGCCACAAATTAGAAAACTCTATTGGAGAATTGAGAGAGACCTCACAGCCAATGAACAAATCTCAATGACAATAGAGAACAACTACTACACTTATAGTTTTGAAGGGGAGAAGAGGTTGGTACTTTCTACTACCTCATGGATCGGTGGGAAGAATGGTTTCATTGGTGTTGCATATCTTACAATTGGTAGCCTTTGCATATTTCTTACGGTAGCCTTTATAGTTCTTTATCTGCTCAAGCCCCGGTAAGTATCTTGCTCGTCTTTAGCATTTATGGTAAGAAGTACAATGAATACATTTTTCTATAGTTGATAAGCAAAAATTAGGTTAACAAGGTTTTACTTGGAACTAATAGACTTGTTGCTCCGATTGATTTCAACTTCAATGTTACCTAGTGACAACTCATGCAAGTCGGTTCACTTGTTCTTGCAGGACCCTTGGAGATCCATCGTACTTATCTTGGAACAAAAACCCAGATGGATATTAGTGAAACTTTAAGCTCAAGTTGCATTCAGAAGTTGGTAAAGTTACAAATTTAGTTGCTCTAAATCAAAGTCTGTTAATCATTTGCAAACGATTTTCTTTGTGAATTCTGTAATTTGTAACTTCAATGGAGACCAAAGAAAATACAATGTTAGATCGCTATGCAAATTGAACAATCACGTCATGTTGACAGTAGATCATCATTTTAGGAATTATGTACCTGGTTTTTATGTACACTATGTATCTATCTCTATTATATAGAGTGTATATGGTTTTGATGTGTCATGACTCTATTCTTTTTGTTAGCTTATGGTTGATTTCATTTCTATGGCAGGGTTAAAGAAAAATAATAGTTTTTCAAATATAAAAATAATGATTTTGTAAATAAAAAATTAAATATGATTTTTTTATTTTTTATTTTAAAAAGACAACGCTTTAAAACATTGCAAAAACATTGTCTTTACAAAAAATAACAACGCTTTTAAAGCGTTGCAAAAGCGTTGTCTTTGTTACAAACGACAACGTTTTTAAAGTGTTGTCTTTTAGTGGACTTTTAACAGCAATACTTTTAACAACGCTTTTTCAGTCATATAGACAACGCATTTAAAGCTTTGTTTATTAGCTTTTTTCTTGTAGTGTAAATATCCCAAACAAGCATCTAACAATCATAATAAACTAACATTCATACGAACAAACATTCATACAAACTAACTAATGAAGTATCAATATCCAACAATCAAAATAATGTAAAACAAACAAAATCTAAATAAATCATAATAAAAGAAAAAAACTAATCTATCCAAATATCCATAAATACATACCATGAATATATCTATATATAAGATAGTAACAAAAAATTTACCGAAAGTCAAATATGATGATTTATATCATATATATGTATAATTAAAATTTTTATAAATATGTATAACTAATTTTGATACTTTGATAGAAATGAACAAATGATGATGATCATCATTAAACATATAGTAATACAATAGTTAGAAATGAGCAGATTAGAATATCAAAACAAAATAAAAATTAAGTTGTTGTTGAATAAATCTCAGAAATAGTTAATCATCACGGTTTGATGGGTCTTGAGTCTTCTATGACTCAAAACCATGTGGTGTCTAGGTCTAGGTGAAATTAGCCATGACCGCTTGCATATGGGCCATGAGAGCCTCATGATCGGCTCTCATATGATCATCCTCGATTCTCATATGCTCATCAATAGCCTCCTCCTCTGTTCCTCAACGACCATCCACTAATTCATCCTCTTATTGATTGAGGTAATTTGAATGCGCAGTTCTTGATTTTTCTATTTTAAAGATTACACCTCAATAGAAAAAGAGAAACTATCATGACCCCTAGGAGTTCTCAAAAAATTAAATGCAACTTTTGCTTGGGAGCTAAGGCCGTAGAGGTTGGAGTTTTTTGTTTGTCCATCGATAACATCATAATAAATCTCATTAAGCACCTCGGTGGATAGAGGTTGTGACTCCCCTCTCTAATAGAGGCTGAGATGCCTGAGCCACTTTATTTATCATTTGATCTAGTGTGAAAAAATATAATATAATTAATATTTAATTTGATCACAATTATAAAGTTAATCAATATAAAAAAATTAAATATAATAAAGTTAATAATTTTATGTGTATGACCTAGGATCAAGGATCAACAAATGTGTTATTCTTCTTCTTGTGGGTCTTGAGAAAAACCTCCATACAAGTCGGCTGGCGGACTAGTTTGTTTTCCTGCATACACAAATAATTTAGAAAAAAATTATAAAACTTTGGTAATAAATACAAAATTTGATTATATAACTTTAAGTTAAACTCATCAGATCCATGACATGCTCAATAATAAATCTGGATTTGGATGTATGTCGAGCAGTTCCGATGCTCAGGCCACCTGGCTCTGTATTCCTGTTTGCTCGTGCCTTTTCAGTATTTACTCACCACTTTTCTACAGTCCAGGTGGTTATTCATGTACTCCATATCTTGGCTGACACATACGCCGGACTAGTACCCTTCTTTCTTATATAATAAAGAAGGTCTCTATAAAGTTTAGAACACTAACTATTCCACGTATCTTTAAATTGTTCCTTGTGGCCTTCCTCTTATGTATATTTTTTCTATAATTATACGTTGAATAAAAAATTTAGTATATTAAAGGATAAATATATTATAGAATATAAATTCATTATAATAAAATATCTTCGTTTCCTTTTCTACAGGCCTCTATGTAGTACCAGAAGTGTATACTCTTTCTTTGAATTTTCTGCTTATATAGGTGGTAATTCAATGGTCATCTGGAGTAAACCTGCATGAAAAACTATTAAGGTATGAGAAGTATATTATAAATATAGTCATATATGAACTTCAATTACGTCCTCTCTGGACGGTCTAGTGGCTAACGCATGAGGTGCTACCACCATGAGATATGGGGTTTGGATCTCGACTATGCGGAGGTAAATGCCTCCCTCATGCGCCAATCACTATTCCAAAGACTAGTAGACATCCATGATTTACCTTCTCTGTGTTGGCCCTGGGACGGGTTGGCGGGGGCGTTGGGGGCGAGCGTAGTCGCCTTTGTCACAATATATGAACTTCAATTACTAATAACAAAAAAATACTTACGAGACCCTAACAACTCATAGCACCTTGTAACCATGGAGTGCTACTGCTTGATACTGCTCTACCATAATAATGTCTACAAAATAACATTACAACACATTATAATAAAGTTTACTAACATGATAATATAAATACAAAATAATATGGAAGCATAACTTACTTGATGAACAATAATACTAATATTTAATCATCATTAACATCTGACTAATCAACATTAGCAGTTTCTAAGTCTTCATCACTAGACTTTATTAGTTCAACGAGATCCTCACTGCTAGACATCTTCATCTATATCCTTGTAAGTGACATTACCATCTACAAGTAATTGAGTTATGAATTGGAGTTGTGAATTAACTGAATGTCTCTCCACTTCATCATTCTAAAATATATCATGGTTTTGAGTAGTGATGGTGCTTGACATTTCTATAGTTGAGCGAGACTTCATTCAACAAACAGACACCATTCACTAGATCTTCTTCTCGTCGTAGGGTATTCAAGATAAAAAACTTGACCCGCTTGTACCTTGAAAATGGAAGATTCAAACTTATTGAGTCCTTTGTTTGCATTAATCTCAACTAAATTATAATTTGGATGTATTCTGGTACCTGTTCTTATAGTCAGATCTTACCATGAACATTTGAACAATACACACTTTTTTATATGTAATGTAGGATATTCAACCTCTATGATTTTGTCAAATCTACCATAGTAATCAAACTCAGTGTTATTATTGCCCATAGATCCTTTAACGCAAACACTAGAATTATAGGTTAATCTCAATGAATCTCATTGTGTCATGTGAAATTTGAGGCCATTAACATAGTAATCAGTGTACACATTTATTTTACGGAGGGGTCCTGATGTAATATCCATTATCCTATCATTTTACACATTTGATATTCTATTGTCTTTCACCTATAAAAATAGTTATGATATAAATTAGGGCATTTTTTAATACACATGAACTAAAAACTTTCACAAATTCTCTAACTTACATATATTTGAAACCATAATGTAAATTCAACCTCTAACTTTGGAGATGCCTCACTTGCAAATATTGATGAATTTTGTAGATATAATTATTGTTCGCACAAGTTGGAAAATAATGTAATTTTAAGATAATTTGGATATTAAGCAAACTAATTAAACAGGGGATAAATATTTGATTAGAGAAGTTAACTTACTATATATATGGTTTGACCTTATCACAGTTTAAGAGTATATATGTTCTTGCAGCATGATATTCTTCTTGAATTAACCATTTAGAAATAGGTGCACCAATTGACTTACTAGGAAACTTGAAAATAGAAATCATCGATGGGTCTATCGGCTAAGGAGTAGCATTATAATTTCTAGGACACTTGTGATGTCTTGTTTTCACATTATTAGCAAAATAATAGGAGCAGAAAGAAGATGTTTCTTTAATCAGATAAACATTACATATTGACCCTTCAACTCTAGCTTTATTAAGAACATTATTCTTTTTATTTCTTTAAAAACCGTTCGAATGAATACATCCATCTGTACTACACAAGACTAGCTATTTGGGTCTCATATAGTAAATGTACTGGTAGATGTTCCATTGAATAAAAAAACTGGTGGAAATATGTGCTCCAGCTTACATAATATGAGAGAAATGTTTGTTTTTAGCCGAAGTATATCATCCATCATAATACACCTTGTTGTCAAATCTCTTAAAAATAGACTCAATTATGTGAGTAGTTGCCAACCATTTTGAGGAAGTAAGTTATGGAAAGTTACTGGAATAAGTCTTTGCATGAATATATGATAGTCATGACTCTTCATTTTAAACATCTTTAACCTATTCACATCCACGCATCAAACCATATTTGAGGCAAACCTATCTGGAAATTCTATTTCTTTCAACCAACTATATAAAACTTGCTTACCATCTTTGTCCAATGTATAACAAGCCTTTGGAAATCTATTGGTTGATTCATTTTGAGACAACTCTAGTCTATTGACTAGTTATTTTAATTCCTTATATGATTTTATAGTGTCTTTAGTTCTTCTAGGCACATTCATCATAGTGTTGAAGATATTATCGAAGAAAATTTTCTCAATATGCATGATATCTAAATGATGTCAAATGAGTAGATACTTCTAATACTCCTTTTCTTCCAACTACACTTGCACATCCTAATAATGTATTTATTAATCTCATCAGAATTAGGTTAAGATACTGGTATAAATTCATATCTATTTATTTATTTAATGATTTCTTCAGTTGAAGCATAGACTATTGGAGGAAATTTTTTGACTATAATATTCTTTAGGATTTTTTTTATTTCACTTGAAAGGGTGATCAACTGGTAAAAATTAATGGTGATTATCAAACTAAGATACCTTCCCACTGTAAGATAATGAAAATGCATTAGACTCTGTCATGCAGTGTGGGCATGCTAATTTAATAGTCGTGCTTCATCTCAATAACATTAAGTATACTGAAAAATCACTGATCGCCCATAATAATGCAACATGTAATCTAAAATTAGTTTTGTTAGGACCAGTTGAGCTAGAGAGGGGGGAGGGGGTGAATGGCTCACTTCGATTTCTTCGTTGACTTGACTTTGCACGATGAAAATTTGAAGACAATGCTAACTCTTGTATTTACTTGGTATCCACCTCTTCAAGGAGGTGACTAGTCCAAGGATCCATACCACTATCACTCTTCTACTATAGAACTTCTCCATCTCGAAATTACACCGAAGGTGGAGAAACCTTACATGATTTACAGCTCTCTCTCTCTATCCAAAGGAAAAAACTCACAGCTACTATAAGGAAGAAGAAGAGGATGATTACAAACTTGGAATAGCTTCTTTTTTGTAGAATACAACTTGAAAATATGGAAAGAAGGAGAGCTTGAACTTGTTCTTGAGCACTTGAGAGATCTTGAGCATTGAGAGCAATAGAACAGTATATTTTCGGAGAGAGTCTTTTTTTTACATCTTTTTGAGCATTTAAAATGTCTTCAAATATAGCTGTTTCTCACATGATCGTCGTTGTGAATCAATTGGGTACATCTCCAATCGATTCAAAAGTATCTGCTTAGCACCATCACGTCAAGATCAACAGTGGATCATTTGGTTCGAACCTCAATTGATTGGGCAAGTATTCTCAATCGATTGAATTCATCAATCGATCACTGGATCGATTCAGACACGCGTTGAGCTCTCGCGTAGAAACTTCTTCAATCGATCGATCAATTGATTGGTCTCCTCCAATCAATCGGTTGATCAATCTAGGAGCATTCTGTGCTTCGCACAGAAGCTTCATTAATCGATCGGCCAATCGATTGGTTTACTCCAATCGATCGGTTGATCGATCCAGGAGCGCTCTGTGCTTCACGCAAAAGCTTAGTCAATCGATCGGACAATAGATTGGTTTCATTCAATCGATCAGTTGATCGATCCAGGAATGCTCTATTTCATAATCGTGCGTCTCAATCGATTTACCAATTGATTGTCGATTTCTTGATTAATAGCAAGTGGATTAATACATATTTCTTTTAATAAATATCTCATGCCAGATAAACGCCTACTCCCTGGACTTTCTTGCCTTGCATCCGACCTTCTGACCTGCAAGGACTTTTCTTGCCAAGAATCCGGTCCTTGACCTTCTTGAACTTCTCTTGCCTTACATCAGTCTTCTGACCTGCAGGACTTCTTTTGCTAAGAATCTAGTCCTCGATCTCCTTGGACTTCTCTTATCTTGCATTATATCTTCTGACCTACAAGGACTTTTCCTGCAAACTTACAATACATGTTAGATCCAAACGTATTAACCTAAACTTAAATAATTGTCAACACATTGAAACTTTCAGGGCATGATTGCACTAACAATCTTCCCTTTTTTGATGTTTAACAATCTATTTAAGTTTAGGCTAATTTCCAACACACTATAATAATAATGAAATGGTAAATAGTAAGAGCAAACCACATACTGTCATGAACTACGCATGAAATTCATCTTAATTAAGCATAAGCAGTAATAACTGTTAGATTGTGGCGGCTAGCTAGAAGGGGAGTTGAATAGCCTAACAAAATAAAAAATAAACTTTTCTCGAACTCTTAAACTAACACTTGCATAAAATCGAAAAGCAATAACTTAAAACTGAAAATACAAGGCACCAGAGTTGACTTGGTTACAACCGGGGAGGTTGTTAATCCAAGGAGAATGATCGTACTAAAAACCCCTTCAGGCGGAGAAGCCTCTTACAATGATGAAGCGCAGAAAACAGAAGCTTAACTACAGAGAAAGCGTACAAGCGTAGAAAGAATGAATTGCTTGAGTTATTTTAGTTGTTGAAAAAGCTTCTGGACCAAGGCTATATTTATAGCCTTGGTCGGGGCGTCTTGAGGGTTCCGGGCACCCTGGGGGAGGATAAACTTTATCCCCCAATGTTTAGATAGAGTCAAAACTCGATCCGATCAAAAAGTCAACTCCAGGCGCCCGGAAGGGTTCCGGGCGCCCCGAAGGGAGAAGTCAACCCCGTTGACTTTTTCTAGCCCGGGTCTTCTACTCCGGCTCCGTTCGCCTCAGACCGAGTCTTCCGCTCGCTTGGGTGATCTCTGTCATCTGGAATAGGGCTCACCTGAACCCAACTTCCGATTTTCTCGAGGAGGCTTCCGCTCCGGCTTCTCGTCCCTCGGAATCGCCGCGTGCTTCCTTCTCGTCCGCCAGTGTACTCATCCGCAGTCTTCGTCCCACGGTCGCACCCCGTGCCGACCTTCTCGCTAGCTGCGTCTCTTGCTCCTCGAGCAATCTTCCACTCCGACTTCTCGTCCCTCGGAACCACCACATGCTTCCTTCTCGTCCGCCGATGTACTCTTCCGCAATGCCTCGTCTCTCGGACGCACCGCGTGCTGTCCTTCTTGCTAGTTGCATCTTCCGCTCGACTACCTGTGCTCTTAAGTTCCTGCACACTTAGACACAAGGTTAAAAACACACATGACCTAACTTAACTTGTTGATCACACCAAAATAACCTTGGGGTTCCAACAATTTCTCCCTTTTTAATGTGAGCAACCCAAGTTAAGCTAGGGTAAAATAGACATGAAAATAAACTAACTAAATTTTTGCAATTAAGTGCAAACAGATAGAAAAATTATTTTTGGTCTGCCTCCTCCTAGACTTATACTTTTCCTTTCCCCCTTTGATCACATAAAAAATTGGTGTTGCAAGAAAAAAATTTAAGGGTTAAAACAAAATTCTAACTTTCTTAAAAAATTCTAAGTTGAAAAAAAACTCTAAGTTAGAGAATTTTTGAAAAAAAATTCTAACTTAAAAAATAATTACAAAATAATTTATAACTTTCAGACGAATTTTGTAACTTAAGCAAAAAAAATGTTCTAAGTTAAAAAAATCTTTTACGTAAAAAAAATTCTGACTTCAATAGGTAAACAAACTTTAAGATGAATTTCTTTAAAAAAATTTTCTAAGTAAAGATTTTCAGCAGAAATTTTAGAAAAAACTTTTAACTTTTGTATAAAAGTTTTATGCAAAAAAAGTTTCTACGAATAAATTTCTAATTTCGGAGGGTCTTTTAACTTAGGCAATTTTAGTTTTAAAAAAATTCTAAGTAAAAATTTTTTAAAAAAAATGTTTAAATGACTTTTTAAAGCATTATTAAATTTCCACCTTAATGCTTTTATCAGAAAGTTAATTAAACATTTTATTTCAATATTTTGGCTTTCAAGTCGTGGCGAGGCACTAGGCCTTCTTGGTTATTGGAGCAACAACAACTTCCTTAGACAAAGCCTCATAAAGAAATTTTAATGTCTAATTTTCTCGCTGAAAGCTCTAAATCTGAAAAAATTCAAGTCAAACAAGACTTAGGAACCCAATATAGGTTCCAGCCTACTGGATTAACTAAATATTTCTTGGGGACATATTTCTTTGAAATATTTCTAATCTGCCCCTTATGATATCGAAAATACCAATTTAAATTATTAAATCTTCTAAAATTTGTATTAGATGAAAATGCACGATTTTTCAAGTTATCTACTTGAATTTTCAAAATTTCATTTCCTGATTTCAATTTCTCATTTTCTAATTTAACTTTATCTAATTCTTCTAAAGGGCAAGATTTAGCTAATATTATTTTTAAATTCTTAATTTCTTTTTCTAACTTGCAGCAGTCTTTAGTTAGAAACTTAACAAACTTAAAAATTTTATCGGGAGGAAGAGATCATACCTCACTTACCTTATCGATCTCGTTGTCCGTGCCTCCCCTTGAACTATTGCTTTCTTCCGATGTAGCTCCCCCTTCATCGATGCTCTTGATGCTCATCTCGGAAGAGCTTGAATCGCAGTCGTTGTCTTGATGACTCGCCATTAATGCGAGTCCGGAGAACGTCTCGACTTCCGATTCAGACGACGTATCGTCCCACGTCGCCTTTAGGACCTTGTGCTTTTGGACATGCTTCTTACCTTTATCCTTGTCCTTGTTCCTCAGCTTAGGGCAGTTGTCCTTGACGTGCCCTTCTTTGTCGCAGTGGTAGAAGTGGATGGTCCTTTTCTTTCTGCCCTGCGGATGGTTAGTAGTTCTAGATTTACAAAGTTTTTTAAACCGTCTTACCATCATTGCCATTTCCTCGTCGTCGAGAGAAGATTCCGACTCAGGTTCGTCTCTCGATGTTTTGAGGACGACATTGTTCTTGGGATCCTTCGTACCTGCACATCTTGATTCGTGCACTTTAAATGTTGAGAAAAATTCTTCAAGTATAAGTTTTTCCAAATCTTTCGAAATGTAAAAGACATCTACTAGTGATGCCCATTTTGAATTTCTCGGAAAAGAATTTAAAGCGTACCTTAGCGAATCTCGGTTACTTACCTTTTCTCCGAGATCGACAGTCCGGTGATGATCTCTTTGATTCTCGAGTGCAGATGCACAATTGTCTCGTCTTCCTAAGTCGTAGGTTGGTCAGCTGATTGCGAAGTAGATCCCATCTAGCGAGCTTGGCTTCAGACGTTCCTTCGTGCAGCTCAAGGAGCTTCTCCCAAAGTTCTTTTACCGAGTCGTAGTTCCCGATCCGGTTGACTTCTTGTGGCGGAAGAACGCTTAGCAGATGGTATTTTGCTTTACCGTTCGCTACGTAGTCGGCCTATTTTTTTCGTCCATTGATATTTTTCTTTGCCCTCTGGAGCTACAAAGACAAATTCCATTATTAAAATTAATTCAAAATCAGTTGTAAAGAATACCTGCATTCACTTTTTCCAAGTAGTGAAATCCCCTTCGAATTTCGGCGGATAGATGTTTGGTCCGGTCATTATCTTTGCTTCGATTAACGGTTAGTCCTCCTGAAGCGCCTCAGCTCTGATACCACTTGTTGGATCGCGGCGGCCGGCTAGAAGGGGGGTTGAATAGCTTGCCAAAATAAAAAACAAACCCTTCTCGAACTCTTAAACTAACACTTGCATAAAATCGAAAAGCAATAACTTAAAACAGAAAATACAAGGCACCGAAGTTGACTTGGTTACAACCGGGGAGGTTGTTAATCCAAAGAGAATGATCGTACTAAAAACTCCTTCAAGCGGAGAAGCCTCTTACAATGATGAAGCGCAGAAAACAGAAGCTTAACTACAGAGAAAGCGTACAAGTGTAGAAAGAATGAATTGCTTAAGTTGGTTTAGTTGTTGAAAAACTTCTGGACCAAGGCTATATTTATAGCCTTGGTCGGAGCGCCCTGAGGGTTCCAGGTGCCCTAGGGGGGATAAACTTTATCCCCCAACGTTCAGATCGAGTCAAAACTCGATCCGATTAAAAAGTCAACTCCGGGCGCTCGGAAGGGTTCCAGGCGCTCCGGACAGCTCCGGGGCGCCCCGGATTGTTCCAGGCGCCCCGGAGGGAAAAAGTCAACCCTGTTGACTTTTTCCAGCTTGGGGGTCTTCTGCTCCGGCTCCGTTCGCCTCAGACCGAGTCTTCCGCTCACTTGGGTGATCTCTGTCATTCGGAATAGGGCTTACCCAAACCCAACTTCCGGTCTTCTCAAGAAGGCTTCTGCTCCGACTTCTCGTCCCTCAGAATCGTCGCGTGCTTCCTTCTCGTCCGCTAGCATACTCATCCGCAATCTTCATCCCTCGGTCGTACCCCGTGCCGACCTTCTCGCTAGCTGCGTCTCTTGCTCCTCGAGCAGTCTTCCGCTCCGACTTCTCGTCCCTCGGAACCACCGCACGCTTCCTTCTCGTCCGCCGGCGTACTCTTCCGCAGCGCCTCGTCCCTCGGACGCACCGCGTGCCATCCTTCTCGCTAGTTGCGTCTTCCGCTCGACTACCTGTGCTCTTAAGTTCTTGCACACTTAGACACAAGGTTAAAAATACACAGGACATAACTTAACTTGTTGATCATACCAAAACAACCTTGGGGTTCCAACAATAACAACACATATCTAACGAAGCATGAATTTCATCTTAATTAACCATAAACTTCAACTTATATCTCTCCCTTTGCCAAATATCAAAAAGAAACTAGAAACACTCCCTCTCAATGGGTGCACTAAGTAAACACAATATACTCGAGGGGTACTCCCCCTAAATTAAAAGACAATAAGGTATGCCCCCCACGTATCATGCACACAGAGAGCAACATAATATGACAAACAAGAGTTTAGAAAGGGGACATATTATAAAAAATATATATATATATATATATCACACACCAAAAGGAAAGTCTGAAGTTCACACCATAGACTTTACGACAAACAAATACATAAAGTGCAAGAGCACTGTGTCATAAAGGTACAAATAAGTCAAATGAGTCATCTCCAAGAGGAGTGGAAACAGGTCGGAAGCAACAACGGGATCAGGAGCAAGAGTCGCAGCCGAAGCAACAACAACCCCAGAGACATCAGCATCAGGCGAGACTGAACGCGCAGGAGGGAGAGACTGAGACGAGTGGCCCGCCATCCAGGAGCGCACTAAATCCACCAGAGAATCAAGGCTCATCCACAAAGTGGCAACCTCAACGCTCACCTCAGCAATAGCCATGGACAGCTCCTCAAAGAGAGTGTCCACGGTCTCCTCAAGTGTCTGAAGTTGAACAGCTACAATGGGACTAGGAGAATTAGGTGCCGCAACATCTGCCTTAGGATCAGCCACTCCCGGAGTTGGCGCCTGACCTTCCCTCCAAGGTCGATCCCTCGGTCCCTCACCAAGAGCACGCTGATCAATCCATCGTACGCCATCCGACCCAGCCTCAATACCAGTCTTAGTGAAGGACCGTGTAGAGATGCGGGAATACGCGACGGTCACATGCTCTAGCTACCCTCGGGATACATCAATGTGCATGGACTCTAACCAGTCTGTAATGAGATTTCCAAAAGGCATATGGACTGTCTACTGCACTGGCTGAGTGAAATGGATGATGCAATGAAAGATGCTCAAAGCAATGTTGACATCAAGGAGATGCCACATGGCGTACAGTAAAAACATGTGCGAAGGTCTGATGAGGGC
Organism: Zingiber officinale; assembly: GCF_018446385.1. NCBI lineage: Eukaryota > Viridiplantae > Streptophyta > Magnoliopsida > Zingiberales > Zingiberaceae > Zingiber > Zingiber officinale. Next base: position 107,316,159 of record NC_055990.1, read on the forward strand.
TAAGGCACGGGAGACAATGGACAAAAGATAGTTAATAACTTGAATAATGCGTTGTCCCTGGCGGATAATTCAAGGGAGGAGAAAGTGGTAATATGCGCATTTGGACCATCCGGGCAGGGACAACCAAAGAGACGCTGATACATGGAATCAATGGTGATATGCTGGAATGGTAGAGGCAATAGATCAGGTAAGGTAGGGTAAACACGAACTCATTCGTCGACGGACGACACCCCAAAAACTGTTGAAGGATCTGATAAGAAAAATCCAAGCTACGCTTGGCTACACGAGTACGGTAATGAATGCCATCGGATGTATGCAAGTTATTATAGAACTCGGATACAAGCCCGACATTAACACTTCTTTCATAATAGACAATGGATGAAAGCTTGTAATGTTCGATTAAGGAGAAGACTTCAAAGTAAGAATCATGATAAAATTGACAATTGATGGATCGAGGAGGGATCAGTTTGAAGGTGTTTCGGTTAAAAGTTTGTTATAAAGTAGCATTCAAAAAATGTTGATCAGTGGGAGGTTGAGGACGGGACTGCAGCCGAGACAAACCCTCACCCGACTCACTGACCTTTTGTTTCTTTCTAAACGATGAGGAATGAAATGAAATGCGCAATGACACAGGCAACACAATGCAAAAAATGCAATGTCGTTCATATGATGCATGAATGAAATGCATAAAAAAACAGCAAGATTAGAAACCTAAAGCAACACTCATATTATAGAAGCAAAGTCTAGAGATAAAGTAAAAGAAAAGTGTAGGATTTACTTAGGATTCAGATTCCGCATCCAGGCATGTGAGTTCTGCGACGAGGAGACGAGGAAGACAGTGGATCGCGAGCCCCATTCGCCGAGAGGAGAAGTGCGGAAGTGGGAGAGCACCCGTTGCCGATGAAGACCATCGAAGAAGGCGGCCGACGAAGTTGGGAGAATCGTTGGGGAAATCACCCAAGTTAGGGCACAGAACGAGTCGAGAGGAGAAAGTTTGAACTTTGTCTCTAATTCGGACATAGTCATCGAGCTTGTCTCTGACTTAGCCTTAGATCCAACCTCATTTCCCACTCGGGCTCAAGCGCTGACCTCATCTCTAACTCGATCATAATCGTCGAGCTCATCTCCAACTCGCCCACAGTCACCGACCTCATCTTTGATTCGGACACAGGCGTCATGCTAATTTTTGACTCGGTTACAATTGTCGACTTCCTCTATTTGAGGCCACTTAACATTGACCTCATCTCCTTATCTGCCCCATGCTCAAGCCCACATCCTACGTGGCCTACGGAAAATTGTTTTGGGGGGGGGAGGGGGGTGTTGGGATAAGGAAGCGACATAACTACTTCATTCATGGAACTATTTAACTCGGAAGACGTGGTGAATGATAAAGTGCATCCTAGAGCACGTGGAGAATGGTAACACACATCTTGGAGCATGTGGGTAATAGAAACACATGTCTCAGAACATGTGGTAAATGGATGCACACATCTCATAAAGCGTGCACATTTATAGATCTTTTAAAGGCCCCCGCTCCCATGAGTGTAGGTATGCGCAAACAAATCCTTAGACTTCAGAACTTTTCCTTGTTTCTTCCAAGTCCCGCACACCTTATTAATTTGAGTGTCAGAGTGATCTCATCAAAACACCTCCCGACGCCCTTCTAACTCTTTCTTTGTGAGCTTGAGATTCGTTCATCTCTCTCGTCAATGTCCCTTCAGGAGTCATGTAACATGCCCAAGCTCGTTAACTGGTGGCTAGACCATCTACGGTGTTAGGTCGGAACACACCCCAACATACCTATCTCCCTTAAATGATCAATTATATATTTTCTCTTACAAACAACAATTCCTATTTTATTTTGAGCAACTTTCATACCTAAGAAGTATTGAGAATACCTAAATCTTTTAATCCATGTCGTTGGATGGATTATCTTCTCGTTCACTTGGCTCGAGTCTAATATAGATAAGCATTAAGAGTCTTTGCTTGGTAATGAACGATTAAGTCTCCATTTGTTAGGCTTATACTTGAATTAACAACACACAATATTTGTCATTTAGATTAAATCCCATTATGTGATCTAATACTGTTTATTTTAAGGGGGTTTATGCTATTGGATATGGTTTGAATGTTTTGATCCGTTAACTTGATTCGTTAATATCAATGGGTTGTTAACGTGTTATGGACTTCAAGTGGATGGTCTTTCTAAGATGGGCCAAGTTATAAAAGAATGAAGTTCACATTTGAAGTTGGACATCTTGTTAAATTGTTGACTCTTCTTCTTCCTCTCTATTTCCCTATTGAGATGAGGACTTTAGTTGTCGCCAATTCCTATAAAAGGTCATTCCGCTACGCTTGTAGGAGCTTGGATCAGCAACAAGCAAAGGCTACAATGGCTTTGGCTCTCGATTCATATTAGTCATTTCGGTTTGTCGTTGTCGCAATTCAATTTTCAATTTAACTTTATAAATAATTGATAACTAGATCCGATGCATCATTCGATTTTATTAGATGTATTGCAAATGCTTTCAGGTAACTCTTGCACGAAAACTCAACTATTCTGCAGTAACATACGAGCAAGAGTGAGACACCTTTAAAGCGCTTAGAAAAAAAAAAGGCTCATCTTTAAGACCCTTTAACAATTTTTATCATACTCTTTCACATTCTTATTTTATGAGGTAAAAACAAAAGGAGATGATTTGATAAGTGATTTTCATCTCACCTAATAAATTAGCCAGTATCGATCAATGTATTGATGTATTGACAACCAAGGAGCAATCATGGAGAGTGTTTGGTAGAATATTTACTAAGTGCCTTTTAGATTCTAGTTATATTGAAATACTTTTGAGTATTTGTGAATGTTAATTTACTTTAGCTTCTATAATTTTTACTAAAAAGTTGGAAGCAAGAATTTGATGATATTTTTCTTACTTTTGCTTTTTTGTTTATGATCTAAAATTAAAAAATAACATTTATGTCCTTAATAAATTTATCATTTTACATAATTACCATCACACTTATATGATATTTATTTTTTAAATAATATTTTATATTTTATATCATTTGTTTTTATAGATTTGTTTTATACATATTTTTATGACTTTATATAAATTTTATTATTTTTATTTTTATTTTTATTAATTTTATATATTTTCATTATAAAAAAATAATAATTTTGATACAATATAATAATTATTATATTTAGATAATTTAAAAAGATTAATTTATATAGTTTAAAGATTTTATTGTCATTTAATTAAAAATTAAGTTTGGAAACAATTATTTATCAAACACTCTAACTTTATTTTGTATTAACTTTTGACTTTTATTTTCAAACACTCCGTACTTTTAACTTCTCACTAACTTCAAAATAATTTTTATAAGGATCACTTTTAAATAAATAAAAGCTCTCCCAATACTCCTTAAATTATTTAAAACCAATAAACAAAATTGGAATGATCCTATCCAAAGGAATGAAGCTGGAAAGCTAGGAAGGGGGTGGCTCTGTTGATTGGATGAGAATCTTGCTCCTCTCTGCAAAACTAAATCAAAATCAGGGAAGGGGTCTCTGGCATTGGCCCTATAACGCTCTAAGTTAAAAATAGAGGAAGGAAAATAGAGAATAGTAATTTCAGAAGTGTCTTTTTTTGCTTGTTCCTTATACCTTACAAACTCTTTTATACCTTTCTTAGTGACCTTTCATCTTCCCCTATTTAATTATGTTGTTTAATAATATACAGAAGACATCTTCGTCTTGTCTTCTATGCATGTAATGATAGACGGAGTGTTCTCTTTTGCTTTTTCTTCCCCTTATCAATTGTCTTTCCCTCAAGCGATCCGTCATAAGTATAATGCCAACGCCGCACCCCGAGCCGGATAGATGACCCGATTGGCTCGTGCTCCAAGCCTGTTCGGCTTAGGTTCTTGGCCCATTCGGCTGGCCATATAATAGTCTACTCAGCTAGCGGACCGGACAGTGATTCATTCGATCGGTCGATGCACCCACTTCTTCTCGAGCGCGGTCGTGCCTTGCTTAAACTCTGACATTAACCGCCTTGACCTTGACCTACACCGTGACAATTGACTCATGCCAAGTAGGCTCCTCCTTATCGCCACATCACAAGCCTCCCCTTCAAATCTAGTCGAAGGAGGCTACAAATCCGACTGACTGGACAAGATGTGTCTTCGGTGAATCTGAGGGCCATTCGGCCCAAATGCTCCAATGTTCGATCAGAATATGCTCGATCTGCAATCACTGATCGATCTGATAGCCGACGTCGCTCGACGTTCAATCTGGTGGCTCGTTCCTTATGCCGATCTAAAAGATGAGCAAAAACACTTGTAAAATTTCCCCTCGGGTGAGCGCAGTATAAGCTGACATCATTCAAATATCTTGAAGACCGTGCAAATCCTTGATAATTATGGTCGAGCACGAGACCATACCTTTTTTAATTAAGCTCATTAAATGTTTCCAATGACCAAATGGCATGTACGTGTCTATTACTACTGCCACATGCTCGATGTGACAGGCGGATATCCGCTTGTCCCGAGACATGCGCCATTTCAAAATCAACGGTTGGATCTCCCTCTAGGTTTTCGTAACACTGGATCGGATGGTTGAGGTCGATCGGTCGCGAGGTTTATAAACTCGCGTGCTTCGCCGTTTTCTGCACTTTGCATCTTCATCTTCATTAGTGAGCATCTTAGCACCACTGCGTTCTGCGTCTTCTCCAGCAATCTCAGCAATCTTCCTAGTAAGCCTTCACTTCCCTTCAATCAAATCTGTTTCAGTGTTCGTAGCATTTTTTTCCTCTCAATCGAACTTCTTGGTTTCTTGTCAACTTCTATTTCTGATGGCAAGCTCCTCTCAGGCTCCCGCCTCCATCCCCGGGCTCTGGTATACGACCCTGGAGTCCAGATTTGACGGAGGTGATATTGAGAGTTTGAGAGATGCTTTTGAAATTCCCTCTGACTATCAAAATGGCCTTCCCTCGGCTTTTGACCGCCCGAACGAGCTGCCTCCAGGTTTCATTTGCTTCTTTAGGGACCAATTTACCGCTGGTCTGCAGTTCCCGATCCACCTTTTTTCTCGATCGTTTGTAAATATTTTTGCATTTCTTTACATCAACTAGTGTCGAACTCTTTTCGGCTACTATGCGGGGTAGTCGTTCTATTTCACCTGCATAGTATACCTCTTACTCCTCGGCTCTTCCACTATTTCTATTATCCAAAATTATCCGAGCCAGGGACTTTCCTCTTGCAAGCCCAAATGGGCCTCATTTTCTTTGACAATATGTCGTCTTCCAACAAGCATTGGAAGGACTACTACTTTTTCATTCATTTTCCCAAGCGGCTAGACTTTTCGACCAGGTGGCAATTAGAGGTGTCGAACCCTCCTGAGCTCAAGAAATATAAGCCGCTCGGACTACCTCCATGCAGCATCCAGCTTGATCGGTCAGAAATACCATATCCACAAGCTGCTATTGGAGGGTGTTCTCTACGTGTTCGGCCTAAGCCCGATTCGAACAAGGCTTCCATTCAACCTAGGTATGCTCCTCCTTTGGCTAACTATTGAATCTAACTGATTTCTCCTTTTCTTTTATAGCTCAAGTCATGTTGCGAGCTCGTCTGGCCGGAAAATCCAAACTCGTGGATGCAGAGATCAATGTTGTTGCCGTGGCCGAGTTGGAAAGTTGTGGCTTGCAACTGATCAGCTCTCAAGATGATCCGCTCGGAGAGAGCACAGGGGCCCCAACTCAAGGAAGCGGAGCAGACAACCATACGGTTGGCGGTGAGGTGACTATCATCGTGAATCCTCCGCCCGAGCGTCCTCTAGTAATTATAGTCGGCGAGGCCTCAGAATCGGCTTCTTCCAGGGAGCCGTTGTTAAGTCACAAAAGATGTCAGGCGAAAATTGCCACCCGATCTACTACCTCAACCACACAAACTCCCACCCAGACTGGTCTGTATTTCTCACCCAAGCGGGGAACAACCTCCACTCCTATGCCCGAACAAGCGACGGCTGCCCCCACACAGTTTTCTTTCATTCGATCGGATTCCATCTCTATCCGAGTTGCCCCAAGGGACAATCGCTGCACCACCGGTCGCCTTCATACTACCAAAGATTCAGAAGTCATATATTCGGCCAACGTCAACGTCCCAATCGGCTGGTAGGGCAACCTCAGCCCCGTCTGCTCCAAGTGGCCAACGCCATATAATTTCAATCATTCATTTGCCAACGAACGAGTGGAGTGACACTGAAAGCGTTGAATCCTGAGCCCCGGAGTACCAAATAATCATCCGGGGACCACTAGCACAGATATGGGCCGAAGCCCGCGCCCGTGCGGCGATCATACCTCCGGGGGCACTCACTGATAGCCATACCCAGATGTCCACTGAGGTAACTATTTATATGTTATTACCTATCGCCGCTCGGCTCTTAAAAATTCTTTATGCTTTCTCACAATATTGGGTAGAAAGTCTGGTTGTGTGCCAGCGGCTTGCCTTTTCGGAGGAAGAAGTCAAACAGCTGCATGCTCCGAGCAGCCAGGCAGTGGCTTCCCAGGCGCAGTTGGAACAACTGAACACTGAGCTGGCTCAATTAAGGGTCGATCTGAGTAAGAGCTCCGAACAGTATGAGGCGGAGAAGAGCAAAGGCTCTGAGCAAGATGCTCAATTGGCTTGGCTAGAGAAACAGATCAGCTCTTTCGAGATGAAGCTTAATTTGGCCAACACTAGGAAGCTCCGAGCCATCGAGGACTTGGAGATCAAAAATAAGGAGTTCAAGGTGTTGGTCAAAAACTTAAAGGAGGCTGAGGCCACACTGAAGGCCAAGAGGGATGGATAATTGGCCAATTAGACTACATTGAAGGCAGTTGGGAGGATCATTTGCCATTGGTAGAGTTCGCCTACAACAGCAGCTTTCATTCGGCTATCTAGATGACACCATTTGAAGCGTTGTATGATAGGCCTTGTCGGACACCCACCCTCTGGGATGAGGTTGGGGAGGCCCAGCTGTTGGGACCTTATAAAGCTCAGCAAGAGGCAGAGTTGGTCCGTACTATCAGACGGAGGATGTCAGAGGCGAAGGACCGCCAGAAGAGTTATGCTGATGGGAGACGCAGACCTTTGGAGTTCTCTACAGGCAACCATGTATTTCTATGAGTTTCACCCACGAAAGGGGTGAAGAGATTTGGCCTTAGAGGTAAGCTAGCTCCGCGATACATTGTTCTAGATCCTGGAGAAGATTGGAGCAGTAGCTTACTTACCACCATCCCTGGCAGGCGTGCACGATGTATTCCACGTATCTATGCTGAGGAGATACTGTAACGACCCACCTTCTAGGTACTGGCTGTAAGGCCGGTCGCTACAATAATGCTAAACTATACTGTCCGGAAAGCTGGGCTAATTAAAATTTTGCTATTCTAATTACTGGGAACGCTGAAACTAAACGCTCTACATGTACCTAATAATTGTACACATGCTAGGGAAGACAATCTATGCCTCCCGGATGATTTGCTAGCTGTAATCAAGCATTCCAATCGATCCATGGATCGATTGGGCTGTTGGATCGATCCAGGGATCGATCCAGCTTGATACTGGCACGGAAGGAGACTTTGGATCGGTCGGCTGACCGATCCATAGCTTCTGTATGCAGCTGGATCGGTCTACCGACTGATCCAGGAGCACGTTGATCGGTCGGTAGACCGATCAGTGAGCCTCCGTGCTTCTGCCCTCTTCTGTACGCAGCTGGATCGGTCTACCGACCGATCCATAAACTCTCTGTTCGAGTCTGGATCGGTCGGCTGACCGATCCAGTGGTGCAACCCCATTCCTGATCGGTCGGCTGACCGATCAGGGTTTCTGATTTCATATCAGAAACTTCTGATTTCAGCACTGATGCGTGCCAAAGATCTCACATAACAACTAACTAATGCATAATAAACATTCAAATAACCTATAGCTAACATTCCAACATGACATGGAGCATGGTTCATCGACTCATAACCTTTAACTACTAGAAATGCATAGAAAGGAAGGTATAAGAAAATGTCTTAAGGAAGAACTAGTTTCTAATTTGCTAAACTCTCCAAGGTCTTTTATTCTAGTTCCTGCCACACACACCATCCTTGCATTGCCCTCCAGCTTCCTCTGTTAGTCCATTTTTCCTTTACCTTTATCTGCAGTATAAGGAAAAATAGAATCTGTAAGCTTAAAGCTTAGTAAGAAACCATCTACCTCACAAAAACATGCATTCGATGCAATATGCTTTTAAAACATGCCGTTTGAAATATATAGTGATTGAGCTAAAACATGGCATACTATCCTACAATACATTGCAATCAAAACTAGCCATGGCATACTATCATCTAAAGCATGTGAACATGAACTGAACATAGAGCTATCATACCCAAATCATAGAAAAACTGAGCTGAACATATAATGAGCTAAACTGAAACTAACTGATACTGAATTCAAACTCAACTAACATAACTAATTTTGAGTTTTGAAAACTAATTCATAATAAGTGAAAATACATAATCATGTTGTTTGGGCCCGGCAACTCTACTTGCTATGCGCGCATCCCTAACTAGACCCGGGTTTGCAAGTCCCGAATTTAGTAGGGTTAACTAGGTTATCTAAACCTAGGGACGACTGTGGGAGTCCAACCCAATGGATATCTGATCCAGTACAGTGCCACTGAAAATAAAATACTGAAATAGCTAATACTTGCTTATTCTATTGTTTCTAGGTTATCTGAACCTAGAGCTAGGTTATCTAAACCTAGAGGCGACTGTGGGAGCCCACCCATTGGATATCTGATCCATATAAGCTGTAATAAACTGAGAATACTGAATAGATACTTCTAATGTATCTAACTGAGCTGTTAAAGATACATATGGTGCATTTTTACTAAACTAGCTATTTTATCGAACACTTAGTGTGCCCTAACTCTCCTCTCTATTAGGGAGACCGCCTCTAGGCACCCGACAACATCAACCTCCTATCTGAAGAGGGAAGACATGCCCGGCCCATCTAGAGGTGCTCAACTAAATCCCTAATCTGCGAAGAGAGTTAAATACACCCTAGGTATCGATAAAAAATCTGCATACATCCTAACTAAAGTATAAAAACTCAATCGGAAGCTATTATACTGCAGGTGAGGGGTTTCTTACCTCGTACGCTAATTTTCTTACAATTACTTTCGCTAGAAATTCTGGTGGAGACGACTTCTCGACGATTCGCTCGCGTCTATGCGTTCCTCCCGCGGAGGGGAACGTTCTCGTGTCGGAGTCATCGCCGGAGAGTGCTCTTAGGGCCCTAGGGAGGGAACCCTAGGTGTTCCCTTGTGGTTGGCGCCGAGAGAAGGAGAAAGAAGAGGAAGTGGCGTGAGGGCTTCGGTGAAGAGAGAATTGCCGAACCAAACTCCTAAAATAAACCAAACCCTCTTTAAGTTTTTAATTTATATTAAGTGGTTTAATGAACCCAACTCTAATATAAATATATTTGGTTCTCCTTTCTTTCAGCACGGCCCTGCTGGGTTCACTGGTTTCTAACATTATCTGCAAACCATAGGTCTCGGGTTCGATTCCCGCCTGAGCTATTTTGCGGTTCTAATTATTTTTGCTACTTCCGCTACTCGGAAAATTTCGAAAAAATATCTAAAAATTCCAGAAAAATCATAGAATATTTCTAAAAATAATTTGAGAATTTTCGGGCGTTACAACTCCCCATACCTTATAAAAAGTTCATCCTCGAACTTAGAATAATTCTGGGTACTTCTGTCTCATGCTGGCTTCTGTCTCCCAAGTTGCCTCTTCTGCTGTGTGACTGTGCCAAATGACTTTGACTAATGGTACTTCCTTGTTCCGCAATTTCTTAACTGCTCGGTCTATTATCTGAATAGGCCGACTATCATAGCTGAGGTCTTCGCGGATCTGTACCGACTGGGGCTCAATCACCTGGGTGGCATCTGGGGTATGCTTCTTCAGCATAGAGACATGAAATACGTTGTGGACAGCTGACATTTCCTGGGGTAGCTCTAGCTCATATGCTACCTTGCCCACTCTTCTGCTGATAAGGTATGGTCCCACATATCTGGGACTTAGCTTGCCCTTCTTCCCAAAACGCATTACTCCCTTCATGGGAGCTACTCTGAGGAATACTGAATCCCCAACTGAAAATTCTAAGGGTCTGCGCCGTGTATCAGCATAGCTCTTCTGGCGGCTCTGAGCTGTCTCTATCCTCTGGCGGATCTGCTGTATATCTGAAGCTCTAGTTCTTTCTGTTCACCACTCTCATACCAGCAGATTGGAGATCTACACCTCCGCCCGTAGAGAGCCTCGTAAGGTGCCATACCGATAGTGGCCTGATAGCTGTTGTTGTATGCAAACTCTGCTAGACTCAGATATTTGCACCAACTTCCTTTGAAGTCTAGGGCACACGCTCGGAGCATATCTTCGAGTACCTGGTTTACTCGCTCCGTCTGACCATCTGTCTGAGGATGGAAATCTGTGTTGAACTTTAACTTAGTGCCCAATGCTGACTGTACACACTCCCAGAAGTGTGATGTGAATCTACTATCTCTGTCTAAAATGATGGTCTGTGGGACTCCATGTAGTCTGACAATCTCCTTGAGATACAACTGAGCTAGCTGCTCCATGGAGTAGGATATCCTGATAGCTAAGAAGTGGGCTGATTTAGTCAATCTGTCGACTATTACCCAGATGGCATCAAAATCATTCGTGGTTCTGGGTAGTCCCACTATGAAGTCCATAGAGATATCCTCCCACTTCCATTCTGGAATCTGTATAGGCTGCAGAACTCCTCCTGATCACCGATGTTCCGCCTTGACCGGTGAGGCAGATGCTAACATATCTGGCGATGTCTCGCTTCATCCCGGCCACCAAAAATGTTTCTTCGTGTCTTGATACATTTTGGTGGAACCTGGATGCATCGCATAGGGAGTCTTGTGAGCCTCATCTAAAATCGTCTCCGTAGCTCCTCCCGATCTGGAACACGAGTTTGTCACCAAAATACAACACCCCGCTATCGGACACTCAATTCTCTACTTTCGATTCGCTAGCCCTTGCTTGATTTTCTGAATTTCAGGGTCCTGCTCCTGAGCTGACTGAATATCACCAAGCAAGGCAGACTCTAAGGTCATAGTAGAGAGTTGTCCAACGATGAGTTCGAGACCGAAATCTACGATCTCCTTCTGTAAGGGCGGTGACATGACTGTAAGAGATAATAAGGTAGCACTGGATTTTCTGCTAAGGGCGTCTGCTACCTTATTGGCTTTCCCTGGATGGTAGAGGATGTCTATATCGTAGTCTTTGACCAGCTCTAACCATCTGCGCTGTCGCATATTCAGATCCTTCTGAGTGAAGAAGTACTTCAGACTCTGATGATCTGTATACACTCTGCACTGAGCTCCATATAAGTAATGTCTCCAAATTTTAAGGGCGAACACTACTGCTGCAAGCTCAAGGTCATGAGTAGGATAATTCTTCTCATAATCCTTGAGTTGTCTGGAGGCATAGGCGATCACCTTGCCGTTTTGCATCAGCACTGCTCCTAGTCCCAACTTAGAGGCATCACTATAGATGTCAAAGCTGCTGGTGTTGTCTGGTAGAGCCAAAATGGGAGCACTGGTCAATCTCCTTTTTAGCTCGCTGAAGCTGTTCTCATAGTCCTCTGTCCACTGAAATTTCCTGTTCTTCCTGGTAAGAGCTGTCAGTGGGGAGGCTATTCTGGAGAAGTCCTCTACAAACTTTCTGTAATATCCTGCTAATCCGAGAAAGCTCCTGATTTCGCTGGCGTTCTTAGGTCTCTTCCAGTTACTTACTGCTTCTATCTTACTGGGATCTACCATAATACCATCCTTTAAGATGATGTGACCCAGGAAGGACACCTGATCTAGCCAAAATTCACATTTCGTGAACTTGGCGTAAAGCTGGTTCTGCTGAAGGGTCTGCAATACTAGTTTCAGGTGTTCTGAGTGTTATTCCTGAGTTCCTGAGTAGATAAGAATGTCATCAATAAACACAATAACAAACTTATCTAAATATTCCCTGAATACTCTGTTCATGAGATCCATGAATGTAGCTGGAGCATTGGTCACGCCAAAGGGCATGACTACGAACTCGTAGTGTCCGTATCTGGTTCTGAATGCTGTCTTGGGTATATCCCCTTCTTTAACCTTCACCTGATGATAACCTGATCTGAGATCTATCTTAGAGAACACTGCTGCTCCCTTCAGCTGGTCAAACAGGTCATCGATTCTGGGAAGGGGATACCTGTTCTTGATTGTGACTTGGTTCAGTGATCTGTAGTCTATGCACAGTCGCATGCTTCCATCCTTCTTCTTCACGAACAACACAGGCGCTCCCCATGGTGAGTGACTCGGGCGTATGAAACCCTTGTCAAGCAGCTCCTGTAGTTGCTCCCGAAGTTCCTTCAGTTCTGCTGGAGCCATGCGATAAGGCGCTTTGGAGATAGGATTTGTACCGGGAATGAGCTCTATCTCAAAGTCAATCTCCCTGTCTGGTGCTAAGCCTGGTAACTCTTCAGGGAAGACTGCTGGGTAGTCACATACGACTCGAACCTCTGCTAGCTGTTGGTTCTTGTCCTGGCTGGCGTTGACTACGTGTGCTAGGAACCTTGTACATCCTGAATCCAGTAGCTTCTATGCTTTCATAGCTGAGAGAACTTCTTGGCCTTTCTCTTTGGTTCCCCGCTGTATTCAAATTGCACTGCCACTTCAGGTTGGAAGATGACTTTCTGTTTACGGCACTCTATGGTAGCACCGTATCTGATCAGGAAGTCCATTCCAAAGATAACGTCATAGTCGGTCATCTCTAGCACTATCAGATCACAAAAGAGCTCTCTGTCTGCTATAATGACCGGCACTGCTCTGAGCCAGTGCGTGGATGCCATGATCTCTCCTGAAGGTAATGCCGTCAAAAACTGACCACTGAGTACCTCTAAGGGTCTTTCTAATTTTTCGGAGAACATCCTGGCTATATATGAATGGGTTGCCCCAGTATCAAATAGAACAGTAGCACTATACTGTAAAATGCTAATCTGACCTGTGACAACTGTCGAGGCATTGGCTACGTCCTCTCTGGTGACTGAGTAGATCCTCGCATTCGCCATAGCTGGAGGGGCTTCTAATCTGCCTTGGCTAATAAGTGGACCTTCTAGAGCGGCCTGCATCTGATATAACTGAGCTGGCTGGCCTGCATACTGAATCTGCTGTGGCTGAGGAAGACCGGTCTTGTTCGGGCATTGCTTAGCCATGTGCCCTTCTTGTCCACATTCAAAACATCCTCGTGTGCCCTTGCGACAAACCCCTGGGTGGAATTTCCCACAAGTAACACACTTTGGATAACTTGGTCGCTTGCTAGATGGTCCTCCTTTTGGGTCACTTCCTGATCTGCGCTTGCTGTTGGAGTTTCCTTTCCAGTTAGAGCTGTGGCCTTGCTGTTTTTGAGTGTGAGAGTTTCCTTGGCCTTTGGACTCTGAGGAGACTTTCTTTTGCTGCTTTATGTTGTTCTGGTAATGCTCCGTGGTCAAGGCACTGCTCACTAGCTCCTCTGTGGTTTGTGGCCTATGTACGCCACCAGCTATGTTCACTGCTATCTCTGGCCTCAGCATCTTGAGCATCAACCGGATTCGTTCCTTCTCTGAGCTAACTAACTCTGGGCATAAACGAGCCAACCTGTTGAATTTCTTCACGGCTTCCTCAACTGAAAGGTTGCCCTGACGAAACTCCGTGAACTTGTCGTAGTGGCGGTTTGTAACCCGTATGTGAAAGAATTCCTCGAAGAACTCCTTCTCGAAGTCAACCCATGACATCTGGTTCACTGGGCGCTTCGTTCTGATTCTCTCCCACCACATGCATCTGTCTCCTGTCAGGCAGAAGGAGACACACTTCACCTTCTCGTGTTCTGGCCAGTCCAGAAGCTCCATCGTGCTCTCCAGTGTTTTGAACCAGGCTTGTGCATCCCATGGTTCACTAGTGCCTGAGAAGTTCTCTGGCTTGACCCGCTGCCACTGGATCAGATAGGCTTCCTTTCTTGGCTCAGCTGCTGGGGCTGCTGGTGCTGGTGCTGGTGCTGTAGGCTGAGCTGGTGGAACCTCCAAGACTACCGGAGTAGTCAAATTCGGTTCCGGGGTGACTGTGGGGGTACTCTGCTGATTAGCCTTTAAGGTGGCTATTTCCTGTTGCTGTTCAGCTAGCTGCTGCTGTAACTGAGCCACTAATGCTGTAAGGTCTGGAGGAGGCACTGAACTGCCTGCCTCTTGCTGGGGCTCAGTAGCTAATGCCCTTCTAGCTGGGCGTCCTCGTGCCATTTCTAAAGACGTAGAGAACATAACATAACTAATGTAATCACAGTTATATAACTACTGATATCATGTTTAAAACTATCACATACTAACAAGCAGTAGGCATATAAACATGAACTGTAACTAGAAAGCAAGAACAATAAGGAGAGTAGAGGTATTCTTACTTGAAAACTGCAGGTACAATGCTGATGTGTGTGTAGGAAGTATGGAACCTCGCTCTGATACCACTCTGTAACGACCCACCTTCTGGGTACTGGCTGTAAGGCCGGTCGCTACAATAATGCTAAACTATACTGTGCGGAAAGCTGGGCTAATTAAAATTTTGCTATTCTAATTACTGGGAACGCTGAAACTGAATGCTCTACATGTACCTAATAATTGTACACATGCTAGGGAAGACAATCTATGCCTCCCGGATGACTTGCTAGCTGTAATCAAGCATTCCAATCGATCCATGGATCGATTGGGCTGTTGGATCGATCCAGGGATCGATCCAGCTTGATACTGGCACGGAAGGAGACTCTGGATCGGTCGGCTGACCGATCCATAGCTTCTGTATGCAGCTGGATCGGTCTACCGACCGATCCAGGAGCACGTTGATCGGTCGGTAGACCGATCAGTGAGCCTCCGTGCTTCTGCCCTCTTCTGTACGCAGCTGGATCGGTCTACCGACCGATCCAGGAGCACCCTGATCGGTCGGTAGACCGATCAGTGCACTTCATAAGTTTCTGTTTGCCTCTGGATCGGTCGGCTGACCGATCCATAAACTCTCTGTTCGAGTCTGGATCGGTCGGCTGACCGATCCAGTGGCGCAACCCCATTCCTGATCGGTCGGCTGACCGATCAGGGTTTCTGATTTCATATCAGAAACTTCTGATTTCAGCACTGATGCGTGCCAAAGATCTCACATAACAACTAACTAATGCATAATAAACATTCAAATAACCTATAGCTAACATTCCAACATGACATGGAGCATGGTTCATCGACTCATAACCTTTAACTACTAGAAATACATAGAAAGGAAGGTATAAGAAAATGTCTTAAGGAAGAACTAGTTTCTAATTTGCTAAACTCTCCAAGGTCTTTTATTCCAGTTCCTGCCACACACACCATCCTTGCATTGCCCTCCAGCTTCCTCTGTTAGTCCATTTTTCTTTTTCCTTTATCTGCAGTATAAGGAAAAATAGAATCTGTAAGCTTAAAGCTTAGTAAGAAACCATCTATCTCACAAAAACATGCATTCGATGCAATATGCTTTTAAAACATGCCGTTTGAAATATATACTGATTGAGCTAAAACATGGCATACTATCCTACAATACATTGCAATCAAAACTAGCCATGGCATACTATCATCTAAAGCATGTGAACATGAACTGAACATAGAGCTATCATACCCAAATCATAGAAAAACTGGACTGAACATATAATGAGCTAAACTGAAACTAACTGATACTGAATTCAAACTCAACTAACATAACTAATTTTGAGTTTTGAAAACTAATTCATAATAAGTGAAAATACATAATCATGCTGTTTGGGCCCGGCAACTCTACTTGCTATGCGCGCATCCCTAACTAGACTCGGGTTTGCAAGCCCCGAATTTAGTAGGGTTAACTAGGTTATCTAAACCTAGGGACGACTGTGGGAGTCCAACCCAATGAATATCTGATCCAGTACAGTGCCACTGAAAATAAAATACTGAAATAGCTAATACTTGCTTATTCTATTGTTTCTAGGTTATCTGAACCTAGAGCTAGGTTATCTAAACCTAGAGGCGACTGTGGGAGCCCACCCATTGGATATCTGATCCATATAAGCTGTAATAAACTGAGAATACTGAATAGATACTTCTAATGTATCTAACTGAGCTGTTAAAGATACATATGGTGCATTTTTACTAAACTAGCTATTTTATCGAACACTTAGTGTGCCCTAACTCTCCTCTCTATTAGGGAGACCGCCTCTAGGCACCTGACAACATCAACCTCCTATCTAAAGAGGGAAGACATGTCCTGCCCATCTAGAGGTGCTCAACTAAATCCCTAATCTGCGAAGAGAGTTAAATACACCCTAGGTATCGATAAAAAATCTGCATACATCCTAACTAAAGCATAAAAACTCAATTGGAAGCTATTATACTGCAGGTGAGAGATTTCTTACCTCGTACGCTAATTTTCTTACAATTTCTTTCGCTAGAAATTCTGGTGGAGACGACTTCTCGACGATTCGCTCGCGTCTATGCGTTCATCCCGCGGAGGGGAACGTTCTCGTGTCGGAGTCGTCGCCGGAGAGTGCTCTTAGGGCCCTAGGGAGGGAACCCTAGGTGTTCCCTTGTGGTTGGCGTCGAGAGAAGGAGAAAGAAGAGGAAGTGGCGTGAGGGCTTCGGTGAAAAGAGAATTGCCGAACCAAACTCCTAAAATAAACCAAACCCTCTTTAAGTTTTTAATTTATATTAAGTGGTTTAATGAACCCAACTCTAATATAAATATATTTGGTTCTCCTTTCTTTCAGCACGGCCCTGCTGGGTTCACTGGTTTCTAACATTATCCGCAAACCATAGGTCTCGGGTTCGATTCCCGCCTAAGCTATTTTGCGGTTCTAATTATTTTTGCTACTTCCGCTACTCGGAAAATTCTGGAAAAATATCTAAAAATTCCAGAAAAATCATAGAATATTTCTAAAAATAATTTGAGAATTTTCGGGCGTTACAGATACATACCCGACCCGACACATGTGCTGACAGATATCTCAGTTCCCGTATAGCCTAATGTGACTTACGAGGAGGTTCCGGTACGGATTATGGACCGGAAAGAGCGTCAGTTGCGGAACAAGACTATCCAACTGGTTAAAGTCGAATGGCAGCATCATACGGACAAGGAGGCTACCTGGGAGCTCGAGGATACTATCCGAGCTCGATATCTCCATCTTTTCACTTGAGGTATGTGATTTAATTTACCGTTCAGCATTTATACTCTTTACCTGCTGTTAGTATTTACTGATGGTAGATAACAAAATTTGGGGACCAAATTTTTATTAGTGGGGGAGAATGTAAAATACCAAAAAATGGCGAATAATGATAAGGGAATTTTCTGGAATTTTTAGAAAGTTTTTGGAATTTTTCGAAGACCGTATGGACGAGTTTACGAGGATAAAAATGGGGCCCGGAAAAGCATATTTAGGCTACCTTGTTTTAGCGAGGAAAAGTCAAATTTTTATTTTTATTTTCTTTTTCTCTTTTCCTCTCTTCCTGTCGTTGTTTCCCTCTCCCCCCGCGCCTTCTCTTCTCCCCCTCGCGGCCGGCTTGCCCTAACCGCCGTAGCGGTTTCTTCTCCTCTCCTTTTATTTCTTTCTCTTTTCCCTCTCGAGCCGCACCATCGACGCCCTCTTACTCTCGCGTCTCCCGATAGCCACGGCCGACGCCGGCAGACGAGAGCAATGCCGAGCCCTAGCCTCTCAGCAGTCCCCGAGCCGATCTCCAGCACCCGAGCCCTCGCCTCTGTCTGGCTTCCCCTCTTCCTGAGTCATCGCTATGCAGGTGGATCTCTGTTCTTACCTTCGTCGGCAAGGACACGTTGTGCCCTAGAAGTGTCGCCGACCCTTCCCTGTGCCCTAGTGCCGTTGTCATGCCACAACCAATCCACCACCGGCGCGCGCACTCGTGCCCTAGCACTGTCGCCGGATCCTTGATCACCGCTGACCAGTGGAGAGGAAGAGGTAAGATGATTAGGTTGTTGCATTCGTGATCTCCATCTTGATCTCAGTTCTTGTTCTTCTTTGCTCTGGATTTAGTATGGTTGCTGGTTGCTTCATTGGTGAACGGCACAGTGAGGTTCCAGTAGGGGTTCTTGGCTGAGCGAGCAGCGTTTCATTCTTCCAGTGGCCTCTCTTTTCCGGCAGAATCTTTGCCGAGGATTAAGCTACAGTAAGGTAAGGGTTTGGTGTATGGATTGAGTTGGCACGCTCTTGATACATGTTGTTTTAGGTATGAATTGATACATACATAATTGGTTATGGAGTGATTTAGGTACGTTTTGATACATGGTAAATTATAGTTCATGTTTTGAATTTGATATTAGTTAGGTATGATCATTTTTGTTGTAGGTGAATTATACTCGATGGTTAGGTTGATTAGGGTTTTACCCTAATTTAGCCTTAAGGATTTTATTTAGTCATTCCTTTGAATTTTAGCTAAATAAAATATATATATATATATTCGTGACTCAGGGTTTTAACGCGAGACGAGCATCTCGACGTCCGAGTTGGACCAGATTGGACCTTTCGATTGGAGGCGGGTACTTTGACTTTATATCATTTGATATGCATAGTAATGTTTTTAACAAATAGCAATGATTGTGTTTCTTATCTGCTTCGATTGGTCACTACCTGATCTGTTACATGCTTGTTTGTTTATTTGTTATCCACATCATGTTATTACCTACCTGATTATACATGCCTATAGGGGTAGTGACACAACCATGTTTTTATTATGTTCAGAACCTAGGTTTTATACCTTATCTGATCTGTGTACCTTTGATTTGGCTCATTGTCCTATGGTACACATTTTACATATATATGGATATTGCTATGCTGCTTAGGATTTTTGTCATGCTTAGTGTCATGCACCATTCGCATGATTGCATGCTGCGCGATAGTCTGCTCCATTATTGTTGAGCACATCGCCAGTTTCATCTCTGTCGGTGCTCTGCTGGTCCACTCATGGGTAGCGTGATGCAGCGTGGTAGCACGTCAGTTTGCTCGGTGGTGCTCCGCTGGGACGCTCATGGGTACTGTACTATAGCGTGGTAGCACGTCGGGATCCCTCCCCGTCATCGTGTACCAGGAAATGAGAGCATTGAGCTCCCCCATTTATGATTTAGGGTAGGAGGATAGGTGTACTCTAACAGCATCCCGTCCACTCAGTCACTCATCAGGAGCAGTGATGGCAGAGTGCACGGTTGTCACAACCCTACCCACTCGGTCTCACCATTGTATGTGAGATGGTTGACTGGCGTCAGGGGTGACCATGACATTGGCATCATATGCATGATGCATTTATTGCTTGTGTTTGCTACATTTACTTTCTGCATTTATATGAATGCATATGATTGACATGCATAAAGGATTTATGACACTTTCGGTCTGACGACCCTGTTGTACTTATACCCTGGTCCTGGTTAGTACAATTTTCTCCTGCTTATTTCAGTTACATTTATCCTTTTTGTATCAAGAGGTTGTACGCATGGTTAGTGCTGATTGTTATTTTCTTTATTATGCATATCAGTTGATACCCGCTGAGTGTTGGACTCACACCCTCCTCCGTTGTTATTTTCAGGTTGATGCTGTCCAGAGAGTTCCAGTCGCTAGTCCCCTACAGACCACGAGGACGTTTGTTGGTCTTTTGGGTTTCTTCTTTATTAGACTTGTTCTGTTTTGATACATTTGGATCTTGTATGGATTTTTATTTGTCGATGGGATTGGATTGGATATGTTTTGCTACATGCTTGCCCGGATGACAGAAGAGGTAAGTTCGTTGTGATTTTGTGTTTTATGAGTGTAGTGGAGTAAGATATCGATTTTGAGCTTTATGGGTGTAATTGAGTAGGGTTGTTTTTGAGTTTTCTTATCACTGTTCTAGTTTATTAATTATTAACTGCGTGGTGATTACATTATATTATTATTATTGTTCTGGCCGTGTTGGCCGATGTATATGTGGCCCTGAGGGCATTGTATAAGTTTCAGATTGTCAGCTGTACAGGGGAGATGTTGCCGAAATTTCTTCGGACAAGAACTCCCCCGGGGCGTGACACTCACTTGGCTACCAGGATTCATAAACTCTAGTACTTAGCCTGGAGGTCTAGAGTTCGAATCTTGGGGAAGGCAAAAATCCATTGGCCAGGGGTGGAAAGACCTTGTGAGTAATGGCACACACCCGAGGGTCGTCGGTTGATGATATAAGGGGTCGCCAGTTGGGCCGCTAGTGTGGCCGCCCAAGGGACCGCCAAGGGGTCGCCAAATGGGCTGCCAGTTGGGCTGCCCAAGGGGCCAAGGGGTCGGGTCGTTACAAACCGCTAATGATGACGGGGGTTTAAGGTTGTCGTTCGACCGTTGATGACGACTAGGGTTTAAGGTCGTCGCTCGACCGCTGATGACGACAAGGGTTTAAGGTCGCCGCTCGACCGTCGATGAAGACTGGGGTTTATGATCACCTCTTGACCGTCGATAAAGATAGGGATTTAAGGTCGCCGCTCGACCATCGGTGAAGACAAGGGTTCAAGGTCGCCGCTCGACTACTAATGATGACAAGGGTTTAAGGTTGCCGCTCGACCGTCGATGAAGATAGGGGTTTAAGGTCGTCGCTCAACCATCGATGAAGAAATGACTTTAAGGTCGCCGCTCGATCGCTGTTGATGATAGGGGTTTAAGGTCATCGCTCGACCACTGATGACGACAGGGGTTTAAGGTCGCCGCTCGACCGTCGATGAAGACAGGGGTTTATAGTCGCCGCTCGACTTTTAACTTGGTAAACTTCATTTGTATTCATGTTTATCCTATAGTTAACACGTATATACACAATATATTCATATTTTCTCGCACACCTCTCATCCGAGTCTATAGGATTAGGGATGATTCACGCTCCATGGCCAATCGAGTCGTCTTCCATCTTTGCCCTCCAAGTAGTAAGCCCCCCGAGCGGAGTTTCTGTATGACCTTATATGGACCCACCCATAGCGCCTCGAGCTCGGTGACGTTCCCGACTGGCTTGATTCTCTTCTAGATCAAATCGCCAAGTTGGAAGGACATCGGGATCACCCTTCGGTTATAATTCTATCTCATTCATTGTTGGTATGTCATTAGCCGAACAACAGCTTTATCTCGCGCTTCGTCCACCAAGTCGAGCTCCATTAACCTCCGCTCAGCATTTCCTTCGTTATAAAGTTGCACTCGGTAGGATTCCACTATGACCTCTACTAGGACTAGTTCTTCACCGCCATATACCAGATGGAATGGCGTCACGCCGGTTGCTTCCTTTGGGATCGTGCGCAGGGCCCACAGGACGTTAGGAAGTTCATTGACCCAGCTGCCTCTTGCATGATCGAGCTGAGCTAGCAATCCTCTAAGAATTTCTCGATTGGTGACTTCCGCTTGGCCGTTGCTTTGGGGGTAAGCCACCAAGGTGAAAGATTGTTGGATATCGTAGCCAGCGTTGTTGGTTGCTACTCGAAATACCATCCTAGTTCCCTTATACAAAAATTTGTACAAGTATAGAACTATCCTAGCTACCCATGTGTTATACTAAAGTTAAATTTTGATTGCAAACGATGCTTAACATTATTAATCTAAATTTTTACTTTAGAAGTTAAACTTGAATTGGGAACGAAACTTAACATTCTTACTTCAAGTTCAACCGATGTGATCTTCCTAAGTTAAATAATCATATTACAGAAGTTGATCAAATATCTATTTCAAGGATCGGCTTCCAGGTCAAACGTGGCGAGACACTAGGCCTTCTTGGGTATGGGATCATCCACCACTACCTAGACAAAGCCTTTCAAAGAAATCGGATATTTAAACTTCTCACAATAAACAAGGTTTAACAATAGAGACCTCAATAGAAATACATTATCGAAACATGAAATCAAAACGAAAATCGATAACAAAAATGATAATTAAAATCGATAACTTCTTGTGTTTGGTTTTTCAAGATCTATACAAAAGATGAATTAGTTATGATGCGGAAACTAATAACTAGTTATACCTCTTGTAACTTATAGACCTCTTGATCTTCTATTGTATTTCTCTTCTTATCTCGGACGTCGTGTGGGTGATGATCTACCAAGACAAGAATCCACCCAAGCCTTCTTCTTCCTTTCAAGTTTCAGCAACCAACTTACTCCATGAGATGATGAAGTTCGGCCACCAACTTTCCTCTAAGGGATGCTAGACAAGAGAACCTCCTTCTCTTCTTCTTCTCCTTCAAGCAACCGGCCATCAATGGATCTCCACACCAATATGCCACTGGCCACCAAGAGGGAAAACAAAGGAGAAGAGAGAAAGAGTAAGGGTCGGCTACCACTAAGGAAGAGAGGAGAGGAATAGAAGATGTATATTGTTGTGAGGTGAGACACCTCTACCCTCTTTTTTATATTCCTTGGTCATGACAAATAAGGAAAGTTTTAAACATAATTAAAACTTCCTTATATTCCTTGCCAATGACTAAAAAGGAAAGTTTTAAAATAAAAAATTAAAACTTCATTTTCTTCTTGTCATGGCCGGCCACATGCTTGTTCTCCAAGCAAGGAAAGATTTTAAACAAAAATTAAAATCTCTCTTTTAAAATCCCTTTTGTGGATAGTTCTAAAAGGAATGTTTTATAAATTAAAATCTCTCTCTTTTAAATCCTTTTATGGATATCTATAAAAGATAAGATTTAAAATAAAACATGGTTTCAAGAAAGGAAGGTTTTATCAAAAAATAAAATCATCCTTTTAAAAGGAAAGTTTTCAACAAAATAAAAACTTCCTTTTATTTCCTTTTATGACCGATCTAAAAAAGGAAAGTTTTATATTAAAATCATCCTTTTAATGAATCTCTATAAAAGGAAAGATTTTACAAAATAAAACTTCCTTTTGAATTCAATGTGGCCAGCCACCCTTTCTTGGGCTCCAAGCTAGGGCCGGCCACAACTTGAACTCATCTAACCTTGGTTTGGTCAGCCCTAGCTTGGGCTCCAAGTTTGGCTTGGCCAGCCACCTTAAGGTGGGTAAGAAGTTGAGTTTGAGTGGGCATAAGTCTTTATAAATAAGAGGTTACAATAGGGACCAAGAGGAGGAATTGGTTTTGGCCTCCCGATGAGCTTGAGCTTCCCAGGTTCGCCCCGAACACCCAACTCAAGTTCATCAATAATATCTCATTCCACTAAAGAGTTATTATTGTACTATCGCACCAATCCCATATTACTATATGAGCTCCTTCTTATCATGAGTGTGTTAGTCTCCCTGTGTTTAAGATATTGAATGTCCACTAATTAAATGAGTTACTGACAACTCACTTAATTAATATCTAGCTCTAAGAGTAATACCACTCAACCTTATCGTCATGTCAGACTAAGTCCACCTGTAGGGTTTACATGACAATCCTTATGAGCTCCTCAAGAGGGCATCATCAACCTAGATTACTAGGACACAGTTTCATTCTATAATCAACAACACACCATATAAATAATATCATTTCCCAACTTATCGGGTCTATTGATTTAACGAGCTAAATAACACCCTTTGATAAATCAAAGAAATAAATACTAAGTATATGTGCCTGTTATTATATCATGATTAAGAGTACACACTTCCATAACAACAGAGGTATTGTCCTTTTATATAGTCAGTATTAAAAGATACTACCTCAATTGGTCCTGCTCAATACACTCATAGTGTACTAGTGTAATTTATTAGTCAAGATAAACTAATACCTAATTACACTACAACCACTCCAATGGTTTGTCCCATTCCATCTTGGTTGTGAGCAACTATTTATAATTTATAAGGATCTGATAACATGATCTTCTATGTGTCTCCTCACATCATGTTATCTATAATATAAATTAAATGGACAAACTACACTTAGCATAAATGTAGGCAGTTCATCGACCCAGCTGCCTCCTGCATGGTCGAGCTGAGCTTGCAATCCTCTGAGAATTTCTCGATTGACGACTTCCGCTTGGCTGTTGCTTTGGGGGTAAGCCACCGAGGTGAAAGATTGTTGGATACCATAGCCAGTGCACCTTTCTCTGAGCTTCTGCCCGACAAATTACCTCCCATTGTCTAAGACGAGCCAGTGAGGGATGCCCAACTGACTCAAAATATTTTGTCAAATGAATTTGATGACCATCTGTTCACTTATTTTCGCCAGTGGCTTGGCCTCCACCCACTTTGAGAAGTAGTCCACCGCGACAAGCAGGAACTTCCTCTAACCAGTTGCCATGGGAAATGGTCCCACGATGTTCATACCTCATTAATCGAATGGGCAAGATGTCGTCAATGCCTTCATCTGCTGGGTTGGTTGATGCGGGATGTTGTGATACCATTGGCAGGACAGGCATGTGGCTACCGTCCTGTTGGATGCTACTCAGAAAACCTAATGGTTCCACTGTACAAAAATTTTATACAAAGGTCTGAACCTTTTCCTAGCTACCATGTGTTCTTTTAAATTAAACTTAGATCGCCTGCGGAACTTAACACGTTTGATCCAAAGTTTAATCTATTTGTTCTTTTAGGTTTAGACTCGGATCTCCTGCGGAACTTAACACGTTCGATCCAAATCACCTAAGTTATTAATTTCATTAAATATTAGTTTCCAAAATTGGCTTCCAGGACTGCATGGCGAGGCACATGACCTTCTTGGATATGGGAACAACCACCACCGCCTAGACAAAGCCTTTTAAGGAAAGTTAATATTTAATTTCCTTAAATAACTTTAGGTCAACCGAAAAGAACAATCAAATCACAAGGAAAAGAAAAACAAAAGAACACAACATTGAAAACAAATTCGAAATACTAGAATCGCATGCCTCTTGTATTTGGTCTTATTTCCAAAAATAACTAGTATGATGCGGAAAAGAAATAATACTAGTTATACCTTTTAGAAAGACCTCTTGATCTTCTACCGTATTCGTCTTCTAACCTCGGACGTTGTGTGGGCAACGATCTTCCAAGATGAGGACCACCTAGCACCTTCTTCTTCTTCCTTCAAGTTTCGGCCAAGCACCAAAATCCAAGGATGAAGAACTTTTTTCCACCAACTAAATTCATTCCACTAGAGAACTATTATTGAACTACCGCACCAATCTCAAATTACATTTTTGGGCTCCTTCTTATTATGAGTGTGTTAATCTCCCTGTGTTTAAGATGTCGAATGTCCACTAATTAAGTGAGTTACTGACAACTCATTTAATTAATATCTTAATCCAAGAATAGTATCACTCATCCTTATCGTCATGTCAGACTAAATCCACCTGCAGGGTTTAACATGACAAATCTTATGAGCTCTTCTTGGGGACATTATCAACCTAGATACTAGGACACAGTTTCCTTCTATAATCAACAACACACACTATAAGTGATATCATTTCCCAACTTATCGGGCTTATTGATTTATCGAACTAAATCTCACCCATTGATAAATTAAATAAATAAATATCAAATATATGTGCTTGTTATTATATTAGGATTAAGAGCACACACTTCCATAATAACTGAGGTCTTTGTTCCTTTATAAAATCAGTATAAAAGAAACGACCTCTAATGGTCCTACTCAATACACTCTAAGTGTACTAGTGTAATTATATAGTCAAGATAAACTAATTCCTAATTACACTACGATCTTTCAATGGTTTGTTCCTTTCCATTTTGGTCGTGAGCTACTGTTTATAATTTATAAGGTACTGAAAACATCATCTTCTGTATGTGACATCACATACTATGTTATCTACAATATAAATTAATTGAACAACTACAACTAAATGTAGACAATTTGACCAAATGTGATTCTTTATTCAAAATAAATGTTTACAAAAGCTTAGGCTTTCAGTATACACTCTAACACGTCCGAGCGGCATCCTCTTGGAGAGCTGGGCAAATATATCCAGCGAGGAGAATCTTTCAAGCCAATGATCGGTCGCCCAAATGATTTCCACAAGAGCCAAGATGTACTTCCTGAAGTATATACTTCATGTCCTCTGTGCCCACACATTTGAGCAGTGACCTTGAGAAAGATCTCTTATAAAGCTAGTCTCCGATCAGGGTGAAGCGCCCGACCCTCTTCTTTAATAGTCGTGTTGCCTCCTGGTCAACCGGTGTACTACCTGATCGGGGATATTCAATCAGAGGCATTATCGAGTCACTCGGAGAGACCACCTCCTCCATCCGATCAACGTGTGCCACTAATTAAACATGTTCAATTGGCTGGATGATCCCAACTGATGATAATGCACTAGCTAATTTAGCTAGTTCATCTGCTATCTGATTGTCCAATTAGGGTATCTTCTGTACAATAACCTCTTGAAAGTTTGTCTTTAGTTTTTCAAAGGCTTCTGTATAAAGCTTGAGTCAAGCATTATTTATCTCGAATGTCCCTGATAATTGCTGAGTGGCTAGCTGAGAATTCGAGTGAATAAGGACCTTAGTCGCCCCAACATGTCATGTTGCATGTAAGCCATCAATTAACGCTTCATATTCAACTTCATTATTGGTGGCCTGATATTCCATCCTAATGGAGAGCTACATCTGATCTTCCCTTGGTGAGATAAGCAACACACCGATCCCGCTTCCTTGTCGGGTGGAAGAACCGTCCACATATACTTTCCATGTGGCCTCAGGTTTTGTATTCTGTACTTCGGTGACGAAACCATCTAAGGCTTGAGCTTTAATTACTGTTCGGGGTTGGTATTGAATATCGAACTCACTCAATTCAATTGCCCATTTGATCAGCCGTCCGGATACTTCTGGGTTGAGAAGAACTCTTCCCAGAGTATTGTTGGTCATGACAATGATCGGGTAAGCGAGAAAGTATGGACAAAGTCTCCGAGCGGCGAGTACCAGAGCATAAACTAACTTTTCCAGACTAGTGTAGCGATACTCAACATCTTTTAATATATGGCTTAAAAAATACATAGGCTATTATTCACGGTCCTTCTGCTTGACTAATGCCGATCTGATCGCATGCATGATGGATGACAAATAGATCCAAAGAGGCTCCCCTACGTTCGGCTTAGCTAGCACCGACAAGGAATTAAGATACTCCTTAAGCTCTTCCAAAGCTCGGTCACACTCTGCATCCCATTAGAATCTGGTAGCTCGATGTAGTACTTTGAAGAATGGTAGACTCTGATCAGACATCTTAGAGATGAACTTTGAAAGCATAGTGATCCATCTGGTAAGTCGTTGAGCCTTCTTCAAATAGCAGGGCGGAGGTGTGTCTTCCAGGGCCTTTACTTTACTTGGATTTGCCTTGATCCCTCGCTCGGTCACAATATACCCAAGAAAATGCCCGCTTCTTGTGCCGAACAAATACTTGCTGGGGTTCAGCTTCATCCCATAAGTTCTTAAAGTTTGGCATGTCTCCTCGACGTCCACACAGAGGTCAGCCGCTTGGAGTGATTTTATTAGAATGTCATCGACATAGACCTCTATGTTTCGGCCGATCTACCTTTAGAATACTTTATTCATTAGCCATTGGTAGGTTGCTCCGACGTTCTTCAATCTAAACAGCATGACGTTGTAACAATAGGTTCTGTCGACCGTAATGAAGCTAACCTCTTCCTGATTTTTTTAGGTGAGCGACACTTGGTGGTAGCCTTGGTATGCATCGAGCATACATATTAACTCACAGCCTGCTGTGGAGTCCACCATTTGATCTATCCGAGATAACGGATAGAAGTCCTTCGGGCACGCTTTATTCAAGTCACGGAAGTTGATGTGCGTAAATATTATGATCATTTATGCATGTTTTAACGCACATTCACTTGCTTTATACGTATATATTCTTTGCATGATCATCTCTTTTATCATATGCTCATCATAAATACTCTTTTGTTCGGATATCTGCTCTTTGTTTGATTTTGTGTTGACAGGGATAACTTTCGGAGCAAAAACAGCGATTGTCGACACATCGGAACAAGCCAGAGAACACGGTCGTACAACCTCGCACGATCGTGTGGCTAAACAGCAGAAGAGAAGTGCATGGTCGTGCGACTCTTGCACGACCATGTGGCCAACCAGAGACGAACCCTTGCATGGTCGTGCAATCTTGCACGATCGTGCCCCCAACGACCGAAACTAAGCAATGCACGGTCGTACAATCCTGTACTGTCGTGTCCCAGGAGTCGAGCCTGAGATTCATACGGCCATGCCAATTGGCACGGTCGTGCAGCGCGGCCAGAGACAAGAAAGGGCACAGCCGTATCATATTGGCATGGCTGTGCCGCCGCAGCCGTACCCTAGCCTATAAAAGGGTTTTAACCCTTCTTCTCAAGGGGGAGAGCCAGGAAGCGAACCGTCAAAGGGAGATTCGCCTTGGTGTCGTTCCACGCTATCCAGGACCTCCGTCCAGCGATCCTTCATCACCACATCGACTCCAGAAGCAAAGGATTCGATCTGAAGATCACTCTTCGTCATTAGATAAACATCTTTTCTCTTTCTCTCTTCATGTTTTGAGATTGTATGCTTAGATACATTATGTCTTCAGGTTTTTCTCCGACGTCTATGGAGTAGATTCCTTGTTCTAGGATTAGGGAGTAATTGTGGATTGGTTTTGATGTAAGACTCATATTTATGCTTTATTTCATTGGATGATTTCGCTTGCTTTGTTTTGACTACTCGATCTCTATATCGTGTTAATTGATTGTGTAGGAATTGTCAACCTCGTAGAGAGAATATCTTACATTGTACTCCCGAGGGGCTCTAGTGACAGGGGTAACCCGTTCACAGACATCTAGGGTACTTCCTTGAAAGGAGAGACAACTTCCCCACAAGGAAGTAAGAGACCAAACGAAGCTCCTTATTTCTATCCTTAATAACACCAATTAGAGTTGTGTTCTTGTGATCTACCGAGGCAACCTAGTGATAGGGGTTAACCGTAACAGGATTTCATAGGAATCTTCTTTATTTAGTACTTAAGGATAGATGCTTTAGCTTCTGACGAATGCATGTTAATGGACAATGAGTAAAGGATAGAATGTGATACATCAATATCACCACAATGAAACTGAACTTCTAGAACTCTTCATAAACCAAGTCAATTACTTCTTCTTTGCTAGTTCTCGTTTCCACTTCCCAATATCTTTTCTTTAGATAACTTACAACCATCGGTAGTTTAGCTAATTCAAAGTGAGCTATCGCTAATGCTTATAACCAGTCCTTGTGAGATTGATAATCTTTATTACTGATGATGAATTCGTGCACTTGCGGTTTATAACAGAAGTCGATGCAGATCCGCCATTTGTCGCTGGCTTGGAGACTAATACCACGTTGGCGAGCCAACTTGTGAATTGGACTTCCCAGATATGGCTGGCCTCCAATAATTTTTCTATCTCCGCCCGGATGATCAAATTCTACTCCGAGCTGAAATCTCTTTTCTTCTATTTAACTGGCCAAGAGTTCGGTCGGACATGTAACTCGTGTTGAGCCACAATCGGCAAAATGCAAGAGAGGTCGTGCGTCAACTAGGCGAATACGTCATAGTTTCTCCTGAGGCAGGCAAGCAACTCTATTTTATTCTCGCTTTCCATATCGACGGCGATAAAGGTTGTTGCCTCCGATCGGTTTGGATGGATCTGGGCCTCCTCCTTCTCATCGTAGACCAGAACAGGAGGTTTCTCCATGATGGTGCTTACCTCCAAGTGCGGTGCCTTCCGAGCGGCTCTTGCCTCCATTCTGACCATTTCGACGTAGCAACGTTGAGCGGCCAACTAATCACATCTGACCTCGCTCACCTGGTCTCCCACCAAGAACTTTATCTTCTAGTAGAAAGTTGATACTACTGCTCGGAACTCATTCAACGTCGGCCGACCCAGAATGACATTATAGGCTGATGGCGCATCCACCATGATGAAATTGGTCGTCCGTGTCCTCTACAGCGACTCTTCTCCGAGCGAGACGGCCAGGCGCAGTTGGCCGATCGGCAGTACTTCATTGCTGGTGAACCCGTAGAGTGGAGTTCTCATGGGCAATAAATCTCCTTAGTCGATTTACAGTTGATCGAACGCCTTCTTGAATATGATGTTTACTGAGCTTCCTGTGTCAACAAAGGTACGGTGAATAACATAATTAGCTATTATCGCTCAGATAATCAGGACGTCGTTATAGGGCATCTCTACCCCCTCCAAATCCTTCGGGCCAAAGCTGATCTCAGTTCCATCGGCCTTCTTCTTACTGCAACCGACCACATGAATTTTAAGCCGTTGAGCGTGCAACTTTCTCACTCAATTGAAATCACCGCCAAGAGCGGCGTTACTCCTATTTTCTTCCTCTCGCGCTAAGGATCGTCTCCGTTCGGCCCGCTCCCGAACGAGACTTGGGTTGTTCCATTCTTGAGATTGATCACAACGTGCTTCAACTGCTGTCCTTCCATCTTCCCTTCGCCCAGTTGATCAACGCCTATATCTCCGATTGGGCAATGGTGATTGATGATAACGCCTTATTGGGGCCGGTCTGCTAGCCAGATAGCAATCCCAAGTATTATGAGTTACTGACTGATGGAAAGAGTAAAACATCGGCATCCATATTTTGCCCCTGGAGGTCTTTGGGTGTCCATCCCCAACGTGTTGTATGACATGCTTCCTAGGTTCGTGTTGTTGTTGAGTTCCTCCTGATCAGGACCCTTTAGGAGGTTGATGGCTACTCAGTTGACGCCGCTCGGATGCTGCCGCTGGTTCGGTGGGAGCCTCTTTTTTCTAGTCGCATGGGCTTCTTTTACATTGATGTATTCATAGGCTCTTTTTTGTAGATGGCCAAAGTCCTTTAACGGCTTCCGGATGAGTGACCGAAAAAATTCTCCTTCAGTGAGTCCCTGTGTGAAAGCGTTTACCAGCACATCCGAGGAGACAACAGGGATGCCCATCGCTACCTGATTGAAGCGTTGGATATATGCCCTTAAAGCCTCTTGAGGTCCTTGCTTCACTGAAAATAAATTCACACTCGTCTTCTGGTGGTGATGACTGCTGGTGAAGTGATGGAGGAAAGCCGCTCGAAAATATTTGAAGCTATGTATTGCCCTGCTCAGCAAACGTTTGAACCAGCATTGTGTCAATCTAGATAATGTGGTAAGGAAGACTTGGCATTTTACCCCGTTCGTGTATTGGTGCAGTGTGGCTACGTTGTCAAATTTAGACAGGTGGTCATCGGGGTCGGTTGTCCCATTATATTCTCCAATCGTTAGTGGGGTGTAGTGTTTCGATAGAGGGTCATTTAGAATCCACTCTAAGTATTGTTGATTAACCCGTTCGGGCGAGTCATCCTCCCTGAGTTTCCTTTTTCTTATGTCTCGAACGGGTGCCTCATCAGAGGATGCCCCCCGATCTTTATCTGCTCGGCCCCTCTCTATTGGAGTCCATAACACGGTCGACACATTATAGGCTTCTATATAGGTGTCGATCAGTATTTTGTCCCATTTTCGAGTGGAGAGTTGTTCGGCCTACCACCCTGCCATTGAAGTTGCAGGTTCCTGCACTTGATAATTGTCCAGGTTTTGTTGTTCCACTAACTTTGCCGCTCAGGCATGTATTAGTGCGTCGAGTTCCTCTTGTGTCAATGTTACCGTGGTGAATCGTCCAACATCTTTTATCCTCTCGTTCGGATACAAGAATGATTCCCACAGACAGCGCCAAAATGATCCTGCCCAAAGGAATGAAGCTGGAAAACTGGGAAGGGGGCGGCTCCGCTGATTGGATGAGAACCTTGCTCCTCTCTGCAAAACAAAACCAAAATCAGAGAAGGGGTCCCTAGCGTTGGCCCTCCGACACTTAGGTTAGAAACAGAGGAAGGAAAATAGAGAATAGTAATTTCAGAAGTATCTTTTCTTGCCTATTCCTCATACCTTGCAGACCCTTTTATACCTTTCTTACTGACTTTTCATCTTCCCCTATTTAATGATATTGTTTAATGATATATAGAAGGCATCTTCATCTTATCTTCTACGCATTTAATGACAGACGGAGTTTTTTCTTTTACTTTATCTTCCCCTTATCAATTGTCTTTCCCTCTAGTGATCCGTCATGAGTATAATGACAACGCTGCACCTCGAGCCGGACGGACGACTCGATCGGCTCGTGCTCCAAGCCCGTTCAGCTTGGGTTCCTCGTCCATTCGGCTAGCCAGATAATAGTCTACTTAGTTGGCTGACCGGATAGTGATTCCTCCGATCTGTCGGTGCACCCACTTCTTCTTGAGTGCGGTCGTACCTTGCTTAAACTCTGGCATTCATCGCCTTGACCTTAACCTATACTGTGGTAATTGACTCGTGTCAGATAGGATACTCCTTATCGCCGCATCATTGTGGTAAAAAAAAAACGAATACGCTCGCTCCCAACATCACCGTCAACCCGTCCCAGGGCCAACACGGAGGAGGTAAATCACGGACGACTACTAACCTTTGGAATAATGACTAACACATAAGGGAGGTATTATCTTGACTTTGCCGAGATTTGAATTCCAGACCTCATGTTGGCAACACCTCATGCGGCGATAACATCATTGTGGCAAAAAAAAAAAAGGCGAATACGCTCGCTCCCAGCACCCTCGCCAATCCGTCCCAGGGTCAATACGAAGGAGCTAAATCACAGACGGCTACTAGCCTTTGGAATAGTGACTAGCATATAAGAGAGACATTTATCTCGGCTTTATCGAAATTCGAATCCCAGACCTCATTGTAACAACACCTCATGTGCTAGCCACTAGATCCATCCGACAACTCATTATTGAGTTTGATTACACATTATAATTCATCATTTTTTGTATATATTTTAATCCAACAACACTTAAAATATAATTTGACAATACTTATAATAATAGTACGTATAATACGACAATCTCGATAAATATAATATTTAGTTTTTTTATATATATTTTGACTTGGATCATAAATTTATTTTAATTAAAATTTACGCAGCAGTTTGAGACCATAAGAGAAGTGCGCTACAAACTGATCCATCTCGGCCTTGGGCGCCACCAGTCCAATCTCAACTCCGCCGCTCTCGTCTCTGCTGTCCGCCACAGAGATGGTGCCAATCCACACGATCGACGGCATGTCCACCTTCACCGGCCTTCCCCACCCGAAGTCCACGTTGTAGACTTTGAACCCCGGTGACCCAGAAACGGCCAGCGGCCTCTGCATCGCGATCGCGCGGTACTTCTCCGGCCACTTGTCGGCGTCCCTTAGTGGCTCTGCCTTGAACTGCTCGATGGCTTCTCCGGCGATTCGAGCTGCCACCACCACTCCATCTTCTCCCGCAAGGTCGCCGGCCTTAGCCTCGGCGAAATTGCCGCCGATGCAGTTACCGAAGTACTCCGCCGGCAGCGCCGGCTGCGCCGGCTGCAGTCGTCCCCTGCAGTTTCCGGGGAATGCTAAGTGCACGGTGGTCTCCGCGCTCGGCGCTCGTGCCTTGACGAGGGAAACCCACGCGTAAGCGTACGTCGCCACGATGTTGGAGCAGCGGAAAGAGGCGTTCTTCGCTTCGGAGGAAATCGTCGCCTTCAGCTTCCCTAGGTCGTCGGCGGTGAGGGTCACCGTGCCGATGACCGCGTCCGGCGGAACGAATTGGACCCTCATGGATTCGACGTTTCTCGCGTCGGCCGCATGGCCGCTGAAGAACTTGGAGTAGGCCTCATTCGGATCCGGAACTGAGCTCCGGTCGAAGTAGGGCGGTGCCGGCGCCTCCTTTTCGAATCCGGAAGCTCTGCAAGCCCACGACGACAAGAACCGCGTGGAACTCGACCCGTCGCAGGCCGAGTGGTGCACAGCGACGGCCAAGGTCAAGCCTTTGTCGGGGAACAGAGTTACCTGCAGGGCCATCACCGGACGCTGGCCGTCGTCTGTGGGCTCCGGTATCTGGGGAGCCAATGACCGTACTCTGGTGTACTCTCGCGGGTGGCATCCCGAAAGGTCGTCGAAATCGCCGTCATGCTCGGCGACGACAAAGGGAACGCAGTCCCCCTCGGCGTAGTGTAGCTCGTACTGACTCTGGCTGCCAGGTGCGAGGCGGACCTTTCCGGCGAGGGGGTAGAAGTCCCGGAGAGTGAGAGCAAGGGCGGACTTGAGGGTGGGGAAGACGGACTCCATGAAGTGGGAGGCGGAGTGGGGGAAACGGTAGAAGAAGACACGTTGCACCGGGCCGCTGTAGAGCCACGCTATGTCGAAGAAGGTGAAGGGAAGGGAAGATTCCGGCGCCGATCCGGGCGGAGGACCGATTCGATAGGTTTCGAGGATTCTGAGCTCCGATGGTGGTGACGTCGTCATCTTGGAGATTAAACAGCAGTGAAAGATTATGATCAGAGCTTGGAAGAGCTATTAAATGCGTAATTTTTAAAAAGAACGGGGAAAGTCAAAGAAAAGTAAACGAGAGCATTCGAATCGAGGACGTCTCTTTCTATTTATTTTAAATTAAAAATGGCATTCCATCTCAGCTCTTTATAAAACGACATAGTTATTCTCGAATACATTCTCCCCAATTTTTTTATTATTAATATGAGTCGATTTAAAATTTAAATTTGAAATCGGTGTCAAAAAAATTAAAATCCGTCATGTAAAAAGTTGAAACTAACCAAACAGTGCACTTAAAAGACAGCTTGTAATTTTGAAAGGCTAATGAGGTGGATATTTTTTATTAAAAAATAAAAAGGAACGTTCTTTTTCACGGTTAAAAAAACGTTTTTTGATCTATTTTTCTTTTTTATATTCAAAAAATTATTTTTTTAAAAATTTTCACATAAAAAAAAAAGAGAATAATTTTTTCTTGCTGGTTTGACGGGAGTGTTAGATGGTAACTTGAGTTTGATCACTTCCAATAAATTTAATCGCAATCTTTTAACTCCAATATAATTATTTAATAAATGAAAATTTAATTATAATATGGCAAAATTTATCAGTTCTGATTATATGATCAACTATATTTGGATTTAACAAATTTTATTTTATTTGAAAGTAAAATTAATATTTTAGTAAAAAAAAATCGAATAGATACAAAATATTATGTTGACCAAAGATTGTCAAAACGGATCGATAAAGTCTAAGGAAAGAGTCAAATAGATATTAATTAGATACAAGCCACTACTTTTGACTAAAGTGAATGATGTAGAAAATTTCGAGATATTAAATGAATTGAATTTTAGGAACAGGTAACCGGTTGAAGAATATGACAGAAGGTGATTTATTCCCATTCCGTGCTTCTTGTAATTCGTCCTTAAATTGATATGAAGAAACTATTAGTATAAATGATAAATATAAAATAAGACATACCTAAGTTTCCATCTTAAAATTTTATATGATAAATATATAAAGATGTCAAAATGGTTCCATACGGTCAAATAAGGTTTAGGCGTAGGCTTAGACTTAGTTGGCCTATTAATATATCATACCAAATAGGATTTCTCTTTTCAGTCCATGAGACATCCCATCCTATCAGCCCACACACAGACCAAGGAAAAAGGGAAAGATTTTATTTTCCCTTTCGTTCTGCCAGGTGTAATTTTCACTTGACAGACACTTGTGATAATATTAAGATATATGCTTAGTTCCCCGTATTAATCTGTGCTAGGTTATGTCCATGGTCTCTTTCTTTTATTCTGAAAGTAGACATCTAAATGTGATTTTTTAGCACGTCGAAGGGGATAAATTTATTTTAAGGAGAATATTTTGATACAGGATTTGCCATTGTTGTTCCTATGACGATGCTCCTCACGTAATTCGGACTTAGACTCTGAGTTTGTTTAGCATCTGTTTGAGCCACTGACACTTGGAGCACTTGCAAATAAATTCCCTCTCCGACATGGACCTTGGGTGGTTTTAGACAACATTGATGATCGACTTACTCAGCCAGATCGATAATTTGAAATTATCAGTTCAAGTCATCATAACAAATAAGTATTGTCCCTCCGATAAATTATGGAAAAAGATCCAACAATACAATATTATAACAACTACGATTTAATAACTACTAAACTTTAGCTACCCTTAAATAAGATAAGTCTCAATAGTAATAGTTGTTGTTTTGTATGTCAAGTCAAATTTGTATCAGCTTTATATTGAATTCAATAGAGAAGTTTTTAAAATATATGAATCATGTATCATATTTTTAAAATTATCAAAATCACGTACTCATTTTCCATTTAACTCTCGTCCTCAAATTAATTCTACTAAAAAAAAAATCAGTTGATTAATTTTTTTTAGTCGATTTTATTCTCTTTGAAAAATCCATCAGCTAGTTTTAACCAAAACTGATTAAACTTAGAGATCTCGGAATGACATGAAATTTGTTCATATATGTTCATCTAGTTCTCCTGATTATAAAAATACTATCAAATATCAATTTGACCCAATATATTGAGAGCAGTGATTTTTTTAACATAAATTAGTTTTTTAGACATATTTGTATTCAAAAAATAATTGCTCTCAATATATTGGGTCAAATTAACATTTGATAGCATTTTGATAATTAAGAGAACTAGACGAACACATAGGAATTAGTTTCATATTATTCTAAGGTCACCAGGTCCATTAGCCGGTTTTGGCTGAAATCGACTGGTAGATCAAGAGACTTTAAAATGACATGAAACTAGTTTTTATGTGTTCGTGTAGTTCTTTTGATTATAAAAATACTATCAAATATCAATTTGATGCAGTATATTGAGAGCAGTGATTTTTTTTTTTTTAAATTATGGCTGAATGAATCTAAATAAAATCAATATAGGTTCATTCGACCAAAATCGGTTGATGGACGTAGAGAGCTCAGAATGAAGTGAAATCAGATCCTATGAGTTCTTCTAGTTCTTATGATTATATCTATGTTCTCAAATATCAATTTGACCCAATGTATTGAGAATAATAATTTTTTAACATGAATTAATTCTTTGGATACAGTTGTGTTTAAAAAATAAATGCTCTCAATATATTCGGTTAAAACTATCAAACATCAATTTGACGGAATATATTGATAGTAGTGATTTTTTAAACAAGAATTAGTTTTTCAGATACATTCGTGTTTAAAAAATCACTGCTTTCAATATATTTAATCAAATTGATATTCAATAGTATTTTTAGAGTATGGAGAACTAGACGAATATATAGAAATTGATTTCATGTCATTTCAAGATCTCTAAGTTCATCAGCCGATTTTGACTGAAATCGGTTGATGAATTTTTCAAACACACAGAATGAAATCGATTCGACTAAAAAAATTAACGACTGATTTGTTTTTTCTAGTTGAATTGATTTGAGAATAAGGGTAAAACGAGAAGTGGATACATAATTTAGTAATTTTGAAATTATGATACATGATTTTAATATTTTAAAAATTTATCTACTTAGTTCCATAAAAAATGATTTTTTTATTATATTAATTATGAAATCGTAACTATTATAATATGAATATTTTTAAAATATTAATTATAGATTAGAGCAGTTATAAAAGTGTAATTATTACCATTACAAACTGTTGAAGATATCAAGTCCCTCCGATCAACGTAACGTTTATTTTTGAAATCGATCTCCTACCAAATTAAAATCAGTCTATCAAAAAGTTAAAACTTAGAAAGCCAACTTTGTAATTTTGAATACACGTTCTTTTTCATGATTATAAAAATGTCTTTTGATTTATTTTTCTTTTTTTATATATTCAAAT
Organism: Zingiber officinale; assembly: GCF_018446385.1. Classification (NCBI taxonomy): domain Eukaryota; kingdom Viridiplantae; phylum Streptophyta; class Magnoliopsida; order Zingiberales; family Zingiberaceae; genus Zingiber; species Zingiber officinale. The sequence continues at coordinate 107,353,899 of NC_055990.1, forward strand.
AACTAATTTTTTATAATTTTCGAATGAAACAAAAACTAAAACAAGAGAATAATTTTTTTTATTCTTGGTTACCATATTTGACGGGAATGTCTGACTTGAGTTTGATCACTTCCAATATATTCAATCGCAATCTTTTAATTCCAGTATAAATATTTAATAAATGAAAATTTAATTCTAATATGGCAAAATTTATCAGTTCTGACCATATAATCAACGATATTTGGATTTAACAATTTTAATTTTATTTTAATAATGTTTATTTGAAAGTAAAATTAATATTTTAGTAAATAAAAGTCAAATAGATACAACATACTATTTTTGATTAAAGTGGATGATGTAGAAAAATTAGAGATGTTGAATGAGTGCCTAATGATGTTAAAGAATGTCGAAATACATCGATAAAGTCTAAGGAAAGAGTCAAATAAATATTAGATACAAGCCACTACTTTTGACTAAAGTGGCTGCTGCAGAAAAATTTGAGATGTTAAATGAATTGAATTTTAAGAACACGCAACCGGTTGAAGAACGTAAATAGATAAAGTTGTCAAAATAAATCCATATGGTCAAATAAGGCTTAGGGAGGTTTAGACATCCAAATCAAATTTTCTATCATTCTATCTAAAATTCAGGATAAATAATTTACTTTAATAAATTTAAATAATCATTTTTCAATACTAACAACAATTACTCTAAAATTTTTATTATCTTTAACTTTTTTTCTTTTCTTTTTTTTTTTATTTTTTATTATTATATTTTTGGAATATGGTTTGTAATATCCCGATCTAGATCATAGGATTGTACGATCCTACAATCCAGAAACTCAAAATCGATCCAAAATTGTGCAGAATTAATTTTCGCAGTAGAATTGCGCAGGATCGATAGGATCGGAACAGAATCGGTAGGATCGGAGCAGGATCGGTGGAAGTTTTGAGAGATCATAACTTTTGACTCGGATTGAATCACGGAGCCTATAATATATAAAATCAAAGATCGTTCAGAGATCTTTAATAAATTTTAAATTTTATCCTTAACCACCCTATTTCAAAGCCAAAAATATTATTTAAATCATTTTTGGATGCCCAGAAGATTTTATCTTTTTTTATATTATCTTTTTATCGTATTGTTAGGATTTTAAATTATTTAAACATATGTTTAATTATTTTTGAATTAGTTTGTTTAATAATATTTTATCATTTGTTCCTAAAACGATGAGCTTTTGGATGTCTATTGTCTAGTATTGTGTGACATTAACTAGTCTTTAGAAGATTATTTCTGGTGAAATATTTTTGATATTGAATGTGCTATTATTATTGTGTTAATAGAAATTGTTGGTGCAGTTGACCTATAGGGTTTCGATGTTTAACAATATACCTAAGTCTAGTCAATTTGACCAAGGGTTAATCCAAACAAGACTTGATGTTTAGAAGAGAGAAGTCTAGTCAGGACTAGATGACTAGCAAAGGTAAGTCCTATCCAAAGGATAGGCAGGTGAGAAGTCTTGGTGAGTGAAGCCATACCCTAGTGAGTGAAGCTAGGTAGTGGAAGTTCTGGTTAGTGAAGTCGAGCCCTAGTGAGTGAAGCTAGGTGGTGGAAGTCCTGGTGAGTGAAGCCAGGTGGTGGAAGTCCTAGTAAGTGAAGCCAGGCCCTAGTGAGTGAAGCTAGGTGGTGGAAGTCCTAGTGAGTGAAGTCGAACCCTAGTGAGTGAAGCTGGGTGGAGGAAGTCTTGGTGAGTAAATTCGGGCCCTAGCGAGTAAAGCTAAGAGGAGGAACTCCTGGTGAGTGAAGCCAGACAATGGAAGTCCTAGTGAGTGAAGCTAGGCAACCCTAGATTTAAAATACCGAAAAATGACGAATCACCATAAGGGAATTTTCCGGAATTTTTAGAAATTTTCTGAGAATTTTTCGGAGATCGTATGGTGTAGGTTATAGGGATAAAAAACTGGACCCCGAGAAAGCCTGTTTAGGCTACCCCACTGAATGAGGAAAAGTTTTATTTATTTATTTTTCTTTTCCTATTTTCCTTTTTCTTTATTTTCTCTCCCCCGCGTGCCTTAACCTCCCTCCTCGTGCTGAGCCGCCAACCCCTTGCCAAAACCGCCACGCGACGGTTCCCTCTCCTCTTCCCCTTTGTCTTCCGCGAACGTCAAAGCCCTCTCTGCCGTCTCTCTCACGCGACGACAAGCCAAGGAAAAGCCCTGTCGCCGGCCACACACTCAAGCCCTAGATCTTCCTCTCTCGGCGCTGACACCCCGATACCTCTTCCTACTGGTTCTTCTCGGCACCGATCAACGCTCGAGCGCCGGCCACCGGCTAATTTCCTGTGCCCTAGTCGCCGCTGTGAGGTCTAAGCCGACCAATAGATCCACTGCCGCCACTGTCGGCCAAGTTTCCCTCTCCCGTGCTGCTGATCTGGAGCGACTGCTGCCTTGCTTCTACCCTGTGTGCCGTCAGGAGTCGAGAGCTCGAGAAGGCGACAGAGGGCAGCAGTGATCCGACAATGGGATTCAAGGTGAGGGTTTAAGGTTTGGTTTTCGATTTTGTGCTCTGATTTTTGTCGTGTTGTGAGCAGCACTTGTGTTGGGTGGAAGATCATGCTAACTAAGGATAGTGGTTTCTAATTGTAGATTCATTGCGCTGGTAGTGTATCGTGTTTCCAGCAGCTATTTCTTCCGGAAGCAACTACCTGTTGTGGACCAACAGAAGAGGTAAGGGAAATTATATTTTTGTTGCTGGATTGTAGTGGTGGAAAGATTTCTTGGTTGGTTTCTTGATCTCTTTGATCTGGACAGTGAAACACATGGTACTACTTGGTTTCCAATGGCTACCCTATTCCGGCAGCCACTCGTTGCAGCAGCCGACAGCCCTTATTCCGACAGCAACTCCAACCAGCAGCTTCCATTGTTCCAGTAACTAGAACAAGGTTGTGATTTGAGGTAAGGCATAAGGATTTGATATATGTGTTGAATTAGGGCTAAATTGGGTAAGATGCTATGATTGATTATGCTTATTGCAAGTCCTAACTCAACTGGATTAGTTAGAATCGATTGAGGAGTTAGATGATCCAATTAGGGTTATAATTGGATCTGGATTTATGTTAGCTTCTCGAGGATTTGATTTAGCTAATTTATTTATATGTAATTAGCTAAATCTGGATACCATGTATTACAGGACTCTGATTCGAGACGAGCATCTCGACGTTGGATTTGACTAGATTGGACCTGCTATTTGAGGCGGGTACCTTGACTTATCTTTGATAATGTCATGTTGATATGTTTAGTAGGTTATAACCTTTAGTAATAATTATGTTCGTCCTTGTGTCGGTATGTCACTACCGGATACCTGTTACATGCTTGTTTGCTCACCTGTTATGCATTTTATGGTGGTACCCACATGATTATATATATGCTCATAGAGGCAGTAACATATCATGCCTTATTATGTTCAGGACCTAGGTTTTAATTTATACCATACCTGACTTGTGTACCTTAGATCTTCGGATCTAACCATTGATACTAGAGTACACATTTTATATATATATATGGATAGGCTCAGGATATTGTCATGCTTAGTGTCATGCATTATCTTGCATGATTGCATGCTGTGTGATGGTCTGCTCCATTATTGTCGAGCACATCATCAGTTACATGGATCTGCGCACACCACCACTCATGGGTTAGTGGTATGTTAGGCAGGTGTGTGGCAGTTCTGCTGTAAGGCTCCGCTGGTCCAGTGACTCAGCATGGTAGCCGGCAGATAGTTCTGCTCTGTTAGGCTCCGCTGGTTTAGTGTAGCAGCGTGGTAGCCGACAGACGGTTGGACTTTGTTAGGATCCGTTGGTCCGCTCATGGGTAGTGCGACGCAGCGTGGTAGCCGGCAGAGATTCCTCCTCGTCATCGTGTACCGGGAGATGAGAGCATTGTGCTCCCCCACTTATGATTTGGGGGTAGGAGGATAGGTGTACTCCGACAGCATCCCGTCCACTCGGTCACTCATCAGGAGTAGTAACGACAGGGTGCACGATTATCACAGCCCTACCCACTCGGTCTCACCATCATGTGTGAGATGGCTGACTGGCGTCAGGGGTGACCATGACATTAGCATCATACGCATTTATGCATTTACTGATTGTGTTTGCTGCACTTATATGCTGCATTTGGATGGATGCATATATTTGACATGCATACAAGATTTATGATACTCTCGGTCTGACGACCTGACTATTCTGATAGGAGACTCTGGTGAGTACAGTTTTCTTCAGCCTTTTCTATTGTGCATCTTCTAGCTTTTGTCCATGAGACTGTCCTCCATAGTTATTACTATTTGTTATAGTTTACTATACATGTCAACTAGGTATCTGCTGAGTTGTTGAACTCACCCCGTGGACACTATCTTTTTCAGGTACCAGGTTGCTTATTGAGTCGCTTAGAGTATCCTGCCTACCGGTTCCCACATCACATCAGAAGACTTACCATTTCCATTTATGTTTTATTTGTTTTATGTATCAGTGTATTTAGCTTTGTGCTCCGATTTTGTTTCTGGAGTGTTGTTTTGTTATGTGGTGTAAGCCTAGCCGACTAGCAGTCTTCATTTTTAGTTTGTATGTGTTGTCCATTGTATTTCCGCTGTGTTTGGTTTTGGTACAGCCGAGTGGGATGTTAGTTTTACATATAACTGTGTGGTTGTGTTTTTATTGTATCAGCCGAGTAGGTTGCATATAAACTACGTGGTTGTATGTATATTCCAACCGCCTATGGCTGAGGTATATTATGTCTGTAGAAATGACTCAGATTTTCAGCCGTACATGGGAGATGCTGCCGAAATTTCTTCGGACAGGGACTCCCCCGAGGTGTGACAATTTATTTGGTATCAGAGCCAAGTTGGTCATACTTGTTTGTATATCGTGTTACGGATTTCGAGATTTATCTAATACCAATTTATTTGGTATTAGAGCCAAGTCTACGAGTCTTATATCCCGTGTTTCAGATTTCGTGTTTTAGTTTTCTCGATGTGACTTTTCGGGTTTTAGGACCTAGGAGCGACAGGACATCTCCAAGCTATAGGAGGTATGTTGGTATACTGTTATCCTACCTTTTTGTTAGTATGCACTGTTGATTATGATAGTTATGACATGTATTAGCACTTTGTATTTAGTACCTGTCAGGTTGTTGTAGCACATATTTCATGTGATGGGTTAACCACTGATCATGGTCGACCCTAATAAAGATTAAGGATTACAGCCTCTAGTGATTTTTCATCTCACCAGAGTAGTTTTAGCTTCTGTTACTACTAGTTGGTTAGGAGATGGAGGCACATATCAGCCTCTGCTATTATTAGCTGGATAGTGGATAGTATCTATATATTCTTGTTGATTTAGCTAGAAGAATATCATTTTATCTTAGTTAATTTCATCAATAGATAATTGATTTACTCTTGTTAGATTGGTCAGTTGAAGACTGATTTACGTTTGTCGACTTGGATAGTCGTAGATCGAGTTACCTTAGTTGCTTGCGGAGGATTAACGTACATTTGTTAGAATTAGATAGTCGATTACCGATTCATTTTTTTTTGTTGGTCCGATCATCAGGGGATCGACTTACTCTATTTTTAGAGGTTCGAATCTTTGGATTATTTGTGCTTAGTTAGGTATCTAGAGCACGTTTGAGTACATGGCTTGTACTGACGTGGAAAGGACTGAATTAGCTGTATATCATTATCAGCTTGGTCAGTCTATAGTGGATTGATGTATCCTATTCCAAGGGGTACTTTAATTTTTGACTATATGTACCTAGTTGGATAACTTAGAAGGTAGCATAGGGAATGTCAGGTTGATTGAGTTAAATATGCTGATTATTCATATCTATGTTATGGTATGTGTACATGTGTTTGGGGTATTATGGGAGGTATCTTGTTGATTATATTTGTTCTGTGTGTACACTTGTGACTATTATGATTCATTGGAAGTATTACGTTGATTTTACTCTTGGCATATGTGTGTATATATGTTAGGTGAATGTTGTTTGAGGTGTATTGTCGATTATACCTACGTTGATTTATGCACACGAGTTCGGTATGTATTGTTGGAGGTATCACACTGATTTATACCTGTGTTATGAGTGTGTTGGGTGTGTACTAATTAGATGATTATGTCGATCATACCTATGTTGTGTGTGCACGTGTGCCAGGTGTATTGTTGGTGACATCATGATGATTCTACTTATGTTGAATGTAGGATGTGGAGTGTCTACATTATGTCATTTGTTGTATTATCCTGTTAACTAATTCTCCTATTAGTGGGTGACCCACTACGATGTTAATAGAGTTGACGATGGATTTGATTTACTTACTGGATTGTGATATCCTTGGTTGCTCACAGTGATATGTTGTAGAGTGATTTCGTGCAGTCACTAGTTGGATAGTTAGATGTCTTGTTCACTTATGGATTGATTGTGGTGGAGCATTGCTCCCACATATTATAGATTGTTTGTGGTGGAGCGTTGCTCCCACATATTATGGATTGTCCCACATATTATGGATTGTTTGTGGTGGAGCGTTGCTCCCGCATATTTTGGATTGTTGTGGTGGAGCGTTGCTCCCACATGTTATGGATTGTTTGTGGTGGAGCATTGCTCGCACATATTATGGATTGTTGGTGGTAGAGCGTTGCTCCCACATATGTAGTATTTCTTGTGATGGAGCGTAGCTCTCACATTAGATGATCTATTCTTTGGTGATTTGTAGTTAGTGATCAGATTTCGGACTTGTTATCGGGGATCTCTGGTTGAGCATATTTGTTGTACAGACATTATGAGTTTTTAGTAATGTCATTTGGGCTTACCGATGCTCCAGCGGTATTTATAGATTCGATGAACCGCATCTTTATGGAGTATCTAGATCAGTTCATTGTCGTTTTCATCAGCGAAATATTGATCTACTCGCGTTCCGAGGAGGAACATGCACAGCATCTTCGCATAGTCTTGGAGACTCTTCGACGACATCAGCTATACGCGAAGTTCAGCAAGTGTGCCTTGTGGCCATTTTCAGTCGGTTTTCTGGATCATGTGGTCTCTAGCTGAGGTATTTCAGTAGACCCTCAGAAGATCGAGGCTGTCACCAGTTGGGAGCAGCCGAAATCAATGCAGGAGATTCGGAGTTCTTGGGACTGGTAGGATATTACAGACGTTTCGTCGAGAGTTTCTCCCGTTTAGCTATGCCACTAACACGCTTGACCAGGAGAGGTGTGAAGTTCACTTGGTCAGAAGCCTATGAGACCAGCTTTCAGAAGTTGAAGCGGAGATTAGTGTCGACTCTAGTTTTGGTTTTACCCTCCGGAGAGGATGGATTCATGCTCTACACCGACGCATCTCTTCAGGGTTTGGGCGCTGTTTTGATGCAGCACGACAGGATAATCTCCTATGCTTCTCGACAGTTGAAGGAGCATGAGAAGAACTACCCGATACATGATCTGGAGTTGACCGCTATTATATTTGTTCTGAAGATTTGACGGCATCATCTGTACGACATTACATTTGAGATTCTCACTAATCATAAGAGTCTCAAATATATTTTCACCTAGAAGGAGCTTAATCTCCGATAGAGGAGATGGATGGAGTTCCTGAAGGATTATGATTGCACCATTAGCTACCACCCGGGGAAAGCTAATGTGGTTGCCGATGCACTCAGCAGGAAGTCTAGAGGAACTTTAGCTTGCCACTGAGTTATGGTCACAGACTTGATTTAGGATTTCTCCGAGTTGGGCCTTCAGGAGTAGGGACAGACAGAGCAGGGTATTCTGGTTACCATGGTTGCTCAATCGTCGATCAGGACGAGGATCCGAGAGGCCTAGGCCGGTGATCAGCATTTGTAGTTTATTAGCAGTCAGATAGCTTCCGAGCAGCAGACCGAGTTCACACGAGATAAGGAGGGTATTATATACTTCCGAGGCAGATTATACGTACCTCAGTCTCACCCGGTCTTACAGGAGCTACTTCAGGAGGCTCATTGCTCTCGATTTACGATCCATCCAGGTGGGACTCGCATGTATCGAGATTTGAGGCGTTCCTACTGGTGGAACGGTATAAAGAAAGACATCGCAAAATTTGTAGCGAGATGTCTGGTCTGTCAGCAGGTGAAGGCTGAGCATCAGAGACTTGTCGGCTTACTTCAGCGGATTCCTATTCCCGAGTGGAAATGGGAACATATCACCATAGATTTTGTGGTGGGTTTGCCTAGGACACGACGAGGCCATGACGCGATTTGGATAATCGTTGATCAATTAACCAAATCCGCAGACTTCTTAGCAATCTGGAAGACTGATTCCTTGGATCGATTGACAGATCAGTATTGTCGAGAGATCATCATATTACATGGTGTTCTTTTGAGTATCATTTCGGATAGAGACCCTCGTTTCACGTCCCAATTCTGGCAGAGTCTGCAGTAGGATTTGGGCACTCAGCTCCGATTCAGTACAACTTTCCATCCGCAGACAGATAGACAGTCAGAGTGGACCATTCAAACTCTAGAGGACTTGCTGAGATCTTGTGTATTAGATTTTGGAGACAGTTGGGAGGACCATTTGCCATTGGTAGAGTTCGCCTATAACAACAGCTTTTATTCGGCTATCCAGATGGCACCGTTTGAAGCGTTGTATGGTAGGCCTTGTCAGACACCCACCCTCTGGGATGAGGTTAGGGAGGCCCAGTTGTTGGGACCTCATAGAACTCAGCATGAGGCAGAGTTGGTCCGTACTATCAGACGGAGGATGTCAGAGGTGCAGGACCGCCAGAAGAGTTATGCTGATCGGAGACACAGACCCCTGGAGTTCTCTAAAGGCGACCATGTATTTCTGTGAGTTTCACCCACGAAAAGGGTGAAGAGATTTGGCCTCAGAGGTAAGCTAGCTCCGCGATACATTGGACCTTTCCAGATCTTGGAGAGAATTGGAGTGGTAGCTTACCATCTGGCACTACTACCGTCCCTGGCAGGTGTCCACGACATATTCCATGTGTCTATGCTGAGGAGATATATACCCGACCCGACACATGTGCTGACAGATATCTCAGTTCCCGTTCAGCCTGACGTCACTTATGAGGAGGTTCCAGTACGGATTCTGGAACGAAAAGAGCGTCAACTGCGGAACAAGACTATCTGACTGGTTAAAGTCGAATGACAACATCATACGGACGAGGAGGCTACCTGGGAGCTCGAGGATACTATCTGAGCTCGATACCCCTATCTTTTCACTTGAGGTATGTGATTTAATTTACCGTTAAACATTTATACTCTTTACCTATTGTTAGTATTTACTGATGGTAGATAACGAAATTTGGGGACCAAATTTTTATTAGTAAGGGAGAATGTAAAATACCGAAAAATGACGAATCACCATAAGGGAATTTTTAGAAATTTTCTGAGAATTTTTCGGAGATCGTATGGTGTAAGTTACGGGGATAAAAAATTGGGCCCCGGGAAAGCCTGTTTAGGCTACCCCACTGAATGAGGAAAAGTTTTAGTTATTTATTTTTCTTTTCCTATTTTCCTTTTTCTTTATTTTCTCTCCCCCGCGTGCCTTAACCTCCCTCCTCGCGCTGAGCCGCCGACCCCTTGCCAAAACCACCATGCGACGGTTCCCTCTCCTCTTCCCCTTTTTCTTCCGCGAACGTCTAAGCCCTCTCTGCTGTCTCTCTCACGCGATGACAAGCCAAGGAAAAGCCCTGTCACCGGCCACACACTCGAGCCCTAGATCTTCCTCTCTCGACGCCGACACCCCGATACCTGTTCCTCCTGGTTCTTCTCGCCACCGATCAAAGCTCGAGCCCCCGTCGCAGGCTAATTTCCTGTGCCTTAGTCGTCGCTGTGAGGTCTGAGCCGACCAATAGATCCACTGCCGCCACCGTCGGCCAAGTTTCCCTCTCCCGTACCGCTGATCTAGAGCGATTGTTGCCTTGCTTCTACCCTGTGTGCCACCGGGAGTCGAGAGCTCAAGAAGGCAACAGAGGGCAGCAGTGATCCGACAGTGGGATTTAAGGTGAGGGTTTAAGGTTTGGTTTTCGATTTTGTGATCTGATTCTTGTCGTGTTGTGAGCAGCACTTGTGTTGGGTGGAAGATCATGCTAACTAAGGATAGTGGTCTCTAATTGTAGATTCATTGCACTGGTAGTGTATCATGTTTCCAGCAACTACTTCTTCTGGCAGCAACTACCTGTTGTGGACCAACAGAAGAGGTAAGGGAAATTATATTTTTGTTGATGGATTGTAGTGGTGGAAAGATTTCTTGGTTGGTTTCTTGATCTCTTTGATCTGGACAGTGAAACGCAAGGTACTACTTGGTTTCCAGCGGCTACCCTATTTCGGCAGCCACTCATTGCAGCAGCCGGTAGCCCTTATTCCGGCAGCAACTCCAACCAGCAGCTTCCATTGTTCCAGTAACTAGAACAAGGCTGTGATTTGAGGTAAGGCATAAGGATTTGATATATGTGTTAAATTAGGGCTAAATTGGGTAAGATGCTATGATTGATTATGCTTATTGCAAGTCCTAATTCGACTGGATTAGTTAGAATCGATTGAGGAGTTAGATGATCCAATTAGGGTTTATAATTGGATTTGGATTTATGTTAGCTTCTTGAGGATTTGATTTAGCTAATTTATTTATATGTAATTAGCTAAATCTGGATACTATGTATTACAGGACTCTGATTCGAGACGAACATCTCGACGTTGGATTTGACTGGATTGGACCTGCTATTTGAGGCGGGTACCTTGACTTATCTTTGATAATGTCATGTTGATATGTTTAGTAGGTTATAACCTTTAGTAATAATTATGTTCATCCTTGTGTCGATATGTCACTACCGGATACCTGTTACATGCTTGTTTGCTCACATGTTATGCATTTTATGTTGGTACCCACATGATTATATATATGCTCATAGAGGCAGTGACATATCATGCCTTATTATGTTCAGGACCTAGGTTTTTATTTATACCATACCTGACTTGTGTACATTAGATCTTCGGATCTGACCATTGATACTAGAGTATATATTTTATATATATATATGGATAGGCTTAGGATATTGCCATGCTTAGTGTCATGCATCATCTCGCATGATTGCATGCTGTGTGATAGTCTGCTCCATTATTATCGAGCACATCACCAGTTACATGGATCTGCACACACCACCACTCATGGGTTAGTGGTATGTCAGGCAGGTGTGTGGCAGTTCTGCTGTTAGGGTCCGCTGGTCCGGTGACTCAGCGTGGTAGCCGGAAGACAGTTCTGCTATGTTAGGCTCCGCTGGTTTAGTGTAGCAGCGTGGTAGCTGGCAGACTGTTGGACTTTGTTAGGCTCCGTTGGTCCGCTCATGGGTAGTGCGACGCAGCGTGGTAGCCGGCAGAGATTCCTCCCCGTCATCGTGTATCGGGATATGAGAGCATTGTGCTCCCCCACTTATGATTTGGGGTAGGAGGACAGATGTACTCCGACAGCATCCCGTCCACTCGGTCACTCATTAGGAGCAGTGACGACAGAGTGCACGGTTGTCACAACCCTACCCACTCGGTCTCACCATCGTGTGTGAGATGGCTGACTGGCGTCAAGGGTGACCATGACATTGGCATCATACGCATTTATGCATTTACTGATTGTGTTTGCTGCACTTATATGCTGCATTTAGATGGATGCATATGTTTGACATTCATACAGGATTTATGATACTCTTGATCTGACGACCTGACTATTCTGATAGGAGATCCTGATGAGTACAGTTCTCTTCAGCCTTTTCTATTATTCATCTTCCAGCTTTTGTCCAGGAGACTGTACTCCATAGTTATTACTATTTGTTATAGTTTACTATACATGTCAACTAGGTATCTGCTGAGTTGTTGAACTCATCCCCCGTGGACACTATCTTTTTCAGGTACCAATTGTTGGTGCTGGGAGTTCCGTTCTATGTAAATCCCTTGTACAAAAATTTGTACGAGCATAGAACCTTTCCTAGCAACCCACATGCTCGATCAGACATGTGTTTAATCAATCAAGCAAGTTCATGATTGATCAAAGCGCACCTTGATCGAAGCACAAGATCGCTGGCCTCTTGTGTTGGTGTTCAGGATCCATACGAAAAAAATAAACTAATTACGCTGCGGAATAAGAATTAGTTGTACCTTTCCTCGTATACTAAGACCTCTTGTTTTTTACTGTATTCCTCTCCTCCTCTTGGATGTCATGTGGGTGACGATCTACCATAACAAAACCACCCGACTCCTTCTTCTTGTTTCCAAACTTTCGACCACCAAGAGATGCTAGAATAGGATGCCTCCTTCTCTTCTTCTTCTCCTCCAAGCAACCGGCCACAAAGTAAACTCTTCTCCAAAGGGGCGCCGACCCTAAAGAAGAGGAAGGGAAAGATGTCGCAGGCCCTATGGAAAGAAGCAAAGGGAAAATAAGAAGGGGGGGGGGGGTGTCGGCCACAAGAGAATAGAAGAGGATTTTTAGGTTAGTTTTTGGGCACCACCCTCTCTTCTTTTATAATCTTTGCTAGCGGCTAAAAAGGAAAGATTTTAACAAAAAAATGTTTTAAATAAAATTTCCCTTTTATTCCTATTATGGATGGTTACAAAAAAGAAAAGATTTTAACAAAATTAAAATATCTCTTTTAAACATTGTAAATAACTATAAAAGAAATTTTTTTAATAAAATTCTATTTAAAATAAAATATCCCTTTTATTTCTATTGTGGTCGGCCCCTTGCTTGGGCACCAAGCAAGGCTTGGCCGTCCCTTATCTTGGGCACCAAGTAAGGCTTGGCCGGCCCTATGCTTGAGTAACAAGCAAGGCTTGGTCGGCCCCTTACTTAGGTAAGAAGCAGAGCTTGGGTGGATCTGAGGCTTTATATATATAGAGGCTACAACAAGGACCAAGAGGAAGAATTAGTTTTGACCTCTTGATGGACTTGAGCTTCTTGTGTTCGACCCGAACACTCAATTCAAGTTCATCAATAATAACTCATACCACTAAAGGGTCATTATTGAAATACTGCACCAATCCCATATTACAATATGGGCTCCTACTTATTATGAGTGTGCTAATCTCCCTGTGTTTAAGATATCGTATGTTCGTTAATTAAATAAGTTACTGACAACTCATTTAATTAACATCTGACTCCAATAGTAGTATCACTCAACTGTATTATCATATCAGACTAAGTCCACCTGCAAGGTTTATATGATAATCCTTATGAGCTCCTCAAGGGGGCATCATCAACCTAAATAAATAGGGCATAGTTTTCCTTTATAATCAACAACATACCATATAAATGGCACTATCTCCCAACTTATCGGGCCTATTGATTTAACGAATAAATCTCACCCATTGATAAGTTAAAGAAATAAATACTAAGTATATGTATTTGTTATTATATCGGGATTAAGAGTACGCACATCCATAATAATAGAGGTTCTATTCTTTTATATAGTCAGTATAAATCGAACAACCTCAAATGGTCCTGCTCAATACACACATAGTGTACTAGTATAATTATATAGTCAAGACAAACTAATACCAAATTACACTACAACTGTTCCAATGGTTTGTCCCTATCCATCTTGGTTGTGAGTTACTATTTATAATTTATAAGGAACTGATAACATGATCTTCTGTGTGACACCACACACCATATTATCTACAATATAAATTAAATGGGCAACTGCATCGACATATATACAAATATAAAATGCAGATATTTGACCAAAGTGATTCTCATTTCAAAATATCTCAAAAACAGATGTTCATACAAAAGCTAGGCTTATAGTATATATCCCAACAGTAAGTCCAAGTGTGTAGTCTTGGTAACGTAAGTCCATTCGGCAGTGTAAGTCTAAGTGTGTAGCCTTGGCAATGTAAGTACATTCAGTGGTGTAAGTCCAAGTGTGTAGTCTTAGCAACGTAAGTCCATTGTTTCTTTTTACCATGTTTATTTGCTATATATTTTCCCTAACTTAAACGTATTGTCAAACATTAAAAAGGAAGAGATTGTTGGAGCAATCCCAATAGTCCATGTGACCATTTGTTTTGGTGTTTGTGCAAAGAGTTTAAGTTAGGTTTATCCTTGTTATTTGATATGTGTATATGAGTGTGCAGGTTTGCACGATACACATATGACTCAGCTTGATGGCTTCGGGTCCGGTGAACGATGGAGCATCTGAGGTACTGTGGACAAGGCAGCAGGCCAAGGGCCGAGGGAAGTGACTTCGAGACATACACGAAAGATGACATTGAGGACAAGCCGCGAGCTTGAATGCATCCGAGGGACAAGAGCTAAAGGAAGTAGGCTTGAAGGCAAGAGGTTAAAGCTGCAAAGAAGAGTCAAGTGAGTCGTGAGGGTCCGAGTGCGAGAGAAATATACTCGGGAAGGAGAACCCTAGGTTTAGGGTTGTACCAGTCGACTGGTACTGGTACCAATCGACTGGTGGTGAGCACAGAGAGCTTCTATACCTGAACGGCTAAGCACCAGTCGACTGGTAAAGAGCCGTTGGAGTGTTGTTGGGCTAGCACCAGTTGATTGGTCCAAGGACCAGTCAACTGTAATGGTAAAATAGCAGGGCTATTTCTTTTAAGCTCTATAAGAAGGAGCTTGGGATGGTCGGCCAAGGTGACGAAATTAGACTTGGTTAAAGCCTAATTAGTAGTCACAAGAGTTCTTAAGTGCTTGTAAAATCCAAGAGATCTTGGTGAGTATTGTAGTGAGGTTTCTCCACCCACAAGGAGCGACTTGAGATAGTCGGAGTTTGTCAGGGGCTAATCCACCGAAGGATCGGGATCGCCCACCTTACGTGTAGCCGTGGAGTAGGAGCAAGCTATCTCTGAACCATGTTACATCGACGTGTATTGGTTTGCATTCTTTCCTTTAGTGTTTAGCTTGTTTGTATTTGTATTATTCCACTGCTCAAGCTAATATACGTAGGAAGCAATGGAGTTGGGGTGACATAGCTATCCAACCCCCCTTCTAGCCGGTCACCGATCTCCTACAGTACGCGCTTACAAAAATGGACTCCCACGTGGTGCTGACAGATGATGATGACTGAGCCGACAGTACCTGAGCTCTGCGCACACTCAGATAAGCACACAGGTGTTAAAAGCCAGAAACTAGGGAAAAAGACCCCTGAAGAAGGCCCTCCGACGCTCAATTCAGGTACTTTTTCCCCAGAAGAATAGTGTACGAAGGAGAAAGAAAGTGGAAGACAAGTGCGAATGTGCGAAAGAGCGTACCTGCGCAAGGGAGAGGACCTCCCTTTATATGACAGTGTGTACCTCTGGAGGCTGATCGATGTCAGATAATGTCGGGTGTCATGCCCTGTCGAGTAATGGAGGACATGTGGCATCCTCCTGTAGGCTGAAGGAAACTTCCATTTGTAGATAACCGCAGACCGTTAGAATATTCTTTGATATGCAGTAGTTATTATCTGATAGACGGTTATGATTCCCTTACCCTATTGTCGTGTTGCACCTTCTGTCCCTACCGGGTATGAATAGGGCAACTCAAGATGATTAGTCGGGTATAACACCTTGCCTAAACCTTGGGAGCCGGGAGCTGTGGAGAGATCATTCAAGAGTTGACCGGGAGTTGGCTGACCGAGAGTTTAGCTTACTGAGAGCACTAGGCCTAGGTACAACTAGGCCGTGAGAGCCTGACCAGTCAGATCTAGGTCAGGTATCACCTCAACTGCCTACCAAATCTTAGACCAAGGTGTCTCAGATCTGGAGTTCCGGTTTGTGAGAACCCGACCGGAAATCATGTTGCTGACATCATCACATAGTCCTACCTCCTCTTTCCATACCTATTGACTGTCCCATCCTCTTGACTTGTAACTGCCACATCCTCTTGACTTTTGACTGTCATGTCCCATTGACTTCTGACTACCACGTCCCCTTGACTTTTGACTATCACATCCTCTTTACTTCTGACTGTCACGTCCCCTTGACTTCTGACTGCCCAACCTTATCGGACCCCACCATTATGCACCGTATCATAAGCCTCCCTCCAATTCTAGTGGAAGGAGGTGCAGGTCTGAGTGACTAGACTCAAGCTCTGATTTGCTTGTTTCACCATAACGTCCTTAAATGATGCTCCTTTCACCATAGTGTCCCCTATACTTCATTAAATAAATGTAAATCTGGTCAGGCCTCAATCTTTGTTTCTTTTCCCTTTTTCCTGGTACTTCTTTGTTTGCTGATAACCCACCTGAGAAAAAGAGTGTAAAAGGCTGACTCGTGAGTTACTAAACACGGTAGTGTGCTTGTCTATAGCGCGTTGATCCTGTCCGAACGCTGAATCAACGGACGCTGGGCAAGTGGCGCTCTCCTCGTTGCTGACGTAGATTCCCGACCGGTCACACTGAGCTCCGACGAACCTGCAAAGAAGTCAGGTCGGGAAGGGGTTCCCGGCGACGACCCTCCGACGCTCAAGTCAGGCAAGTGGTCAACAAAGAAGTGGCTACAAATCTCGTAGAATGCGTACCTCCGGTGAAGTGTGAGGCCCTTTATATAGAGCTGGGAAGGGGCTCATGCACACATATCGAGGCGAGTACGTGTCCTCAACCCATACCTCAATATGGGCTTGTCAGAAAAGCTTACCTGACCCCTTACTGCTACAGTCCGAGCACGTCTCTGATGGGACAGCGGACCCTTCTGTCATAAGATCCCGCGTATGGCCTGCTCATCGAACATACACGCTGTCGGAAGATGTTCCCTTGTCCTTTTGTCTCCTTACTCCATGCCTAGTGGTCGGCCGGTCGGCAGTCCCCTTTCATCCGGCCGGTCATATGTGCTGGTCCACTTGGGAGATTCCCGGTAGTGTGCTCTGTGGAGACTGTTCGCAGTATTGCTACTTTATGCCTTCGGCCGAGCGGGCCACCCGCTCGGCCATATGACCCTGTTCAACATGAGCGTCGGAACCCTGACTCCTCACCGGGTGCTTTTGACTCCGTTTAGAACTCGGTCGGCCGGTCAGTCCATCCACGTCCGATCGGCTAATTGGCCCTTTGACTTCCACGTGGCGATGCCTTCCCCCGGATGGGGGTCCCTATTCTTACCGCTGGATCACTTGCCTCCCCTTCAAGTCTAGTCGAGGGAGGCGATTAGTCCGACTGACTGGACCATCAGTTGAGCCGGGCGGCATCCTGCAACTACCATCCGCTTGAAAACAAAGGGGGCAGCTAAAACGCCAGTCAACGCCAACCTTCCTCAGCATCTCTTCGAATTTTCCGCCAATCTCCATCATTAAGGTCTAGCACGCGCTCATTAAATGCGTTCCAGTGGTTGAATGCCACGTGGCGGTGCTACCGTCATCGTACGGCGGCGACGTGGTGTTCTGATGGGATCGAGGCGGTTCGAAATGAACGGCGCGATGCGTGCTCCGATTCTCGCGACCTGGATCCAACGGTGGAGGCCGCTCGGGCTCCACCCTATTAAAGCTTCGTTTTCATTCCTTCGCCTCACATCTGCTGTCGCGTGCCTCCCGATTCCTCTTGCGTTCCAGACTTCCGGCGATCTTGCGCTTCTGTTTCCGACGATCTCCGGTGCTATTCCCTCGATCCTCCTCTTCGTTGTAAGGTTCTTCTTCTTTCTCTCTTTGGTTCTAGCGTTTTCTTTGCATTTCTTTCCCAAGTTTTCGCCCGCGAAGTACTGTTTTGTTGCCATCTTTTTACCTTTCTTTGCCTTTTTTGATTCCGTCCACTCGGACAATGGCCCATTCCTCTCGACCCGAAGACCAAACCCTCGGCCCATGGTACTATACCACGGAGTCGCGCTTCGATCGACACGACGCCGATGTCCTGATTAATAGTTTTGACATTCCCTCCGACCTTGAAATCATCCTACCCACTGACTCCGCTCGACCACACAAACCGCCGCGCGGAGCTTTTTATGTTTTCTGCTACCAGTTTATGGCCGGTCTGCGATTTCCGATTCATCCCTTCATCATTGACGTCTGTAATTTTTTCGGCGTTCCGCTCGGAAGCCTAGTTCCCAACACCTTCCGTCTTCTATGCGGTGTTGTTGTCCATTTTAAGATCCATAACATTCCCCTCCGACCGGAGGTTTTCTACTACTTCTATTACCCTAAGCAGTCCGAGCCGGGCACTTACATGTTCCAGGCTCGGCCCGGCTTAGTTTTCTTCAATAAACTTCCTTCTTCCAATAAGTATTAGAAAGAATTCTACTTCTACATTCGCCTTCCCGAGCAGGCCCCCTTCCGAACTCAATGGTAGGTCGGCCTTCCTCTCTCCCCAGAGCTCAAAAAGTTCAAGACCCGACCGGATTATCTCCACGCCGCCAACATGCTAGCCGGTCTATGGTTTGACATCAACAAGTTCCTTCCAGAAGGGGTTATGTACATATTCGGCTTGAGTCCGATCAGAACCCCACTCCCAAGCGGCTTCGGTAAGAATTTTACTTGCACCTTTGCCTTAATTGCTAACTGATTTTTTCCTTTTTCATTTGCAGCGAATATTGTCATGGAGTCGGTGATGGCTGGTATTCTGAAGAGGAAGGCGACGGCACTTGAAGCCGCGGCGGCCAAGGAAATGGAGACGCTCGGCATCCAGCCGGTCGGCTCTAATGAAGAAGAGAGCGAGACAAATGCTGGGGAATCGGCCACTCAGGCTTCTCTCCCAGAGCCAGCGGCTGACGTAAGTGCTAGCCAAGAGCCTTCCGCTCGGGGCGAAGGCTCCGCTCCGGAAGAAGAGCGGTCTCTCCAACAAAAGAGGCGCCGAGTGGAGACTCCCCTCCGGTCAGCCACGTCCGCGGTTCAGCCGTCCGCCCGACCCACTACAAGCACTCGTGGCAAGGCTGCAGAGGTCGAGGCTATTTCGTCCGACCGGACCCCATCTCAATTGGACGCGCCGGCAGATCCTCTTGAAGCCGTCCCCGTCAGCATCCTTCCGCCCGCTCCCCACCGAGTCCAGCGTTCAACAATTTTATCTCAATTTTCAGCGCCAGCCTCCGATCCTTCTCCGGCTTCCGCCCAGACGACCCCCGGTTGGCGCCGCACCGTCCGAGTCTCACTTCACGTCCCGACCGAAGAATTGTTGCCCGAGGCCGATCGACCCACCGCGCCCGAGCACATGATCACAATGAAGGGGCCCTTAGCTGAAATGTGGGCCGACGCTCGGGCGCGTGTGACGATGATTCCGCTCGGCAACTTGGCCAATAGCCACATGCAACAGGCCACCGGGGTGAGTGTATTTTCTCAAGTCCTTCACACATTCTCTCCGATCGGCTTCTAACAAATTTTCTTTTGTCAGAGATGGGTGGAAGAGATCGCCGTTTGCAGTCGTCTAGCGATGGTGGACGCAGAATTGAAGAAGCTGAAGGCTCCGAGCGGCCCTTCCGGCTCACAAGGTCCATCATACGCCGAGCTGCAAAAAGAGCTCAAAAAGGCTCAAGATTTGTTGGTGGTCGAGCAGAAGAAGACGGCCGATCAAGCCCACCCTTTGGCTGAGCTTGAGCGCGTGAATAAATCTCTGGATCGCAAAATAAGCCTGGCGACCGAGCGGAAGAACATAGCTATCTCCGACCTGGAGAAGAAGAATGTTGAGGCTCGGGGCTTGGAGGAGAAGGTTAAAGAGCTGATGGACCAACTGGCCAACAAGAAGGTTGCCCGAATGGACTAAGTGGCAAAGCTCGAGGCTGCTTTACAAGAACACAAGGCAGCCGCCGATGCTTCCCGAGCAGCCTTTAAAGAGTACCAGGAGGCCGAACCAAGCCGAGTCGCTGCCCTGAAACAGAAATTCATCCGTTTGACTGAATTTTCGGAGAAGGTCTGCGAGCGGATGTATGTGGCCTTCGAGCTTGCCATGAATGCCACGACGGAATACTTGAAGTCCAAAGGGCAACTTCCCGAGTCTGCCGTCATCCCAGCTAAGGATCAGGAGACAGTTCTCAACAACATCTCGATGATGCTTTATGATTATATAGAATAGGGAGTCTATATGTAATTCTGCCGTTCGGCTTAAAACTATCACTTTTTGTAATTCGGCCGCTCGGCCTTAGTTTCCTTAATATGACATCCTGCTTGCTTTGTCCTTTTTAGTCGATATGTGTGTTGTCCGCTCGCCTCTTATCACACCTCTCGTGTTCGAAAGGGATTTTGACGAAGTATTTTGTGAAACATTTCCGCTCGGCCGAGTATGTCCTGCTTCGACAGAAGAAGTTGTTCGCTGAATGGTGATGAAGTACCTTTGGGTACTGGGCCGAGCGGGCCGTAGAGGCGGTCGAACGATACTTATAGCAAATACCTTTGGGTACTTGCTCACAAGTCCTCTTCCGCTCGGATGGTTTATAGACGTCGGCTCGTCTCTCGATTTTTAACGTCGGAGCTCGACGGTCTTCCGATCGGAAGATTTATAGACGCCGGCTCGTCTCTCGATTTTTAACGTCGGAGTTCGACGGTCTTCCGCTCGGATGATTTATAGACGTTGGCTCATCTCTCGATTTTTAAAGTCGGAGCTCGACGGTCTTCCGCTCGGATGATTTATAGTTGCCGGCTCGTGTCGATTTTTAACGTCGGAGCTCGACGGTCTTCCACTCGGATGATTTATAGTCGCCGGCTCGACTCTCGATTTTTAACGTCGGAGCTCGACGGTCTTCCGCTCGATGATTTATAGAAACCGGCTCGACTCTCGATTTTTAACGTCGGAGCTCAACGGTCTTCCGCTCGGATGGTTTATAGACGCCGGCTCGTCTCTCGATTTTTAACGTCGGAGCTCGACGGTCTTCCAGCCAGGGGGTTTATAGACGCCGGTCCGTCTCTCGATTTTTAACGTCGGAGCTCGACGGTCTTCCGGCCGGGGGGTTTATAGACGCCGGCTCGTCTCTCGATTTTTAACGTCGGAGCTCGACGATCTTCCGGCCGGGTTTATAGACGCCGGTCCGTCTCTCGATTTTTAACGTCGAAGCTCGACGGTCTTCCGGGCGGGAGGGGGTTTATAGACGCCGGTCCGTCTCTCGATTTTTAACGTCGGAGCTCGACGGTCTTCCGGCTGGACGACTCTCGTCTTTAACGCCGGAGCTCGACGGTCTTTCGCGGGGGTTTATAGACGCCGGTCCGTCTCGATTTTTAACGCCGGAGCTCGACGGTCTTCCTACTGGGGTTTATAGACGCCACTGCCTCGATTTTTAACGCCGGAGCTCGACGGTCTTCCACGGGGTTTATAGACGCCGGTCCATCTCTCGATTTTTAACGCCGGAGCTCGACGGTCTTCCGCCGGGGTTGACGCCGGCTCTTCTCTCGATTTTAACGTCGGAGCTCGATGGTCTTCCGACCGGGGTTTATAGACGGTCTGCTCTCGATTTTTAACGCCTGAGCTCGACGGTCTTCCTACCGGGGTTTATAAACGCCGGTCCGTCTCTCGATTTTTATCGTCTTCTTCCGGCCGGGGGGTTTATAGACGCCGGCTCGTCTCTCGATTTTTAACGTCGGAGCTCGACGGTCTTCCGGCCGGGGGGTTTATAGACGCCGGTCCGTCTCTCGATTTTTAACGTCGGAGCTCGACGGTCTTCCGGCCGGGGGGTTTATAGACGCCGGCTCGTCTCTCGATTTTTAACGTCGGAGCTCGACGGTCTTCCGGCCGGGGGGTTTATAGACACCGGTCCGTCTCTCGATTTTTAACGTCGGAGCTCGACGGTCTTCCGGCCGGGGGGTTTATAGACGCCGGTCCGTCTCTCGATTTTTAACGTCGGAGCTCGACGGTCTTCCGGCCGGGGGGTTTATAGACACCGGTCCGTCTCTCGATTTTTAACGTCGGAGTTCGACGGTCTTCCGGCCGGGGGGTTTATAGACACCGGTCCGTCTCTCGATTTTTAACGTCGGAGTTCGACGGTCTTCCGGCCGGGGGGTTTTTATACGCCGGCTTGTCTCTCGATTTTTAACGTCGGAGCTCAACGGTCTTCCGACCGGGGGGTTTATAGATGCCGGCTCGTCTCTCGATTTTTAACGTCGGAGCTTGACGGTCTTCCGACCGGGGGGTTTATAGACGCCGGTCCGTCTCTCGATTTTTAACGTCGGAGCTCGACGGTCTTCCGACCGGGGGGTTTATAGACGCCGGTCCGTCTCTCGATTTTTAACGTCGGAGCTCGACGGTCTTCCGGCCGGGGGGTTTATAGACGCCGGCTCGTCTCTCGATTTTTAACGTCGGAGCTCGACGGTCTTCTGGCCGAGGGATTTATAGATGCCGGTCCGTCTCTTGATTTTTAACGTCGGAGCTCGACGGTCTTCCGCTCGGATGATTTATAGTCGCCGGCTCGACTCTCGATTTTCAACGTCGGAGCTCGACGGTCTTCCGCTCGGATGGTTTATAGACGTCGGCTCGTCTATCGATTTTTAACGTCGGAGCTCGACGGTCTTCCGCTCGGATGGTTTATAGACGCCGGCTCGTCTCTCGTTTTTTAACGTCGGAGCTCGACGACCATTAAGGCTAATTTTGACACTGCCGTTCGGCGAAGCTATTTGCCATCCTTTTATCATTTTGCTTCCTGCATTACAAGGACATGGACGACCCACAACATATATAAAATTACATTTAGCGCACCTCTCATCCAGCTCGGTACGAATGGAGATGATTCGTGCTCCATGGTCGGTCCAGCCGCCGTCCGTCTTCATCCTCCAAATAATAAGCACCCGAGCGGAGCTTCTCGATGACTTTGAAGGGGCCCGCCCAAGGAGCCTCCAGCTTGCCAACGTCGCCGACCGGCTTTACTTTCTTCCAGACAAGGTCGCCAACCTGGAATACTCTAGGGATTACGCGCCGGTTGTAGTTTTGCTTCATCCGTTGCCGGTACGCCATCAGCCGGACGGACGCCTTGGCTCGCTCTTCATCGACCAAATCCAGCTCCATGTTCCTCCGCTCGGCGTTATCATCATCATAATTCTGGATCCGGACGGACTCAACGCCGACTTCGACCGGAATAACCGCTTCGCCGCCATACACCAAATGGAAAGGCGTGACGCCCGTTCCTTCCTTTGGGGTCGTGCGGATGGCCCATAAGACGCCTGACACTTCATCCACCCAGCTTCCTCCCAAATGGTCGAGCCGAGCGCGCAGAATGCGAAGAATTTCCCGGTTGGCTACTTCGGCTTGACCATTGCTTTGGGGATACGCCACGGACGTGAAGTGTTGCTCGATGCCGTAGCTTTTGCACCAATCTTCGAGTAACTTTCCCGCGAACTGTCGCCCGTTATCGGAAACAAGTCGACGGGGGATGTCGAACTGACAGATGATGTGTTGCCATATAAACTTTTTGACCATCTGCTCGGTGATCCTGGCTAGTGGCTCGACCTCCACCCATTTGGAAAAATAGTCGACAGCCACCAGTAGAAACTTCCGCTGACCGATCGCCATAGGAAATGGACCCACAATATCCATCCCCAACTGGTCGAACAGACATGAGACGGTAGCTGCTTTCATTTTCTCCGCCGGTCGGTGGGAGAAGTTGTGATACTTCTGGCAGGAAAGGCACGTCGCGACGGTCCGAGCGGCGTTTGCTTGCAAGGTTGGACAGAAGTATCCGGCCAGCAGGATCTTCTTAGCCAACGATCGTCCGCCCGGATGCCCTCCGCACGATCCTTGATGCACTTCTTGGAGGATGTACGCCGCGTCTTCCAAGCTCACACATTTTAAAAGCGGACGGAAGAAAGCCTTCTTATAGAGTTGGTCTCCGATGAGCGTGAACCGACCGGCTCTCCTCCTTAATTGTTGGGCTGCTTCCCGATCGGATGGTGTTGCCCCCGACCGCAGAAATTCTATGATGGCTGCCGTCCAATCGCTTGGAAACTCGAGGCCCTCCATCCGATCGACGTGCGCCACCAAAGATACTTGTTCAATTGGCTGCTGGATGACGACCGACGTTATTGAACTTGCAAGTTTGGCTAACTCATCTGCCGCCTGGTTTTCCGCTCGGGGTATCTTCTGGATAACGACTTCTCTGAAATTGGCCTTGAGCTTTCCGAAGGCTTCAGCGTAGAGTTTGAGCCGAGCATTGTTAATCTCAAAAGTTCCAGAGAGCTGCTGAGCGGCCAACTGAGAATCTGAATGCAGCGTCACCCGACCGGCCCCCACATGCCGGGCGGCCTGTAAGCCGGCTATAAGGGCCTCATACGCTGCTTCGTTGTTTGTGGCTCTGTAATACAGCCGAACGGACAGATGCATTCGTTCTTCTTGTGGAGAGAGCAATAATACCCCAATTCCGCTTCCGAGCCGAGTAGATGATCCATCCATAAATATTTTTCACATGGCTTCGGGCTCTGGCCTTTATACTTCGGTGACAAAATCCGCTAAGGACTGAGCCTTTATCGCCGAGCGAGGTTGATACTGAATATCAAATTCGCTCAACTCCGTTGTCCATTTGATGAGCCGTCCGGACGCTTCTGGGTTCAGTAGCACTCTTCCCAAAGGGCTATTCGTCCGGACGATGATAGTATGGGCCAAGAAATAGGGACGGAGGCGCCGAGCGACGAGGACCAAAGCAAAAGTCAGCTTCTCGAGCCCGGTGTAGCGAGATTCTGCGTCCTTTAAAATATGACTTAAGAAATACACGGGTTCTTCTCCGCTCGCCCTCACTAACGCCGAGCCTACTGCTTGCTCAGTTGAAGATAAGTAAATATAAAGCGGTTCTCCCACAGCTGGCTTGGCTAGTACAGGCAGAGAGTTCAGATATGCCTTCAATTCTTCGAACGCCCGATCGCACTCTTCATCCCAATGAAATTTGGTAGCCTTGCGCAAGATTTTAAAAAACGGAAGACTCCGATCGGCTGTCTTTGAGATGAATCTGGACAATGCTGTTATCCGACCGGTCAAGCGTTGTACTTCCCTCAGATTTCTTGGAGGCTGCATATCTTGTAATACTTTCACCTTGCTGGGATTTGCCTCGATGCCCCGCTCGGTCACTATGTAGCCCAGGAAACGCCCGCCTTTTACTCCGAACAGACACTTCTAAGGGTTCAGCTTAACTCCATACCTCCTCAGCGTTCGGAAAGTCTCCTCCATGTCTTTAAAGAGATCTGCCGATCGGACGGATTTGATGAGAATATCGTCCACGTACACTTCCAAATTGCGTCCGATCTGCTCCCTGAACACTTTGTTCATCAAGCGCTGGTAGGTTGCCCCTGCGTTCTTCAGTCCGAATGACATCACATTGTAGCAGTACGTGTCGTCGGTTGTAATGAAGCTAACCTTCTCTTGATCTTCTCGGGCGAGCGGCACTTGATTGTAGCCCTGATAAGCGTCGAGCATGCATATCAACTCGCAGCCGGCTGTGGAGTCCACCAGTTGATCGATCCGGGCAGAGGATAAAAATCCTTCGGGCACGCTTTGTTGAGATCCCGTAAATCGATGCACACTCTCCACTTGTGGCCCAGCTTGGAGACTAGTACAACGTTCGCCAGCCAGCTCGAAAACTGAACCTCGCGTATGTGGCCGGCCTCCAGGAGCTTCTCAACCTCCGCTCGGATGATGACATTTTGTTCGGCGCTGAAGTCCCTCTTTCTTTGCTTCACCGGCCGAGCGTCCGGTCGGACGTGGAGCTCATGCTGCGCTATACTCGGCGAAAATCCGGGTAGCTCATGCGTCGACCAGACGAAGACATCGCAGTTTCTCTGGAGGCATTTGATCACTTCCTCTTTTTGGGTCGCCTCCAGATCGGCCGCAACGAATGTGGTGGCCTCCGATCGGGTCGGGTGAATCTGCACTTCCTCTTTTTCTTCATAAACCAAAGTAGGCGGTTTTTCGGTTATAGTGTTCACCTCGATCCGTGGTGTCTTTCGAGCGGAATTAGCTTCTGCCCGAACCATCTCGACGTAGCATCGCCGAGCTGCCAGCTGGTCTCCACGTACTTCTCCTACTTTATCTTCCACCGAGAACTTGATTTTCTGGTGGAAGGTGGAGACTGCCGCTCGGAACTCGCTGAGCGCCGGTCGCCCCAAAATGGCGTTGTATGCTGAAGGAGAGTCAACCACGACGAAATTTGTAGTCCGCGTCCTTCTGAGCGGCTCCTCTCCCAGCGATATAGCCTGTTGGAGTTGTCCGACCGGCAGAACTTCGTTGCCCGTAAACCCATAGAGGGGGGTTGTCATGGGCTGTAGCTCGGCTCGATCAATTTGTAGTTGGTCGAAGGCCTTTTTGAATATGATATTGACCGAGCTTCCTATATCAATGAAAACGCGGTGAATAGTGTAGTTGGCTATTACCGCTTTAATGAGGAGAGCGTCGTCATGCGGCACTTCGACTCCCTCCAAGTCCCTGGGCCCGAAGCTGATTTCGGGGCCGCTCGCCCGTTCTTGGCTACATCCGACCGTATGGATCTGAAGCTGCCTGACGCTCGCCTTTCTTGCTCTGTTGGAGTCGCCTCCGGTCGGACCACTAGCAATAATGTTGATTTCACCTTGGGAAGTGTTACTTTTATTTTCTTCTTCCCGAGCGGATGGCCTAGGCTGCTCCCTAGACCTACGGGGATTGTCCTCACGCCTCGGAGTATGGGGCCGCTCGGGAGTTTATCTCTTCCGCCTGTCGGATATCATCCGATCAGCTTCACGAAGACGCCGTCGCCTGTCGGATGATGGAGATCGACGGTGGCCCCCTCGGGGTACGGGGTGGGCGTTCAAGGGAAGACTTCGACAATCTCTTGTATTATGCGTGTCTGCCCGGTGAAATGAGAAAAACATTGGGGTCCATACCTTCTTTTTAGGTTTGGGCCGCTCGGCAGACACTTCTTGAATGGCGGGGGATCTTGCGTGTTGTTGGGGGTGGGATGCTTCAGCTCGCTGTCCTCTAGGCGGCTGATGAGCAGTGTGCGGCCTCCGCTCGGCAGGGGGCGCCCGCTCGGTTGGTGCTTCCTTCCTTCGGGCTGCTTGGGCTTCCTCCACATTGATGTATTCATTGGCCCGGTGTAGCATATAATCGTAGTCTCGGGCCGGCTTTCGAATGAGCGAGCGGAAGAAGTCCCCCGTCCACGAGGCCCTGCGTAAATGCATTCATCATTGTCTCGGAGGTGGCCGTTGGAATGTCCATGGCCACCCGGTTGAATCGCTGGATATAAGCTCTGAGCGGCTCTCTAGGCTCTTGCTTGATGGCGAATAAGCTCACGCTAGTCTTCTGGTAGCACCGACTGATTGCAAAATGGTGGAGGAAGGCCGTGCGGAAGTCTTTGAAACTTGAGATAGATCCATCCGGCAGTCTCCGAAACCACCGTTGAGCCGATCCCGAGAGGGTGGTTAGAAAAACCCGACACTTCACCCCATCTGTGTATTAATGAAGGGTAGCCGTGTTGTCGAACTTACCCAAATGATCATCCGGGTCGGTGGTTCCATTGTATTCACCGATCGCCGGGGGCACATAGTGCTTTGGCAGAGGGTCTCGTAGAATGACCTCCGAGAATTACCGATTGACTCGCTCAGGAGAAGCGTCCGCTCGGGGGGCCTTGCCTTTTTTGTTGTCCCGTATTGGTATTTCATCTGACGAAGATCCTCGATCACGATTCACTACTGCGGCTTCAGGAGGCGTGCGGAATAAGGCCCGATGAAATGGAACCGTGGCCTGAGGTGCTTCCGCTCGGCCCCCTGATGCTGATGTTGCTTACTGTTCAATCCGCTCGGCTTGCGACTTTTGTCTCTGTTCCACAAGCTTAGCGTCTCTTGTCTCGATCAAAGCGTCGAGCTCCTCTGTGGAGAGCATCACCGAGTGTGGTCGTCCAGCCTCGTCCATTGCTTCCGATCGGATGCAAGAACGTTCCCACAGACGGCGCCAAATTGATCCTGTCCGAACGCTGAATCAACGGACGCTGGGCAAGTGGCGCTCTCCTCGTTGCTGACGTAGATTCCCGACCAATCACACTGAGCTCTGGCGAACCTGCAAAGAAGTCGGGCCGGGAAGGGGTTCCCGGCGACAACCCTCCGACGCTCAAGTCAGGCAAGTGGTCAACAAAGAAGTGGCTACAAATCTCATAGAATGCGTACCTCCGGTGAAGTGTGAGGCCCTTTATATAGAGCTGGGAAGGGGCTCACGCACACATATCAAGGTGAGTACGTGTCCTCAACCCATACCTCAATATGGACTTGTCAGAAAAGCTTACTTGACCCCTTACTGCTACAATCCGAGCACGTCTCTGATGGGACAGCAGACCCTTCTGTCATAAGATCCCGCGTATGGCCTGCTCATCGAACATACCCGCTGTCGGAAGATGTTCCCTTGTCTTTTTGTCTCCTTACTCCATGCCTAGTGGTCGGCCGGTCGACAGTCCCCTTTCATCTGGCCGGTCATATGTGCTGGTCCACTTGGGAGATTCCCGGTAGTGTGCTCTGTGGAGACTGTTCGCAGTATTGCTACTTTATGCCTTCGGCCGAGCGGGCCACCCGCTCGGCCATATGACCCTGTTCAACATGAGCGTCGGAACCCTGACTCCTCACCGGGTGCCTTTGACTCCGTTTAGAACTCGGTCAGCCGGTCGGTCCATCCACGTCCGATCGGCCAATTGACCCTTTGACTTCCACGTGGCGATGCTTTCCCCCGGATGGGGGTCCCTATTCTTACCGCCGGATCATGCGTGCTAAGATGCGAGGATGAGAGTTTGAAATCCTGCCCGAGGGATCATTGGTCGTGAGAGAATGCTTACTTGTAACTCGCACTGGGATGAGAGTCTGGAGGCATGAGAGCAAGCTCACTTATAACTCGTGCTGGGGCGAGAGTCCAGAATCTCGACTGAGAGGTAGTAGGTCGTGAGAGCAAGCTCACTTATAACTCACATTGGGGTGAGAGTCTGGAATCTCGATCGAGAGGAGGGGTGTCAGCCACAAGAGAATAGAAGATGATTCTTAGGTTAGTTTTTGGGCACCACCCTCTCTTCTTTTATAATCTTTGTTAGTGGCTAAAAAGGAAAGATTTTAACAAAAAAATATTTTAAATAAAAGTTTCCTTTTATTCCTATTGTGGATGGTTACAAAAAAGGAAAGATTTTAACAAAATTAAAATATCTCTTTTAAAACATTGTAAATAGCTATAAAAGGAAAAATTTTAACAAAATTCTATTTTAAATAAAATCTCCCTTTTATTCCTATTGTGGTCGGCCCCTTGCTTAGGCACCAAGCAAGGCTTGGCCGACCCTTATCTTAGGCACCAAGCAAGGCTTGGCCGACCCTATACTTGGGCAACAAGTAAAGCTTGGTTAGCCCCTTTCTTGGGTAAGAAGCAGGGTTTGGGTGGACGTGAGACTTTATTTATATAGAGGCTACAACAGGGACCGAAAGGAGGAACTAGTTTTGGCCTCCTGATGGACTTGAGCTTCCTGTGTTCGATCGGAACACTCAACTCAAGTTCATCAATAATAACTCATACCACTAAAGGGTCATTATTGAACTAATGCACTAATCCCATATTATAATATGGGCTCCTACTTATCATGAGTGCGTTAACCTCCCTATGTTTAAGATATCGTATGTCCGTTAATTAAATAAGTTACTAACAACTCATTTAATTAACATCTGACTCCAATAGTAGTACCACTCAACTTTCTTATCATGTCGGACTAAGTCCACTTGCAGGGTTTACATGATAATCTTAATGAGCTCCTCAAGGGGACATCATCAACCTAAATAAATAAGGCACGGTTTCCCTTTATAATCAACAACACACCATATAAATGGTACTATCTCCCAACTTATCGGGCCTATTCATTTAATGAATAAATATTATTCATTGATAAGTTAAAGAAATAAATACTAAGTATATATGTTTGTTATTATATCGGGATTAAGAGTACGCACATCTATAATAATAGAGGTTCTCTTCTTTTATATAGTCAGTATAAATCGAACAACCTCAAATGGTCCTGCTCAATACATACATAGTGTACTAGTGTAATTATATAGTCAAGACAAACTAATATCAAATTACACTACAATCGTTCCAATGGTTTGTCCCTATCCATCTTGGTTGTGAGCTACTATTTATAATTTATAAGGAACCGATAACATGATCTTCTGTGTGGCACCACACACCATGTTATCTATAATATAAATTAAATGGATAACTGCATCGACATATATACAAATATAAAATGCAGACATTTGACCAAAGTGATTCTCATTTCAAAATATCTCAAAAACATATGTTCATACAAAATCTAGGCTTATAGTATACATCCCAACATTAGAGAGCCAATACGGGAATTGTACCTCTCTAATGTGACATGCTTTCCTGAGTTGGTCCACCTCAGCTCGGATGATCTTTTTTTTCTCGGTCGAGAAGTTCCTCTTCTTCTGCTTGACCGGTCAGGAATTAGGCAGGAGGTGTAATTTGTGTTAAGCCACCTCAGGCTTGACCCCAGGTAGCTCTTTCGGGGACCAAGAGAAAACGCCCCTATTGCGAGTCAAGCATTGAACCAGGTCCTTTCTTGACTTCGATAGGCAAGTCGCTTGATATGCGAGTGAGGTTATTTGGGCGATCAAGTTGGACCTCCTCCCAAGGGATGTGCTCCTCTGCTATAGGCAAAGGCTCCTCTTGAATGACGTGGATCCTGCCATCCTGGGTTTGTTGAGTCTTGCGAGCCTCCACCTTCACCATGTTAATGTAACACCTGCGAGAGACCAATTGCTCACCTCTAACTTCCCTGAGCTAGTCTTCCACAGGGAATTTGATCTTCTGATGAAAAGTAGAGACTGTCATCTGGAACTTGTGCAGTGCTGGTCTCCCTAAGATGACATTGTATGAGGATGGCAAACCTACCATTATGAAGGTGCTCCTCCGTATCCTCACCAAGGGCTCGCTACCCATAGATATGACTAGCTTAATCCGACCCATGGGTCGTACCTCATTCCCGGTAAAACCATACAACAAAGTAGCCACAGGCTGGAGTTCACTGGTGTCGATTTGCATGCCCTCAAATGCACTCTTGAATAGTACATTGACAGAGCTTTCGGTATCAACGAAAACTCTGGCCACACGATTGTTGGCGATAATGACTTTGATTATTAGGGCATCGTCGTGAGGAAGCTCCAGCTCCTCCAAGTCTTGTAGCCCAAAGCTGATGATGGGCCCTGCAGCTTGCTCCCTACTACATCCTACAGTGTGTATCTCCAAGCGTCGCTCGTGAGACTTCCGAGCCCTAGCGGAGTCTCCATCTGTAGGCCCTCCTGAGATCATACCGATCTTGCGGATGGCCACGTTTCCCCTGTTCTCCTCTTCCCGGGCTTCCCCTGGCTCCTGGTTGCGGTCGGGCTGCTGATTCCCTTGTCCCGCATTGTTGGGTAGGGGTCTACTAGACTAACCTGCCATGGGTTGTTGGCCTGCCAGTATCCTCTGCTGAATCCTAGGTGCGATCTCAGGTGGAGACAGGCCCAGCTCAGCTGCGCACCGAGAGTCTCGAGCGAAATAGAAGCAATCATTTGTGGCATGGGTGTGAGACCTATGGTAGGTGCAATAACGCGGCCCCCACTGCCGGGGCCTTGGGGCTTGAATCGCTGCCACACGTTGGGTTAGCTTGGGATCCTTACCAGGAGGGAAGGGCGGTCGGGCATCCCGTGCAAGTGGAAGAGGTTGAGCTGGTGATTGGGGTGGCCTCTTCTCTGGTTGGTTGGCGGGAGTAGGCACCTTGTCCGCCTTCCGCTGAGCTGCTTGAGCCTCTTCTATGTTGATATAGTTAGTGGCCTTCCCAAGCATCTCATCGAAGTTCTTCACGGGGTCTCGGATGAGATCTCAGAAGAACTCCCCCTCTACTAGTCCATGAGAGAAGGTGCTCATCAGTATTTCCGAGGTAACGGATGGGACGTCTTGGGCCACTTGGTTGAAGCGCTTGATGTAGCTCCTCAAGGGCTCGGCCGACTCTTGCTTGAGGGCGAACAGACAATGGTCTGTCTTCTAGTACTTCCTGCTACTGGCGAAGTGGCGCAGGAAGACGATTTCGAAGTCATGGAAATAAGTGATGGACCCGTTCGATATCCATCGAACCATTTCTGTGCCGAGCCAGATAGAGTATTCAAGAACACCCAGCACTTAATAGTGTCGCTGTATTGATGCAACAGCACAGCGTTCCGAAACTTGCGGAGATAATCCTCTGGATCCCTGCTGCCATCGTACTCTCCAATGGCCGGGGGCTTGTACCCCTTCGGTAGCTTCTCCTCTAGTACCCTTAGAGAGAAGGGCACTTGCTCATCAGGTTCCTCTCGGGGCTCCTACCTGAGGACTATAGCTTTCCCCTTCTTTGAGTCCCTGGGTGGAGAGTTTTCCGCCATAGAAGCCTACGGTTGCTCTTTCTTATTATAGCAGTTGGGGCCCTTATGATAGCAGTCCGGGACTGGTTCCCGATAGAAGGCCGGGGGTAACTCCTCTGGCTACTTCCTCTTAGACCCTCGATCCGAAACATGAGTCGGATCCTTAGAAACGACAGACATTTTGTATGGTCGCGAAGCAGTGGTTTGCTTTTTGGAAGCCGCTCATCTCTTAGCTTCCTTGAATAGTTCGTACTCCCCTGCCGTCATGGTCACATTGATTCGTCCGGTATCCTCCATCTTCACGCTCCAAAATAGGTGAAGAAAGTTCTCACAGATGACGCCAAATTGATCCTGTCTGGAATCTGAGTCAGATGAAGGTCAGGTGAGCGGTTGCTGACGTTAACGGAGGGGCCACTGAGACATCTTTCTCGTATACGCTTACAAAAATGGACTCCCACGTGGTGCTGACGGACGATGATGACTGAGCCGGCGATACCTGAGCTCTGCGCACACTCAGATAAGCACACAAGCGTTAGAGGCCAGAAACCAGGGAAAAGGTCCCCGGAGCAGGCCCTCCGACGCTCAAGTTAAGTACTTTTTCCCTAGAAGAATAGTGTACGAAGGAGAAAGAAAGTAGAAGACAAGTGTGAATGTGCGAGAGAGCATACCTGCGCAAGAGAGAGGACCTCCCTTTACATGACAGTGTGTACCTCTAGAGGCTGATCGATGTCAGAGAATGTCGGGTGTCAGGCCCTGTCGAGTGATGGAGGACACGTGGCATCCTCCTGTAGGCTGAAGGAAGCTTCCATTCGCAGATGACCGCAGACCGTTGGAATATTCTCTGACATGTAGCAATTATTCTCTGACAGACGATTACGATTCCCTGACCCTGTTGTCGTGTAGCGACTTATGTCCTGACCGGGTACGAATAGGAAAGCTCAGGACGATCAGCCGAGTATAACACCTTGCCTAAACCTTGGGGGTCGAGAGCTTGGAGAGATTGTTCAAGAGCTGATCGGGAGTTGGCTGACCGAGAGTTTAGCTTACTGAGAGAACTAGGCCTAAGTACAACCAGGTCGTGAGAGCCCGACTAGTTAGATCGAAGTCAGGTATCACCCCGACTGCTTACCAAGTCTTAGAGTAAGGTGTCTCAGATCTGGAGTTCCGGTCTATGAGAATTCGACTGGGAATCATGTTGATGATGTCGTCACACGATCCTACCTACTCTTTCTATACCTGTTGACTGTCCCATCCCCTTGACTTCTAACTACCACGCCCCCTAGACTTCTGACTGCCCAACCTTATCGGGCCCCACCATGATACACCGTATCAGAGACATTTTACTCTTTTTTTTCCCAATATTATTTTTTTATAATTTTCAAATGAAGAAAAAAAAAAGAATAATCTTTTTATTGTTAGTTGTCATAGAGTCTTAGATAATGACTTTGAGTTTTATCACTTTCAACCAATTCAATTTTAATTCCAATATAAATATTTAATAAATAAAGATTTAATTCTAATATGGAAAATTTTGTCAGTTCTGATCATATGCTCAACGATATTTGGATTTAACAATTTTTTTATTTAAATAATATTTATTTGAAAGTGAAATTAGTATTTTTAATTTTTCTTTAAAAAAAAACAAAGAGTCAAATAGATACGAGGTACTATTTAATAAAAGTGAAAACGTGGAAGTCGTTAGCCTCCTGAATTTTTACCAAAAAAGCTAAGTCGCTCATCCAACCGCAAGCGCTACCACCGCAACCGACTCTCGCCGTACGCCATCCCCCAGCCCGGCCCACCGCATCCACTCCCCATCAGCTCGTTCCTTCTAGCCGTTGACGTCGGTTCCGACGTCCGTGACTACCCACGTCGCCGTCGCTGCTCCCTGCTCCTCCCCGCTCCACGTCACCCGATTTAACGGCCGTTTGAGTTTCACAACTAACCAACGTTCTATAAAATGGCGGTTCGTTCGTTGCTGCTTCGCCGTCTCAATCATTCCTCTCTCTCTCCGGCCGGCGATCGAGGAAGACGCAGAGGGAAGCGGCATTGCAGCAATGGCGATTTCGAGGTCGTCCGCCTTCGCGCTCCTCGCCTTCTTGCTGGTTTTACCAACGGAACACGGGTAAGTTAAATCGAATCCAATCCTCTTCTCCATTTTAAACTCATGGTTTACAGAGCACGCATTGCCGCATGAACACGGGTCAGTTTTCGCCGTCAGATCTGGCGGTCGGAATCCGATCTGACCAAATCATCCTCCCATGTTTTCACCATCTCTTTTTGCTTCTCTATGCTAAACCAGATTGGAAGATGGCGTCGCCGTCGGTGCCGTGGATGACCCAGAATTGATATCATCGCAGGTGGCCATGTAAGCTCATCTTTCCACACAGCATTTTTCTCAATTAATTGGTACATTTTAGTTGAAGCTTGTCGATCTTAATTATGTTTGGAACAATCGACTCACGAGAATGTGACATTTGATTTATGTTATGGGACAATGATGTACGTCTAAGGACGAGTAGGCCGTGACAGCTCCGCTACCTCCCCTGATACAGACTGTAAGGAACTAATAAGTAGTATTAATTAAGCGGGCAGAACTAATCAGAACAGGGGACTCTATCACATTTGCTTTGTTGGTGTTGAATTTAATTATGTTTTAGAAAGAGTAATTTTAGCTGTTTAGATTAATTTTTCTCACCCCTTATCATGTTTGAGTCTAGACAGAGATTAATCCCAGGTCGGTCGGTCGGCCGGCCATCCACATCGGTGGATAACAACTTGGCCGAGCTCGAGCCACGCGAACCTCAAACGTCCATGTTACTGCATGTATGCCAATCTGGCTAGAGACAGTACCGTTGCAGTAGAGTCAAACCATTTAGTTAGTCCCCCACACCTTCATGCAGAAACGACTTCACCTTTTTTTGTTGCTACTCTGGTTAGAATAACGAGATGACAAAGGATCGAACAAACTCAGTTATAACGTATGAGCCAAAATTACAGAGCCCTCAGAATCCCACACAATCTCGTCGACCATTAATCTGTGGAGGATATAGAAGTTCATTTGCCATAGCTGCTAACGAATTAAGCAGGTTAAAATAGAGTAAATTGGATAGAACATGGCGCCTTACCAATTTTTTTTTTTAATAATTCAAATATCATATCCTACTCTATATATATATATATATATATATATCATCTCAAATGGCTCGTGTCACTGATCCCACGGTAAAATAAATATAACCGTCATAAACAATTATTTTCATCCAAGTCTCATGGGGGCATCCAAGTGCCCAGTGAATTTATTGTCATTCTTTTCTCTTGATCATTAAGATATGCAGGTACATGAATTCAACAAAGCAACTGTTGGTTGAATTTCTTTCGTTTTTTTCCTTTAAAATAAAGTAGTTGTTTTTTTTGGTAATATAATTCATGAATATTTATAGCGTAAATTTATGTGTGATGATGAAGGCAAATAAAGAACAGCACGGCACGGCTGTCGGAGGATGACTCGTCGACGTGCGGCACCGGGAACCCCGTCGACGACTGCTGGCGGTGCGACCCGAAGTGGCACAGGCACCGCAAGAACCTGGCGGAGTGCGGGATCGGGTTCGGCCGCAACGCAATCGGCGGACGCAAGGGTCGCTTATACCACGTGACGGACCCCAGCGACGACGACCCGGTGAACCCCCGGCCGGGCACCCTCCGCTACGGAGTCATCCAGGATGAGCCGCTGTGGATCGTCTTCCAGGGCGACATGGTCATAACGCTCTCGCAGGAGCTCATCGTGAACAGCTTCAAGACCATCGACGGCCGCGGCGCCGACGTCCACATCGCCAACGGCGCCTGCATCACCATCCAGTTCGTCACCAACATCATCATCCACGGCCTCCACATCCACGACTGCAAGCCCACCGGCAACGCCATGGTCCGCAGTTCCCCCTCCCACTACGGCTGGCGCACCATTGCCGACGGCGACGGCATCTCAATCTTCGGCTCCAGCCACATCTGGGTCGACCATAACTCCCTCTCCAACTGCACCGACGGCCTCATCGATGCCATCATAGGCTCCACCTCAATCACCATCTCCAACAATTACTTCACCAACCACAACGAGGTTAATCTTTTATACGCCTAACTCAATTACTAGCTCTCACTCATCTACTTCTCCTAACAGTGAACTTTTGCAGGTGATGCTTTTGGGCCACAGCGATTCGTATAAAAAAGACAAGGTAATGCAGGTGACCATCGCATTCAACCACTTCGGTGAAGGGCTAATTCAAAGAATGCCGAGGTAAAAAAGTTAACCGTAGATGTCAAAGACTTCTCTCGTCGTAGTTTCTCAAAACATACGCAACGACGTACAGGTGCAGGCATGGTTACTTCCATGTGGTGAACAACGACTACACTCACTGGGAGATGTACGCCATTGGGGGAAGTGCGAACCCTACTATAAACAGTCAAGGCAACAGATATCTCGCACCTAAAAATCCCTTCGCTAAAGAGGTGAGCTGAATGAAATAATTCATCGCGATCCCAAAATGCCTACAAATTTGCATTGAAATTTGCTGTGTAGGTGACCAAGAGGGTGGGAACTCCGAAGGAAGAGTGGAAGGAGTGGAATTGGAGATCAGAAGGGGACCTCCTAGAGAACGGGGCCTACTTCACCCCGTCAGGAGCTGCTTCCACTTCGAGCTACTCCAAGGCCTCGAGCCTCGGGGCCAAGTCTTCCTCCATAATCGATTCCCTCACCGCAGGGGCAGGTGCCCTCAAGTGCCGTAAAGGATACGCCTGCTAGCGCTGCTCTGCTCCCAACCGGAACAAACTGCTTCAAGGTTATGGTTTTTATCGTCTTTAGTCTTCCATACTTGTATTCAAATACAAGAAAAAGACATGAAGCAAAAACAAAACACAAAATTTGTGGACATGCTGAATGTTATGGAGAACCGATGCTATTTATTCTGAAGAATTATTTACATCCATGATGGTTGCCACCATTAGATGTTGATAATTTGACTGTAAATACTAGACATAATTTTAAACTACAAGGCAATTTCATCTTTAATTGAGAACAGGAAACAGAAACATGAGTTAAAGAAAAAAAATCAAAACTAAAAGGAGATGCATCAATTTAAAAATACAAGGACAATGTCTTCTTTCAATCAAAGCGAGCCAAATGTGACAACTAAACTCGAGTCTTAAACAATAAAGTTCTGGGAAGATTAACAAGTAACAACTAAACTCATTTTTAAACTGCAGCAGCCGCTGCCTTCTTCCTAGGAGCTGCTTCTGTCCCTGAAAATAGAGGATGGAAAATCAAGTAGAGGGCCCGCGGCAACAGTATAACCATAATCCAACTAGAATCTAAAAGCCATAAATTATCAAACTCAAAGAAAAGGCAAATATTCGTAAAAGTGCCCCTATGTTTCTTTCACTGGCAGCGACTGTCCCATTCTTTCTAATTACCAAAAAGAAACCATAGACATAAAGAATAACTAAATACCGCTCTCCTTCAGCTACCTCCTCCCTATTTTTTACAGACACTGCCAGCTCCCGGCACCGACCAACCACCACCCACCCTCCGGGCCCTTAACGGACTTGGGTCTGTTGTTACACTCATTCTAGCATTCCCCGCCTGCCTCTTTTGTTTTTCTGCAGGGATCTCATTCCAGTTGACATCAACCAAATTGAATATATCCATAGAAACAGTAGGGAAAATTGCCTCATTCACCATGGCTTCAATGGCAACAAAACATGGCCTGGTTGCGATGCTTCATGCCACCTCCAGCACAACCAACATTACCTGGTAGGTAGACTTTATCTGTAACCCCACCATTGATGCAAATGTCACCATCAGAGGCATCTTTGAAGGCTAGCACATGGAGGGGCTCCAATATGAGGCCTATGTGTCAATGGTGGTGCATCACCTAGCTGCCATTTGCATGGAAACACAAGCTTACTGACTGCTTCTCCGATTCAATTTGGTTCACCACCTGCAGGCGATGGGGGTGGGGGAAGCTAAAAATGTTCGTGGTGTTATGTTGTCCCCATACATCAGACAAAAGAAAATGGAGATGTGTCACTATGTGATCTCATGAAGGATAGCATCCAGTGCTTCCATTTGAGTGCACCACCAGCCACTCTGCAACCCCATCCCCTTCAGCTTCACCCAAGCAAATGAGGAATCTCAGAGTGGGTGTCAGAAATGGACCAAAGGCTGATGCAAGTGGTGCAACAGGCAAGTGATGGTTCCCGGTGTAGAGAAGGGTAGGCGTACAAAGGAATAAAAGAATCATCCCTTTGGGAATTTTGCTAAGGAGAAATGAAGAATAGTGATTACAAGCAATTAGTTTCAAAAAATCTGGTGCAGGCTTTAGTTGACATAGAAATCCATCCAAGATTACACCAAAAGAAAGAATCAGCAACAAATGACTTGCCAATGATTTCTAAACTTCAGCGGTTCAATTATTTTTGGGCAATAATCAAAGGGGTGCCCCTATCATCAAAGGGGCATCCCTTTTTTTTTTTTAATCAAAAGGATACCTCACCCCCACCTGTCAATTCGGTGAGTTCGGATCGGATTGCAACAAGGATTTTACAAAACAAAAAAAATCTCAACCCAAATTTGAACACGCCCCAAAAATCCTATACCCGAGCCCAATAATTGGGGGGAGATCTCCTGGTCCATATTTTTGTGGACCAGGGGATGGACCACATGGAATTGCGGCCGGATCGTGACGGCGATCCGGCCACAATTGATTGTGATCTCTCCCTAGGTTCACCCGAACCTAAAAACCCCCATCCCAATCCCAATATTTTTCGGGTCGGCTCAAGTCCGGTTGATGGGCCAAGTTCTTTTTTGACACCCCTATCCCACAAGCCTCCTTATAAAATAAGGGGTACACTATTCGACATTATTATGTCCTGCCACCCAGTCCTATCAGCCAGATGTATTAACATGTCAAGTCTATAATGTAGCAGTTACGAAACTGCTACAATGCATACTTAACATACTAAAAAATATTCACGTTGTAGCAACTACGGTTTTGTAACTGCTACAAAGCGGATTTGACATGTTCATTTAACATTCACGTTGTAGCATCTACGAAATTGAAGTTTCTACAACCCAGGCTTATTCACTTAACATTCATATTATAGTAGCTATGAAACTGTAACTACTACAACATTGCAGTGGCTTTGTAGTTGCTACAACATAGACTTGTTTGATTTGTACAACTGGCTGATGAGACTGAATGGCAGGAGATAATAATGTTGAATAGTGTTCGGGAGGATATCCCTATCATTTTAAAGGGAGGCTAGTGGGGTGAGACACCCTTTTGATTAAAAATAAAAAAGGGGTGCCCCTTTGATGATTCTGAAAAAATAGGGCATCCTTTTGATTTTTGCCCAGTATGTTTTATCCACAGGTGATTAGATTACCAGCTCTGATTGCATAAACAAGATACTAAAACAAAGCAAATCATATAACATCTACAACTTTTCTAGCAAGTGTCAAGCAAGGAACCAGTTGAAGGCTTAAATCCATTAATGGTTATAATTAATATCTGAGTGGATTAGGATTAGGCATACCTTCTCTGAAATTGTTCTTGAACCTTCTTGGTACATGACGAAGATACCTCATTCTTCCTGTACCTGTCGTCTTTCTTCTTATTGCCTTCACACTCCAGTTATCTGTTTCAAGAAGATATCTCTCATTACAGCAAGACAGAGCAACATACCATAGAAGAAAACACATAAAGAAGCAATTTTTTAGCTACATCTGAGGAAAAGTAGCAATTCAAGCCCAAAATGTAAGCAAAAGTTCCATGGGTTTACATACAAAGCAAATTCTAATGAAAGTGAACGAAAACAAACGGAATGTGATTTCTTACACTTCCGAATCCGCGCAGCGGGGTAGCCGCAGGAGCCGCACCGGCTCTTCTGGAGGTGGAAGCTCCTGCGCCCGCATCTCACGCACAGAGTGTGGGTCTTGTTCCTCCTCTTTCCGAAACTTCCCGTTCCCTTGCCCTGCAACAAAGAGAAAGCATCACAAATTGTGTTAGGGATCGAAGACGATGACTCAAAGGAATTCATACGCAGCCAAAATGGATCAACAGCAGATTAGCTCGAGAAAGCTACTCACCATGGCCCTTCTCGCAGCTTAGCGGCGGTGGAATGGAAAGAAGGAAGGTTAAAGAGAAAGAAAAACCCTAATAAGCGGTCTCGAATTATATACCTTCGAGACCAAGGGCCAGCCCTCGATCGCACGGACAAGATTGATTATTATACGGATTCTGAATCCTAACCGTTCGATGTCTTTTTGAGACAAGAGTCTAATGGGAAATTCATGTTAAGAAATTTCTTTTTGAAAAAAGAATATTTTAAGTTATGTATGAAATATTATTTTATTTTATTAAAAAAATGAATATTCTTTCAATGATATGAATAAAAAGATACTCTTCTAATCTTCTGCTAACTCTCTATATATATTTTTTTTAAAAAAATAGACATCTCAATTCTGAGTTCAATTAATGTTGAAGGTAGACAGCAGAAAATTCAAATACTCGTTAGAAATCATTCTCATATGAAATATGAATCCATAGTGTCTTGATATATGACATTGCTAAGCTACATACCATCAGATAAATTCAAGAAATATAGTCAAATCCTTATATGGTATTCCAATGTCATTAGTGTTTTGGACATTTGAAAATATCCCAAGTAAAATTCAAATACTCATTACATAAAAATCATTCTCATATAAAATATGAGTCCACAGTGTCTTGATAGGTGCAATTGCTAAGCTACATAATAACTCCAAAATACAAACTAGCTCCGGATATTATTTTAAAAATAAATCTAAAATTACAAGCTAATATAAAGTTCATATAGTACACATAGAGAGTAGCTCACAGATTAAATTTTTTTATTAAATAATAATTTTAAAAATATTTAATAAAAAAATGTTAAAAAAAAAACGACATCATAAATTATTTAAATTAGGTACTCCTTTAAAAAAACATAAAAGGACACCTTATTAAATATCTCTTATCCAACATTATATGATAACTACTGCATAATTGTTACAATATTATTTCTTATTTTTCAACACTATTGTAACAATTATTACTAATTACTATAATATGTAAAAATTACTCTGTAACTATTATAACATATAAAAATTATTGAGTAGTTATTATAATAATTTTAAAATATTTTTTATTAATTTAAAATTATTTTGATAAAATTTAAATAATTTTGACAAAGTTGATAAAAAATATTTTAATATAATAGTATTCATAATTTAAAATTGAAAAATAATATGTAGAGAGAAAAAATCTCAAAGAAAAGCTCAAGGATAGACACATAAAGTAATGAAGCCCACAAAAGTGAAATGATGGATCATGAATTTATGTGTCTATCCTTAAACTTTTCCTTATGATTTTTTCTCTCCGCATATCATTACTCTTTAAAATTTATAGTTAAAATTTTAAAATTTAGAATTTCTCTATAACTATATATCCATAGCTTTCACAACGTTAAAAAAACAACTATTTTACTTTAATCAAAATTACTATATAAAAAATAATATTATAAACTTCATTAAAATTGTTTTAAATTAGTCAAAATCACTTATAACTAAATTTTAAATCTTAAACCCTAAAATCCTACTACCTTAAATTTTAAATCATAAATTTTAAATACTTATATCAAAATAATTTTATCAACCTAGTCAAAATTATTTAAATTTCATCCAATTCATTTTAAATTTGTTAAAATCATTCAAAACATTTGTAGCAGCTAATTAGTAGCATGTACAATGTGTAGAATCTACTAAATAAATGTTGCCCCCAGGATGTAGTGCAGACAGTGGGCGCATGATATCTCTGGCGTAATGGTCAAAGGTCTATTCTCAAGAACTGACGATTTGAGATTTATCCCACCATGCGTCTATATCCTATGTACTTGTATTTATCTCTCTCCATATCCGCGAGGGCGGCACTAGAGGG
The DNA here is from genome assembly GCF_018446385.1 of Zingiber officinale. NCBI lineage: Eukaryota > Viridiplantae > Streptophyta > Magnoliopsida > Zingiberales > Zingiberaceae > Zingiber > Zingiber officinale. Next base: position 107,396,154 of record NC_055990.1, read on the forward strand.
CTAGGTCGTTGACGTAGAGGATTTTTTTTAAAACTAAATAAATGCTACAATACTACACTAATATTATATTAATATTATAAGTTGTAGTAACTAAGAAAAAAATGTGATATCACCACGTTAGAGGCACTCTCACGACTACCCCACGCCATAGAAGTGAATACAAAAAAAAATATAGCATTAGAGACCGAATTTTCGTCGTTATTCTGTCGCTAATCTCATTTAGCGACGGAATAGCAACTGAAAGATCACGTTGATACGAGTTTTGTCGTAGCCTGTGTTTAGAGATGAAATTTTAATTTCCATCGCAAAATAGCTATGGAACATAAATTTCATCTCTAAATTTAGAGACAGAATATTATAACTGTCGCTATATATGTTAACGGTGTTAGTTGGTGTTAGCAACGGGATCGTAATAACCCGTCACTAACTTAAAGCCAATTTTTAAATATTTGGCCACAATGTATCATGATTTAGGTATTTATTTTGACAGTTTTAGCGATGGAATATCAATATTCCATTGTTGATTAGCAACGAAATATTAATATTCCGTCGCAATATATTGTAATATCAGGCAATTATGAGAAACAATAGTGATGAAATATTAATATTCCATCGCGATATATCGTGATATCAGGCAATTTCTGAGAAAAATAGCAATGGAATATTTATATTCTGTAGCTAAATGCTGGAATTTAAACAGACAAAATCTGTTTCTACATTCATCCCTATTTACATTTCATATCAATCTAAACTATCACATATGATGGTTTTCAAACAACACAATACATTTACAATTAAAAAAATATAACACAAAATAACATCTGAATGTAAATATCCAAACAACAGCATAATACTACAACATCTCCAACAACGATAATCCAATCCAAAATATCCAAGCAAAAAAATCCAAACACAAATCTAAAACTAAATATCCAAGTAAAAAATAAAGGAAAATATCTAAACATCTCCAACAACATCTGAATGTACAGTACTACAACATCTGAATTTTAAAAACACAATACAATACCTCCTAGCAAAGAAAATCCAATCCAAAATTAGCGAGTAGTAATCAATCTTGCAGAAATTTTAATACGATAGATTACTAATAAAGCAAAGAACAAACTAATACACAATTATGAATAACATATTAAATTTAATAATATGAAATTATTTTACATACCTGAATACTAGTTTGGATATCTAATGATGGTGTTGTATAGAATAGATATCAAAGTTCCTTAAAAGATATAATACAGCATTAGAGATAGTTTCATTAGCGAACAAAAAAAAAGTAAAAAGTTAAATGTCAAGACACCTATGACAATCTACTGATCAGGGGGGTTATTAGGGTCCTGAGTCTCCTAAGAGGAAAAACGATACGACGTTGCACTCATCTAAGCCAAGAAGGTTTGGGCCTGCATATCCCATGCCAATTTGCTCAAGATCCAATCGGGATTGTTGTTCTGCTCAAAATTCTCTCTCTAGGCTCGAGAATCGGGTCTTCAAATCTGCATTTTCTTACTCTAAGGCATCTACTCTAATAGATTATTCAGATGCGCTCGATGATGTACTGGGATGACTCCTGGCCCTAGGAGGCATTGCTTGATCATATACAACTCTTGCCTGGGGCCTAAGACCATAGAGGTTGGAGGTCGTTTTCCTTTCACCAATCACATCATAATAAATATCATTTATCTAGTCGGTGGATAAAGTCTGCTCCTCACCTCCCTCTAAACTATACTAAGACGCCTGTGCAACCCTAGCAATAATTTATTTATTTTTATCAGATATTTAAGTAATCATTGTTAATAGTTAAATATATTTAAGTATATATTCTTACGTCTAATGTCAACAATCAACGATCTATAAAGTTGTAATGTTTTGACTTATGTGTCTTGGTAAATTCCTCCTAATAAGTAGGAGGTCGTTGTAGCTCTTGTTCCTGAATATTAAAGAATGTAATTATTTCCAAATATTGGAATTCATTTATAATCCAAGTACAAGATTCTTATAGAATTTATTAATTGTAAACTCACCAAGTCTAAGGCATGCTCGATGATTGATCGGGATCCAGCAATATGCTTTGTCACTCGGGTACTAGGGCCAGCCAGCTCAGTCTTTTTATTGGCTCGAGCTGTCATTGCATTTTCCTACCATTTGTCTGCGTTTTAGATGACTTGCCATGCATCCCAGATGTCCTCAGGTACATAGGATGGTTTTATTCCCTTTTGTCTTGCTTTGTATAGCATGTCTTTGTAGAGTTTGACACAAATTACGTTCTAGGTAACATAAAATTCCACCTCATGCCCTATCTCCCAAGTATATTTTTTCTGCAATAATATGTTTACAAATTATTATAAAAAATCATGATAATTAAAATTGTTTACCAAAAACTCATCGTAATAAAATTACTTTATTTCCTGGTCTACTCGCTTCCATGTAGTAATAGCAGGGCTAAATCACTATTTAAATTTGGGTGTGATGTAGATAGATACTCTATGATCATCTGGGGTAAAACTGCATTTAACAAATAAAAATATTAGAAATATGTAAAAAAAATAGATGCAGTGAATAATACTAATAATACCAATACTTACCAACCCCCAATAATCCGTAAAACAATTTGGCTCCAACGTTAGACATGTCTATATCTACACAATTATATTATAACACATACGCATACACACTAGTTTTAATCATAAAAATAATAATGACTAATAGGGTAAGACTAGTGATATAACCAAGAATATTTAGATCTAAATAAAAATTTACCTTAACATTAATGAATAATAGAGTATAACTAGTGAGATATATGAATTTTAATCATTAACATTAACATTTTGTAGGTCCTCCTCACTAGACTCTGCTAGTTCAATAAGCTCCTTACTGTTGGACATCTCTCCATCATCTATCTCCTCATAAGATACATTAACATCTACAAGTAATTGAGATGTTGATTGAATATGAGAATCTACTGAATGTATCTCCACTGTATCATTTTGAAATGCATCATGATTTTGGGTCGTGATAGAGTTCAACATTTCTATAATAGAGAGAGGCTTTGTTCAGCAAACTGCTAACCATTCACTAGGTCTTCTCCTCTTCGTGGGATATTCAAGATAGAAAACCTACACCGCTTGTACCACGAAAATGAAAGGTTCATACTTGTTGAAACTTTTATATACATTTACCTCAACTAAATTATAATTTGAATGTATTCTAGTACCTGTTCTTAGAGTCGGATAACACCAAGAATATTTAAATAACACACATCTTTTAATAGGTAAGGTAGGATATTCAATCTCTATGATGTCTTCAAATCTCCCATAATAATCAAACTCACAATTATTGTTGTTGACAGATCCTTTCACACAAACACTCGAATTGAAAGTTAGTCTGTGTGAATCTTGTTGTGTCACACAAACACTATTGGTATTTCATCTATATTTGAATGATTAACGACATTCATAGCGTCATAAACCATTAATTGCATTGCATTCTCATTAGATGAAGATTCTCCTAAAGGAGTTGTGCCAGATGAAGAAGCAACCGAAGTTCCAATATGGTGAGACAAATAAGACCCTTCATATTGTAGTAATTTGGAATAAATCCTTTTTTACAAAGATGTATTTTTACAGTATCCCCATCATGGAAAGTTTTATTTCTACATTTGGAATGATTACACAGACAATGTAATGTGGTATCATTCATACATTTTGGATGACTCTATGCAAAATTCATAAACTTTTCAACTCCAATAAAATATTCATTTTGGATAAATCCATTTTCTAATATATTATACATTTAATTTTTATTCATATACATTGTATCCTAATAAACATAAGATTGATTACTTAGTAAGTATGCAATTAATATAATAGAGGTACTACATGCATGATTCAATGTATTCACAAACCATACCATAAATATAAAAAATTAAGTATATAATTATAAAGTTATCCTCTCAGAGCAATGATACTAGGTTTAAATTCTATAACTTACTAAACTAAGTTAAAATCAACCAAAATATAATTCTACAATTTAGAAGTGGCAAACTCCTAACCGCGAGCTCAAGGGTGGCCAAGACGACCGACCAATTCAGTGGTAGTGTTGGCCAGCTCGTGGCAGTGAGTCTTGAGTCGGGCCAAGCTTGCTGCCACAATCTCAAGGCCGGCCAGAGTCGCTGGCACGAGCTCAAGGCTAGCCAAGCTCTCTACCATAATCTTGGGCCAGCCAAGCTCTTCATTGCGAGGTCGGGGCCGACAAAGGTTGCTGCAACGATCTCAGGGCCAAGCAACTCATCGCCATGAGGTTGCAGCCGACCAAGATCACCACTGTTAGGTTTAACTAGTAAAACGGAAGAGAGGGAAAGAGAAGAACATATCAACAAGTGGGAATGTCACTGGAGGAGAGGATGCCAGAGGAGATGGGCGCTGGAGATGGGAAGGTCACTAGAAAAGAGAAGGACGGAGGTAGAGACGGATCCAGAAAATAGAGTGTGGGGCTTGAATATAATACATTTATACAAAAAAAAAAAAAGTAATTGTTCAATGAAGTGCTCTACTAGATTTTGAAATATTCTTCTTAGTTAAATCTTGTTTAATATAAAGGGTCAACAATTAGTAAGAAAGTCATTTTCTATTTTATTTTCTTTTTACTATAAAAAAATATCTATGTTCCAATCTTTTAAGCTTTTATAGATTTAAACTTAAATGGTTAATTTGTTATTATTTAAAAGCTGAGTAAAAATAAGTTAAAAAATTTTTGTTATGCTTCGCTTGATATTATTTTTATCAAAAATTGTTCATAGAAAGTAATTTTCTCTTTAATAAATTTCATTTTATTTTATCCTTTAAAAGTTCCTTTCGATTAAAATTTTAAATTTAAAAATAAATTTATTATTTGTAATTCCTCTATTGATTATTAATATAATTATTTAATCTATTTATAATAATATATTGTGTATATATATTTATTCTCTGTCATGTTATTTTTCTATTAAAATTTTTAAAATTTGTGTAATCCAATACGTTATATCATTTAAGATTAATTAGACTAGCTAAAAAAAATTAAATTGTGTTATATAATTAATTATTAAAGTTATTAAAATTAATTTAAATATGTACAATCCATTAATATTTTCAGATAGTGTATATTTAATTTCAAATGTTATTGTCATATATTACTAATTTCGTTGAATTAAGTTATTTGAATTATATTTTTAAATATTTAAATTATGCACTCTTTTTTTTAAAAAAAAAAATCAAATCACTTATTAATTTATCAAAATAATCTTCTCTGCTCTCTCCTCGAGTTCCTATCAGCTACCTCCATCGACAGAGATGGATCTCTGATTGATGCCATGCACGCAAGCACACTAACGTTAGATCTTTACTTCGTTCCTTAATTTTTCGTCTATTTTCGTTGGAGATTTCGAGATTTGATTCTTCCTGTCTTGAAAAGAAAAAAAATTAGATCTTTCCAGATCTAATTTTGCCATCTCATTTTCCTTATATCTGCGAGAGAAGAAGATCGGAGATAAGTTTTGCTTCCAGATATAGCAACAAGATGACATATTTCTTTGGATCTGCCTTCCAGTTCCTTGTTTTACCTGGCCTTACTTTGATCCGATGATGGATTTTATCTACTTGGAAGCTACCCTTATGAGTATCCAATCAGAGAGATCCTACCAACCAGCTGTTGATGAAACATGTTATATTATATTTATTTATTTATTTATAATTTTTAAGGCATTTTGATCATTTTTCCTTTTCTATTTAGGCTTTAGGATTTCTTAACTTAACTATATACAGATTTTTATTTTGTACTTCTGACTATGAATTTTAGATTCAATAACATAACTATTGATACGGTGTATAAAGGTGGGGTTCGATAAGGCCAGACAGTCACAAGTCAAGGGGGCGTGGCAGTCGGAGGTCATGGGGACGTGGCAATCAGAAGTCAAGGGGACGTGATAGTCAGAAGTTAAAGGGGTATAGCAGTCAGAAGTCAAGGGGGCATAGAAGTCAGAAGTAAAGGGGGTGTGGTAGTCAGAAGTCAAGGGGGTGTATCAGTCAGCGATTAGGGGAAAGAATGACTCAGACCTCCTATGACATCATCAGCCGCATAATTCTCGGTCAGGTACTGACAGATCAGGATCCTAGATCTAAAACACAACATGTAGCTTAGAGTAATGCCTGACCTGCTCCGACTGGTCGGGTTCCCTCAACCCGATTTGCACAGATAGACTTGGTACTTACAATAAGAAAACTTCTGGTCGGTTGTTACGAACTGCAAGTGTACGGTTATGTCATTAGTAATAAAAGAATATCGAATCCACAGAGACTGGTTATAAGCACTAAAGATGTCTCAAAAGCGAATTAGCTAAACAAATGATTAAAAGATCATTTACAACTAAGGATTAAAAGTAAGGGTTAAATGCAGAAATTCAGTTTTATAAAGGTTCTAGAAGTTTTGGTTTCTTTGTGATATTCATCAATGTAATACAATCTACCAATTCTTGTCCTCAATTGTAATGTTTTCGTAAGAAGTCAACAGTTATCTTCTCTAGAAAACACCGGCCAAGGACTCACATCTAAACTTTAAGTAATCAAAGAGTTATGATCCCTATGAAATCCGTTAGCGGGATAACCCTGTCACGACGCCCCTCGGTCATACGACATAGAAACACATTACTAATCAATTCACATTAAGATATAGAATTAAGCAAATCAATCTGTCCCCTACTTCTTTGTAGGTTCTTGCTTTACCCCTAAAGGTGATCCCCTAAAATGTCCGTTAGCGGGGCAACCTTGTCACGACGTCCCTCGGTCATACAATTTAGTGAATTCCTCAACAAGGTTCCACAAGAAATACAAACAACCAATCAAGAATGGTAATTAAGCACAAAACACAACAACCCATACAAGATTGATTGATACATAACACAACAATATCCTTGAATCAAGAAGATGGCAAATCCATGAATCTTACATCAAGTTATATCACAAGTACTCCATCATTCCTAGAACAAAAGATCTACTCCATCGAAGGAAAGGAAAGAATCGAAGACAAGAAAGTTAAAGACATTCTGATCCAAATCAAGAAAATAGAAAGGAATGCTTATCTCAATACGACGAGTGATCTTCGGAACCAATCCTCCGCTCTTGGAGTCGAATCTTGGACAAAAATCGCCTTCCGAACGCTAGAAACTCACCCAAGAACAGATCTCCCCAAAGGGAGAGCCCTCTCTTTCAAAGAGGAAGAGGCTCTATATATAGAGGACATTTGGGCGCCACACGACCCAAGACACGGCCGTGTGAGATCCACACAGCCAAGGCATTCCTCCTCTCGACCAAGGTCACACGGTCGTGTGATCCTCACACGGTCGTGCCATGTTCCACTTCTGCCTGCTTGCACGGCCGTGTGAAACCACACGGCCTAGCCAGTTCTTGTCTCTGGAAGTGTTGCACGGCCGTGTGACACACACGACCATGCCATTTTTCGGCTCTAGAAAGGCTGTACGGTCGTATAATCATACACGACCATGTACTGGCTGGCTAGAAAAGGTGGTACTGCCGTGTAACCTCACACGACCAAGGCACTCTCCCTTGTTGTTGATGCTACACGACCCTATCATGACCACACGGCCAAGGCCATTCCCCTTTGCAAGGTCATGTGGCACTCATCGCCAAAGTCGTTCTTCCTCCGTTTGGTTATAGAATCAGCCACGAACATCAATTCTTCTCCAAATTCGACTCCTGAAAGCATACAACGCACAAAAATAGATCTTCGAACAAAGAACATGAATGTGCATAGATAAAACATGTATAAAACATAAGAATGTGCATCAAAACATACTAAACAAGTGTATAAAATCTACGCACATCACACCCCAGACTTAGACTTTTGCTTGTCCTCAAGCAAAATGCTGCAATCAAGATTCATGTATTCAATAATGCATCATAATCCTCAATGCACTTTCCTAACTCTATCTAAAAAGTTTCATTAATAAGCATGATCATAGAAACAAACCAAGTATGGCTTAAGCATAAGTCTCCTGTGCACGGTGCAAATAAGTAACTCAAAAACCCTTCAAGTTTCAATCTTTGTCCTAGTCAAGTCGTCATCCAATTGAGTTCCTAATGTTTTCGGTGATAGCTACTTACCTGTCACACATTTGGTTCATATTTCTCAATGAACCTAGGGTCTCAAAGGCGTGCTCGATATCAAGTGAACCATAGAAGTCATTTCCCCAATAACCTAACTCGGTCTCAAAGGGGTGACTTGCTAGTTTCCACTCACGACAACTGTTTTTTATATCCCTTTTTTTTTTAGCACTTTTTTTTTCTTCTTCTTTTTTCATCATGCACCTTTTTTCACTAAGTGATCACATTGTGCAACACTTAAACACATAAGTTCATAGGCACAAAAGTTGGGATATTTTGATTTTTCCAAATGAGCTTTCAAGATTCGAGCCTCACTCAGTAGCCAAAATGAAGTTTAAGAAATCACCATGGAAATCAAGTACTAAACAAATAGGATGAATCATGACTATTTCAATGATATCAACTATTCAAGTTTGAGTAAAGTGAAGTGAAGGTAAGATCCTTAAGGTTAAGTCAAAACTCAAACTTATTTCTATCTGATATTTAGCTCACATCATGCTACTCAAGATAGAGAAAAGAGGTACACTAAATATACTAGCATCATTTACAATATCATGAATCAAGATAAAGAATGTGCTAACAATTTTGCTTTTAAATAAGCATAAAAGTGAGGATTGAAATTTTCTTCAATGAGGATGCCACAAATTTTTTCAAAAGACAGTCAAATGACTATCAAAAACAATCCAAACAAAACAAAACAAATGCAGAACTAAAAACTGAAAGTGCAGAACTGAAAACTAAAAATTTTCAGGTTACAAACCCCCCCCCCCCCAGACTAAAACTTTTCATCGTCCCTATGAAATCAATATGGTGGTGGAGGTGGACGAAGAAAAGGAGGTCTACATGGACACCCAATAGGAAAGCTAGGAAAACCTGGAGTCTCACTCAGGATCTTATGATACTCATCGAGGGCATCTACTTGTTGACTAGTAATACTCATGCCCTGTATAAATTCTCTCATTCTCGCTTGATCAATATCATAGTCCTGAACAAATTCAGCCATTTGACCTTGAAAATTCCTCATGAACTGAAAATGATTCTATACTTCTCTAAACTAGTCATCTGATAAAGAAAAGTGACCCTCCAACATCGTTCATTGGGCATCTTGCTTCTCATGAAGTGAGTCTAGAGATGCACGAAAATCAGAGAAATCAAATCTGGAACTACCCGTACCATAGGTAAAAGAGTGCCTAGCAGGTTCCGGATGTTCGGAAGGTAGCGGATGTCTAGATGACGAGGGCTCAAGGTGGGGCTCTGTGTCTCCGGATATGGAAGGAACATTCTCAGGATCTCTATCAGTGATTACCCAATTAGCAGGGTTACGGATAAAGATGTGCTCGGGATAAGAAACAGGTAATGGGAAACCATTCTTCCTAGGAAAAGCAAAACTATTCTCATCCCGACAAATCATTTTCATAGCAAGACATGCATCAATATCAATCATGTCATTGCCATGAATGACCTCCAACCCATCTAGCTCAAGTTCCAAATTTATAGTTATTTGAGTAATCAAACCACTAAAAATAATTGATCCCGAGGATGCCCTCCCGGCTCTCACCAAGGTTTGCAAAAATTGAAAATCGGAATCGAAGTCAAACTTATGTAGCATAGCCCACAAAGCATAAAGTTCCACTTTCTTAATGACTCCATCATTTTCCCCTCTACCAAAAATAGTTTTACTTATAACACGATGCAAGTATCTAAAAATGAGGTTTTGTATATGAGAAGCTTTAGCTCTAGAGGGCTCAAAAGGTTGATCTAATCCCGTAATCAAATTCCAAAAATTATTCTAATTGAATCTTGAGTTAAACCTGCGAGAATTACCGATAGACAATCCAAAATAATTATTGAAATCACTAAATATCCACTGAAACTCTTGATTCATTAGTTTAAAAGATATTTTTCCAACAAAATCATCTTCATTAGCAAAGTGAACATCTAGTGAACTCAAAAACTCCAGTATGATACGAGAATATGTAGGTAGATGTGTGTACATAATATCATTCCAATCAAGGGACCCAATCATCCAATCTACATCATCTCTAATTCCTAGCATATCCAAAACAGTTGGGTCAATATATCGTGTACACACAATCTTTCTATTGATAAGAATTTTGAATGTAGACTTATGATCTTCATTTCTAAAAATAATATTGAATTCATTGTCATTACCTTCGTCGCGTGCTATCCTCTTTCCCTTGCCCTTTGGCGGTTGCTTTCCTTTTTCTTTGGTTTGCTCCCTTCCTCCGCTTGATCCACCGTTTCCTTTGCAAAGTTTCTTCAAAATATTGGACATGTTATCAAGCTTGAGTAAGGAAAGGTGTTGTTTTGTTGGAGAAGTAAGTTCTTGTGAGAATAGATCTTGAAAGACAAGATCTTTGGGACTAGGGGTTGTAGATCTTGAAGATAGGAGGGGAGAGAAGGGTGTTGTTAAAATCCAGATCTTTATGAAGTTTGTGGAGAGAAATGAGTTTGAGATCTAGATCCGAGAAGATTTAGAAGAAAGATTGAAGAGGAGAGAAGTTTGGGAGAGAGGAATGTCTTGAGGATGAGGGGTGTGTATGGTCGGCACGACCTAGGTATGGCCGTGTCTTCTAGACACGAACAAAGTAAATGGCTCTACATGGGCCGTGTAGATCTACACGGCCCCGACCCTCTCCTTCTCGGGTTGGTCAGCACGGCCGTGCCGATTGGCACGACCACATCCATCTTCTTCTCGGTCTAACTCACACGGCCATGTGTGAGACACGACCTCATCCTTTTCCTCTTTAGGTAGCCTTGTACGGTCGTGCTGGATGGCACGGGCAGTGCAGATTCCTCCTCTGGATTTTTACACGACCGTGTGTGGGACATGGTCGGGCACATCTCTTCCTCTGGAATCATCACACGATCGTGTTTGGTACACGACCGGGCATTTTTTTCTTCTCAGGAACCCTTACACGGCCGTGTCTTAGAGACACATCCCATGCATCCTCCTTCTCTGCAAGTCACACATGGTCGTGTATGCCACACGACTAAGCTCTATTTTGCTCAATCTTAGATGATCTCGCTCCTTCCCAACTTCTCCAATGCTTCCATACCCATGAAGAAGTCATGGCTAGCAAAATTTCAACCTGAAAACAAAAGTAACAAAAAATTTAAAAGTACTAACTAATGAAATGAAAAACTACAACTAAAAAACACTAAAGGAACCCTTGGGTTACCTCCCAAGAAGCGCTTATTTAAGGTCTTTAGATCGACCGTTCTCCTTGACCCTTTCATCTTTTTCTTGCCCTAGGAGGGCAGACATATTTCTCATTTTTATTGGGAGGCATCCTCCCAATATCACTTGCTGGATCATGTTCCTCATTCGGTGGCCTCCCATGAGGATGGAAATTCCAATCCTCAAGCTGATAAGCATCCGCCCCGCTGCGAACACTTAATAAGAAAGAAGAGACATGGTTAGAAGAGTTAGACAAATCATACTCCAACCTTTCCTTACCGATTACCAATGAAAGCTTATGGTTTTTAACATCAATTATTGCTCCAGCTATTGCAAGGAAGGGTCTTCCTAATATGATTGGAATCTTCGGGTCCTCTACCATGTCCAGAACTACAAAATCTGTGGGAATTGTAATCTCACCAACCTCTACCGGCACGTCTTCAATAATGCCCATAGGATATCTACAAGAATGATCAGCTAATTGAAGTGTCATGGTAGTAAGTTTCATGTTTTTGAGACCTAACTTATTACAGATTGAATAGGGAATGAGGCTAACACTTGCCCCTAAATCACAAAAAGCTTTTTCTATGAATTCAGATCCTATGTTGCAAGGAATGTAAAAGCTTCCTGGATCTTTAAGCTTTGGGGAAATGTTCTTCTCAAATAAAGTGTTGCATTCCTCGGTAAGTGCAATGGTCTCAATATCTCCCCTTCTTCTCTTGTTTGACATGATATCCTTCAGAAATTTAGCAAACTTTGACATTTGTAGAATAACATCAATTAAAGGAACTTCAACACAAATTTCTTTAACCTTTTCCAAAAATCTGTCAAATTCTTCATCTTTTTTCAGCATCACCAATCTTTGAGGAAAATGGACTACTTGATTCTGTGGGTTAAGTGGAAGAGTCTCTTCAACCTTATTGGTATTCTCCTCCTTTTCTTGAATTTGAAATGGTTCAGATATAGGAGGAGAGAGCTGTTCTTTAGTTTTCATCTCTTTTGGAGCAGTCACTTGAGGATTACCCAAGGTCTGTCCGCTCCTAAGCTCGATTCGATTGCAATGCTCTATTGGATTTACATCAGGTTTTCCAGGAAATTGTTCGAGTGCTCTTGAAGATGATGAGGCAAGCCGGGCAATTTGGTTATCTTGAATCATTTGATGTCTTTCAGAATTATCCATTCTCTGAGTTAGCTTCAAAATATCTTGCTTCATGTCATTTTGATTGGAGATAATTTCCTCAAGCATCTTCTCAATTTTAGAAAACTGATAGCCTTGAGAAGATTATTGTTGTTGCTGAAAATTTTGTTGCCCCAACTGGAAATTTGTTTGCCTCCCATGGATGGTCCTTGTTCTTGATTGTTTCTATAAGAGAAATTAGGATGATTCTTCCACCTAGGGTTGTATGTGTTGGAATATGGATTGTTCTGTCGTTGATTGAAACTCATGATAGCGTCACATTGCTCTAATTGATTTATTTATGCAGAGATAGCTCTCAAAGGACATGAGTCTTGAGAATGATCAGAACTTCAACATGTTTCACAACAGTAAACTATAGCATTTACTGTATTAGTGCCAGTCCCCATATTTTCTAGTTTCTTTGTAAGAGCATTCAACTTTGCAGTTATTAGAGTGACTGCATCTACATCAAATTTTCCTGATGCTTTTGTTAGGTTTGAATAAGAATAGCCTCCACTTCTCTCTGTTGTACATTGATGATGATTCTGTGCTATACTCTCAATGATTTCTTCAGCTTCATCTAAACTTTTGTTCATAAGTGCCCCTCCAGCAGTTGAATCTAGGGACACTTTAGTATGATAGTTTATGCCGTTATAAAAAGTGTGTAACACCAACCATTTCTCTAATCCATGATGTGGACATTGTCTGAGCATATTGTTGTATCTATCCGATGTTTCAAATAAAAATTCTGAATCGGATTGTCTGAAGCTTACAATAAGATTTCTCATATGAGCTATCTTGCTAGGAGGATAGAACTTATCTAAGAATTGCTGCTCACATTGTTCCCAAGTGGTAATGTTATTTGGAGGTAAGGAATTCAACCATTGTTTAGCTCCATCTCTTAAAGAAAATCCAAAAAGTAATAATCTAACTGCTTCTGAAGGAACACCGTTCATTTTCATGGTATTGTAGACTTCATAGAAGACCTCCAAATTCTTATTAGGATCTTCATGCGGTCCACCTCCAAACTAATTTTGCTGAACCATATTGATTATTGCAGGCTTGATCTCAAAGTTATTTGCTTCAGAGGGTCTTACAATGCTTGAGCGAAATCCTCTTGCATAAGGTGTTGCATAATCCTTAAGTGGTCTATTCGCCATATTTGATTGTTCTTGTTCTTCTTCTTCTTGATGTCTTTGCAAGATTCTCCTTCTATAGAATGTTCTATCAATCTCGGGATCAAGAGGAAGTAGATCTCTTGCAAAGTTAGATCTTCGCATACAAGAACAAGACTAAAGAATTTGATTCAAAGAAAAGAAAAGAATAGAAAGAAATTGGTTTACAAAAAGAATTAAAGAACAATGTAATGAATGAATGAAAGAATGCAATGAATGAAAACAAAGAACGAATGCAATGAAGGAATACAAAACAGAATTAAAAACTAGTCACAAATCAGATGTAAGAAAAGAAAAGAAAAGTTTAGTCTAACTCAATTGATAATCTCTAATGTTATAAGCGTAGTCTCCGACAACGACACCAAAAACTTGTTACAAATCGTAAGTGTACGGTTACGTCGTCAGTAATAAAAGAATATCGAATCCACAGAGGCTAGTTATAAGCACTAAAGATGTCTCAAAAGCGAATTAGCTAAACAAATGATTAAAAGATCATTTACAACTAAGGATTAGAAGTAAGGGTTAAATGCAGAAATTCAGTTTTATAAATATTCTAGGAGTTTTGGTTTCTTTGTGATATTCATCGATGTAATGCAATCTACCAATTCTTGTCCTCAATTGTAATGTTTTTGTAAGAAGTCACAGTTATCTTTTATAGAAAACATCGGCCAAGGACTCACATCTAAATCTTAAGTAATCAAAGAGTTATGATCCCTATGAAGTCCGTTAGCGAGGCAACCCTGTCACGACGCCCCTCGGTCATACAACATAGAAACACATCACTAATCAATTCACATTAAGATATAGAATTAAGCAAATCAATTTATCCTACTTCTTTGTAGGTTCTTGCTTTACCCCTAAAGGTGATCCCCTAAAATGTCCGTTAGCGGGGCAGCCCTGTCACGACGCCCCTCGGTCATACAATTTAGTGAATTCCTCAACAAGGTTCCATAATAAATACAAACAACCAATCACGAATGGTAATTAAGCACAAAACACAACAATTCATACAAGATTGATTGATACAAAACACAACAATATCCTTGAATCAAGAAGATGACAAATCCATGAATCTTACATCAAGTTACATCACAAGTACTCTCTCCTTCCTAGAACAAAAGATCTACTCCATAGAAGGAGAGGAAAAAATCGAAGACAAGAAGGTTAAAGACATTCCGATCCAAATCAAGAAAATAAAAAGGAATGCTTATCTCAATACGACGAGTGATCTTTGGAACCAATCCTCCGCTCTTGGAGTCGAATCTTGGACAGAAATCGCCTTCCGAACGTTGGAAACTCGCCCAAGAACAGATCTCCCCAAAGGGAGAGCCCTCCCTTTCAAAGAGGAAGAGACTCTATATATAGAGGAGGACATTTGGGCGCCGCACGACCTAGGACATGACTGTGTGAGATCCACACGGCCAAGGCATTCCTCTCGGCCAAGGTCACACGGCCGTGTGATCCTCACACGACCGTGCCATGTTCCACTTCTGCCTGCTTGCACGACCATGTGAAACCACACAGTCTGGCCAGTTCTTGTCTCTGGAAGTGTTGTACGGCTGTGTGGCACACACAACCATGCCATTTTTCGGCTCTGGAAAGGTTGCACGGTTGTGTAATCATACACGACCGTGTATTGGCTGCTGGAAAAGGTGGCACGATCGTGTAACCTCACACGACCAAGACACTCTCCCTTGTTGTTGATGCTACATGGCCTTGTCATAACCACACGACCAGGGCCATTCCCCTTTGTAAGGTCGTGTGACACTAATCGCCAAAGTCATTCTTCCTCCATTTGGTTATAGAATCAACCACGGACATCAATTCTTCTCCAAATTCGACTCTTAAAAGCATAAAACATACAAAAGCAGATCTCTGAACAAAGAAAAGTATTTATGCTAAAAGCAAAGCAAGGAACATGAAAGTGCATAGATAAAACATGTATAAAATATAAGAATGTGTGTCAAAACATGCTAAATAAGTGTATAAATCTACGCACATCATCGATCTTTCAATGCTCTAAGAGTGAAAGATGGGACCCTCATCGCAACCCGTCTCCCTCATCAAGACTCAAGTGAGGAGACACCTCCGAACGGTCATCCCGAGCTATCTGTAGCTAAACTCGGGCAGGAAATAAGGTACTAAGCGACAAACAAGGTCAGAGAATCGTAACCTCCTGTCAAAGAATTGTTGGTTGCTACTCAGAATACCGTCCTAGTTCCCTTGTATAAAAATTTGTACAAGCATAGAACTATAATAGCTACCCATGTATTCTACTAAAGTTAAATTTAGATTGCAAACGATGCTTATCATTATTAATCCAAATTTTTTCCTTTAGAAGTTAAACTTGAATTGGGAATGAAACTTAACATTCTTACTTCAAGTTCAACCGATGTGATCTTCGTAAGTTAAACCATATTATAGAAGTTGATCAAATATCTATTTTAAGGATCGGCTTCCAGGTTAAACGTGGCGAGACACTAGGCCTTCTTGGGTATGGGATCATCCACCACTGCCTAGATAAAGCCTTTCGAAAAAATCAGATATTTAAACTTCTCACAGTAAACTAGGTTTAACTACAGAGACCTTAATAGAAACACATTATCGAAACATGAAGTCAAAAAATAAAATCGATAACAAAAACTATAATTAAAAACTGATAACCTCTTGTGTTTGGTTTTACAAGATCTATACAAAAGGATGCACTAGTTATGATGCGAAAA
Organism: Zingiber officinale; assembly: GCF_018446385.1. Classification (NCBI taxonomy): domain Eukaryota; kingdom Viridiplantae; phylum Streptophyta; class Magnoliopsida; order Zingiberales; family Zingiberaceae; genus Zingiber; species Zingiber officinale. Next base: position 107,412,599 of record NC_055990.1, read on the forward strand.
CTTATAACTAGTTATACCTTTTGTAACTTATAGACCTCTTGATCTTCTATTGATTCCTCTTCTTATCTCGAACGTCGTGTGGGTGACGATCTACCAAGACGAGAATCCACCCAAGCCTTCTTCTTCCTTCCAAGTTTCGACCACCAACTTTCTCCAAGAGATGATGAAGTTCGGCCACCAACTATCCTCCAAGGGATGCTAGACAAGAAAGCTTCCTTCTCTTCTTCTTCTCCTTTAAGGAACCGGCCACCAAGAGATCACCACCAATTGATGCCGCCGACCTCCAAGAGAGAAAACAAAAGGAGAGAAGAGAAAGAGCAAGAGTCGGCCACCACCAAGGAAGAGAGGAAAGGAATAGAAGATGTGTGTTCTCAGGTTGAGTCACCCCTCCTCTTTTATATTCCTTGGTCTTGGCAAATAAAGAAAGTTTTGTAATAAAAAAAATAAAACTTCCTTTCTTATCTATGACATGGCCGACCACATGCTTATTCTCCAAGTAAGGAAAGATTTTAAACAAAATTAAAATCTCTCTTTTAAAATTCCTTTTGTGGATAGCTATAAAAGGAATGTTTTATAAATTAAAATCTCTCTCTTTTATTCCTTTATAGAAATTTATAAAAGGAAAGATTTTAAAATTTAAAACTCTCTTTTAAAACCAACATAAAAGGAAAGTTTTTAACAAAATAAAAACTCACTTTTATTTCCTTTTATGACCGATCTAAAAAAGGAAAGTTTTATATTAAAATCATCCTATTAAATCCTTTTTATGGATCTCTATAAAAGGAAAGATTTTACAAAATAAAACTTCCTTCTCTTCATGATGTGGCCGGCCACTTGCTTGGGCACCAAGCAAGGTTTGCTGGCCCTAGCTTGGGCTCCAAGCTTAGCTTGGTCGGCCCCTTGCTTGGTCTCCAAGCAAGGCTTGCCCGACCCTAACTTGGGCCTTAAGAAGCTAGGCTATGGATGGATATAAGACTTTATATAAGAGGCTATAATAGGGACCGAGAGGAGGAATTGGTTTTGGTCTCCCGACGAGCTTGAGCTTCCCGTGTTCGCCGCGAACACCCAACTCAAGTTCATCAATAATATCTCATTCCACGAAAAAGTTATTATTGTACTACCGCGCCAATCCCATATTACAATATGGACTCCTTCTTATTATGAGTGTGTTAGTCTCCCTGTGTTTAAAATATTGAATGCCCACTAATTAAATGAGTTACTGATAACTCACTTATTTAATATCTAGCTCCAAGAGTAGTACCACTCAACCTTATCATCATGTCGGACTAAGTCCACCTGAAGGGTTTACATGACAATCCTTATGAGCATCTCAAGGGGACATCATCAATCTATATTACTATGACACAATTTCATTTTATAATCAACAACACACCATATAAATAATATCATTTCCCAACTTATCGGGCCTATTGATTTAACGAGCTAAATTGCACCTTTTGATAAATTAAAGAAATAAATATTAAGAATATGTGCTTGTTATTATATCATGATTAAGAGTACACACTTCCATAATAACAGAGGTATTGCTCTTTTATATAGTCAGTATAAAAAGATACTACCTCAAATGGTCCTGCTCAATACACTCATAGTGTACTAATGTAATTTATTAGTCAAGATAAACTAATACCTAATTACACTACAACCACTCCAATGGTTTGCTCCATTCCATCTTGGTTGTGAGCAACTGTTTATAATTTATAAGGAACTGATAACATGATTTTCTGTGTGTCTCCTCACACCATGTTATCTATAATATTAACTAAATGGATAACTACACTTAGTATAAATATAGACATTTGACCAATGTGATTCTTATTTCTAAATATATGTTTATACAAAAAGCTAGGCTTTTAATATACATTTCAACAATCTCTCACTTATACTAAAAGACTATGCTGGCATATACCCTGCCATACATTTGATTCCCAACCCCTCAACATGCCCATCAAAATCTCTTGCCTTAAGGGCCTTAGTGAAAGGATCTTCCAGGTTATCATCTGATGCAATCTAGGTGACAACAACTTTTCCTCGTTATACAATATCTCGTATTGGGTGGTACTTGCACTCTATGTGTTTACTTGCCTTATGGGCTCGTGGTTCCTTCGAGTTTGCTACTGCTTCACTTATTATCACAATATATTGTAATAATTTTGGACAAACCAGGAATCACATCTAAGTTCATCATGTAGTTTCTGAGCCATATAGCTTCTATAGCTGCCTCAGAGGCTGCCACATACTCAGCTTCCATGGCGGAATCCGAAAAAGCATTTATGCTTAATACTCCTCCATAGTTATGGCTTCACCTCCTTAAGTAAACACAAAACCCCAAGGTTGACTTACTATTATCCCTATCAGATTGGAAGTTCGAATCCATGTAACCTACAGGGAGCAAATCATCTGCTTGGTAAACCAGCATATAATCTCTAGTCCTTCTTAGGTACTTTAATTATACTTTACGGCAATCCAATGTCCCTATCCTGGATTACTTTGATATCTGCTAACCATGCCCATGATAAAATAGATATCCGGTCTCGTGCATAACATAGCATACATTAGGCTTCCTACAGCTGAAGCATAAGGAACTGCCTTCATTTCTTCTATCTCTTTTGATGTCTTTGGAGACATCTCTTTAGATAAAGATACTCTATATCTAAAAGGTAGAAAACCTTTTTTGGAGTCTTGTATGCTAAAACGAGCTAGGATCGTATCGATATATGAAGCGTGGAATAAGCACAACATTCTTTTCTTGCGATCCCTTATTACTTTGATCCCGAGAATATGTGCACATGCTCCCAAGTCCTTCATATCGAACTATTTGGACAACCATACCCTTACTTCTGACAACACTTTGATATTGCTTCCAACTAACAAAATGTCATCTACGTATAGTACAAGAAATACCATCACGTTTCCGCCACACTTCTTGTATACATAAGACTCATCTGGTCACTGAATAATTCCATAAGACTGGATTACTTCATTAAACTAGATATTCTAAGATCTTAAAGCTTGCTTCAGTCCATAAATAGACTGATTGAGCTTACATACTAGATGCTCTTTGCCCTTTGCAATAAACTCCTCTGGTTGCTTCATATGGATGTTTTCTTCAAGACTTCCGTTAAGGAAAGCTGTTTTGACATCTATTTGCCAAATCTTATAATTCATATGAGCAGTAATAGATAAAATAATCTGGATAGACTTAAGCATGACTACCGGTGAAAAGGTTTCCTCATAATCGATACCCTTTTTCAACAAGCCTTGCTTTTAAAGTTTCCACCTTCCTGTTTGCCCCTCTTTTTCTATTGTAGACCTATTTACACCCAATGGCTTTTACACCATTTGGTGGTTCTATAAGCTCCCAGACTTTATTAGAATACATAGATTCTATTTCTATATTCATTACTCTTTGCTAAGATGCTGCATCTTTATCTTAGAGTGCTTCATCATATGTGCAGGAATCAGGTTCATGTTCACCAGGGATCAAGTCCAAAACTCTCCCAAAAACATGAATCTTCCAGGTTGCCAAACAACCCTCCCACTATGACGTGACATTGCTTGTAATTGTGCAACATTTGTGACACATGTTGCAGTTTCTTATGGTATCTCATTTTTTACAGTTGGTACTAGTTTAGACGTGTCTTCTCTAATTTTTTTAAGAATAATTTTTCTCATGGGTTTGTGGTTCATTACATAGTTCTTTTCTAAAAATTGGGCATTTATGCTAATAATGACCTTATAATTTTTAGGACTATAAACCTCCTTTCATTTCTCTAGGATAACCCACAAACAAATGAACTCATGTCCAACTTATCAGTGTCACCCTTCAGCACATGTGCTGGACTACCCCAAATCCGAATATGCTTCAGACTAGGCTTACACTCATTCTACAATTCTATGGGAGTAGAGGGTTCTAACTTAGAAGGTACTATGTTCACTACCGTTTCCAGAGTATATCCCCAAAATGAATTTGGTAATTCTTAATAACTCATCATTGATCTAATCATTTCCATAAGAGTCATATTCCTTCATTCTGCCACACCATTCTGTTGGGGTGTACCAGGTGCAGATAGTTGGGATTGATTTCCAGCCTCTGATAAGTAACTCCTAAACTCTCCTAAGAGGTA